>NC_082683.1:81606173-82207108 GCF_949987515.2 Delphinus delphis
ACGCTTTCCCAGTACATTTTGCTCTGTACCCCATTTTTTTAAACCTAATATATTGTGAATATTTTTCTAATATTTTACTGTGTTGTCATTTTTATTGGTTGAATAACAGATGTTTTATTGAATAAACTTACCATATTTTACTTAACCAGCCCCTTTTTGTTGGACATTTTAATTTTTTCAAATTTTTACCAATACCAAACATGAAACAAAAAAGAAAAAGGAGATAGAAAGAAAGAGAGAGAGAAGGGGATGGGGCAGAAGGAGGGAGCAAGGAAGGAAACTGCAACAAATATCTTGTGACATACATCATTAATAATTTCCTTAGCATATATTTTCTTATTATATGGATGTGGAATTTCTAGTTAAAAGGTATGTGCTTTTCAGACACTTTGCCAAAGAGCTATTGAGAACAGCTGTAGTACCTTCTCTAACACTGGATAGTCTTTTAAAGTAATCTTTATCAATTCTATAGGCAAAGAAGGCATTTTAATATTGTTTTAATTTGTATTTTTTATTACTGACAAAAATTTTAAAAATTCATCTTTATTGACCCTTTCTATTCCTTCTTTTCTGACTTACCTGCAGAAGTCCTTTGCCCATTTTTCTATTTGGCTATTTATCTTTTTCTTACTGATTTGTAAGACTTCTTAACCCTTTGTCCCTTTTTCTCTCTTCCAGTTTTGGTGTCTGCCTTTTACTTTTTTGGTGTTTTTTTTCCCTTCCAGTTTGGTATTTGCCCTTTAATTTTTTGGTGATCTCCAAAACACGTTTTAGTTTTTTACGTATTTTAAAAATCAATCTTTGCTTTACATTTCATGTGCTATAATTCCCATTTCCAAGACTATATCAGTATTTTTCTATATTTTCTTTTAGTAATTTTATGGTTTGATTTTTACATTAAAATCTGTAATCCACCAGGAATTTAATTTGGCACATGGTATATTTTTTTTCCTGTAAACAATTGGCCAGTGGCTCCTTCACTTAGTGTTTAATTTATACTTTTCTTGCTGATTAGGAATGCCACTGTTATTATTTCTCTCCTTGGGTCTCAATAACTTTGAAATTTAATGTGAAACTATAAAGCTGCTTGACAAATCTAACCATTTTCCTTCTCAGTCAGCAACTGTGTGGAAGATGAAGAGACATCGGTTCAAATTCCAGAAAGATACTGAATGAATCTCTGGGTTTTTAAAAATAAATCAAGAATGCTACAAGTATTTTATAACAATGTTATTGCTAATACAGACTTGTGGTGTCAGATATTTTAAATTTTTTATTGCTCTGTATCTGGGCTGTAATGACATATATTTTATGATCATATTTTTCTCAACAAGCCAATAATCAATGTATTATATGGGATATGTGCATAAATGTATATACTATCATTAGTCAGAAGGTAAATATTATTTATGAACTTATGAAATGCTCAGCAAATTTCATATACATGGATAACTTTCTGTAACCAGTTCGTAAAGTTAAATGTATTGGTTCATGTTTTTCCAATATAATCAACATAATTACAGCACAGAAATTGAAATCAACTTTGCTATCCTTTAAATTGAAGCTACAAACACATAGAAAAGCATCTGTGTAAAAGACAGGCTTACCTTTGTGCTTTAGATGTCCTTGTCACCTAAACAAACAAACAAATCACAAAAATACATATTTCCAGTCCAAACAATAACCCTACTTTTAATTTTACTGAAGATGAAAGATGTTCACAGATGGTGAACACTGTAAACTGGGGTTTACTTGGGAACTATGACTTTCTCAACCACTTTGCCTGTAATTTATCCACAAATTAAGCTACTTACCGTTAGGTGCTCCTGAAAATACTATACATAATCAATGAATCCATTTTCTATCTCACTGTGATAAATGCTGGTCTGAACCCTGACAATGATTTAGGTCAAATTATATAACCACGATCATAAGGGTAAATCTGCATAATTTTATATGAGGTCACCCCAAGGATATATATAATTCACTTTTCTTCCTCCACATACTTCCTAAGACACTTTTAGAGCTATTTTGGTACATTTGATAAATGTTAAAGATACTTTCCATCAAAAACCAAGATTAAATCCTGCCTGTGAGCCTGACTGAGAAAATAGCTACATAGTTATTACCAAGAAAACAGTCTGTGAATTGCTTGGGCAGAATCTCTAAAGCCTGTTCTTTTCCCAGTGATCATTTACAGTTAAGAAAACAAACCGGGTAGCAAGGGAATTTAGCCTGAAAAAAGGCTTATTCTTTCCCCCCCCTTGAGAGGCAAAGTTGACTTTATCTCTTGGCTCATATTACAAAGTATGGCTGTTCTCCAAATCAGGAGGATAATTTTTTTTTAATGTTTCTCATTTTCTTCTCTTTAATCATGCTTTCTACAGTGTGTAGTGAATATATACCACTCCATCTCCACAGGTCTCTCACTTACCATTTCAGCTACTCTAACTTCCTGTGCTATGACAAGAACTTCTTGATCCATTCCCTCCACTTTTCTTGTAAAATCCCGATTTATGAACTAGAAAACCAGGCGGGTACTCTTTCTCTTGGGAGTTTTCCTGATTTCATGCCTGATCCTTGTCTTGCTCCCTTTACTCTTTTTTGTTCCAGGCTTGTTTTCTTTCCTGATCTGTCGTCTTCAGCTCCCAATCACCGTTATGTTCCCATATGTCAGTCCTGGTGTTCATAATGCAAGGCAAGGGAGGCAATTGTGTGGACCACACATTCCTGTTCTCTTTTTCTTTTTCTTTTTTTGCGGTATGCGGGCCTCTCACTGTTGTGGCCTCTCCCGTTGCGGAGCACAGGCTCCGGACGCGCAGGCTCAGCGGCCATGGCTCAGGGGCCCAGCCACTCCACGGCGTGTGGGATCCTCCCGGACCGGGGCACGAACCCGTGTCCCCTGCATCAGCAGGCGGACTCTCAACCACTGCGCCACCAGGGAAGCCCCTCCTGTTCTCATTTTATGGCTTGGTTCAGATACTTTTAATTGGAAGATCCATGAGCACAGGAATTATGTCCATCCTCTGTTCCACTGTACATGCAGTGCCTACCACAGAATGCTCAATATATTTTTATTAAATTAATAATAGCCACCATTTAATAAATCTACTTATCAAATGGCAGGTATGGTGCAGTGCACAAAGGATATGCCCATTTTATAGATGAAAAGACTGAAACTTAGAAAAATTAAATAACTTGTTTTGGTCACAAGGCTAGTTAAAGCTGAAGAACCACAGCATGACTTAATCCCAGGTATGGAAGGCTCACCCCCAATACGCAATCTCCACACTAACAGTGCAGAAGCAGTATAACATAAATATGAGGAACGGTTGTTCTGGAGCCAGACAGCATGGGTTTAAATCTTAACTTTGTAGCTTAAGAGTTAATAAACTTTCTGTGCTTCAGTTTCATTATCTGCTAAGTAGAGACCATTTATTGAAAAAACATTCATTGGTTTCCAGTCATTCTACCTCAGTGTTGTTCTCCAATCTGCTACATTGCCTTTGTTTAGTTTGACACAATTGGCGCTGAAGATCACCAAAGGCTTAGACCTCTACAAATGAAGGCTTAAATTACCCTAGTAGGCAAAGTTCTCAGTCAGCTGAGATATTAGCTACAAGCAAGGAAGCTTGTAATGGGCTGTCATACGTATCAGTTATGGCTTCAATAGTAGCGGGAATATATTGCTGGAATATCTGAAGACTGAAAAATTACCCAATTTTTTCCCTTTTAAAGTAACTGTCATTGGGACTTCCTTGGTGGTGCAGTGGTTAAGAATCCGCCTGCCAATGCAGGGGACACGGATTCAAGCCCTGGTCCGGGAAGATCTCACATGCCGCGGAGCAACTGACCACCTGTGCCACAACTACTGAGCCCGCGTGCTACAACTACTGAAGCCTGCATGCCTAGAGCCCGTGCTGTGCAACAAAGAGAAGCCACTGCAATGAGAAGCGTGCACACTGCAACGAACAGTAGCCCCTGCTAGCTGCAACTAGAGAAAGCCCGTGCGCAGCAACGAAGGCCCAAAGCAGCCAAAAACAAATGAATAAAAATAAATAAAAATTTAAAAAATAAATAAAATAAAACAATTGTCACTGTTTTATTCTCCTTCCTTTCTTTCTGTAGCAACCACTGAGACCCCTGGCCCCCAAATTATTTACAGTGTACTGGTAGTGATTAAACTTACCATTTAGTTCTTGGATTGCAAGACCATGAGGACCCACACCTAGATGAGACCTAGAAGAATGGGCACTTTACCTCCAGAGATCAGGACTAAGAGAACAATAACTCTAAGATGTCCTTTCCAGCAGTTGGATGTACTTTTGGGCATGGAAGAGGACAAGAGCAGGGGCTGTTGGACTAGAATGGCTGGATCAAGTAGGCTGGAGGTGTTTTTGTCATTGTACATGTGGGGAAAGGCAACTAAATAATAAAATACAATGGATACCTCTTAGGCCAGACACACAGCTCACAGTGCCATCTCCCTCCCCAGCACAGGGACAGAACTGCAGCAATATCCACACATGTAACTTGTAGTCTAGTCATGGCTGAGTGACACGGGGGTAGATATCTGACCCAAACTGGCCAAACAGACTTACTCTCCTGGGAAACTGGAATTTTGAACTGAGGTGCATAGAGATGGGGAGTTGTTTACAGCCCACGAGGAGGACAGTTTATGGATTCCTACTACTGAGTTTCCCTGATTATCCAACAATACCAACATTCCGTGAGATATACCGGCATCCTTCTGGTAAAGTCAGCTTAACTGGCTAGAGTTGCTATTTGCAACTGGAAGAACCTTAAATACTACACTTCCGTGAATAGCTTTCTCTCATGCTACTCCATCTGTTCCTTTCCCTACACCTTCCACCAAAGTATCACAGCTCACCAAGAATGCCGTGATGTTCTGTTTAACCGAGCTTTTGTTGTTCCCCTGCATGAAATTCCCTCCCCCTTCTTTCTGAAAACTTTTTCAACCATTACCTCCTCTATGACACTTTGATTTGCAAGATCCTCCACTATGCCCATAGGGCCGGTTACGCCACAATCACAGCACGTAACACACTGCACTGTAGTCCCTGGTTTATTTGCCCATTAGACGGCAAGCTCCTTGATAGACGGGGTAACTTTCTAGTTTACTTTATTTCTCCAGTTCCTTGTTACAGTCTGGCACATAGGAGACTCATTGAGTAAATGTATAAATGAGTAGACAGTTTCTGCTCATGAGAACAGTTTCTGCTCATGAGAACATGCTCAGGCTTACCTGCTGGAAGAATGTGAAAGACAATGGAACCTTTCTAGATCTGACGACATCTGGTCCCCAAACACATGAAAGTCCAGCCAAAATTGGTAGAGCCATTTACCTCACTCACAGCTGACCCAGAAAATGAGTAAACCCAGCCAATTCCAGAAGAGCTGCCCAACTAACATAGAGATTCCCAAGAAATAATAACTGGTTAGTGTTTTAATCTGACCTTTGCGGTAGCTTGTTAGGCAGCATTTTTTGTGGGAATAAATAATTGGTACACTATTTGTGGGTTAGATTTCACCTGGGGATCACCAACTTAAGAGCTTTGCTTGCTAAACAAAAGAGTTAAAATCCAAGGACTGCTTTTTCAAGTCACATTGTGAATGTGAAGAACGGATACATTTATAAATCAATAGAAAAATAAATTTCTCACTACTTGCTAATATGATATTAAAAAAACTAGATTTTTTTCAAACTTTAAAGGAAAAATCAAAAGTAAAATCAATAATTTCTCTATTCCAAAAAAAATAATAATAATTTCTCTATTCCAACACAACTGTTAATTGTTGAATGTTTCTCTTCAGCTTTTATCCATTTACATATGTATTTTTATATAGTTCTAATAACAATAGTTATATTTTGCTTTAATAGTCAAGGGAAAGTGCTAATTCATACATAATACTTTTAATAGCTACATAATAACACTTCAAACATATATACTATATTATTTCTGTATTATTTTAGACTACTTTTTTCCCCTACTATCAAGAAGATATCAGAAGAGTAAAAAGAGAAGGGAAAGTGTCATCTATAATTTCACCTCCCAGAATCAAAGGAAAAGACTCTCTGATATTTGTCTTCATTTTTTTCTGTACATTAAAAAAGTGGAGTCATAAACTTTTTTTCCCTACCGAACAATATCATAAGCATTTTCCCATAAAAAAAAAGAAAAGAAAAGAAAAGAAGATGGCAAAATACAGCTTTTTTCTTTATTTGGTATTATTGCTTTAGGTATGAAGACCAGGATGGTGTCTTTCTTATTTACTGCCAATGCAGTTATATCCCAGGTACCTAGCAAAGTGTATTGTAGACACCCAATAAACATTCACTGAATGAACGCAACGCATGAATGAATAATGGAATTTACATAAGTAGGCTTCCTAGTTTCATGTGCTTCAAATGCTTTTTAAATTAGCACAATTGAATTGTATTCAAAAGTCATATCATTTGAAAGAAAAACTTATTTGCATCACATCTTAAATTTATCACCTATAGACAAAGGAATTTGTTATTCACCTTAAAAATTCCGAGTTAGTTACAAAGTTGACCCATAGAGTAGACAAAAGAAGGAATTCCAAGGTTTTTATTCATGAATTGCTTGTACAAATATCACTAGATGAACACCATCTATTCTCAGTTCTTATTCCCCTCTCTGCAACTCTTGACACTTTTGGCTACTTCTTTCTTAAACTCTGTCATGTATCATTTTATGTGACAGTGAATTTATACAACTTTCTTGCTATTTCTCTGACCCCTCTTTTGCCCTTGCCAGTGGTCATTCTCTAAAGATATCCTTTCTCCTTTGGTCATCTCCTTTTGCGATCACTGTCTATAATCACTCACTTATAATTTTGCCTTCAGCCTCTCCTCTCTGTGAAACATGCCCAGATCTGTATATCTAATCCTGATCACTCTATTTATGCCTTTTCAATCTCATCCACCTCCATTTCCTGAAGACCTTATTTTGCTTGTATTTTCAACCTACCCCTCTTTTCTTTTGAATTACACGTGTCTCCTAGCCTTTGCAATTTTTCCTTGACCCAGCTTTTCCCCCAAGCTGTCATCCCATTGCCCTTTTCCCTTTACCACCCAATTTTTGGAAAGTGTACTCTGTGCTCCTTGCCTCCAGTTCTCTCCCTCATTCCTCTCCGTAACTGTTTGCATGTTGACTTCTGCTTTTGCCTATTGACCTTTTACTTCAGTGATTGTTTGATCCCCTTCCAACAATGCCTCTCTGTGGCATCTCACACCTTTCCACCTCTCCCCTCATGGTTTCCTTTGCACTATGCTTTTTTGGTTTCTATCAAGTCTTCCCTGACATACTTGCTTCTTTTTGTCTTTGGACTTCTTTTTTACTCTACTATCCTTAAAGGTCCTCATTCACTTCCAGAGTTAACAAATATTTACTGAGTGCCTATCATGTGCCAGGAACTGTGCAGCCCCAGGGATGCAGGGATGAACAAACCAGATGTTCACTGGCTCTGTAGTACTTACTTTTCCTTCCTCACTTGCAGATGCAATTAGAAGCAAAATCCTATAATTTGTTTCCAAATGACTCTGATTTGTTCCCTCTATCTTATTATCACTAAACTCTCTTTGTTCAGGTCTACATCATTAACTTGTTTTTTCAGCAGCCTAATAACTAATAACTAGTGTCCTCATCTCTATTCCAGTCCATCCCACATATTATCCCAGACTAATCTTTTTAAACATTTATGTCATCCCCCTTAAAAAATGTTCACTTGCTCTTTCCACTGCCTGCAGAAGAAACACTAGACTCCTTAAAATGATGTTGGAAAGACCTGAGGCTTTGGAGTCAGAAAGCTTGGGTTGTATTCCCAATCTTCCATTTATTCACTCTGTGACCTTAAATAACCTTGCTGCATTTTGATTTTCCCACCTATAAGATGGGATTAATGACTAGTAATAAGGACGAAATACACATGAAAGTGCTTTATATTCTTAAAGTGCTAAAATTAATATAACTCTTTTTTCTTAGTTTGTTTAGAGATAGTTACCATATTGATACTAGCCTAAGCTTCAGAGTTAAACAACAACCTGGTTTCAAATTCAGCTTTATTACTCATTATCTATAAGACTCTGAACAAATTAGTATACCTCTCTAAAACTCTCTTCCCACCTGTCAAAACACTCATTTTGTACGGCTGTCTGAAAATTAAATGAAATAGTGAATATGAAAACTTCTAGCACAGTGTGTAATTTATAATAGGCACTGATTGATTCTCTTTTGGGCCTAATTTACTTTTCCTGCAGCATATCCCACTATACCTCTTCACAAACCCTACCACTCCAGACTACTTGATTTTCTCAATTCATATGATGTACTTTTGTGTTTCTTCTTCAGCTGCATACTCTTTCCTTCTCTATTAAAATTCTACTCAAGTCTTCAAGGCTCAGTTAAAATGTTGTCTTCCCTAAAGCCCTGTGTATCTCACAACTGGTGTGTTAATCTCTCCTTCCTCTGTATACTCTTAGCTTGTATGTTGATTAGAGCACTTTCTTTTCAATCCGGTTTATGTTCTGATTCTCCCAACAGAATGTAGGGGCCTCGGAAACAAGGAGGATGTTGTATGTTGTATGTTTATTTCTCTCACATTATACTTACGACAGTAGACACTCAGTTATTGAATGAATGTAGAATTGGGTGCTGTCTTTCTCTTTCTACTGCTACAGGACATCACTTGCTTAAATGTCTACTGTTGCCTCAAACCCAAACATGTGCAAAAGCAAGCACATCTTCCCTAAATTGCTCCCTTTCAATTTTGCTGTTTTTGATACTACCCTAATCCCTAGTCTCAGTTTCTGAGGGTACAAATCTTAGAATTGTATTTGACTGATCTGTTTACTTGAACACCTAGGAGCCAAACTACCAGGTTCTTCCAACTCCTTCTGTGAAATAGTTCTTGGATTCATCTTTCTTTATTCCATTCCTAGGATTATCAATCATTATTTTTAACAACTATCACCATTTATTGAGCATTTACGTTCCTGGGCTTCTTTGTATACATTATGTCATTAGATCTTTAACGCCTCTGTGAAGCAGGTACTCTTACTCTTATTTTACAGATGAGAAAAATCAAGACACAGCTTACATACTTTGCCCAAGGTTACAGTTAATTAAGTGGTAGAGTGGGGATCAAACCCAGATGTGAAGCCAAAGCCTAGAGCTGGACTCTTTCAAGTTGTGTAGAACAAAAATAGGATTTTTAGAAGAGTATTATGAAGATATACAGGAAGTAAACAAGCACAGGAAACTGTATCATGGACGCGTACTGTCTTTTTCGAAAGCAGAATACACCCACACTCTAGCGATCTAGTTATTTTGGGGAGCTCTCTGACATCAGCATTTGAGGCCCTAAGGCTTCTCTCCTTGCTTCTGTTGCCCTTGTTACAACTGACTGACTTCTGTCCTCCCCCTCTACCTCTTGGCTTCTATTACTTCGTGACTTCTGCTGCCTCGTATGTTTGGCTATCTTACTTTTCTCTCACTATTGTGCAACACAAACGCTTTACTCCAATTAAGGCAACCTCCTCACTGTTTCCAGAACAATTTCTATCTCCACAAATTTACGTTGTTACTTTGAACACAAATATTTTGTTCTTTTCTACCTCAAAATATAGTCAAAAGCCTGTACTTCAAAGCTCCTTCATTACTTATTCTCAACAGTTCCAATGGATTTTTTGAGTGGTTACTATGCGTTAAGTCTTCTTGCTGACCCATGATGAACCAGCAACATGAGCAAGAAATAAACCTTTTGAGATTTGGGGGTTATTTGTTCTTGCAACATAATCTAGCCTATCCTGACTGATCTACTGACTTCAGGGAAGTAATTTAGCTTTACCAAGTTTCACTTTCCTTATATGTAAAAGAGATTAAAACAGTATCTATCAAATAAGGTTGCTCTGAGGATTAAATGAGGTAATACAGGTAAAAGTACGTGGGTAAAGTACAGGTAGAGGTACTTAGCACCGTGCTAAGCACAAAAGAAGTACACAAATGTTATTTAAAACTTTTGAATTATCACCAGCTAGCAATTGGTGTGTTAGTAATAACAAATGAGCATAATGGAGAGTCTTGTTTGCTTTTTCAAATGTTAACTTCAAATTACATATGGTATAATATTCTTGTCAGTAATTTTAGTTGAAAACCTAGGCATCTACAAACTAACATTTTAAGATAACTACTGTAGAGTTAGCCTAACTCATCATAAGAAACAGCTTTTCTTCTTTTCATATCATGAATTTTTGGATACCATGAAAAAAATGTTTCATATATATGTATTCTCTCTAAAACCTTTAAAGCTTATTAAAGAGATGTTACCCTTGTTTTCAAAAGCCCAGTTATAATAGGGATATATTGTTCTATAAATAACTATTTAAATTTGGGATCCAGATGAGCATATTTCATGATATATTGAAACCCTATGGTCTATGCCCCATGTCCTCAGCCTGCCTTTAGTCTGTGGAAAAACTTTAGCCAAATAATAACTTTAGACAGAGAAGTGAGAAAATGCAGAGACAAAGAAAAACAGTCAAAGGAGACCAAATAATAATAGTTTAGTCATTGAGCATAGTCAAGGGCCTTTAGTTCCTTCTCAAGGGCTATAGATAATATTCTGAGCCGTATCCTGTGAGCTGTCTTCTAGATACTGAAACCCACACCAGGTGGAAGAAGTTAACTACATGATGCCCAGACTGTAGCCATGACATACCCTGCCACAATTCCAAGAACTGGCCTCAAGGAAATGGGAACGAACCGACCATGGAACTGAAGATTCACTGTACCTAAAAAAACCAAGATGATGCTGGTCAGACCACCGCATGGCCAATTTCAAGATAACTGTCAGAGCTGACTGTACTGTTTCTGCATGTAGCCCTCTCCCTCAACCTACAAAAGCCCTTGCTCACTGGTTGTAGGAGCGGGGGGAATCGGTCTTTGGACAGGCGTCCGCCCTCCAACCTCCCCGCCCCCCCGTTTGCTGGCATCCAAAACAAAGCAAACTTTCCTGTCCACCAACCTTGCCCCTTTATTGGCTTTTGAGCGGCAAGCAGCCAGACAACACTTTCGGTTACAATATCACCCCACTATTTATATTTAATTAAATTTTCTCTCAGCCATGTTATGTATGGCTTATTATTAGTTGAAGACTGCCCAGACCTGGTAAAGATGACAATCATAAACACATCTGTATAATAATTCATAATGTTAAAAGTGCTTTTGCATAGTCTCACTTGACTTTGAATCTTCTGAGTTATATATTATTTCCATTCCTAGTTGAGGAAAAGGAGACTTGGACAGTGGCCTGTCTAAAGTAACGAAAAACTGGGACTGGAACCTAGGTTCCTTTACTACACATTTCTTGTTTATGCTACCACAGAACCCTGTAGTGATAAACCATTACTGGAATAACAACTTAACACATATGCTCTACTGATTTATGTATCGTAACTCTATAAGCTTATGTAGCATAAATGTTACATGAACAAGCGTAACTATCACTATTACATTTTTTCAGGAACGATAATATCTGGGTCAGTGATAATAATGTGATAATTTGGGGGAAATTTATTGCTAGCTAGCTTTTTCAGTCTGACAAACTTGGTAAGGCTGAGATAAATTTAGACACTATAACTCTTTAAATTAACAGTAAACTGACTTACAAAAACACAATAGAGAGCCAACATCTGCGCCAACACATTCCTTCACATTCCTATTTTGAAGAAAAAAAATTTTTTTGAAGAAAATTTTTAAAAATATTGTTTTATCAAAGAAATTTTGTTTTGACTAAACTTAGGAACACTGAAAAACAAGTGTCTACACTTAAGAAATTAAAGAACCTGCAAGTGTACTGGAGAAAACGTTAAATGAAAAAAAAAAGTGTAAGTAAGGTCTCCTCAAGGTGCCACATCTAGGGTCTTACACCGAAATAAAAAACTTTAAAACATTTCAAACAAGCCAGCTGCTGCCAATGTATGGAGAACAAAGTATCCCATTAACTAAAGTGCCTAAACTGATTTAAATGGTATCTTGGTTACTTTTTAGAAATTGCAACACGCTGCTATTTATATAACAGCCTCTTCTTCAAAATGACAGTATGGCAAACTTAGTTTTTAAAAATAATGCAATTTTTGTTAAGAACTTGACACACGTTTGCTTCCCTGGAGAGAAGCAAAAATCAGAGTTAAGATACTTTAACACACTTTTTTTCCGCCTCATCAGAAGCCAACGTGCAATACAACATGAAAAATGTCTAAGCTGGAACCTTGTAATTTGGCTCATTGTACACTACGCCTTTCCACTACGTTGGATCTTATTTCTAGGTTCCAGCTTAGCTATTAGTAGTGGCTGGGAGGGCAAGTCACTTCTCTGAATGTTTCATTTCCCATAAAACCAGAAAATGGGTGGAGGACCATACAGAGCTTTGAGCCGAATAACGTCTATTAGATATCATCAAAAGCTTTTTCCTCCGGACGATGCAAACCCAGGCACACGGGGTTCTGCTTTGCCCGCATCCCACTCCCGAGCCTCGGCTTCGTTCCTCTTCCTTTCAACCTCAATTCGGGCTCCTGAAGGTTAGCAAAGAGTTCTTTTAACGAAATCCAGCGCTCCTTTGTCTCCAAACTTGGCTAGGAAAGGATTCCGAGGCCTCAGCAGGCTGAGAGAAGGTAGTGGCGGCGATCCACCCTCGCCGGGCCACCCACCCACCCCAACCCGAGTCTGGCGCCGAAACCCCGGCGCGTGCTTGGGGTTCCCCGGTACCGCGAGGCGCGCCCTCGCCCGGCCACTGTTCCTGGTAAAGGGCGGGATGCCAGGACGCGTGCCGGGACAGCGGCAGGCGGAAACCGCTGGCGGAGAAAACGGGCGGTTCCCGCCAGCGCGGGTGGGGGAAGGGCCGCAGCCACACCCGGAAGTCGGTCTGGAAGGGAGGGGGGAACATGTGGGGGCGAGGCTTCCGGTAGCGCAAAGGGTATCGGGAGAGGCTTCCAGCAAACCTTCTCTGGCTTCTGGAGGGACGGACCACCGTTTCCGCGGCTTTGGCTTCTGCGATCTGCGTTCAGGCTAAACGGCCACAGCGGCGCCACTGCCGCTCCCCTTGTGCCTGGTTCTGACCGTATTTGTTCCCCGGAGGCCGCCCCGGTTACAGCAGCGGCCGCGGCCGACATGTTGTGAGGCGGCGGCGCGGGTGTCTCAAGGATGGTTTGGCTGAGGCGGCAGCAGCGGCTGCTGGCGGCGGCGGCATTGGCAGCGGGGGCTCCGGCTCTGTAGAGCCCAGCCCGCTGGGTGTCCGTCCTGTACCGCGGCCAGACCAGTGCCCCTGGACCTTGCCTCTGCTCCGGCGCCGTTGGGGAACCGGTTAGGCGACAGCGCACGCCCCGCAGAGGAGACACGAAGGGGGTTCTCCAGTGCTCAGATTTCCGGACCACCTAGCCTTCCCCTCTCCGACCTGGGCAGTGCTGTCCCCAGAATCCTCAGCTCCCCCCCCGCGAAATTTGCTCCCAGCCTCGCCCTGAATCTTTCACACACGCGGGTGTTCCACGCCCTCTCGAGCCAACCCCTCGCCCCTTAATTTTCTGCACCCTCTTCTCAGAGCGCCCCCCGGATTGCTCTCCGAGGGCAGCCTTTTGAAAAATCTTCGTGGAGCAGTGGACCAGAACTGGGGGAGTTTTCAAAGTCGGGCGCGAGAGATAGGAAGGTACGATGGCTTCCTCATCTGGAAACGATGATGATCTCACTATACCCAGAGCTGCTATCAATAAGATGATTAAAGAGACTCTCCCCAATGTCCGGGTGGCCAACGATGCCCGGGAGCTGGTGGTGAACTGCTGCACTGAATTCATTCACCTTATATCTTCTGAAGCCAATGAGATTTGCAATAAATCGGAAAAGAAGACCATCTCGCCAGAGCACGTCATACAAGGTAAGTGGTATGTGTGGGATTTTGTTTCAAAGAGGGGCCGGGGACAGTGCTAATCGCGTGACCCGTTCATGTCAAAGCCTTCAGTCCTGTCCCCAGGTTAGTACTAATAACTGAAAAAGCTGCGCGGGCATAGAAGCAGCCGGTGCCTTAAAATCCCTGTGTAATATTCTCGTGGTCCTTTTCAAACAGCGAATGCAGGTAAGGGTTTCAAACGATTAGGTCAGCTAACATCCCCCCAAATAAGGTAGTAGCAGCGATCTCAATTTACAGCCAGGTAAGCCCAAGCAACAAGAATTTTGCCTACCTGAAGTGGAAGCTAGACGTGACAACTGAGAAAGTGCCTGCCTAAAGTGGAACCTAGATCATGACAACTGAGAGAGGAACCCAGAAGTTCTGCCTTGGAGAATTAGAATTCAGACCAGAAGTTCAAGCATGAGTGGAAAGGGTACCCCTTCCCCACCCGACCTTTTCACCAGTGTAGAGGAAAAGATGAATTTTCAGAACACGAGTAAAAATATTCTTAACGTGCATGTTCAACGTTGTAAAGTTTATTAGTGTTGGATAGAGTGTATTTTCTGCTTTAAAAATGGTTTCATGGTCCTAACGTTAATCAACAAGTTGCCAAAGCACTCCAGTTCTATTCTGTAAGAAAAGGGGCAGTGTTCTTTAATTTTCCTTCCCCTCCTTCCTTACTTTCTTCCTTTTTTCTGTAGCTTGCTTTGTTCCATGGAGATAGATTTTTAAAGCTTGGGTTGAAAGATTGTGAGAGATGTTTTTCATGGAATATTTCCCCCTTGTTTCCTGCTGTCATCCCCATTTAGATGTAAACGCTTCAGCTTTTATTGAACAGCAGTTCTGAAAGTTTAACAGTTTCTTCTCTCATCTTGGAAAGGATTTAGTTCAGTTAATAGGGATTTGGGGGACCATATTCTGATGGTTTGTTTCAGGGATGGGGAGACATTTACTAGTCATAATGTTTTGGGAAGCACTTTCTGTGACTTGTACATGTACTCTTATGAAAAGGTGCATTCTATTTGAGGTGATAACTTGCTTTTTATAATAACCCAATTAAAATTCTAACAATTTCTTGATTGCTTTTGAAGTCAGAAAAAAAATCATGATTAATTTAATTTTGGTAGGCAGGCGGTTGTCTACCATTTTATTTTTAAAATTTAACTTTTTAAAAGGTGACTTCCCTGTTATTCTGAAGTAGAGGACACATCTGCTCATATTCACCATATGCAGTATTTTATGGTCAATATTGACAAAAGGATTAAATGATTCATTTTTGATCCTTAATGATGTGTAGGAGATAGATTTAAAACATACTCTGCCATTTCCATTTCAGTACATAAGGAGAAAAAAAATCCCTAGGAAGAAGTATATTTGATTTTAAAGCTAGTGTTTTCTTCTACTTGTTTGGTGTACTCTGAAGTAAAATGAAAGCCAAGTTGTCTATGTTTCCTCTTGTGTTTTTATTTTTACATTGTATGTGCAGTTGTCACAAGCCTTTCACAAGATTATCCAACACAAATAGCTGTAATTACCTTTTACAACTCATAAAAGAGAAAAAAGATCTTTTATCAACATTGTCTTTCTAATGAAAATTGCAAAAGATTTCAAAAGGATCTGCCTAAACATTTGTTTACACCACAGAAGTGGGGATCATTCCAAAAATCTAAAAACACATTACAATCTGTCTTCTTGGGTAGAGTTTATTCTTTTCTAGGATATATTTAGATTTCTGATTGACATGATGGAAGAAAAGTGCAGCTGTAGTGAACAGTATGCTAAACAGCTCAACTTTGGAATATGCTAAATTCAGTTTAACATATGAGTCAAAAAGTTCCAGTGAAAGCATTTTCCCTGTGTACTGAGGATGATTTATTAATTAAAAAAAAAAAATCACGCATTAACCTGCTACAGCCTTATAAATTTACCTTTTTTTTTTAACATTGCCTTTGTTAAGTGGATAAGGACCTACATTTTAGCCCCAAATTCTCCCCAGTTAGGGGAATAGATTTTATACATTTATAATCTCATATTGATATCATATTGCTTAATCATTTAAAGAAACTTTTGTCTTGAGTGATTAAAATTTTTAAAAAGAAATCCTTAAGGTGTGTATTTTTTTAGGTGGTTAAAGTGTGTGTTTATAGACTAACTCTAGAAAGTTGGGTATGACATTTTTTATGCTGTTCTGTCAATGTTGATTATTTAAGAATGTAAGATATAGCCAAGTGGAATAATGTACGTTTTAAAGTGGTTTGATTTTCACATGTTGAAGTTTGGATTTTTTTGGTAATAAGTTTAATGAACTAAACTTTGCTTCAGAACATTTCACTTGCCTCTTTGCTTTACCTTGTCAGGGCGAATTAAGCATTTGAGGCAGTTCTGTAAAATGCATGCAGAAGTTAAAATAATTTTATTGCCAGTAAATCTGAAATTATATAACCTAGTTAAAATTTTAAAAAATTATCTATTTTGCTTATTTCTAGTTTAAGAACATGGACTTTGAAGATCACATACACACAACAGAGGGAGTTCTAAGCTTATAAGGTGTTCCTTTTATTTCGTTGCTGGGTTTCTGTGAACACATATCTTTAAATGAGTACTAACATGTTCTGTTGCATTATGGAAAGAATTGACATTGAGAGTTAGGAGCTGCAGGTTCTGTACCGGAAAGTCTGGCCTTAGGCAAATCTGTTAACTAAGGTTTCCCCATTTATGTATAAATAATACTTAATGGTTTCAGGTATAATTAGCAATTACTGAGAATCTGTCAGGATTGAGAAACTTACATGAAATATGCTACAATAAATAATAATTTAAAAACTTTATAGTGATACTGATTGAAATATAAAGCTGAAAGTCTGTTATGTTTAACCTTACATCATGATGCCATTTGTAAAGCCAAAGTGTAAATAAGAATATTTTAAGTGATATTATTTTATTTCTGCATTTTAAATCTCTTGCTACATTTTTTTTTCCTCATGTTTTTGAGAATAGTAACTGAAAGTAGTGAAAGTTTGAAAAAGTCTCCGAGGATTCACTTCTTCAGCAGTTGTGTTGCTCCAAGCTCTGTGTTGAAGGACTTTTTAAAAAAATTATAACCCCTCTCACACTGGTACTTTGGTAAAATACAAAAAAAATGGATCACTAGAAAAACAATGAAATTTTTTGATACTGCATTCAATAGAAATAAAATTACTTTGCCAAATTGCTATGAAGTTTCTTCTTTTTCCCCCCAGCTTTTTGAAATATAATTGACATGTAGCATTGTGTAAGTTTAAGGTTTACAATGTAATGATTTGATGTGTGTATATATTATGAAATAATTACCACAATAAAATTAGTTAACACAGCCATCACTTCACATAGTTACAGTTTTGCCGTGAAGGTTCTTAAAATGCTTACTTTGAATTTCCGTACTTAACTCATTGCAGACCATTACAGGCATTTCTGGCACAAGTCCATGGACCACATTTTGAGAATCTTGCTCTAAAGCCTAAACCACAGTCTGTTTTGGAAAGTGGATGTGGAGTAGTTTTGAAATCAGAGGATCTGAGTGATTGCAGAGAAGTTGTAATAATAAGAAGAATGATATTGTATTGCCTAAATAATCATCCATACTGAAATTTTTTTCTGAAGGGACATGTAATTTACATTGCACAATTTATCACATAATCAGGTGCTTTTCAAGTTAGGATTTTACTGTTTTCTTTAAAACTGGTATGTATTTTGTTTTTGTTTTCCTTCTGCCACCCAGCAGTTACTTTTGAATACTACTGTGTACTTGGCACTGTACTAGATACTGCTAAGGATATAAAGATGAATGATATTTGATTCTTGCTCTGCCATCCATCTCTCATTGTTGTCCCAGATTCCCACGAGTGGTGATACCATAGAGGGCATGATTCTTAAGGGTCTTTGTCAGGCCAGTAAGCCAAGAAGTCACTTTGGCCTACATCCTCTTAATATATTTTAAGCTAACTACATCACCTCCATACCTCCATCACCTAACATACAAACAAAAGAAAATAGAGAAATTAGAGAATGCTATTTTTTATATTTTAGTTTTTTCAAATGAAAAGCATGCATTATGCATATGAAGTATAAAATAATTCACACAAATTCATGTTATAACAAAACTTTTTTTTTTTTTTTTTGCGGTACGCAAGCCTCTCACTGCTGTGGCCTCTCCCGTTGCGGAGCGCAGGCTCAGCGGCCATAGCTCATGGGACCAGCCGCTCCGCGGCATGTGGGATCTTCCCAGACCAGGGCACGAACCCGTGTCCCCTGCATCAGCAGGCGGACTCTCAACCACTGCGCCACCAGGGAAGCCCTATAACAAAACTTTTGAGGAGTACATCATTTTTGGTAAAATATAAGATACGACTGTATTAAAATTGTTGGGTGGACATTTTTACCTTTTTTTTTTAAGTAGTTGTCTTAATATCTGTCTTTTGAATTGAAAAAAACATGCTAAATGTTTTTTTTTTCCTTAATATGCCATGCACTTTTCTGGGTACAGTTTTAAGGTAGATGGCAGAGGGTAGCAGACAGACCTCTGAGAAACAAGTGATATGTGTTTTATCCACAAATTTTAAAATATATATATATATTTTTTTTGACTTTTACTCTGAGATCCTTAGAGCGAGGGCCATCAATAGTCCATAAAATCCCTTTGTACAAATTAGAAAAAGGCACTCCTTCTGTGTATTAATTTTGTATCCTGCAACTTTACTGAATTCATTGATTTGCTCTAGTAGTTTTCTGGTGGCATCTTTAGGATTTTCTATGTATAGTATCATGGCATCTGCAAACAGTGACAGTTTTACTTCTTCTTTTCCAATTTGGATTCCTTTTATTTCCTTTTCTTCTCTGATTGCCATGGCTAGGACTTCCAAAACTATGTTGAATAATAGTGATGAGAGTGGACACCCTTGTCTTGTTCCTGATCTTACAGGAAATGCTTTCAGTTTTTCACCATTGAGAATGATGTTTGCTGTGGGTTTGTCATATATGGCCTTTAGAATGTTGAGGTAGGTTCCTTCTATGCCCACTTTCTGGAGAGTTTTTATCATAAATGACTGTTGAGACACTCCTTCCTTAAAAACCTTTACTACCATCTGCCAGAAAAAGTGCTATAATAAGCATACAAATCTATGATGTTTACAGTATGAATGGCTCTCCTCAGATACGCTGCTGTTGTGCACTGAACCACCTGCACAACTGTTAACGGATGGCCCTGCTTAGGAGCCATTTTCCTTATCCTTCAAGATTCTCCTTTATGTAAAATAGGGATATTATTACTACATGATAACAGATGATGTAAAATATCCCCATTTAGAAAATGCTGTGTCCAGTTACTCATATCCGTTAGCCAAAATGTGTTTAAAATTAGGATTAAAGTCAATGCAGTTTTGAAATTAAATTTATGGCTGCTCCTGTTGAACCATTTTATTGAGAGTACAGTGTACTCAGCATTGAGAGTATAGCTCTTTCAATAATATTAAATATTAACCTTGGACTTACTTGCAGTTTTTTTTTTTTTGAAAACAGTGTTTTCAACCTTAGATGTGTTTAAAAGTGAGTTTTTTGTTTCTGTTTTTTAATTTTTAACCCAAGCCCTCCATGGTTTAAGGTAGATTGGATTGAAGTTTTTAATGTCTAGTCTAGTGATTCATGACATTTTGAAGAGTTCTCTCAAGTGTATTGACTTAATTTAGTAAATTTAATATACTTGTTCAGCTTGAATTCAGTGGTGTGATAATGCATAGCTATACATTTATTTAGGTCCTGTATACTTACTAGCATACTCTTAAGTGTAAGAGAAAAGATATAGATGAATAAAAAAAGTCCCGGCGCCTGCCAGCCTGTGACCTCGCGGCGCCGCCTCTGCAGGTCTGCTGCGATGCCTGTCGCGGTGGAGGACATCATGAGGCTCCTGTGCTCCGTTTCCGAGGAGAGGAAAATGCGGGCGGCCGTCAGGCACTCTGGGAGGGGCGGCCTGGTCACAGGGGCCGTGGCCTTCGTTGGTGGTTTGGTGGGCGGGCCACCAGGACTAGCCGTTGGGGGGGCCGTCGGGGGTTTGTTAGGCGCTTGGATGACAAGTGGACAGTTTAAGCCAGTTCCTCAGATCATAATGGAGCTGCCATCTCCTGAGCATCAGAAGCTCCTTAACGAAGCCACTGCCATCGTCAGGCGCCTGGAATGGACAGACGCCGTGCAGCTGACCATCCTGGTCATGGGCAGTGAGGCCCTGCAGCAGCAGCTGCTGGCGATGCTGGCCAACTACGTCACCAAGGAGCTCCAGGCGGAAGTGCAGTGCGACGGCTAGGCCTCTGCTCCGGGAAGCGGGGTCCATTTAGATGATTCCCGCCGACTCATGGAAGGTGACTGGGGAGCTGCAAGAAGCCCCACATCATCAGAATATTACCCTAAACTGTAGCGAAGTCTCTTGCTGGAGAGGCTGGGGCTGTGCTATATCATGTTCTGGAAATTATTTAAGATGCCGTGTTTTGTGGCCGTGTGCACCTGTGTGCCCTGACAACCCTTCAACTGGGAAGCTGGTGAACAGTAAAGCCGTGACTGCTGCCACGTAGCGGCAGTTTTCTGAATCTACTCTCGCTCACATAGGGGCTGGAAGAAGGTCTTCACGTTCAGCCTTCTCATCTCATCACGTGAAGATGATACCTGTCCAGGCAGCCGTTGCCTGACCAGCCCTCCCTTGGGACCTTGGGGCTGTCCCCTGCTGGAATCATGTTTACCTCTTGAACGCCCCTTCCCCACCCAGTGACTTCTGAGTGGCCTCAGGGAGGGGGCAGTTGGCCTGCTGAGTGAAGCCACAAACGTCAGTGGCACCCAGCCTCTCCCCCAGTAGCTGCCCGACTGGGCTCTCGCCCTCCCAGGGGCTTGCTTTCCCCATCTGAAAAGTCATAGTAGTTCTTGAGTGATGTTTTTTAAATTAAATATTTTCAGTAAAATTATTGCTCTTTCTGAAGTGGTAGAATTATAAACTAAGAAATGTGCCCACCCTAAATTTCACCCTAAATTTCCCCTAAATGTTTTCTGAACAACAACAACAAAAAGATGAATAAAAGATGAATAATATGTCCAAGTTAAGGGACTCTTACATGTTAGACACTGTGTTGTTAAATGCCATAGGTTAATCACTTGTTGATTTCCACAATCCTTAAAGTATTAAAAATATAATAGTGAATACTTAATTTTGCTCCTTCTGTGGGCCAGCCTGTGTTCTTAGCTCTTTGTTTATATTCATTTATTCTTCACAGCAACCTGATCTGATGAGATGTAGGTACTGTTATTCTTGTTTTAGAGGAACAGAGGTGAAGGAACTTACCCTGACTCACACAGCTAATATGAGGCAGAGCTGGGAGTCAGTCCCTGTGGGGCTGCAAGCTTAACCACTATAGTGCTTCTGGCTGTAGGAAGATATTGTGAAATAGATGCTGTTTTCATTTTACAGATGGGAAATTGAAGCTTAGAGATACTAAGTAACATATCCAAGGTTATACAAATACAGTGACAACCAAGTTCCAAATTCTAAGTCTATCTTATTTCAAAAGGGGGAGATTACTTCTGTCTAGGAGGATCAGGCAAGCTTAATTTGAAGATATAGTTTGATCCAGGCCTTGAATGAATTACTGTCAGCACGAATGTGGGAAACTGGTGCCTGTTGGGAAACATTGAGCGGTCAGGTTTAACAAAGTATGCAGGGATTTAATGGCAGAAATAAAGCTGGGAAGGTAAGTGGGGCTAGATCTTGGAGAACCTTGTTGTAGGGCTAAGGAAATAAGACTTTTCTTTTTTTAATTTATTTATTAAAATTTTTGCCTGCATATGGTATTTGTTTTTCTCTTTTTGGCTGCGTTTGGTCTTCGTTGCTGTGCTCGGGCTTTCTTTTAGTTGCAGCGAGTGGGGGCTACTCTTCGTTGCAGTGCATGGGCTTCTCATTGCGGTGGCTTCTCTTGTTACGGAGCACGGGCTCTAGGCATGCAGGCTCAGTAGTTGTGGCGTGCAGGCTCAGTAGTTGTGGTACACGGGCTTCGTTGCTCTGCGGCATGTGGGATCTTCCCGGACCAGGGCTCGAACCCATGTCTCCTGCATTGGCAGGTGGATTCTTAACCACTGCGCCACCAGGGAAGCCCAAAACTTTTCTTTAGAATAAGAAAATAAGACTTTTCTTTAGAATGTGGTGGGACACCTTAAATCATTTATTGATTTCTTTTGGTACTGTCTCCAGCCAGTATTATTGAAAATGCACTACTATGCTTGTGCCTTTAAAAAAGAGAAAAGAGGGACTTCCCTGGTGGCACAGTGGTTAAGAATCCACCTGCCAGTGCAGGGGACACAGGTTCGAGCCCTGGTCCTGAAAAATCCCACATGCTGCGGAGCAACTAAGCCCGTGTACCACAGTTACTGAGCCTGCGCTCTAGAGCCCGTGAGCCACAACTACTGAAGCCTGCGCGCCCAGAGCCTGTGCTCTGCAACAAGAACAGCCACCACAATGAGAAGCCCGCACACCGCAATGAAGAGTAGCCCCTGCTTGGGGCTTCCCTGGTGGCGCAGTGGTTAAGAATCCATCTGCCAATGCAGGGGACACGGGTTCGAGCCCTCATCTAGGAAGGTCCCACGTGCCGTGGAGCAACTAAGCCCGTGCGCCACAACTACTGAGCCTGAGTGCCACAACTACTGAAGCTTGCGTGCCTAGAGCCTGTGCTCTGCAACAAGAGAAGCCACCCAATGAGAAGCCCGTGCACCGCAACGAAGAGTAACTCCCGCTCGCCGCAACTAGAGAAAAGCCCACGCGCAGCAACAGAGACCCCACGCAGCCAAAAAAAAAAGAGTAGCCCCTGCTCGCTGTAACTAGAGAAAGCCTGCGTGCAGCAACAAAGACCCAATGCAGCCAAAAATAAATAAATTTATTTAAAAAAAAGAGAGAGAAAAGATAAAACTTTGGCTTCTAGCATTGACACTTAAAAAATAATGTCTGTCAATTCAAGTAAAAAATTCAGGCTGCCTAATTTTCACTTAATTTCCTACTATACTCCAAACTCCTTGAGTCCAGGGATTAGGTGGTGGTTAATTTGGTGAACAGAACTCAGAATAAGAATAATGTCTTATTGAAATTTGGGGGGAACAAGGGGAGGGTCTGTAAGTTAATTAAAATTCAAGTAATAGCAGTCTGCTTTTTGGCATCACATTATTTCTAAAGACGGTTTATGAAAACAGCTTAATATATGAAATAATTAAAGTTGTAAGTCATTCAAAATGCCTTAAAAAACACAGCTTATATGGGAATGTAGATTTTAAAGGTATATTTGGTATTCTCCTTGAAGAGCAAATTCCTAAAGTTGGAACTTAGGGCATCTTTACTGAGGGAGTCTGGCTCATCATAGTTGTTGAAAGACTGTAAGAACTGATGAACTAACTTAAGTTCATTTACTGTGTTTTTCACCACCTATATTTCATCAGTGGCTCAGAAAGCAAAATATGATTTTGGGGCCTTAACATTTAGAAAACTATATAATCTTAAATACAGTGAGCCAAAAGGAAATTTTATGCTTTGTCTTTCTGGATTACAGAAGGCCTTTTTTTCTTACAAATTTTTCTTTCTAAATGTGAAAAAATAAAGGGAGATAATTTTTTGTTAATGTTTCTTCCATCCTTATAGTCTTCCTTTATCCCAGTTTTTCTGCCATGTCACTTTAAATATTTTTATAGTGTTTCCTGTTAAGTTTTATTTTCAAGGGAAACTTTGGTTGAATATAAATGCTGAATTTCATAAGCTCTTTCCACCAGTATTTCTTAAACTTAGCAGTTTGAGTGTCTTTGCTAAAAATACTAGTTTCCTGTTGGTATATTAGACAAAAGAACTTATCTATTCTTTCATCTTATCCTGCTGAAAGTTAGAGCATGTGTTACCAGCCTACTTTTTCTAAGCCAAATGGTACAAAATATGTTTTATTAACAAATATATTCCAAATATTTGCTCTTTTTGTATTCTTTGAGAAAGTGATGACTTAATGGTTGATTTACTATGAGTGGTATAGGAAAAATGTTTTCTTACTAAAACCACATGTTCTTACATTGGACTTTTTTTTTTCCTCCAGGAAATGCTTTGGTTTTTAAAAAATTAGAAAGAAAAGGAAAAGTGAAGGCCAGTGCCTTGAAATGTTCCTTAAGTTTTAACTAATTTGCCATCTAATATTAAGAAAGTTTGATAAAATATTTTGTCTTAGCCATACCGATGATTGTTGTGCAGCTATAAAATAGGTAAAATTATTAGAAAGCAACAACCTTCCCCTCCAACACCCAGCCCAAAACCCTCACCAAACTTAATGTTCCATAGGTGAGAGAAAAAGTTGTGTTTTTACCACTTTTTCATGTTTTCATATTTTCATTTCCCCAGCACTAGAAAGTTTAGGCTTTGGCTCTTATATCAGTGAAGTAAAAGAAGTCTTACAAGAATGCAAGACAGTAGCATTAAAAAGAAGAAAGGCCAGTTCTCGTTTGGAAAACCTTGGTATTCCTGAAGAAGAGTTATTGAGACAGCAACAGGAATTATTTGCAAAAGTAAGTAACACATTTTAAATTATTTTCATCTGAATCTGACCCTGTTTACTAACCAAAATCATACTGGTTTCTAAAATCATTTCCTTAGTCAACATACGTACCCCCAAAATTTTCTTTCTGTGGCTGATTGTTTGATCATAGAGCCTGATGTTAGGTCTGGCTAGTTTTTTACTTTATATAAAAGCAAATACTTGCAGCAGCCTATTTTCTGAGAACAACTCCAAATAACTACTGAGATTTTATTTTGATGTTTTTTCAGGCAGAATGGCCATTTAAAAGCATGAAAAGTATACCTAAACATTCTTAAGATTTAAAATGATAGACTGGTGAGAAAATATTGTATCAAATTTTTAGACGAATGGCATATAAGAAAAATCTGATTAACATCTACTTTGTAGTTAAATTAGGTCTTTAATACACCTTTAAAACATTCTAATCTTAAAAACTTTGAAGGGCCAGTGGAGCAGAGAAAGGGAGAAAACTTTTCTGTTTTCTTGCTTGTCACAGTTCTAATGTCCAGTCTGTGAAGGATTAGCAACAAGTACTAATATCCCTTTAGTTTTTAAGAAAGGAGGGGGGCTTCCCTACTGGCGCAGTGGTTGAGAGTCCGCCTGCTGATGCAGGGGACACGGGTTCGTGCCCTGGTCCGGGAAGATCCCACATGCCGTGGAGCGGCTGGGCCCGTGAGCCATGGCCGCTGAGCCTGCGCGTCTGGAGCCTGTGCTCCGCAACGGGAGAGGCCACAACAGTGAGATGCCCACGTACCGCCAAAAAAAAAAAAAAAAAAAAAAAAAGAAAGGAGGGGACCACAGGGAGCTGGGACTGAATGGAATTTGTGGCTAGCCTCTTAGAATTTCACCAATGTTATCTCTGTACCATCTTCTGGGCCTGCCTTGGCCCATCCTTAGAATCCTGGGTACCTTCTTCATTCCCTTCCAGGTCCCCTTGGTGGCAAAATAGAAGCAAGCTCTGTAACACATTTCGGAGCTATCCTCTGTGGAAGATCATATTTTCCAAAGATGACTGCTATAGTATATCTCACCCCTCGTGTTCTCCCCATGGTTCACTGTTCCTTGGTGTTATAGTAGAGGCAACAAAGGCTGGCAGCATTTATTACCTAATAAAAATACCTAGGGATGAAGATAAGGGGATGCAGAAGCCCACACAGCACAGCTTTCACATGGAGTGAATAGACACTACAACCAGTATGCACACATACCCCATGCTGATGGCAAAGACCAACACAAAAAAGCTTTCCATCAGTCCTTTCCACTCAGGCATGGGATGCAACACCTAGAATACCTACAAGTATGCAGGGCAAGAACAAGAGGAAGAAATTGAGAGAGAAAAATTGGCGTTTCCTTCTTCTCTACCAGGTTCCTTGAAGCTGGGGAGAAGACAGTTACAGAGTACAGTGATTCTTGAATGTGACTGAATATTTACTCCACATAAGGCTGAGAGCTTAATAACCTGATTATTAAGAATGCAAATCACTGTTCAAGGCAAAACTTATCAGCTGGGGCTGAGGTACCTTAACGGTATTTTTACTTTCTCTTCTCTGTACCTCCTCCCCACCTACCCTGCAAAGGCAGGGGCAAGCAATTATGAACTTGAAAATTTATGATAACAGCTTAAAAAATAATCCATTCCATTTTTGGGTACTACTAAAATGCTCAGATTGCTCAAGCAAACTGTCTATATGTAAATACTTTTTTGAAATAAAGCATTTGACTGACTTTCCAGTGGGAAGATCTTGAAAGTTAGACCTAAATCGTTGGGCCAGAGGTTGTTCTATGGCAAACAGGATGTAAAATATGGAGTGTTTCAGTTCCATAGAGATACTTATTTCATCATGGGAATAGAGCTGTATGGTCATTTATAAATGTCTGTCCCTACCATTAGTCTGTAAGCTCCCTGAGGGCAGGACCCATTATTAGTTGTATCTCTAGCACCCACCTAACATGGTAACTAGCACAGGGGGAGTATTCAGTAACTATTTGTTGAATGGATGACTGAGTTGGGTTGGTAAGTCAAGGAAGCACAGAACTCTAGGGATGGAAGAGACTTTTGAAAATCATTTACTTCAACCTTGATGTTCCAAATTACAATTCTGAGGTTCAAGGAGGTTAAAGAACCTATTCACCATTATTAAAAAAAAAGAGGGGAGAAGGTGATATTGTTTTTTCCCTACAAAGTTCTGGCTTCTCATTTGAAATTGAAAGACAGGTTTGGTTTGAATAGAATAAGAATTGCTACCAGTTACTGTAATTACCATTAGAACTGGGAAATACCATTTTAGGTCATCTCTTCCAGATGAGTACCATAACTGATCTCTTTGCAGTCATAACAACCAGTTTGGTTTATATTTAAAAGCATTTGAATTTTAAGTGTTATCAAGGACTAGACAGCAGATACCATTTAAACTAATAAGGAAGATAAAAGCTTACCAACATTTGAGTTCTAAACATGTGTTAATCATGTTGCCAAGTAATTTACCAGTATTATTTCATTTAATCCTCACAACAACCTATGAAATAGGTGCTAAAGTGGAAAAGCCTTTGAGGCAGGCATGAGCACATGCAAACAGTGTTATAATCCTTATGAATATGAGGTACCAAATGAGGAATAATAATTTTTTTTAAAAGCTAATGGCAGACTTCCCTGGTTGTTCAGTAGTTAAGAATCTGCCTGCCAAAGCAGGGAACATGGGTTCGAGCCCTGGTCCAGGAGGATCCCACATGCTGCGGAGCAACTAAGCCCGTGCACCACAACTACTGAGCCTGCGTTCTAGAAGTCTGCCAGCCACAACTACTGAGCCCATGTGCCACAGCTACTGAAGCCCGTGCGCATAGAGACTGTGCCCTGCAACAAGAGAAGCCACCGCAGTGAGAAGCCCACGCCCTGCAATGAAGAGTAGCCCCCACTCTCTGCAACTAGAGAAAGCCCGCGCGCAGCTAGACTAGAGAAAGCCCGCTTACAGCAACGAAGACCCAACACAGCCATAAATAAATAAATTTATTTATTAAAAAAAAAAAAGAGGCATGAAATAGCAAGATGTCTTTAAAAAAAAAAGCTAATGACTATTATTTATTGAGTCTCTACTATTGCAGATCACCTACAGGGTGCCAAAGGAAATATTTGATAAAAGGAAAATGGTGCTCTGCTAAATACGTTATATACTTTGCAGAGTTCTTAATGAGTAATACAAATTTTACTATACCCATTTATGCCTTAAGAAACAGACTCAGAGATAGAGAAGCTTGCATGAGATCAGATCATTTGTTCTACAGACATTTATTAAAGTCTTCACTATTTACCAGATATAGTGCTAGGTGCTAGGCTTCTAACAGTATAAAAAAGAGACATGGTTCCTATCATTATGAAGCTTAGTACTGGGAAGGATTGACTTAAACAAATGAAAGGTAAGTACCTTTTGACTCCAAAACCTGTGCTCTTTCTACTATACTGTGCTAATGCTCTAGCCACCATTTTGTTTGCTTAAATTTATTTTGGAACTTTTAAGTGAAATGAACATGCTTTATCGTTTCTAGGGCAAAAAGATGAATGAAAAATAACTGACTGACTGCCATATCTGTCTTCAGCTCTCTACCCTTGTCATCTATTTTGTTTTGTTTTTTTCCCCTTATCTCCCTTCTTTCTTGCCCTGACCTATGGGTGAAAATACCCTAGTATTTCTTTGCTATTGTGAGAAAAATCAGAAGAGAAGTAAAATTATAGCAGCCGCTTAGTACTTTTTTTCCTAGAGCATAAAGTACTTTAGTCTTAAATATAAAAGGAACTGATAAATTATTATAACATCTTTTACATAACTTTCATTTCACTTAATCATTTAGACTTTATTTTATATGCCAAAACAATAGCAGCCTCATTTGAAGCTATCTTTCACTGTTAGCAGCAAATATTTGTTTGTTTGTTTGTGGTTTTTTTGCGGTATGTGGGCCTCTCACTGTTGTGGCCTCTCCCATCGCGGAGCACAGGCTCCGAACGCGCAGGCTCAGAGGCCATGGCTTATGTGGGATCTTCCCGGACTGGGGCACGAACCCGTGTCCCCTGCATCGGCAGGCGGACTCTGAACTACTGTGCCACCAGGGAAGCCCTAGCAGCAACTATTTGAAAAGGAGGTAATCTAATATGTTGAGATTAAAGTTAGCTGTAAATTATAAATGAGTTATTTTAGTGTGTGGAAGTGGGAAACTTAAAACACAATGAAAATCTCCAGAAGAAGTGAATTAGGAAGTATATGCCTACTTACTTCTCTTTCACTCTTCCATTTTAGAAGGAAAATACTTGGGATGGATTGGGTGAGAAGCAAAAGGGAAAAAAAGAAAGCAGAATAAATACACTGAAATTTTTAATTTGTGGAAATGAATACAAATAATATTTACCAATCAACATTGATTTTAAAGACACTGGAATGCTTTTATGTTCAGAGAGAAAAGTATGGGTGCTGATATGGGGTGATGATACCTAAAAGTCAGTTAAATTTTTAGTGTAACCAGTACATGTCTTTGTAGATCATTGAGCAAACTACAAGATAAAGCAACTTTGCAATAAGACCTGTGTAGAGACTTGAAATTATTTGAATTATCTTTTATGTGCCACAAAATTGTATCTATTTATAGTTGATTAGGCCACAAAGTAGGTATTATTAAGTTGATTAAATCAATATATTTGGTTTGCCCTACCATTTTCAAGTATTTTCTGTGAAGCGTTCTCAGTCTATTTTGAACTCTGGGTATTCCTGCCATAAAAGTAAACATGCCTGTGTTTTATGGAAATATTTTCTATATTTCTTTATAAAAATAGGTAGAAGTAGTTACTAGAATACCTGGTCTTTAATTTCCTAAAAAAACACAAATAACGTTTTTGTCTTGTAGGGAAGGTATAATATAGGTATATTAACAGCTGTATTATGATGTTGACTAGTCTCATGAGGAAGATGTAAAGAGATCCCCAAGTACAGAGATATCACATTAGATTTTAATGATATAGGAGTGTGCCAGTTACTAAGCAATTATCTCAGCATGAAACCATCCTTTCTATGTTCTGCTTTGAGACTGGGCACAGTACTCTGCAAACCACGTTTCTGTTTTCTAGCTGACTTCCTTTAGACTGTGCTGCCAGTAGGGGGCTCTAGAGGGAGATTACAGGGCTGGATGAAAGAAGGCACATGTTCCTTTCTTTTACTTTCAGTTGGCTTCAGGTTCCTTTGAGCAACCCAGCAATGCATCACCCTGGCTGCATCATTTTTTTCCTGTAGTGGGAACTGAATCTGGTTTGCAGTTTCTCTAATACAGAAGCAGCCTGAACATGCATCCCCTTCCTCAAGGATTTGGGTCTCAAACCTTGAGGCCCTCCTCTGAGCTCAGAGATGGTAGTAGTACCAGCCAATTTATGCCCTTTCTTCAGAAGTCTGAGTTTCATTTCCATGGGTTGCTGCTCTAAGCTTCCAAGTTTTAAAAATCCCAGCCTCTTCCCTTGTTTCCCCCAGTTTTAGGGTTGGTGGCTGCTTTCTGTAGTTGCCACCCACATATCTTAGTGTTCATTTCTTGCCTTTTCAGTTACCTAGTTACCACCTTTATACTTGGTTAATAATCTTTTATATGACATTCTTTCTGTTTCCCTGACTAGTGTAACTTCTATCTCCTGATTAGACCCTGAATGGTACTGGAAGGAATCAGGAACAAACTTAATGGAGAAACTAGTATTTCAGTTTGACTTGAAGGAAGAGTGGAATTTCAGTAGGTGAAAATCAGATTTCAAATAGAATGACTATCAGCATGAGTAAAGGTAGCAAAAGTGGGAGGGTATGATGTGTATTTAGGAAACACTTTATGTTTATCTAGGGGTTTTTTTGGTTTGTTTTTTTTTGGAGCATAAGACAAATGTTTTGAAAGAATATTAGAGAAATACATTGGGGCAGACAGTAATTTGGAGGATCTCTTGAACTCTAGGCTGAGAAATTTGGACTTAATTGGTAACAATTAAATGATTTTCTTTTAAATTACAGATTAAACAAATTTATTTTATTTATTTATTTTTATTTATTTATTTTTGGCTGCATTGGGTCTTCATTGCTGAGCGCAGCTTTCTCTAGTTGCGGCGAGCAGGGGTTCCTCTTCACTGCAGTACACAGGCTTCTTATTGTGGTGGCTTCTCTTCTTGCAGAGCATGGGCTCTAGGCGCCCGGGCTTCAGTAGTCGTGGCACGCAGGCTCAGTAGTTGTGGCTCGCAGGCTCAGTAGTTGTGGCACACAGGCTTAGTTGCTTCGAGGCATGTGGGATCTTCCAGGACCAGGGCTCGAACCCATGTCCCCTGCATTGGCAGGTGGATTCTTAACCACTGCACCACCAGGGAAGTCCCTAAATGATTTTTTTTTAAGTGTAGTAATTTTCCCCTAGGAATGTTTGGATAATAAATTTATGACAGATTATTAAGAAAAGTTAGGGATTTACATGGTAAAATCTTAAGGTTGTGCTGAGCCTCATTGTTTTCCCACAAAACATTCATCCAGTCAGAAACTACTGGGGGCCTGTATGTTGGGAATGCAACAATGAATATGGAAACATTTTCTATTCTCCACTCTAGTGGAGAAAAAAGATGTATACTTACATAATTAGAGAACAAAATGGATAGGTATGGAAATGCATAGAGAATTACAGAATATGAAATAGAGCAGAAAATGTGACCTAGAAGGACCAAGAAAAACTGAAAACTGATGTGTGTTTTAAATGATGACTAGCAATTGGCCATTCATAAAGGAGGGTATGAGCCAGGCTTAAAGAATACTTCTGAGAAAAGACAGAAAGGGAGAAACAACATTGTTTTGGTAAACTCTAATGGGAAATTATATGATCTTTTCAAAAACAGATTCATTTTTCCCTTCTTGGTGTGGTTTTTCTGCTAATGGATGAAATTAAATTGGGAAGGAGCCTTAGCTCGTGCAATAGGGCATGTAATGCATACGTATGCATCTTGGTTTCTCAAATCCTGTGGTGGTTTATATAGAGGATATTTCAAATGAATGGATTTTAATTATCCCACTTAAATTCAGTACTGGATAAATAATTTTCACTAGTGTGTATGTGGGAAGAGTATGTTCTCTGTGTGTACATACGTCTGTATTTACAGAGAGAGGGGAGAGGGACAGAGGAAGAACGAGATGTATCTATAGAGTAGGGAACTGTGATAGAAACTTAAAAGAAATTCAGTGTAGCTGGTGCATTCACGTACAGTACTTTTCCCTAACAGAGGTATTGTACTAGTGAACTTTTAAGCCACAGAAATAATTTTTAGATTGCAAATGTTTACGTCAAAATTATGAGTTGAGAGGACAGAAGAATCAAGTGAAACAGAAGAGAGAGAAACACAGGGAAAAGGAACCAAAGAGTGAATGTTGTGATTTTTCTTTAAATTTTTTTAGGTTCTTCAGTTGAACCATTATGTAGCATAAAAGGAAACTTTTATCGAAAATTTTTATGGAAACTCTCCTTAAGAAAATTGAGAAGAAGCAATCTCTAATTATATTTTCTTATAGAGTTCATGTTGTCCTCATGTACAACAACTATATCATGGTTGGAAAATATCCAAATTTGATAATGACTGAGTTTATGAAAGTGTGCATGTTGTAGGTTTTTTTAAAAATTACTATTTTTTTTTTATGTTTTTTGTGTTTAGGCTAGACAGCAACAAGCAGAATTAGCCCAACAGGAATGGCTTCAAATGCAGCAAGCTGCCCAGCAAGCACAGCTTGCAGCTGCTTCAGCAAGTGCGTCCAACCAGGCAGGATCTTCTCAGGATGAAGAAGATGATGATGATATCTGAAATTCACCAGCTGAGTTTCTATTTCCTCTATAAATGTTTTTCCCTGCACAAGAAAACAGTGAAAGAAATGCTTATCTGTAATTTTGTATGCATCTTGGTGGACTTGCCATTGGTATTCTAGGGATGTCTGCCGTTAAGTTTCATCTATTGTGTGCTATTCATGTAAAAACTGTCTCTTCTAACTATTGAAAATTTAAGGCTCAGTATAATATCAATTTTGAATTTTTAATGGTGTTTATGAAATTTTAGATAGCAGTGAGTCCTTTATTTGATCAATAAACAGTGTTACAGAAAACTTCAAGTTTATAAAAATACAGTGAAATTTATACAGAAGCTCTAAATCTTCATTTGCATTTCCTCTGCCCTTTTAACTAAACTAAAAATTGGGAATTTTAAATTATTGGGGGGGAGGTGCTATGTGATGCAGTAGATATTAGATCAGGCTGCTGAAAAAACAAAGAGTTCAGTTCTGTAGTATTTGGATTTTTTGTCTTTTAAAATGAGTATATATACAGGCACTAAATATATATGCTCAGATGAATATACTTGTTTTAAAAAAATCTCAAACAAGACATTCAAAAACTAGGGTGAGTATGTTCAGTAGTAGTTGTAAAATTTGGTAGGTTATGTTTTGATTTTGTTTTTGTTTTATGTGGAGGTAAAAACTAAAGTTTTATTATAGCATAATTCATCTTGAGCTACACTATTACATTTCAAAGACTGCCCCGTTTTGAGGACTGTCATGATTCTTAGTATTTCACTCCAATGATTGTTAATAGTATTACTTGCTTAGTCCATCCATGTTTATTGGAACTTGTGAAACAATTGCTTAGGTTCCGTTGGTTTAACTAAGGTTCATGAATATTCAAACCTTTGCTGGGGGAAAGAAATGAAAGTTAATGAGCATGCTTGCTATAAGACAGATTTTTTTGTAATTTAACTTGTAGTCATAGTTTACTTATTGTTTGTTTTTAGCATTACTTTTACAATTTCTTGACTAGATGGCCTAGAGTGTCCAATGCTTCCTTTTGAAATGGCATCATTGTCTCCATCATAATTGAGCTTTAAAAAAATGATTGTTTTATTTTGTTTAAGAAAGTGTGTCATAATTGATCAGCCCTATATGAAACATAGTTTCAACCTGCTCATTACAAGGGAAGAGCTTTAATTTGGTTCCAGTAAATAAACTATGGTAGTGATTTTTATAGGAATCCAGTGTGTTGAAGAACTGGCCTATTGTTTGTATTTTGAAAACAGAATGGAAAGCCACTTAAGATAGTATGAAGTAATCTAAATTCCTATGTCAGTTGCCAAATCATTTAAATTTGTATATTCACCAGGTCTAAAGACAGATGGCAGATGCCAGGATTCCAATTTTAATTGAAGAGCTAAATAAGTGAAGTTTACAAGTATTAGATTTCTTAATGATCATATTTTGCAGTTTTAGAAAAAGTGAAATATTGTCATACATTTATTAAATACACTTCTTCCATGCCACAACTAAGTGAATCTTGCTTAATGTTTTGAGTTGAAGTTGGTATTGAATCCATGAAGTGCATTTGGACAAAATAGAAGGGATTGTTTTTTTAAAAGTTTAAGTACCAAAGGTAGTCTAGTCTAAGAAATAATAAGTTAATAAGTGTTGGCTTTTCTAACTTGTACTGTAACATCCTTATACTTTCTATTTTAAGTATATCTGTTTCTTATGTAAACAACTTAGATATTTTTCCATACTTTTTTTTTTGATGCAGAGTTCAGGTTAATTAATATTTTACTGCATCTGATAATGTATTATACGTTTGAATCCTAGTGACTTTTCATTTTGACATTCTTGTGATTTTCATATGCTATATTCTTCAAGCAATAAAATCTGATGTGTTTTATAAATTGTTTTTATATTTAATAATCTATATAGATTAATGGCATGAGATTTCTATTATTACCATTTTTACTAGTTTCAAGAATCCTAGGCCCAAAAGACATTTTGATCATTTGGTATATAGTACTTGACTTTCTCCTCTGTTTGCTGTTATTTCAGAAAATGTGGTTTTACTTGTATTTTTGTAATTTACAGTCCTAGGGTGCAGGCATAACAGAGCTAATTAAGCAGTATTTTACTCTTAGCTTATTTTTTAGCAGTTAACTATTACATTCTGTCTGTTGAGATTTTTAAAATCCTTTGGAGAGAGAAACAAAATCTTTACGGTTGTTGAGAAATAAAGTTATTGTTTAGTAAGTATTTTCCCCACCTCCTTGAATATATGTCTTTTTCAGCAGATTATCAGGTAAGTGTTGAAAAGGCATCAATTTTTAAACTTACATATACCATACATATAAGTACATAAATAAGGGTTTTCACAAATTAAACATACTCATTTTGCCAGCCCTCAGATCAAGAAACAGAGTGTTAAGAACATCCCAGAATCCCTCCTTTTGCCCCTGTCTCAGCACTATCTTCTTCTTCCTCCCCAGAAGTAACTACTATTCTGACTTCTAAAATCAGTTCTGCCTGTCTTTTATTTTATGTAAATGCATACATAATACACTCTTTTTTTGCTCATCATTATATTTGTGAGTGATTGGTTTCCTGATGCCACTGTAATAAAGTATCACAAACTTAGTGATTTAAAACAACACAAACGTATTCTCTTGCAGTCCTGAAGATCAGAAGTCCAAAATCAGTTTCATTAGGCCAAAGCTGAGGTTGGTTCCTGAATCTGGAAATTAATTGTGAGTGGAAAATCTGTTTCCTTGTCTTTTTTTTAGTTTCCAGTGTCTGCCTATAATCCTTGGCTTGTGGGCTCTTCCTCCATGTTCAAAGCTTCTGCTTTTATCATCACATCATCTTCTCTTGTTTATAGTCAAATATTCCTCTACATCTACATTTAGGGCCCACCTGGATAATCCAGGATAATCCCCCATCTCAGGATCCTTAATTTAATCATATCCACAAGGTCTCTTTTGTCATATACGGTAACATTTACATGTTCCAGGGCTTCAATCCTGGATATCGTAGGAGGCTGTTACTCAACCTACTAGAGTGAGATTCATTCATATTGTTGCATGTATTTGTAGTTCATTCATTCTCATTGCTGAACAGTATTTCATTATCTAGTTTTATTATATACAAAATTTATCCATTCTACTATTGATGGGCATTTGAGTGGTTTCTGATTCTGGGCTATTATGAATAATGCTGTGGAGAACATTCTTATACATGTCTTTTGGTGAGTGTATATATGCATTTCTGTTGAATATATACTTGGGAGTGTAGTTGTTGGGTCATGGGGTGTGCATGTATTGGTGTTTACTATGTACTGTCAGTTTTCCAGAGTGTTTGTAAGAAGACACCATTTTAATGTGTACTATAATAATGAATTACTATAATGGTCTAGTGGCCTGAGAATGTTAATGAATTTCTTGAAATTCTTAAATTATACCAAATGAGTTATACTTGCTACAGCAGGTCTGTTATTTAGTATGAAAGCAAGAGGAAAATAAAGCAAAAGTATTTGTTCTTGTTATTATTATTAATTTTTTTACATCTTTATTGGAGTATAATTGCTTTACAATGGTGTGTTAGTTTCTGCTTTATAACCAAGTGAATCAGTTATACATATACATATGTTCCCATATCTCTTCCCTCTTGCGTCCCCTCCGTCCCACCCTCCCTATCCCACCCCTCCAGGCAGTCACAAAACACCGAGCTGATCTCCCTGTGCTATGCGGCTGCTTCCCACTAGCTATCTACCTTACGTTTGGTAGTGTATATATGTCCATGCCTCTCTCTTGCTTTGTCACAGCTTACCCTTCCCCCTCCCCATATCCTCAAGTCCATTCTCTAGTAGGTCTGTGTCTTTATTCCTGTCTTAGCCCTAGGTTCTTCATGACATTTCTTTTTCTTAAATTCCATATATATGTGTTAGCATACGGTATTTGTCTTTCTCTTTCTGACTTACTTCACTCGTATGACAAACTCTAGGTCTATCCACCTCATTACAAATAGCTCAATTTCGTTTCTTTTTATGGCTGAGTAATATTCCATTGTATATATGTGCCACATCTTTATCCATTCATCCAAGGATGGACACTTAGGTTGTTTCCATCTCCAGGCTATTGTAAATAGAGCTGCAATGAACACTTTGGTACATGACTCTTTTTGAATTATGGTTTTCTCAGGGTATATGCCCAGTAGTGGGATTGCTGGGTCATATGGTAGTTCTATTTGTAGTTTTTTAAGGAACCTCCATACTGTTCTCCACAGTGGCTGTATCAATTTACATTCCCACCAACAGTTCAAGAGGGTTCCCTTTTCTCCACACCCTTTCCATCATTTATTGTTTCTAGATTTTTTGATGATGGCCATTCTGACTGGTGTGAGATATCTTATTGTAGTTTTGATTTGCATTTCTCTAATGATTAATGATGTTGAGCATTTTTTCATGTGTTTGTTGGCAGTCTGCATATCTTCTTTGGAGAAATGTCTATTTAGGTCTTCTGCCCAGTTTTGGATTGGGTTGTTTGTTTTTTTGTTATTGAGCTGCATGAGCTTATAAATTTTGGAGATTAATCCTTTGTCAGTTGCTTCATTTGAAAATATATTCTCTCATTCTGAGGGTTGGCTTTTGGTCTTCTTTATGGTTTCCTTTGCTGTGCAAAAGCTTTTAAGTAACATTAGGTCCCATTTGTTTATTTTTGTTTTTATTTCCATTTCTCTAGGAGGTGGGTCAAAAAGGATCTTGCTGTGATTTATGTCATAGAGTGTTCTGCCTATGTTTTCCTCGAAGAGTTTGATAGTTTCTGGCCTTACATTTAGGTCTGTAATCCATTTTGAGCTTATTTTTGTGTATGGTGTTACGGAGTTATCTAATCTCATACTTTTACCTGTTCTTGTCCAGTTTTCCCAGCACTACTTATTGAAGAGGCTGTCCTTTCTCCACTGTACATTCCTGCCTCCTTTATCAAAGATAAGGTGACCATATGTGCGTGGGTTTATCTCTTGGCTTTCTATCCTGTTCCATTGATCTATCTTTCTGTTTTTGTGCCAGTACCATACTGTCTTCATTACTGTAGCTTTGTAGTATAGTCTGAAGTCAGGGAGCCTGATTCCTCCAGCTTCGTTTTTCCTTCTCAAGATTGCTTTGGCTATTCAGGGTCTTTTGTGTTTCCATACAAATGTGAAATTTTTTGTTCTAGTTCTGTGAAAAATGCCAGTGGTAGTTTCATAGGTATTGCATTGAATCTGTAGATTGCTTTGGGTAGTCATTTTCACAATGTTGATTCTTCCAATCCAAGAACATGGTATATCTCTCCATCTATTTGTATCATCTTTAATTTCTTTCATCAGTGTCTTATAATTTTCTGCATACAGGTCTTTTGTCTCCTTAGGTAGGTTTATTCCTAGATATTTCATTCTTTTTGTTGCAATGATAAATGGGAGTGTTTTCTTGATTTCACTTTCAGATTTTTCATCATTAGTGTATAGGAATGCCAGAGATTTCTGTGCATTAATTTTGTGTCCTGCAACTTTACCAAATTCATTGATTAGCTCTAGTAGTTTTCTGGTAGCATCTTTAGGATTCTCTATGTATAGTATCATGTCATCTGCAAAGAGTGACAGCTTTACTTCTTCTTTTCTGATTTGGATTCCTTTTATTTCCTTTTCTTCTCTGATTGCTGTGGCTAAAACTTCCAAAACTATGTTGAATAAGAGTGGTGAGAGTGGGCAACCTTGTCTTGTTCCTGATCTTAGTGGAAATGCTTTCAGTTTTTCACCATTGAGGATGATATTGGCTGTGGGTTTGTCATATATGGCCTTTATTATGTTGAGGAAAGTTCCCTCTATGCCTACTTTCTGCAGGGTTTTTATCATAAATCGGTGTTGAATTTTGTCAAAAGCTTTGTCTGCATCTATTGAGATGATCATATGGTTTTTCTCCTTCAATCTGTTAATATGGTGTATAACGTTGATTGATTTGCATATATTGAAGAATCCTTGCATTCCTGGAATAAACCCCACTCGATCATGGTGTATGATCCTTTTAATGTGCTATTGGATTCTGTTTGCTAGTATTTTGTTGAGGATATTTGCATCTGTGTTCATCAGTGATATTGGCCTGTAGTTTTCTTTCTTTGTGACATCCTTGTCTGGTTTTGGTATCAAGGTGATGGTGGCCTCGTAGAATGAGTTTGGGAGTGTTCCTCCCTCTGCTATATTTTGGAAGAGTTTCAGAAGGATGGGTGTTAGCTCTTCTCTAAATGTTTGATAGAATTCGCCTTTGAAGCCATCTGGTCCTGGGCTTTTGTTTGTTGGAATATTTTTAATCACAGTTTCAGTTTCAGTGCTTGTGATTGGTCTGTTCATATTTTCTGTTTCTTCCTGATTCAATCTTGGCAGGTTGTGTATTTCTAAGAATTTGTCCATTTCTTGCAGGTTGTCCATTTTACTGGCATAGAGTTGCTTGTAGTAATCTCTCATGATCTTTTGTATTTCTGCAGTGTCAGTTGTTACTTCTCCTTTTTCATTTCTAATTCTATTGATTTGAGTCTTCTCCCTTTTTTTCTTGATGAGTCTGGCTAATGGTTTATCAACTTTGTTTATCTTCTCAAAGAACCAGCTTTTAGTTTTATTGATCTTTGCTTCATTTCTTTTTCATTTATTTCTGATCTGATTTTTATGATTACTTTCTTTCTGCTAACTTTGGGGGTTTTTTGTTCTTCTTTCTCTAATAGCTTTAGGTGCAAGGTTAGGTTGTTTATTCGAGATGTTTCCTGTTTCTTAAGGTAGGATTGTATTGCTATAAATTTCCCTCTTAGAACTGCTTTTGCTGCATCCCATAGGTTGTGGGTCGTCGTGTCTCCATTGTCATTTGTTTCTAGGTATTTTTTGATTTCCTCTTTGATTTCTTCAGTGATCACTTCGTTATTAAGTAGTGTATTGTTTAGCCTCCATGTGTTTGTATTTTTTACAGATCTTTTCCTGTAATTGATATCTAGTCTCATAGCGTTGTGGTCGGAAAAGATACGTGATACAATTTCAATTTTATTGAATTTACCAAGGCTTGATTTGTGACCCAAGATATGATCTATCCTGGAGAATGTTCCATGAGCACTTGAGAAAAATATGTATTCTGTTGTTTTGGGATGGAATGTCCTATAAATATCAATTAAGTCCATCTTGTTTAATGTACCACTTAAAGCTTGTGTTTCCTTATTTATTTTCATTTTGGATGATCTTTCCATTGGTGAAAGTGGGGTGTTAAAGTCCTCTACTATGAATGTGTTACTGTCAATTTCCCCTTTTATGGCTGTTAGTATTTACCTTATGTACTGAGGTGCTCCTATGTTGGGTGCATAAATATTTACAATTGTTATATCTTCTTCTTGGATCGATCCCTTGATCATTATGTAGTGTCCTTTGTCTCTTCTAATCTTTATTTTAAATTCTATTTTGTCTGATATGAGAATTGCAACTCCAGCTTTCTTTTGGTTTCCATTTGCATGGAATATCTTTTTCCATTCCCTCACTTTCAGTCTGTACGTGTCCCTAGGTCTGAAGTGGGTCTCTTGTAGACAGCATATATATGGGTCTTGTTTTTGTATCCATTCAGCTGGTCTGTGTGTTTTGGTGGGAGCATTTAGTCCATTTACATTTAAGGTAATTATCAATATGTATGTTCCTACTCCCATTTTCTTAATTGTTTTGGGTTCGTTATTGTAGGTCTTTTCCTTCTCTTGTGTTTCTTGCCTAGAGAAGTTCCTTTAGCATTTGTTGTAAAGCTGGTTTGGTGGTGCTGAACTCTCTCAGCTTTTGCTTGTCTGTAAAGGTTTTAATTTCTCCATCAAATCTGAATGAAATCCTTGCTGGGTAGAGTAATCTTGGTTGCAGATTTTTCTCCTTCAACACTTTAAATATGTCCTGCCAGTCCCTTCTGGCTTGCAGAGTTTCTGCTGAAAGATCAGCTGTTAACCTTATGGGGATTCCCTTGTGTGTTATTTGTTGTTTTTCCCTTTGCTGCTTTTAATATGTTTTCTTTGTATTTAATTTTTGACAGTTTGATTAATATGTGTCTTGGCGTATTTCTCCTTGGATTTATCCTGTATGGGACTCTCTGTGTTTCCTGGACTTGATTAACTATTTCGTTTCCCAATTTAGGGAAGTTTTCAACTATAATCTCTTCAAATATTTTCTCAGTCCCTTTCTTTTTCTCTTCTTCTTCTGGAACCCCTATAATTCGAATGTTGGTGTGTTTAATGTTGTCCCAGAGGTCTCTGAGACTGTCCTCAGTTCTTTTCATTCATTTTTCTTTATTCTGCTCTGCAGTAGTTATTTCCATTATTTTATTTTCCAGGTCACTTATCCATTCTTCTGCCTCAGTTATTCTGGTATTGATCCCATCTAGAGTATTTTTAATTTCATTTATTGTGTTGTTCATCGTTGCTTGTTTCCTCTTTAGTTCTTCTAGGTCCTTGTTAAATGTTTCTTGCATTTTGTCTATTCTATTTCCAAGATTTTGGATCATCTTTACTATCATTATTCTGAATTCTTTTTCAGGTAGACTGCCTATTTCCTCTTCATTTGTTAGGTCTGGTGGGTTTTTATCTTGCTCCTTCATCTGCTGTGTGTTTTTCTGTCTTCTCATTTTGCTCGTCTTACTGTGTTTGGGGTCTCCTTTTTGCAGGCTGCAGGTTCGTAGTTCCTGTTGTTTTTGGTGTCTGTCCCCAGTGGCTACAGTTAGTTCATTGGGTTGTGTAGCCTTCCTGGTGGAGGGGACTAGTACCTGTGTTCTGGTGGATGAGGCTGGATCTTGTCTTTCTGGTTGGCAGGTCCACGTCTGGTGGTGTGTTTTGGGGTGTCTGTGGACTTATTATGATTTTAGGCAGCCTCTCTGCTAATGGGTGGGGTTATGTTCCTGTCTTGATAGTTGTTTGGCATAGGGTGTCCAGCACTGTAGCTTGCTGGTCGTTGAGTGAAGCTGGGTGCTGGTGTTGAGATGGAGATCTCTGGGAGATTTTCGCCATTTGATATTATGTGGAGCTGGGAGGTCTCTTGTGGACCAGTGTCTTGAAGTTGGCTCTCCCACCTCAGAGGCACAGCACTGACTCCTGGCTGCAGCACCAAGAGCCTTTCATCCACACGGCTCAGAATAAAAGGGAGAAAAAGTAGAAAGAATTAGTAGAAGTAGAAAGAAAGAAAGGAAGGAAGGAAGGAAAGGAGGGAGGGAGGAAGGAGGAAAGGAAGGAAGAAAGAAAGAAAATAAAGTAAAATAAAATAAAGTAAGATAAAATATAATAAAGTTATTAATAATTATTAAGAAAAAATTAAAACAAAAAACGGATAGAACCCTAGGACAAATGGTGGAAGCAAAGCTATACAGACAAAATCTCACACAGAAGCATACACATACACACTCACAGAAAGAGGAAAAGGGGAAAAAATAATAAATCTTGCTCTCAAAGTCCACCTCCTTAATTTGGGATGATTCGTTGTCTATTCATGTATTCCACAGAGGCAGGGTACATCAAATTGATTGTGGAGCTTTAATCCGCTTCTTCTGAGGCTGCTGGGAGAGATTTCCCTTTCTCCTCTTTGTTCTCACAGTTCCCGGGGCTCAGCTTTGGATTTGGCCCCTCCTCTGCGTGTAGGTCACCGGAGGGCGTCTGTTCTCGCTCAGACAGGTCGGGGTTAAAGGAGCAGCTGCTTCGGGGACTCTGGCTCACTCAGGCCGGGAGGAGGGAGGAGCACGGAGTGCGGGGCGAGCCTGCAGCAGCAGAGGCCGGCGTGACGTTGCACCAGCCTGAGGCGCGCCGTGCGTTCTCCCGGGGAAGTTGTCCCTGGATTCTGGGACCCTGGCAGTGGCGGGCTGCAGAGGCTTCCCGGAAGGGGGTGTGGATAGTGACCTGTGCTCGCACAGAGGCTTCTTGGTGGCGGCAGCAGCAGCCTTAGCGTCTCATGCCCGTCTCTGGGGTCCGCGCTTTTAGCCGCGGCTCGCGCCCGTCTCTGGAGCTCCTTTAAGCAGCGTTCTTAATCCCCTCTCCTCGCGCAGCAGGAAACAAACAGGGAAGAAAAAGTCTCTTGCCTCTTCGGCAGGTCCAGACTTTTTCCCGGACTCCCTCCCGGCTAGCCGTGGTGCACTAACCCCCTGCACGCTGTGTTCACGCCGCCAACCCCAGTCCTCTCCCTGCGTTCCGACCGAAGCCCGAGCCTCAGCTCCCAACCCCCGCCCGCGCCAGTGGGTGAGCAGACAAGCCTCTCAGGCTGGTGAGTGCCGATCGGCACCGATCCTCTGTGCGGGAATCTTGCTTCTTTGCCCTCCGCACCCCTGTGGCTGCGCTCTCCGCGGCTCCGAAGCTTTCCCCCTTCCCCACCCCCGTCTTTGCCAGTGAAGGGGCTTCCTACTGTGTGGAAACCTTTCCTCCTTCACAGCTCCCTCTCACTGGTGCAGGTCCCGTCCCTATTCTTTTGTCTCTGTTTATTCTTTTTTCTTTTGCCCTACCCAGGTACGTGGGGAGTTTCTTGCCTTTTGGGAGGTCTGAGGTCTTCTGCCAGCGTTCAGTAGGTGTTCCGTAGGAGTTGTTCCACGTGTAGATGTATTTCTGGTGTATCTGTGTGGAGGAGGGCGATCTTCGCGTCTTACTCTTCCACCATCTTCCCCTCGTCCTCTGTTCTTGTTATTGACACAGTAGTATTATGCATTCATTAGATTATTGCTCTTCAGAAGAAATGCAAGTTTTAGGTAATCATAAGCAGTATGTTGAGTTTAAAAATAGTATGTTGTCGGGCTTCCCTGGTGGTCCAGTGGTTAAGACTCCACGCTTCCAGTGCAGGGGGCAGGGGTTCAATCCCTGGTCAGGGAACTAAGATCCTACATGCCGTGTGGTGTGGCCAAAAAGTAAATAGATAAAACAACGTAAAAATAGCATGTTGTAGAAAATCCATGATTTAAATTTTTAATTGAATTAAAAAAATTTTTTGTTACAACTTTATTTGGTGACATAGATATTTCCTCTTATCCAAACGGCCACTGGGAAGAATTATCCAATTCAGATAGGATAGGCGCCTGCCTTCCCCTGGCTTCATGTGGATTTTTTTTTTCTTTCTTCTCTGTCCCTAACACCTTGTCCCCCTCTATTTTTCACCTTGCCCCATGGCACAGAGTTTCATGGGTAGGATTGGCCAGGGTGAAGAGAATGGCAGCGTAAATGTAAATAGCCTCCTCTCACCTACCCCCACTTGTCACAAAAGCATCACCACTGATCCTTATCCTGTTTCCACAAAATAAAAGACCTACCCTTAGCATAAGTGCTTATTTTTGCTTTTTCCTGTAAAAGATGTAAATGAAAAGAGAAAGTAGGGAATCAGGAGGTAACTTTTAATTTATGATCAATTTCTACCAGAAATCAAGGAACTTAGTAAAGCCTTAGAACAGGATCTTGGAACAAGATTCTCAACCCAGCATTATCGGCATTTTTAGCCAGTTAATTCCTTGTTGTGAGAGGCTGTCCTGTGTCTTGTGGGAAGTTTAGCAGCATCCTTGGCTTATACGTACTGGATGCCAGTAGCAACCCACTGCTCTCCACCCCATTGTAACCACTTAAAAATGTCTCCAGACATTGCCAAATGTCATCTTGGGTTGTGAAATCACCCCCTGTTGAGAACCACTTTCTCAGAACATCCAGGTTTTTATTTTTAGGATAGGGTACTAGGGGAAAGACTGAAACTGAACCTCTGTTAGAAGCAAAACATGAATGATGTTGGTTGAAAAAGACAAAAAGAAACAAGGTGATTTGGAGAGAACAGGCCCAGGATTAAAATGTATTTCCAGAAGGTCAAATCTTAAAGGTGGCTCTTAACTTCACATCTGCTGATTCCTGCATCCCCTAGGACCCTAAGTCCAGTTCTTAGAAATTTACCTCCTTGATGTTTTTCACTCAGAAATCCTAGCCACACCCAGTTTAAGGTAGATCAGGTATACTGTTTCATTACTATATATATCTTTAAACAATCATGATTTTTTAAAATGTTTTTATTGTTAACTGTACATATAAGATTTACCATTTTAACCATTTTTAAGTGTTCAGTTCAATGGCATTAAGTGCATTGTTACTGTACAACCATCACCGCTATTTTCAGAACTTTTTCATTATCCCAAACTGAAACACTGCACCCAATAAACAATAACTACCCATTCTTCTCTCCACTCAGCCCCTGGTAAGTATTCTGTTTTCTCTAGGTACCTCATATAAGTGGAGTCATACAGTGTTTGTCTTTTTGAGTCTGGCTTATTTCACTTAGCATAATGCTTTCAAAGTTCATCCATGTTGTAGCATGTATCAAAACTTCATTCCTTATTAAGGGTGAATAATATTCCATTGCATGTATATGCCATATTTTGTTTATCTATTGATCTATGAATGGGTTGCTTCCACCTTTTGGCTACTATGAATAATGCTGCTGTGAACATGGTTACGAATACCTGTTTGGTCCCTAACAAGCATGATTTTTGAGTGTACTGTATTGAGAACTGAAAGGAAAGCAGTATAATATGAATGCACATATATATAAAGACAAGTTATAACATGGTAGGGACTTCCCTGGCGGTCCAGTGCTTAAGACTTCGCCTTCCAATGCAGGGGGGTGCAGGTTCGATCCCTGGTCAGGGAGCTAAGATCCCACATGCCTTGTAGCCAAAAAACCAAAACATAAAACAGAAGCAATATTGTAACAAATTCAATAAAGACTAAAAATGGTCCACATGGAAAGCATCTTTAAAAAAAAAATTTACAACATGGAAAATGTGACATGAACAAAGGGAACCAACACTTTTGTACTAGATCTTTTTTTTTTTTTTTTAATTTTTTTTTTAACATTTTTTGCGGTACGCGGGCCTCTCACTGTTGTGGCCTCTCCCGTTGCGGAGCACAGGCTCCGGACACGCAGGCTCAGCGGCCATGGCTCACGGGCCCAGCCGCTCCGCGGCATGTGGGATCTTCCCGGACCGGGGCACGAACCCGTGTCCCCTGCATCGGCAGGCGGACTCTCAACCACTGCGCCACCAGGGAAGCCCTGTACTAGATCTTTACGTATGTTATTTCATTTTCTCATCACCTCTGTAAGGGTAGGTAACGATAGTCCAGAGTGGCAAACTGGTAACATAGCTATACCGTTAAATATAGTAGATGTACAAGCTGCAATATTTTATTTCATTTATGAAACTTAATGTCTTATGCATAATGTGAGTGTGGAAAATAATATAGTCCGTGGTTATTTATTTTCAATTTCATCTTATCTAGTATGTTTCTTGCTTTTGTTATACTTTTATATGAATAGCACTTGTTTGTCACCAACAGGGAATTAGTAGTGGAGCTAGAAGAAGAATTGTCAGAGAAAGTTTTAGTGTGATTGAGAGGTTTTTATTGGGGATTGAGGGTGGAGGGAGAGAATCAGAAAGGATATGTCTCATGATGGAAGAAGAAACTATGCTTGCTGTTCAGGCAGCTAAGGCTTGGCTCCTCTGACTACTAGGGGAAAATATGGCAAACTCAAAATGGTCTGGTTATGCAAGTATCTTCTAATAAGTTTCTTGCTCTTATTGAACCTATAAAAAATACCATTAACTTCATATTTATGTCATTAATAAACTTCTAGGGTGTGTAGTAGGGTGTAGTAGTATATAGGTATAGTTGAGATAAAAGGAGACAATAATGGTATTTTTTTGAGAAGCATCTGTTTAATGTATTACGTAGGATAGGGTATGTTTTATAAGCCTAATAGCGTTAGGTTTATATGTGCAGTTGAATCATACATATAATTGTAGCCCCTATGTAATTTGATCTGTTTTTATTATAAACATTTTATAAATAAGGAAACTAAGGTTAAAAGAAACTAACATCTGGCAAGTGAAGGCATCAGAATTTGAACCCCAGTCTAAGTAGTTCTGAGGATTATGTTTCTTCCACTAGATCATTCTGCTTTCCCCACAAAAGTGTTCTGGGAATACTGGGATGAATCTTTATACCTTTATTTGAAGGTCATTTTAAAAATTGTAAGTCTGACTGAAGATAGCAAAATTGTGTGCTATTGCAAGATAATTGTAGAGCTCACTCTAAGGAAGCCGAGTTAATGTCTGGTAATATTTTTAGCATCATTTTTCTGTTCACTGTTGTCCAAATGATTCACTCAGTGTTATGCAGAATATGAAGTATTGTTACACAAGCTATTTTATAAAGTTCATTTATGGTATAGGCTTTATATAGGACGTTTCTTTTGATCAAAATACTTGGAAGCCTATAGAAAAATGTGACCTGGCATCATGTTTTTACAATTTCATCTTATCCAAATGTTGTAGAATTTTGAACTTTTTTGCAGTAAGCTCTCAAAAACCAAGTCCAAATTAAAAATTTTAATTGCAAGTCCCCTATTCTTATCCCAATAACAAGCTTACTATTGTACAAATAGGAAACAAGATCTGGTAGCTATGGCCTATTAGTTAGAATTTTGAAACTAAGGATTGTGTTCTTAATGGTACTGATAAGTCAGCAGCTGTTAATATATGAGGAAGTGCTTGGGGAAAGTGCTACCTCCGCCTTCAAAGTAGTATTTATTTTTACAGTAGTCCAGTCATGGTGCCTTGGAGGTTGAACAACTATAAATCCTCATTTCACACCCTATCTATAGTCTCACCTGAATCTTGCTGTAGCCTCCTAACTGGCCTTGCTGCCAGTCCCTCCTTGTTCTGATCCATTCCTCACATTGCTACCTGTGTTATGTTTCTAAAACACAAATGTGAACATGAGACTCCTCTGCTTCTTGGTGATCATAGTATAAAGTCCAAACTCCTACATAAAGTATCTTTCACAGTTTGATTCAACTTTTTCTATACTTTCTCAATTATACTGAAATCTGAGCTGAATAATGCCATCTCTTTTCCACTTTCCTGCATTTGATGTGCTTCGTCCCCCTCTGGAATGACATTTTCTCTTCTTCAGCTGGCAAATGTCTAACCATACAGCATGATCCAGCTTAAATGTTAGCTTCTAACAGTTTTCCCTGAAGCCTCCATTCGTAGTCACCCTTTCTCTGACTGTCTTTGCCTGTGGTACACATTTCTATTTTTGAATCCATAATACCATATTATAATTTATTTGTTTACAAATCCATTACAGTGGCAGCTCCTGGAGGACAGACCATATCATCGTTATTTCAGTATCCCTAGCAATGACATAGGATAGAATTTTCCAGTTGAAGTTATAAATATCTGTTTGGTCAGTCCTCATTTCACCTGATGTTTCATACCATCTGCTCTTAGAGCTATTATACAATACACAACAGGTACTCAGTAAATATTTGATGGTGACGATAATGGAAAAGGAGAAAAATTATATTTCATGTGCTTTGTTTAAGAAGCAATGTTCATGTATAAATCATTTAGGAAAAAACTTCAGGAAAATCGTATTTCAATACTATAACGGTGGAAATTACCAGGAAACTCCACCCCCCAACCCCACCCCCGCCCCGGGGCATAGCACACTTCTTTGGTTCTAGGAATGTAAGATAACAAAATGTCATACCACATGATTAACCAGAAAAACAAAAGCCACTCAAGGCATTTCAAGCAAATAGTGATTTAATATAAGGAATTAGGTAATACAATTATTGGAAAAGCAAAAAAGGGGCAATATTACTCAATGATGAAGAACATCCCGACATCTGCTGACTTTCGCTCCTGCAGGAGCCCTATTACTGCACGAGAAATCACTTAAAACTCAGCAGCTTAAGACGACAGTCATTTGTCACAGTTCTGTGAATTGTCTGGGCTCAGCTGAGTAATTCTGCTTCACATGATGTCGTCTGAGGCTATAGTCATCTGGGGGCTGAACTAGAAAGAAATGTCCAGATGTCTCACACACATGGCTGGTGGCTGGCACTGACTGTCAGTTGGGTTCTCAGCCTGAGTGGTCAATTGCAGCTCCTTGATTCTACTCCATGTGGTTTGGACTTCTTAGAGCATAGTGGGATTCTAAGGAGTATCTCAAGAGTGTACCCAAGGGAAGGAAGTGGAAACTGCTGGTCCTCTTAAGCCCTGGGCTCAGAAGACCCAGAACATCACTTCCACCACATTCTGTTGGTCAGAGCAATTTCAGGGCCAGCCCAGATTCAAAGGGAGAGGATATAGCATACAGGAAAGGGAAGAATTGTTGGGAGCTGTCTCTGGAGACTAGCTACCACATTTGTCTTTGCACATGCTGCTTCTCTGCTCTGGAATGCGTTTTTTCCCTTTTCCTGACAAACCTATTCATACTGCAAGATCCAGCTTATGTTTCAGCCCACATCTAGGGCCTCCCCTGATGCCACCAATACATAATCGGCAACCTCTTCCTTTGTACAGTCTGTGCCTGTGGTGCGTATTTCTATTTTTGTATCTATCATTCCTTATAATTAATTTTCTTACATATTTTTCTTTGAGAATGTCTTGGGTACAGGAATCATATCATCATCATCATCATCATCTGTCTCTAGTAACTGTCATAGTAAAGGTTTTTGCAATTGAACTTAAGTATCTGCTTTTAGTCAGAACTAATTAGCCTGGTATTGCATACCATCTATTCCTGGAGCCTTAATGTAGGGCCTAAAACAAGGGAGATAGTAAATATTCAATGGTGACAATAATAGAAAAGGAGAAAATACTGTATTTCAAGTATTCCATTTGGAAGAAAGGACCACATATGAATCATTTAATCAAAATTTTCAGGAAAATTGGTACTTTAGTCCTGAAACTTTTAACTTATCTGGAAAAATAATTTTCCTAGAATAGCACATTCTCTGGTTCTAGGAATACCAGATAAAACGTTATACCACATAATTAATCGGAAAAATGGAAGCTGCTTGAGGTATTGCGAGTAAGGAGGGATTTAATACAGGAAATTAGATAGCAAAATTGTTGCAACGGCTGGAGGAGCAAAAGGAGGTGATGAGTAACTATAGGAAGCTGCTTCTTCCCCCAGAGCCTACAGTTGTTTGTAGAATGCAACTCATCCAAGAACCCATACTACCCACGACTTCACGGAATTGTGCTCCTCTGCTTCCATGATGCTAATGCAGCCACTACAGGGAACCCACGTCTAGCTGCTACCCAGATGCCACAGGAGCCTACTGTTATGAGAAAGGGTACAACAATCTGCCGGTGCCACCACTGCCTGAGCTAGAAGATTGTTTCTGTCTTCCTTTAGCTTTCCCATCTCTTGCATATGGCCACAGTTGACAGAACTCTAAACAAAAACCCTGCTGCCAAGAGGGTCTGAAGAAACTTCTAGGTTTCCCAGCCCCTGCGATAAAGGTGTGGGTGTGATGCTGAACACATCACAGTATCTGGAACATGGCATTATAAACATAGCTTATAAAAGGAATATAGTGATTAAAGCTCTTGCCATAGTTCTGTCCAGACTGGAATTTTAGGGTGGAGGCATTTCTGTCTTATGCTTTAGATATTTGATACAGTAAAAACTCTTTTGAACCAGTATCTAGAACTAGTTATGCTTTTGGAGAACTAAGTGATCTTAGGCAACTTTCAGCTTTAGTTTTCTTACTAGTATATTAGAAAAGCTGTGTGACTTGGCAGTCTTTCAAAGATACAGAGGTGGAAGGATCTTTAAGGCTTATCAGGGAAAAAAATTATGTGTACTTATAAATGTGTTTGTGTATAAATGTACTGATACATGCATAGTATATTGTGTGACAAAAAGAATACTGTATTTTGTGAAAAAAAATTTTTTTTTTTTTTTTGCGGGGGTTGGCGCTTCCCTGGTGGCGCAGTGGTTGAGAGTCCGCCTGCCGATGCAGAGGACACGGGTTCGTGCCCCGGTCCAGGAAGATCCCACATTCCACGGAGCGGCTAGGCCCGTGGGCCATGGCCGCTGGGCCTGCGCGTCCGGAGCCTGTGCTCCGCAACGGGCGAGGCCACAACAGTGATAGGCCCGCATACCACAAAAAAAAAAAAAATTTTTTTTGCCACATAGTGACTGTATGATTTTGGTAGAATACTGGTTAAAAGTTGAAATACAGCTCCGCTAACGTTTATTAGGCATAGGAACTGTGCCGAGAACTAGGAACACAAAGATGCATATTATACACCCCAATTCAGTAAATATTTATTAAATATCCATCCACTAGGTACTAGGTCTACCAAGATGAATAAGGCCAGATTGTTTTTCCTGTGAGGGCCTCATAATCCATAGGGAAAGACTGGTAAGCAAGTGATCACAAAATTTTGATTTGTGTTGATAAGAAATTGGAAGTAGGACCAAAAAATTGAATGGTGGAATTTTAATTGACAATGAGAAACTTGGACTTTACTTAAAATTACTCAAGAAGATGCCATTTCTAGGGGGGAAAATATTGGTTCTTGAATGAAAAACATCTCAGGCAGTTAGAATCGAGGGTTTTTTGGTTTTTAAATGTATGGAAAATACTCACTTTGGGAAATACTGAAAAGTATTTTGAAAAAGATATATAATCTCACCACAAAGACAGTCACTGATAACATTTTTATGTATTCCTTTCTAATCCAAGGACATATATATATATATATATATATATATATTTTTTTTTTTTTTTAATGGAAATAAAACCCCCAAAGGGAGGCCTTGGAAGTCACAACGCATGACAGATTGCATGTAAGTTAGAAGGAATAAAAAAAGGAAAGAAGGATCCATTTGGGTGAGGTATTTCACACTTCAGAATACACACCTGAACTCAGTATCATTTTCCTAATTCTCATTCCCCCACTTTTACTTGCCCTGTTTAGGAATGGCACCACCATCTTCCCATTCTCCCAATCAAAAACATCCAGCCACTGTCAGGAGTAATCCTAACAATCTAATTTGATCATTCCTTTGATCGAAATCCTTCAATTGCTTCTATTAGACTTTGAGATCAAGTGTCACTTTCCTATTTCAGTATATATGGGCCCTTCACTATCTAGCTCCCACCCACCTCACTAGCTTGACCTGCCCTCCACACAACTCTCCACTCTAGCTTCATTAAAATGTTTGTAGTTCCACTTAGGTATGGTGGTAGTCTCCAATCATCAGTGTTTTTCTACATGCTCTTTATCTAAAACACCATTACCCACCTCCACGTTTTCTCTGTTTAATTTCTTCTCAAAAACTCAAGGGTTGCCTTTCAAGATGCTGCAATCTATTCTATTCCCCCACTGCCCCATACATGTATCTCTAACATAGCATTTGTCATGCTGTCCTGGAATTATAAGTGTATTTTTATTCACCTCATCCAAGAGCTCCTTGAGGATGTGGACTGTGTCTTGATGATCTTGAGGCTCCCACTTCTATCACAGTACCCAACATACAGTAGATGTTATAAATATTGATTGAAGGAAGCAGTGTAAATTGGTAGATAAAAGGGCTGGTGAGTTTTTTCATTAGTGATCTTCAGGAAACACATTTAGGAATTGTAGCAAATATTGGTTAGTTGCTACCCAACAGCCATCCCCTCTTCTTTTTTGTTATCAAAACTCAAGTTTCCATGTGGCAGTGCACCCCAGGGCATGTAACTTGATAGATGGAAAGCAGTCATGGCATCCCATATTCCCCTCTGCCAATAATACAACTGGGTTGGGCATGATGGGGCATAGAGGGAAGCTGTGGAAGTTTCAGGGAGAGGTCTTCTTCCTTAAAAGGAGAAACAGTCACTTTTTTTTCTTTCTCTCTTCTCCCTTCCTGCTATGTTTACTGTTCTGTAAGGGATGTGAAGCCTGGAGCTGGGGCAGCTGTTCTGTAATGATAAGGCAGCAAGCTTGAAAACAAAAATAACATGCTGAGAAGTGTGGAGGGAGAATGGTGGAGAGTCTAGGTCTTTGATGAGATCATTGAGCCACATCATTTCTAAACTGCCTGTTGCATACAGACTTCTTTTTATATAAGATAATTAAAATGGCTTCATTGTTTAAGCCACTATGTGGTTGATTGGTGGCCCTAATAAAAAGATATATCTGTGTCCGAACCCCTAGAAACTGTGCATGTGACCTTCTTTGGGAAAAAGATCTTTGCAGATGTAATTAGTTAAGGATCTTAAGATGAGATCATCCTGGATTATCTGGGTGGGCCCTAAGTCTGATGACAAGTGTCCTGTAAGAGATACACAGAGGAGAGGAGAAAATGGACACAACGAAAACAATGTGAAGACAGAAGCAGAGATTAGAATTATGCAATGACCAGCCAAGGAACATCTGGAGCCACCAGAAGTTGGACGAGGCAAGGAGGGATTCTCTACAGCCTCCAGAGGGAGAACGGCCCTGCTGACAACTTGCTTTTGAACATTTGACCACCAGAACTGTGAGAAAATTAATTTCTGTTGTTGTAGGCCACCCAGTTTGTGCTAATTTGTTATAGCAGCCTCAGGAAGTAATACAAACCGTAAGTCAATTCTTCTGTTGGTTGCAGGCAAAGATATCTTAATTAATGTAAGGATTTTTAAAAAATTTCAAACTAACCGTATGAAATAATTGGTAATAATTGATACTGGTAGTAATTCAGGAAAAGATCCTAGAGTCCCTGAAAATTCTTTCCATAGGACTTAAAACTAAGATTGTTACAAACGTTCAGGTATCCCAGGGGTCAGGGGTTAAGAAGACACTGTCACACCTTTATATAAAACCGTGGGGCATACCTATTAAAACCAAATAAAACATAGTAATTCCTCTGGGATTCCATTCCAAAGAAATAACCAAGTGCACAAGGATAGATAATAGATAGATGTAGATATAGTTACTGCAGTAAACATCTGTATAACAAAAATTTGGTGACTGCACTAACTAATCATTTTTAACAGATGTTCTCTTTTCTGTTGGATTGGCCAAAAAGTTCGTTCGGTTATAAGTAAAAATATGTTTCACTGTCACCCAGAATTTTATTGAACAATGTATTCATTAACCGAATGAACTTTTTGGCCAACCCAATAATTAACTATTAGGAGAGTGGATAAACAAACAGTGATACTCTCTGCCACAAAATACTATGTGATCTTTTATTTATTTTTTCCCAGGTTTATTGAGATATGATTGACATATAACATAGGTAAGTTTAAGGTGTACAACGTGATTTGATCATGTATATATTACAAAATGATTATCATAATAATGTTAGTTAACATCTTCATCCTCTCACATAATTACCTTTTGTGTGTGTGTGTGGTGATAACTTCTAAAATCTACTTTCTTAACAACTTCCAAGTATATGATACAGTATTGTTAATTATAATCACCATGCTATACATTAGATCTCCAGAACATACTCATCTTGTAGCTGGAAGTTTATACCCATTGACCAACATCTCCCCAGTTCTCCCACCTCTAGCCTCTGGCAACCATCGTTCTACACTCTATTTCTTTGAGTTCAGCTTTTTTAGATTCCACATATAAGTGAGAACATACAGTACCTGTCTTTCTCTGTCTGACTTATTTCACTAGCATAACTCCCTCAAAATCCATCCATGTTGTTGCAAAAGGCAGGATTTCCTTCTCTTTTGTGGCTGAATAATATTCTTGTATGTGTGTGTGTGTGTGTGTGTGTGTGTGTGTGTGTGTCTCATATTTTTCTTTATCCATTCATTCATCAATGGACGCTTAGCTTGTTTCCATGTTTTGTACTATGTGATCTTTTAAAAGTGGAAAATCAGTGTGGAAGTTATCTATAATTTATTTTTGAGAGAGAAAAAGGAAGATGCAGAATAGAACGTATACCATGACCTCCTATGTGTAAAAATAGACCTAAAATTCGTATATGCACAGGATGAAAGGTCAAGAAGGCCTAAAATTGTTAACATTTGTAGGAAGTGGGAGTGCAAAGGAAGACACACACTTTTGTACTTGCATTTTGCTTTTTTTTAAATAAATGTGCATTGCTTTTATGATTAAGTAAAACCATTGAGTATCAACACCTAGAACATTGTGGGTGATCTCCAATTTAGGAAGGACACTGGGGAAAAGCTGTAGAATTAAAGCCTGGAGAAAAGCAATTAGGAGAACAATAGAGCAAGAAAAACAGCTTTACGATGAACGATGAACGGTCTAAGGGCCTTCTTCAGCTAAGACGGGTGTGAACCCAATCTCAAAGTTATGAACATTATGACAGTAAATATAAAATTTACTAAAGCCCCAAATATTGGAATAAGAGGAATACTTTTTGAAGGGAAAACACAGTATGGGTTCTGTTTGGGAAGTACTACTTGGCACAATGAAAAATTAACTTATATAATTAATTTAGATCTGGTTGCCAACAAATAGACTTAACAAAGCTTTCAGCAAATTGACAGATGACAGATCCTTCAATAGCAACCAAGAAAGGACTCCATATGCCTAACATGTGATGATGATTGTAAGAGGTAACTATGTGCTGGACATTTATTTATTTGGGCATTTTATATATGTTATTTACGTAGTCTTCATAATTCCCTGTAAAGTAGATGTTATCAATGCTTAAGGTAGTAGGAAACTGGTTAAGCTCACATTAAGTAACTTGTCCCAGGTGATATTGGTAGGAATTGGCAGATCCAGGATTTAAGGATATCTCTAACTGACTTCACTTCACTTTCCCTTACACCACTGTCCCTCAGGGAGTATTGACTGATAGCAGGAATGAAAATTATGCCTTCCTTAAGACCATTTTTGGTAACAATATCCAAGGTTAGATTTATTCCTGGTCAAGCTCAATATGGGAATTTTTTGTTCCTGTTTTTAAATATAGTCAAAAGAGATTGGGATTTGAGGTAGCTTCAAAAATACGTATACTTTGAAAAATAAAAATAAACGTTTAAACATCAGGAAAAGAATTAAAAAATCAAGACCAGGAAGAATTTCAGAATGAAGATATGCAAACTATCAGATCTTACATAATTAAAGTTGCAAAATTGAAATTACTAGGGGCCAAAGCAAAAAGAGTTAACAATTACTTGATTCATGTTGTCCTTAAGAAGAAACACGTTAGTTTCAAGTATAAGGAAAGCTTTGCTTTTCCTGGCACTTATTCTCTAAGAAATTAACCATGTGTGTTTCAATTTAGAGGATCACTTCCTCTAAGAAGTCTTCCCTGATGACCTCTTCCCTCCACATTTGGTACCACTACTATGGCTTGCCATTGTATCACTGGTAAGATCCCTACAAGACTGTAAGCTCTTTGAGGGCAAAGACTGTGATTAGCTTACCCTTGTATCCTCGGTACATGTTCTGTTGCCTGGCACATGGCAGTATTCAGTATTCGTTGAATAACTGGATTCATGAGGCCTTGTGTTGTGGAGTAGGAGAGTCTAGTTCCCATTCTAACAGTGCCTTGAGTTATGATCCAAGCTGCAAGTGGTACCAGAGTTCTTTTTTTAATTATTAAAAAGAAATACAATATTATATTAGTTTCAGGTGTACAACATATTCAATATTTTTATACATTATGAAATGATCACCACAATAAGTCTAGTTACTATCTGTCACCATACAGAGTTATTATAATATTATTGACTACATTCCCTATGCTGTACATTATATCCCTATGACTTATTTATTTTAAAGCTGGAAGATTGTACCTCTTAAATCCTTTCACCTATTTCTTTCCATCCCACCCCACCCCCAGCAACGACTGGTATGTTCTCTGTATCTATGAGTCTTTCTATTTTGTTTTGTTTGTTCATTTGTTTCTCTTTCTAGATTACACGTGTAAGTGAAATCATGGTATTTCTCTTTCTCTGACTTATTTCACTGAGCATAATACTCTCTAGGTGGGACAGAGTTTTCCTTAGAAAATAGTTTGGGATTTGTTCTAGGACATGAAATTTCATGTCTTCATGACATCAACAGTTAAAGCCTGTTTAAAATTATTTTCCCCTACAAAATGTTCAAAATGACCTCAGTAGCTGCTCTCTGAAGTCATAGAAAATTCTCAGTCATGCACACGTGGAACATGGCTTTTTTGTTTGTTTTTTGGCCAGTCCCGCAGCATGTGGGATCTTAGTTCCCCGATTGAACCTTCAGCCCCTGCATTGGGAGCGTGGAGTCTTAACCACTGGAGCACCAGGCAAGTCCCAGAACATGGCTTCCTGTTGAACCCAGCTGAACCTGCTTATCAATCTTAGTATTATTTAAAGCAGGACAACCAGGCAATCACGTGCCTTCTAATATGATCCATATGAAAGTGACAGTACTACTAATGAGGTATTCTTGCTCCCCAAAAAGTTGAGTCTGAACGTTTCTAAAGCTAATTTCCATTGTAGGAAATAGAGGAGATAATGGAACACAACGAGGAAGCAACAAATCCAGAATGTGGGAAATTCTACAGAACAACTGAGCTGGTCTCTGCAATCAAGTCAATGGCATGAGAAAAGAGAGGTGAGGGAGAAGAGACTGCTCTAGATTAAAAGAGGCTTAAGAACAACCAAATGCAATTTACATTTAAAAATATGGGGCTTCCCTGGTGGCGCAGTGGTTGAGAGTCCGCCTGCCGATGCAGGGGACACGGGTTCGTGCCCTGGTCCGGGAAGATCCCACATGCCGCGGAGCGGCTGGGCCCGTGAGCCATGGCCGCTGAGCCTGCGTGTCCGGAGCCTGTGCTCCGCAACGGGAGAGGCCACAACAGTGAGAGGCCCGCGTACCGCAAAAAAAAAAAAAAAAAAAAAAATATATATATATGATTTCAACAAACCAACTGTAAAAAGATAACTTTGATACAATTAGGAAAATCTCAATAAGATCTGGGTATTAGATGACACCAGAGAATTATTATAAGATTCTCAGTTTGGGTTCTTCCCGACGCTGAGAAAAGATTCAAAGGCAAGTAGCATATACAAGAGGGGAACTCAGGAAACACTGGAAGAGGAGAAGGAAGTGAGATGGGGAAGGCATGGAAGCTAATAAAAGCTGTGCTGTTAAGCAAATTAACCCCTGTGGGCAAATGGAAATTAATCTCACTGATGTGCTTTGGGAAATAACTTAGAATATACCTCAGAGCTAATCTCCACCTCCCAGGCCAAGGGAGCTGAGGCAAATTATACACTGATTCCTATCAGACCTTGGTTGAATGCTGCTCCCACAGTGGAGGGAAGGAGGGCCCTGGACCTTCTGGCCTGCTCTGTGCAGGCAGAGTGGGCTCCAGGGGTGAGAGAAAGTCCTCAGCCAAGCACGTACGCCGAAGTGGGAAGGACCAAGATGTTATGGGAGAAAGCTCCAACACCATGTGCTGCAATGCGATGAGAGCACAGTGGTCGTGTGAAAGCATGTCCTTTCTTTAAAAATAGACTGAAGTATGTGAGAGTGAAATGATGTCTGAGATTTCCCTTAAAATACTTTAGCAGTGAAGAAAATAAAAGGGACAGATGAAACAAATATGGTAAAACTTGATAATTATTTAAATCAGTGATGGGTATATGGGAGTTAATACTAACTTCTGTGTTAACTCCTGTGTATGCGAGAATTTTTTGGAATAAAAACATTTTTTAAAATAAATTTATTTATTTTATTTATTTTTATTTTTGGCTGCATTGGGTCTTCATTGCTGCGTGCAGACTCTCTCCAGTTGCGGCGAGCGGGGGCCACCCGTCGTTGCGGTGTGTGGGCTTCTCATTGTGGAGCACGGGCTCTAGGTTCGTGGGCTCAGTAGTTGTGGCTCACGGGCTCTAGAGTGCATGCTCAGTAGTTGTAGCACACGGGCTTCGTTGCTCTGCGGCATGTGGGATCTTCCCGGACCCGGGCACGAACCCGTGTCCCCTGCATTGGCAGGTGGACTCTCAACCACTGCGCCACCAGGGAAGCCCTATACTGTTTTTCATAGCATTGAAAATATGAACTATTGAGGAATAAATTTGACAAAAGATGTTGAAAACCTGTACACTGTTAAGGACAAAACATTACTAAGAGAAATTAAGGAAGATCTAAATAAATGGAAGATATATTCATGGATCAGAGGACTCAATATTGTTAAGATGTCAATTCTCCCCCTATAGATTCAATACAATCCCAATTATTAAAAAAGGTCAGCAGAATTTTGTGTAGAAATTGACAAGTTGATTCCAAAATGTATATGAAGATGAAAAGAATCTAAAACAGTCAAAACAACTTTGGAAAAGAATAAAGTTGTAGGACTTACACTATCTGATTTTAAGACTTATAGAGCTATAGACATCAAAGTGATATGGTATTGGTGTAAAGATAGATAATAGAGCAGAGTAGAGAGTTTGGAATTAGAGCCACACATACATGGTCAATTGATTTTTCATAAATGAGTGATGCAAATCCATGAGGAAAGGACACTATTTTCAACAAATGCTACAACAATTGGATAGAGCCATATGTAACAGAATGAATCTCACACTATATACACCCTATATACCCTTATCTCACACTATATACAAAAATTAACTCAAAATGAAGCATAGACTTAAATGTAAGAGCCAACACTTTAAAATTTCTAGGAGAAAACATATAAGAAAATCTTTATGGCCTTGGGTTTGGCAAAGATTTCTTGAATAGGATGCAAAAAGCATGAAAGAAAAAAATCCATTTTGTTCATTATCTACTGCTTTGTAACAAATTACCTCAGATCTCAGTGGCTTAAAACAACATACATTATAACCTTTGTGAGTCAGGAATCCAGGCATAACATAGCTGGGCCCTCTGCTCAGAGTCTTTCACAAGGCTACAATGAAATTGTTATTGGACCTGTGGTCTCATCTGAAGTCTCAGCTGGGTAGGGGTCTACTTTCAAGCTCACTCATGTGGTTGTTGGCAGGATTCAGTTTCACAAGGGTTGTTGAGAGAGCCTTAGTTTCCTGCTGACTATTGGCCAGAGGTCACCCTTGATTTTGCCAGGTGGGCCTTTTAATACAGCAGCTCACAACAGGACAGCTTGCTTCATCAGATGAAGGATGAAAGAAGAGCCAGAGAGAGGATATAAGCGAGAACAAGTCACAGACTTTTGTAGCATAATCTTGGAAGTGACATTTCATCACTTTTGCCAAAGGCTTTTCATTGGAAACAAATCACTAGGTCCAGCTCACACTCAAGGGGGGGAGATTACACAAGGGCATAAATGCCAGAAGGTGGGATCATTAGATGCCATTTCAGAAGCTGCTTACCATAAACAACAAATTGGACTTCATAAAAATTAAACCTTTTGTTCTTTAAAGACACTTTTATGGGGTGGAAAAAGATGTTTGCAAGACATATATCCAAAAAAGAACTGGTATTTAGAATATATAAAGAACTCATACAACCCAATAATAATAAGAAAAATGATCCAGTTTTTTTTTAATGGGCAAAAAATTTAAGTGGTTACTTCACCAAAGAAGATATATGAGTGGCAAATAAATACATAACATGATGCTCAACATTGTTATTCACCAGGGAAATGAAAATTAAAACTCCAATGAGATACCAGCGCATATCCACTAGAATGTTCAAATTAAAAAGACTGATTATTCTAAGTATTGGTGATCATGTGATGCAACTGGACCTGTCATACACTGCTAGTGGAAACTTAATATGGTACAATCTCTTTTTACAACAGTATGGAAGTTGTTAAAAAGTTAACTGTAAACCTACTATATAACCTAGCCATTACATTTTATTACATAATTTTTATATTGCTGCTGTAACAAATTACCACAACCTTAGTGACTGAAAGCAACCTAAGTTTATTATCTTACAGTTTTGGAGGTCAGAAGTCCAAAATCCATTTCACTGAGCTAAAGTCAAGGTGTTGGCAGAGCTGGTTTGTTCTGGAAGATCTAGGGGAGAATCAGTTTCCAGCTTCTAGAGGCTGCCTGCGTTCCTCGGCTCATAGTCCCATCCTCCATCTTCAAAGCCAGGAGCACAGCATTTTCCAGTCTCTCTCTCTGTTCCTCTACTCCATTGTCACTCCACCTTCTGTCTGACTCTCTCTCTACCGCCTCCCTCTCGTAAGAATGCTTGTGATTACATTGGGCCAACTTGGATAATCAGGATAATCTCCCATCTCAAGATTCTTAACTATCACATTTGCAAAGTACCTTTTGCCATATAAGGTAACATATTCACAGGTTCTGAGTATTAGGACATGGACATCTTTGGTGGGTCATTATTCAGCTTAGCAAACGCTACTAAAATAATCATTCCCCTAAAATGAAAGCATATATTCACACAAATACTTTTGTACAATTGTTCAGAGTATATTTATTTGTAATATTTACAAATAATTAATTTGTAAAACAAAAAATAACCCAAATGTCCATCTAAGTGAACGGATAAAACAATTGTGCTATGTCCGTACAATGGAACACTACTCAACAATAAAAAGGAATTAACTATTTATACAGCAATAACATAGATGAATTCAAAATAATTATACTGAGCAGAAGGAGGCAGACAGTAAAGAGTATGTATATCATAATTCCATTCACATAAAATTCTAGGAAACACAAATTTATCTATAATGAACAGAAGCAAACCAGTGACTGCCTAGGGACAGAGCTGGATTGGGGGAAGAAGTTTTGGATTACAAAGGGTCACATGGCACTTTTGGGGACGATGGATATATTCATTATGTTGATTGTTATGATTATTTAATGACCATATATATATATATACATGTCCCTTTAAAAATGTACAGTGTTATATGTCAGTTATACCTCAATAAAGCTTTTAATACAAACAAAAAATGATTAGTTCTATTTGGATTAAATATAACAAGGCATTGGGGCATTGCTGGAAGATGAAACTATTCCTCTTGACTACTCAGGAATAAAACCGAATTTGTTAAAGAGAGGGGTGATAGAATAAATGTAGCCAAAACTTCCTCTTTTTCATTTTTCGCTTCACTTTTTGTTTTTCCATAGAAGTTGTTGAAATCTACCAGAAAGATTGCTAGTTATCTTAAAGATTCTTTCAGAGAGCTCTGTCTAGGGAAAAGCTTCTTTGCTTTCAAAAATATCTAGTTAATACTTGAGGCTCAAAAATGCTTATTCTCACCTAGAATTCTTTACTTTTCTTTTTTTAGTTGTAGAGTTCATCATAGTGCATATTTCTCTGTTTGGATCTTCATGGCAACAGGAATATATATCGTGTTGCTGCCTGATATTTGCCGTACCAAGTGGGCTGTAGTCTGTAAGGACTCTAAAGTATGGCCAAGAGAAAGAATTAAAAAAAATTAGAGTCGTTAACTTCTTACACAAAGTAATGGAAAATTCTGTTATATTTCAGATTTAACACTCCTAAATGAATGTCATATTTACATCACGTCCTAATATTTACATGTCCTAATATTATACTTAATATTTACATAAAATCCAAATACTTATCTAATATTTGCAGATGATAAATTCAACAGAAGAGCAGTCCTGCAAATTGTAGCCAAAGTCAAGTTTCTTTTGCTCACCACAGGGACAGATTGTTTGCTTCTGTGTAGTGAAGCATTCTTGCCGTTAGGTGGCAGGCAAAACCAAGGTAATGATTAAACTCCCCTACCTATGTTTAATAATGATTTGCAATTTGTTATTCAGTGGATATGTTTCTGAAAAGTTCTGTGAAATTTGAAAGACATTGTAAATGATCCAACATTTTTTGAAACCAGAGTTGTTTTACAAGGCAAATAAGTGTCCCTAAGAGATCAGTTTTTTTTAAAAATAAACTTTCTAAAAATTGAAGTATCACATATAGGAAATGCCCAGATCTAAGTACTGCCAGTTTGAAGTATCGCTACAAAGTGAAAACACCTGTATAAGCATCACCCAGATAAAATGAAAGAACATTACCAGCACCTCAGAAGACCCACCTGTGTTCCCTCCCAATCATTACCCTCCTCCTTCTCTCCAGAGATAAACAATATCCAGACTTCCAACATTATAATTTAGATTTTCCTGTTTTGAGAAATTATACAAATGTAACTGTATTTTATATTCTTTGTGTCTGGCTTCTTTCATTCAATAATTTTTTGTTACTTTTACTTGTTGATATATTTCATTCTTTTTCTTTGTGGTAATATATTTTATTATATGAATGTAGCTCTATTTATCCATTCTACTACAGAAGGAAATTTGGGTTGTTTCCAGTATTTAGCTATTACAAATAATTGCTGCTATGTACATACTTGTACATGCCTTTTGTTGCACATATGAATGTATTACTTTTGAGTATATATCTAGAAGTAGAATTGTTGGGTCATATAGTATGTGATATCTGATTGTTCCACATTTTCACCAACACTTGGTATTATCAATCTTTTTAATTCTAGCCATTCTGATAGACATATAGCAATCTTTCATTGGGGGGTTTAATATGCATATCTCTGATATCTAATAAGGTTAAATACTTTTTAATATATTTATAGACTACTTGAATATTTTCTTATGTGAAGTGCTGATTCAGGTATTTTGCCAATTTTCTATCATGTGTTCTATTTATTGTTTTGTAGTTCTTTACATAGTCTAGATATGAGTCTTTTGTTGGGCATTTGTATTGCTAAATATTCCCTCATTCTAGGCTTTTCATTGTCTTAAAAGAACTTTTTGATAAATTTTAATATACCCTAATTCATCACTTTTTCCTTTATGGTTAGTGCATTTTGTATCCTGTTTAAAAAATTTCCACCTATACCAAGTCATGAAGATGATCTCATGTGGTATTTTCTAGAAGCTTCATTATATTAATTTTCACAGAGCTAAAGTCTACCTGGAATTGAATTTTTTGTATATCATATGAGGTAGGGGTCAGATTTATTTTTTCCATATGGGTATTTTGTTGATGTAAGACCATTTGTGAAAGAGGCTGTAGCTTTTCTACTCTGCAGTGCCAACATGGATGTTTTACGTTCAGATTTTTTTAAGCTGTATCAGGTTTGTGTAAAGTAGAGTACGTCCATATTTAACAAAGTTCATCATTTGGTAGCGCTTTTCTGGGGAAAAAATGCCATTAAAATCCTTTAATATGTAGACAGTTGCATGGCTTTGACAAAACCTGAACACATTTGATTACAATAGGGTATAGTTTCATCATTATCCAAAATGTATCACATTTTCTGGGGAGTTTAAAACTCTCCTTTCTTGGGGGAATTTAAAGTAAAGGGTAAACAAACAACTTTCTTGAAGTGAAGCAGATTATATAGGCTTAAAAATGATCCTGTTGGCACTTTAAAATCAGTTAATCAACCTCAAAGCTTGTATTAAACATCCTTATTACTGACCTGATGCAAACCTTTGAAGATGTTACCATCAAGTTGGGGAAACAAGAACACATTCAACCATTAGAAAACAAACAGAATAAAATAAATAATATAAAAACAATAATATAAAATCAAGTGTTTTCATTCCTACCTCTTCACAGTAGGCTTGGTAAAGAAGAAGAAAACAAACCAACCTTGAATCCTGTCCCCAAATGTTTAAAAAACAAGACTGTGTGATTTTAAACAAGAGGTATTATATTCTAACATTATTTCTGTACTTTATAATTTTTTTCTTGAATGTAGATTAACTCATTTACGTTTTTTGAAGTTTATGATTGTATATTTTCACAGATGGCCTTATCTGGCTCTTTCTATTTAAGCCTTGTCAAATTATCTCTTGTACTTAAATATGTTTAAATGTGTTATTTTAATTCAGTATATATCTGCACATATACTTCCTCAGGAAAGCAACAGTAGAAAAAGATAACATGTTTAGATTAGAAATTTGGGAGTCATAGTTGAATTGACTTTCTCCCTACTTAAAAATAATCAGCCTTAAGCTGGCCTCATTTTTTTGTTTTTTGTTTTTTTTTTTGTGCGGTTCATAAGCACTTAACTCACCTCAGCTGATCTTTTGCCAGGAATGTGGAGGTCATGGTTGCTTTCATGGTCTTTCTGAATTCCCTTCATTAATTTTTAAAGTTTCTTTTAATCTGGATTTCTGAACAAGTTTTAAAACGGTAACAAACTGATGCCATTTTACATGCAATTTCAAAAAAATTCTAATTTATTGGTAATTTGAAAGCAAATAAATTAAGAATGAGATAACAGGTATTCGACATAAAAGAATCTAAAAATCAATGCTGGAAATATGACTTACCTTTATCTATAGTCAACTTTTTTTTTTTTTTTTTTTTGTGGTACGCGGGCCTCTCACTGTTGTGGCCCCTCCCGTTGCGGAGCACAGGCTCCGGACGCGCAGGCTCAGCGGCCATGGCTCACGGGCCCAGCCGCTCCGCGGCATGTGGGATCTTCCTGGACCAGGGCACAAATCCGTGTCCCCTGCATCAGCAGGCGCACTCTCAACCACTGCGCCACCAGGGAAGCCCCATCCTGCGCTCTTTTAACCAACGAAATATTTAGGATCCATCAAGGGAAAATTTGGACCACTGTCTTACAAAGAATCAATGAAATATGACCTCAGAAATTAAATTTGGAGGCTGAAGAAGGATTTCTAAGAATGCCCAGGACTACTGTCAATAGAAGAATACCAGACACTATTTTCTACGACACAGGTTCATAATAACATCCAGAGTTGTTTTTGTAAATGAACCAAATGCATTGCATACATTGTGGGGCAGTCATGTAATTTGTGGCCTTCATTTCCTCTGGATACAATGGACCTGAAATAGAACACTAAGAAAAGGGAATAAAAATTAATTTTTTCTCAGATTTTATGTTTGCCAATTTTGCTGAAATGGAGAGAAGCATGGGTAAAGAAGAGACACCATTTCTTTAGGCTGATTTCAGGAGAATGACCCAAGTACTGCTCTAGCACACTCAGGTGGGAGCAGTTTTCTCTTTGCAGATTTAATCCTGAAAACTGTAGTCATTCGCTGAACATTGAAGGACATCTGCTGAGTAGTGGGTAGGATGAAGTTGTCAAAGTTCAGAAAGAGCCAAAGTAAAACCAATGAATCACTGAAGTAGTAATTAGTAAAAGTTTATTGTGCACACACCAAAAAAACAGCCTGCAAACCAGGAGCACTCAAACCAAAACATGGAATGAGGCTCAGCGGTATATTATTATAAAGCAGTTTATATAGTGAGAAAACAATACTATTTGTTCTTTGCAGTGGTTCGTTATAATATTAAAATTTTCAGTGGTAACGTCATATCAACCTTGGGAAACAGTTCAAGTTTTGCTTATGATTTCCAGAGGCATAAGCAAGAAATGACCCAGGTCGGCTTAGTCTCCCCCAAACAAGCTAAATTAAGCTTAATTTCTATGCCAAACTGATTTTGTCTGCTAGGAATTTTCAAGGCTGGTCTCCTTTTGTTTTAACAAGGTAGATTGTGAACAGGTGGGGCTGTCTCCCGACCCAGGCTGGTAGAATTCCTATGATTCCTGAACACTAAGAAGAGTTTCCAGGAGTGGCAGATTCTTGCTAAGCCTGGCCCCACCCACTAGAAGTGCAGAAAAGGCAGGTTACTTAATAGAGGGGTAAGCAACTCCTCAATTACTCCATGGTGTACTCCAGTGGCCCAAAACATTAATCTGGAGTCTGCTCTTTGGAGCCTTCAAATTAAACATCGAGCTGTTTCCTGTCTTACCACCCCAGAGTGTGGACGGGTTTGACTCACCCCCTGTCAGTTCTACACAGATACCCTCCAGCATAGCTAAAGTGAGTCATTCATGGTCTGGGTCTTTCTTGGGAAATACAGGGAATGGTATGTGTGTGAGTGTGGAGTGTGTATATTTGCCTTGTTTTGGGCAAATTCCATAGAATAGTGTGTGTGTGTGATTTCGATGTATAATCAAAATACTTTGGGGAGTTAAAAAAAGAAAAAAAGAACCACAGACATACACAAACATTATGGCCCAACCACTGGAAATTTAGAAATTCTGACTTAATAGGCCTAGAGGCCTAGGCACTGTTGTTATTTTTGTAGTTTTAAATAGATAACATGCGGACAATATAATAAAATTAAATGGTACAAAAAAGTAATACTGAAAAGTAAGACATCTTTTTACCCCTGTCTCCAAATTCCCCTCTCTAGAGGGAACCACTACCTTCAGTTTCTTGTGTGTCCTTCCAGAGGTATTCTCTGCATATATATGCATATTTAAAAATTCCTCCCTTTAAACAAAAATGATAGCATCCTCTAACCACTGTTCTCAACCTTGTCAGGCACAAAATTTTTAATAAACTCTCCAAGAGATTTTGAAGCAAATTCTTCGTTAAGAGCGACTGAAAAAAGCTATGCTTTTGTTCCTCAGAAAAAGCTATAGACACATTTATTTAAAATCTTTTACATCCAATTTCAAGTGTTTACTGATTTCCTCAAACCCATGGTCTAAATTCATCTGGTGAAAAGTCCCTGACCTAGGGTGTTCAAGATCAGCCTGAGTACTTAGCATTGACAGATAAAGTACAGGATGCCCAGTTAACTCTGAATTTCAGATAGAAAACAAATAATTTTTTACTATAAGTATGTCCCATGTAATATTTGCAATATTTGAAACAAATTTAACTGGGAGTCCTGTATTTTTATTTGCTAAATAAGGCAACTCCACAGAAAATTTTGATCCACTGGAAGCTATTTCAACTAATTCTCTCTAGAATGTCCTGTATTAGAGATGACCTAGCTTATAATTATAGGACCAGGCTCTTCAGGCTAAAGCCAAATACTCAGAGTTTAACCAGAAATTGGATAGCTGTTGGCTTATTTCGAAATACATGGCTTTAACTTGCTGTTTTACCTAATAAGATACAACTGTATTATACAATAAAGTGATCACTGAAATAAAAATACCTTGAATTTACATATAGTAGATTATTTTACTTTCAAAGAACTTAAAATATCTAAGGTCTGAGCTATTTTGGTCCTTAAAATGAGCATTAAAATCTTAGCTAATTGGGTTTGGATAAGGATGAAGAGAACCAGCCTAGAGGTAAGTTTTTGTTGTTGTTGTTGTTTTTAAGTGTAACTGACATACAACATTATATTAGTTTCAGGTGTACAACATAATTTGACATTTGTATACATTGCGAAATGATCACCACAATGTCTCATTAGAGGTAACTTTTCCTTATTAATTATTTAAATCATTTTTATTATCAACAAAAGTAATATTAAGCATCGACTTAATATTACTTGATTAAGCATGGGTAGTATAAAATCCTGACATGGAGGATGCAAAATTGTGATTTATGACTTTTAAAGTAAATCAATAACATATTAATAAAAATAATAAATATCAAATGACAAAGACTTACAAATGTTAGAATCCTAATATGAAGACAGTAGAAACAAGGGTTACCATAATGGGTATGATTCTGTTACACAGGAAATGAAGAAAAAATTATAATCTGGTTAGATCCTGAGTATTCCAAATACATCTGAATGGACTCAGTAAAATTAAATTTTATTATTCCATTTTGGAATTGTTCTCACTTAGTAGCTAATAATATATTTTCATTTCCTTCACTGTTAATCTGCATAGGATTTCGACAGTGGTGTGCTGATGTTTAGCAATTAGTTCTCCAAGGGAAAAACCAACCCTGATTTATAATATTTGCCAATTTCCATGGGGTCAGCACTCTCACCATGACAGATGCTAATCTAACATTTTTAACAACCTGTTTGCAAAATTCCTGAGAACTTAACAGTGGCTCTTAAGAGCCTGTAAAAGCTGGTTGTATTTCTATAAGTGCATGTGATACACCTGATTGGATTTCATAAAAAGAAAATAGAGAACTAGGTGTTCTTTTTGTTAACTGATGTGCATATCTTGAAATTTTGTCAACAAGCCCCTCACTCAAAAGAACCCTACAACAGCAACAGCAAGAAAAGGAGCACTTTAAGAATTTAATCAGTGGAAATTTTGGATGGGTTTGCGAAGGTTTAATAAACACCTGAAGAAATCTGCTACTTTTGTTCTATCAGGTCTCCTGGCTCTAAGGAGAATTTAACTTAAATAAATACCTAAATGCTTTTAGAGTTACAAAGTTCCATAACGACCAGTGGGAAAAAACCAATCATCATAGAAAACCGGAAATGAGTTACCCCTTTAAGCAAATCTATTCCGTTTGATTTATGTGGAATTTTCTTTTACTTTTACTTTTTGCCAAGTTTCATTAGAGCTGTTATATAAAATGCTTTAACTGGATTCAATAACGGAGAGCAGAATCCCCAAAGACAAAACAGTAGGTGGTTTTCTTTCTTTCTTTCTTTTCAGTGAGCCACCTTAAAGTATGCTCTTGACATTTTGAATGTCTTCCTATTCTTGGTTAGGAAAGCTGTTAGTGCAGAAAGTAGTGGTAACTGTTAACTAGCCAGTACCATTCTTCATTTGGCTGTGTGGATCAGTATTCTAGTATGATCCCATTCCTGGTGTGGTGCTCCATTTGAAGCATTAAAACAGAGGTGCCAAGTACCCTGCCTTGATATTCTTCCTAAAGGTAATTTTAGCTTGATTGTTCTGGCCATCCTATGTAGGTAATAATCCTATTTGTGGACACTGCCTCCATAGTTTTATTTTTAAGACATATTTTTAAGATATTTAAATGACAAGAAAGGAATTGCCATTGTTTATGCCAGAGATTGTTTCCTTTCAATGGTGGAAATTATGTATGATTGGTAACCATTTGTGGATGGGACATTGATGCACATATGCATAGGAATGTTCTCTATGCTCCAAATATTAAGTTGATCTAAAGCTTTGTTTTTTCTTTGGAAACACTTTTCAAAAAAGTGTTTAAGACATTACTAACTTTATACATGGAATAAACTTTTGCAAAAATTTAATTTTGACAAGAGATTGATTTATGGTTGGAGGTTGATACATTTGGACAAGTAAATTACTCTATATTCCAGAATGTAGCAGTGAACAACTGTGTTTCACAATTTGACTTAATAAGGAAATTCATGCCAGGAATTTTTTTATTGAGGTATACTTGATGTGCAATATTACATAAGTTTCAGGTGTATGACATTGTGATTCACAATTTTTAAAGGTTACATTCCATTTATACTTACTATAAATATTGGTTATATTTTCTATGCTGTACTATATATCCTTGTAGCTTATTTATTTTATACATAGTAGTTTTTACCTCTTAATCCCCTACCCCTACCTTGCTCCTCTCCCTTTCCCTCTCTCCACTGGTAACCACTAGTTTTCTATATCTGTAAGTCTGTTTCTTTTTTGTAATATTCACTAGTTTGTTTTACTTTTCAGATTCCACATATAAGTGATAAAACAGAATTTGTCTCTCTCTGTCTGACTTACTTCACTTAACACAGTACCCTCCAAGGCCATCCGTGTTGTTGCAAATGGCAAAATTTCAGTATTTTTTTATGGCTGAGTAGTATTCCATTGTGACATATATATGTGTATATATATATATATATATATATATGTATATGTTTATCTGTATCTATATCTGCTATGAACATTGGAGTGCATGTATCTTTTCAAATTAGTGTTTTTGTTTTTTTTGGATATTTACCCAGGAGTGGAATTGCTGGGTCATCTGTTAGTTCTATTTTTAGTTTTTTTTTTTTTAAATTTATTTCTTTTTGGCTGCGTTGGGTCTTTGTTGCTGCGCATAGGCTTTCTCTAGTCGTGGCGAGCAGGGGCTACTCTTTGCTGTGGTGCGCAGCCTTCTCATTGCAGTGGCTCCTCTTGTTGTGGAGCACAGGCTCTAGGCGCGCAGCCTTCAGTAGTTGTGGCACATGGCTCAGTAGTTGTGGCTCGTGGGCTTTAGAGCACAGGCTCAGTAGCTGTGGTGCATGGGCTTAGTTGCTCCACGGCATGTGGGATCTTCCTGGACCAGTGCTCGAACCCATGTCCCCTGCACTGGCAGATTCCCAACCCCTGCACTGGCAGATTCCCAACCACTGTGCCACCAGGGAAGCCCTAGTTTTATTTTTTTGAGAAACCTCCATACTGTTTCCCACAGTAGCTGCACCAATTTACATTCCCACTAACAGTGTGTGAGGGTTCCCTTTTCTCCACATCCTCACCAACATCTGTTATTTGTGTTCTTTTTGATGATAGCCATTCTGACAGATGTGAGATGATATTTCACTATGGCTTTAATTTGCATTTTCTGATGATTAACGATGTTGAACACCTTTTCATGTGCCTGTTGGCCATCTGTATGTCTTTCATGCCAGGAAAAATTGAAACTGAAAAGAGCATTAGCTAAATATTTATTACATAAAGAATTATAAAAAGGGCTTACATTTGAATTAATACATGATAAAAATAGGCAAAAGAAAATGCAACACTTTAATGGCTTATCATGGAGTAGAGTTCAAGTATATGCCTGAGGATAAAATGCATTAAATGAAAGTTATTTTTCATAATTAATAAAAAGACAGTATAATACTTTTTAAAATTGCAATAAGCTTGTGTAATTTGAGCTCCTTCAAGTTTACTTGGTATAGTGGCTCCATTGTAAAAATATATAGAGAAAGTTAGAAGAATATTATTTCCTCGATTCCTTCTTAGTGTTGATTACCTTATAAAATATATAATTTGAAACAGAAACTATGTGGTGATGGATTGCCAAAATAGGTCAAGTAGCAAAAAGATACAAGATAATTGGTTGGACAGAATTTTATCACTTGATGCAAAATATGATTTGGGGGTAGTATCTGGAATGTATTAATAATAGATTGCTGTTATACCAAAGAGATTTTGCTTTCAAGATGCTAAAAGTTATGTTTTACCTTTTTTAGAGATAAAAATGATGTGTTTGAACTGCTCACAAAATACCTTGTCATGGGTCCATAAAGAATAAATCTTATATACAAAAATAATTTAGTACCCAATGTATTCTGATTATGTTAAAAATCAGCAGCCTTATAAACTGCCATGCTGATAATATATATTTGTGTATGTGACTATATATGTGTGTGGAAAACACCTCTGATGTTTGTTAGCTAAAATGCCCCTATACTATTTTAGAGATTTGTTATGAAAAGGAACACTCTGAAATCTGATTGATCTTCATTATTTTCATAACAAAATATAACACAAAACATATATATTTTTTGTGATAGTTTCCACTTTTAATAAGTTTTGCTTAAAGAGTTTGTTGAAGTAAATAGTGAATTTCAGTATCATGAAAGAATTTTGTAAGTTAAATAATTATTTGGGGATTCTCAATTTAAGTTGCTTATATTAATTATATTTAAATTTATGACAATGTAGACTAACAGAATTTTTTTCTGAATTTGATGCCCCCAAACCTAACTTTTTGAAGAGAAATTAATTGTTCTAAGTGTGGAGTTCTGTTCAGAAATTTTGGAAGAAGAAAATGCTCATCTAGGAGATAAAACTTTATGTTCAATTGGGGAATTGTGTAAACAGTATGGTTGAGGATAATCTTTACTGTGAATGGTAGATTATTTTACTTTGAAATGGAAAGCACAATTTTTTTTAAAGGGGTAGGAGAGGTAGATAGTAGTATAAGGTGACATAAATAACCTTGAAGGAAATAGAAAAATGTTGGAAAGAGAAAGTGTTTAGTCAATGCTTAACAGCCTTTTCAGTGCATAGCACATGAGCATTTAAATATTGGTGACAACCCACTTGGAAGAGGTATTTGTATCCTGGAGCTGGACTCAGAACTGCAGCAAACAATTTAGCAAGAGTCGTGGCTGGAAGGTCAGGAGGGCTCAGGATATTTGCCTCAAGGCCAAGAGGAAGTACAGCTAGGCAGGGACAAGGATTAAAGCGGAAGAGATTGGGGCACCTGAGCAGGCCCTATAATGGGGGGGAGTTTCGAATGCTGACTAGCCGGTTGGGAGAACTTAAGACACAGCTGTCAAGACACACTGAGGAGTACTTTACTACTAGTAACTGGACTGAACTCTGTGTGTGTGTATGTGTGTGTGGTGTTTCGGAGACAAGCAATTAACGCTCAAGCATAGGTTAGGGAGTTGCTAAGCGTACTTGATGTCTTAATAGCAACAAGTCAAACTTGCCGACTGCAGTTAATGATTATTCAGAGAGGCCAGGAAGTAACTCCACAGAGAAAAAAGGAAATGGTGGACCTGCATCCAAGGTTCCGATATTCTGAGTGAGAGATATCTGAAGTTCGGAAGAGGCTCTTTGCACTACCGGTTAGGAATCTGCCTCCCATCCAACACCTCCACGCACGAGGTGCCCATTCCAGAAAGGGGGCAAGCTCAGTTCTCCTTTCCCTTTAGGTGACAGCTCGGGTCACATTTGTGCATGTTTTTCATCTCCTGTCATGGCAACATTCCCAAATGAATGCCGAAAGATCTGCCTCATTTTATGATTTCCTGACAGGACTTACAAAATTAAAATGTTTTGTTAAAAACAGAATCGGGCAAGTTGCCTTCTCCTTTGACGCTCTACACGTTTCGGTGATTCCCAAGATCACTTTAACCATTAAGACTTTTTTTTCTTATAAATAGACTACAACTCTTCACAATCTAAACCCAAGGATTTGGATGAGGTTTCTTTATCTGGGTTTCTCCCAAGTGGAGGAGGCAAGAGGCAGGAAGGAGTTGCCTCATTTAAGGGGCTCAGGGTAGAGAAGGGCTGTGGGCGACTTTTCCTTCCCTCCCTTTCCTTCTTGGAGGCAGATATTCGAATGACGGCGGCGGTGGGATAGTCCGAGCCAGGAGGTATGAGAAGCAAGAGACTGGACGCGAGGGAAGAGCCGAAACCCTTCGGCGAGCGGACCCTACCAACCTCCGCCAGGCGAGAGCGGGTCCGCCCCAATCCCAGGGTGCATCGCGCCCAGCCCCCTCCCCTCTCCGCGTCCCGCCTCCCCGCAGTCCGGGCCCCCTCCCCGCAGGCTTCGGGAGGCGGGGACGCGGCGTCGGCGGCTTCTACAGTCGCGTCTTTCTCCCTCACTGGGGAAACCGGCGGTGGCGGCACCTTCGGAGGCTGAGCAGCTGAGCCGCGAGCCCGCCAGTGGGAGGTCGGACAGACTGACTGCAGAGCCGACAGACGGACGGACAGCGGGGCAGCCAGACGGCTCGAGTCGCCTCGAGTTCCGCCATGAGCTGGGGCACGGAGCTTTGGGTGAGTCCGGGAGAGGGGCGCCCAGTGCGAACCCCGGCCCCGGAGGGGCTCGGGCTGGGCAGGCGCCGCTGGCCGTTGGCGGCCAGAGCGCGTCGGGCCATCCCCGGCGCTGGTGTTGGCGGAGGGTGGGGGTCCCGCTCCTCTTTGTGTGCAGACCCTTCTTCCCTCTCGGCCGGGACTTGAGAGGCTGCTGGTCCGCGCTCCCGTCGTTGCCGCGGCGGTGGGGCTGAGGGCAGAGGCTTGGACGGCTGGGGGAGCGGCCCGCGGGCTGCCGCGTCCGCCGCCATCCTCTCCTGTCCCCTCTCCCTCCTCCGCCTTCACTTTCCGGACGCCTGGCTCCGTGCCGGGCCGCGCTTCTCTGCCTTTGTATCTCCCCTCCCGTAGGCGGGGGAGGGGGCCCATTGTCCCGAAGGGGCGCTGTTAGCGGGCGGGGAGGGGGCTCGCCGCGGCCCCTCGCCCTGGCAAGGGTCCCCGGGGCGAGGGCGTCGCCGGGCTGGGGCGACGCGGGGAGCCGCGAGGCACCGCCCGCCGCCCTCGCCCCAGGTAGGGGGAGCCGGGAGGCTTTGTTCCGAGCCCGGCCTCCGGCCAGCCAGGCCCAACCCACACGCCCATTTCCCTCTCCTTGTCTCCGTTCTCTGACCGGGGTAGCTTCGGGGACTCCGGCTGGGCCACCCTTGGCTGCTGCCTTGGGCCGGGGGTTGGCATTTGGGATCTGAATTAAATTGAGTGATCGATGGGGAAGCCAATTTTGCCAAAAGGAGCGTATGGCTTCCCGATTGCTTTACTTCCCTTTCCGTTGTCCATTATTCTCACTCCTTCTCCCGCTTTTCTTTCTCTTTTCTCCTTGCTTGTCTTGGGCGCTGAAGGCTCCAGACAATGACTGGTCTCTGGCCAGGTGCGGGTGGACTGTAATAGGTCGGAGAATTCTCTCGCGACGCCTCCACAGAAGGGTGGAGGTGTGGAGGGCAGTGATTTCTCAGGTGCTGCCGAGGGACGGGGAGCTGGGGGCGCTGTCCCGAGAGCCGCCTCATTTCAGCCACTCCTCTTTTTATCCCACCTGTGTATGTTTTCCGTGCCTTTTGTTAACCAGGATCTCGTGAAATCACTGCAGAGAAAAGAGGAGAAAGAACTTTTTCGTCTCCAGGCATACAGTTAGGGTGGCAGTGAAGGCATATCGGTTAATTGATCAGCCTTCATTGGGCACAGTGTTTTATGTTGTTTTTCACATTTTATTCACAGATTGGGAATCTTAGAATTGAAAGAGACTTTAGAGTTCGTCTAGTTGAACACCTCCTTAGCAAGCCCAGGAATCTGCAGCGTTCTGGACAAGTGTTTGCCCAGTCTGTAAACACACCACCCAAGAGAAAATATCTAGGAGCCTCTCCATTACGTTCTTAGATAGCATTAATTGTTCTTGTATTGGGGGGGATTGTATAGTAAATTATGTGAGCTTTAATCTTTTACTTTGGTTAGATTCTCAGGCATTATTGATCTCTTCCCTTTGATTTAGTACATTCTCTAATTGATTATAGTATTTCCTAATTAAAGGAGATGGATATATTTCATTTTCCATTTTTATAATTAGAAAATATTTTTATTTTTACATACTTGTATGATCCATGTTTCAGAGGGAGCAAAAATATAAGCAGAATACTTTTAAAAAGTACAAATAATAAAACAGTGGAGGAATATTATTTAGGTGTAACTCTTAATTTAGATCGGAAAAAATTGCTTTGTATCACACTGTAGAAAAGCAGTTTTAAGGAGGAACAAAATATTTTAGTGAAGACTAAAATGTGATTTTTAAAGCTTTAAAAAATTTTAATTTAAGAATATAATACAATCAGAAGCAATTACCCATCTCCTGTAGTTTGGTTATTTACGTTCAGCATTTGAGTAGTTTTTCAGCAATTTAAAAAGGTAAACCATAGAAGAGATGGGAATTTCTGTTCTAACTAAAAATTGTTTCGTATCCTTTTGAAAATTATGAAAAATTTTAAAATTAATTTTTCTCGTAAAACTTAATATATCTCCATGTTTTAAATTTTTTTTAGTGGTTTGAGGATTTGAGGGAAACATTTATTAGGAATTAAATAATGTGGAATCAGCTAATATCAGTTGGATGCTTACACCTTACATAAGTAGAAGTTGGTGTAGAGAGGACTATTGTTGGGACCAGAAGAGACCTTAGAAAAATTTGACTAGATTTCCTATTTTTTACTAATCTCAGTTTTGAAAAAGGATATTGTGTTTCCAGCAGATTGTAACAGACACCTGAACTGTGCTCTTGCCATTGAGAAATTTGAGGTTGGGAAAATTATCTTGAAAATTTGAATTTAGAAACCAGTTCTTATATTATTTTCATGTGTAGGATCACCTTACTGTCCCAGAGTTAAACTTTATTGATAACATGTTACAAAAAAAATTATGATAAAATGCAGTTATGCACTCAAACTTAAGTTTATTTCTTATAATACTCATTGGCATTTATTGCTATCTGTCTTATGTTAAACTTGAGAATAAAGTAAAAAAATTAAAACCACTCTAATAGTGACTCTGGGGGACAGAACTGATAGTGATAGGCTAAATTGGTTGTGTCAGACTTTTGTTTGTGTAGTTGTGAGGGGATATGAATCAACTGGTAATAAATTTGAACTGTGCTTTAAGGGATTTCTTGTGTCCGAATGAGCATTTAAGCAAAGTAGTGAATATATGCTAGAGACTCAGTTCTGGGTAATATAATGCAAAGAGATGACAGTGTCTTCATTTCTTCAGGATGCATTGTTTATTGTGTTGAATTCTTTATTACCATAGGAAGAATGGTTGGATTAAGAAGTCTAAATATGAATTAATGATTTTGCAAAGCATAGATTTTGTAATTATTAGCTCTTTTTACAAATAAGGAAATTAGAGATTGGAGAAGTCCTATGTTTAGTCAGTAAGTTTTATTTATTAGGAGATAGGCTTTTAGTTTTTTGAGGAGCCAGTTAAAGTTCAATGGAAAAAAAAATCAGTGTATGTATGGACTGCGAGTGTATAGATAGGAAAGAAAATGGCTGAGCACATCACATTCAAATCATGATTTATTAAAAAATTCCCCTCCCTTACCCCCGCCGGGAAATGAGGGGACTAGTCTGGAAATTAGGAAGTAGGTTCAAATGTCTGACTTAATTTATAGGAAACATATAAACCTTTTTTATGCCTTAGTTTCCTGGTCTATGATTTTTGGTCCTTAGTTTTCAGAGTGTATAATTTAAAAGTCATTGCTATTTTCATCATACTTTTTAGCTAGGTGCATTTGACAAAGCTCATGATATCTTTTTGGAAGAAACTGAAAAGTGTGCATTGCATGATAGATTCAGTGGATTCTTTATTTTACACTCCTAGTCTTAACCCTTTAATTTAATGCTTCTTTATCTTTTTTCTCTATGTAGCACTTCTATTTTAACACTTATATTGTAAATGTACTAGACTTTTTGAGTCCTTGAGTGTAGGGACTGGGTTAATCTTTTTGTTTTCTCTAATACAGTGCCTATTGCTGATCCTACATGTTTCGCCCAATTGAATTAGTAGTTCATTGCATTACCCAGAGTATTGATTACTGATTAATAATTGCATCCTTGAGGAAGTTTTTATGGTTCTGAAGGCCTTCGTAGGTGATGATAAATTAGTGGTCTAGTTAACAATTCAAGAAGGTTTTAACAATCTGAAGCCAAAATGATGAAGTTAAGTTTTAGTATTTTGGTTAACAACTTTTACAGATTGGGGAAGAACTGACCTCTAAAGGTAGTTGTTGTGAGTTTACCTGATAGGCTGATGATGTGACTGCCACAATAGCCAATGAATGGTAACTCATCTTGCCATGGTGATCATTTTGAAATGTTTAGAAATATCGAATCACTATGTTGTGTAACAGGAACTAACAGTGTTGTAGGTCAGTTATACTTCAAAAACAAGCTCATGGCGAGATTAGATTTGTCGTCGGGGGAGGGTAGGGAGGAGGGGGAAATAGATGAAGACAGCCCAAAGGTATAAACTTCCAGTTATAAGTAAGTACTGGGGATGTAATGTACAAGGTGGTAAATACAGTTAACACTGTTGTATGTTATATATGAAAGTTGTTAAGAGAGTGGATCCTAAGAATTCTCATCCCAAAGGAGAAAAAGGTTTTTTAGTTCTTTAATTTTGTATTTGTATGAGATGATGGATATTCACTGAACTTATTGTGGTAATCATTTTATGATGCATGTTAAGTCAAATCATTGTGCTGTACCTTAAACTTATACAGTGCTGCATGCCAGTTATATCTCAATAAAACTGAAGGGGGGAAAAAACCCCAAATAGCTGATGAAATCTTAGGCCACATGTAGATTTTTCTAGAACAAAGGAATTTGGTCCCATTGTAATCTGTAGTGGTTAGACCAAATCTTAGTTTTACTTAAGATTTTTTTAGAAGGTGCTTATCTAGAGGAGTTCGACAAAGAGAACCCCTTATCATGTGAGTTGAATTGTTTTTTTCAAAGGCCATGAAACTAGTGTAGGAATTTGGTTTAAAAAATGAAATAATTATTGAGTGTCTATTATGGGGAAGCACTGTGTGATGTATGGTAAGATTTATTAAGGCTTATAATGTCAGACCTGCTGTGAAAAATCTTAGAGTCATTTTGAGGTGATATTACTTTCCTAACTCTAGAATATTCCCTTACATTGATATCACTGTTCAGAATATCCTTTGTTGACCAGTTCCTTCCCACCCCTTCTTCCTTCCAGAGTACACATTCTGGATATTATCTTTCTTATGGGACTACCACCTTATATTTATTTCTTATATATTCAAATCTTTGGAAAATAGTAATGGTATAAATATTTATATCTTACATCCTTTTTTTTGGGTAGAAATTGTTGTGTTCAACACTGTATTACAGATATTGTTGTTACTAGTTAAGGAGGGTGACAGGCAATCAAGACACCCATTTATGCCACCATTTTGCCCTGACGATAATAAGGTGGAAGCTGGAGAGCTGCCTGTAACCAGTATCTCCTCTTCATCGCTAATTCTTTAAACCACTCATTTCTACTTCTCTTCCCTGCCTTTTATCTTAAAAAATGCACTCTCTTCTTCCCCCAATCTATAAAATACAGGTTTGGCTAGAAACTTAAAAGCCTGTTTTGCTTACTTTTCCTTATCAGCTCCTGTTTGCAGTCAGGAAATAGGACAAGAGAATAATAATGGTTTGTAATTATGGAACATCTTCTATGTGCACCTACCAGTGGTATCTTATTTAATAATCTTCAACTTTAAGCATTTTCATCTCAATAGCAAAAAACAAAAAATTCTTTTTTGGGGAACATAGTCATGTGCGTATTAAAAACTAGTAGGAAAATATTATGTAAAGGTTTTGTTTTATAGGAAGCAAAAACTTTTTCCATATATTAGCAATTTTTTAAGTTCTTTTTTTTTTTTTTTTTTTTTTTTTTGCGGTATGTGGGCCTCTCACTGTTGTGGCCTCTCCCGTTGTGGATCACAGGCTCCGGACGCGCAGGCTCAGCGGTCATGGCTTACGGGCCCAGCCGCTCCGCAGTATGTGGGATCTTCCCGGACCGGGGCACGAACCTGTGTCCCCTGCATCGGCAGGTGGACTCTCAACCACTGTGCCACCAGGGAAGCCCTTTCTTAAGTTCTTGATCGAGAACTAATCATCAGACTTTTAACAATACCTTGTGAAATATGTGAAATATTAGTATATATTTGTTACATGTTGAAAAAACACAAATGTATAGAATCAGATTTTCCTGTTTTTGGCACACCATTATTTTGTTGTTTCTAGAGCATAAAGTCATCTGTTTTATTCCTTTTGTATCCCTGTTGTATTCCTAATTTGTAGAAAAGGAATAGGCATATAATAAGCAGTGAAATATTTGTTGAATGAGGGAATCAATGAATTGTTAGAACTCTATCATCAAACTATGTTTTGAAAACTAAGGTTATTTTAATGTTTTTTTCCCCAACATGTATGTCTCATACCTTTCTTTAATCTTAGGGATCCTTTTTATAATCTGAAATTTAATTACTTCTGTCTTTTCATATGAAATTTTTCTCAATTTATTTAGGTGTTGAGTTCTCATCTCCTTAAATTATTTGAGTACAAATGATTATCTTATTTATAGCCTATTTTGTGGCCCTTTGGATTCTAAAAATGAAAACAGTGTTGTTATATGCTTTGACATTCGGGTTGTCATGTATAAATGATATAAATGTAAATGGTCTGAGACTTAATGAATTGGGAAAACATAAAAGATTGATTTTTCAGAGAGCACAAAAGTTACGGTGATTCTGAGAGATTTTTGAAAAATGTTAACGGATGAACCGGTTTGCAGGGCAGAAGTTGAGACACAGATGTAGAGAACAAAAGTATGGACACCAAGGGGGGAAAACAGCTGTGGGGTGGGGATGGTGGTGTGATGAATTGGGCGATTGGGATTGACATGTATACACTGATGTGTATAAAATTGATGACTAATAAGAACCTGCAGTATAAAAAAACAAACAAAAACACAACTAATACTAAACTTTCATTGGGTTATTTTAATGGAAATATGTTAATATAAATGTTTCAGACATTACATGAAATTTCTAAAAATCTTGTATGTTCTGGTATAATGTTATAAGTCATATTTTAGTTATTACTTTAAAATGTATATCTCAGAAATAACTAAAAAAAGATAAAAAAAATGTTAATGGTGGCTAGTTGAGATTTTTTTCCATTATAAATTATAAAAATCAAAATCATTGAAAATGCTATGGTAAATAGCAACCATTACTTTTGAATCATCTTCTAGACTTAGACCATGAACTAAATTAACATCCTTTACTATTTGCGAAAGCTGAATATAATTAGTATTTGTTAACTTATTTAATTTGAAAATTTTCTAAAATTTTAAAATAAAAAGCTTTTAAAATAAAAGCTTCATTAAATTATAACATTTAAAATAAAAGCTTCATTAAATTATAACATTCATACATTAAAGTGTACAGTTTTTATATGTACGTTAAGATTTGAAAAAATAAAATAAATGCACTCATTCATGTCACTCCCAACCAAGAGCAAGATATGGAAGTCTCTCTTATGCCATCCCCAGTAAATATCCCCCAAAGGCAATCAATCACTATTCTGAGTTGCATTGCCATTGATTAGTTTTGTAGGTTTTTTTAACCTCACACAAATGATAATATGGTATGTACTTCATCTGACTTCTTCCATTTAATATGATCCCTTTGAGAATCATCCTTCTGTGGTTAGTTTGTAGTGTTTCATTGTATATGTAGGATTTGTATTTTCTTCTGCCATGTGCCTGGGGTCACTCCTAGTCTGGGACCACCTTAAAACAAGTTTAGGGCTTGAAATTCCCTCCTGTGGTTGTTGGATTTTGTTTTTGTCCCCATAGCTCTTGCAATGTTATCAAAACAAAAAATCCAAAATATCCTCAGGGCAAAAATAGGTGGTATATGCTTTTCTCCCTTTCTGGATTCTCATTTTTACTTCACTTGTGACTTTGTAATTCCTTATTGTCTTGGCTTGTTTTTTGGTGCTTTAAACTTTTTGGAATATATTTTATCCATATTTAAAAGTTCTTATCCAGTGGAATAGTGATAGTTGATCCAAATAATCTAGCCCAACACTACTGGAAACTGGAAATTCTTACGCTGATTTTTCGGTTTTGCTATTATATTTTTAATTTCTAAGAGCTGCTTTTTGTTTGTTTTCTGAACATACTTTTTTTTTTTTCCTTTGGCCATGCCGTGCAGCTTGTGGGATCTCAGTTCCCTGACCAGGGATTGAACCTGGGCCACGGCAGTGAAAGCACTGAATCCTAGCCACTAGACCACCAGGGAACTCCCCCCGCCTTTTGTTTTTATCATTAAATTATTATATAATTTAGACAGTAAATATGGTGTATTTTTGCTTCTTTCCAATAGAATACATTTGATCACTTTTTTTTTATACAGCAGGTTCTTATTAGTCATCAGTTTTATACACATCAGTGTATACATGTCAATCCCAATCGCCCAATTCATCACCCCCCCGCCCCCACCCCCCCACGGCTTTCCCCCCAGGTGTTCATACTTTGTTCTCTACATCTGTGTCTCAATTTCTGCCCTGCAAACCGGTTCATCTGTACCATTTTTCTAGGTTCCACATATATGCGTTAATATATGATATTTGTTTTTCTCTTTCTGACTTACTTCACTCTGTATGACAGTCTCTAGATCCATCCATGTCTCAACAAATGACCCCATTTCGTTCCTTTTTATGGCTGAGTAATATTCCATTGTATATATGTACCACATCTTCTTTATCCATTCATCTGTCCATGGGCATTTAGGTTGCTTCCATGACCTGGCTATTGTGAATAGTGCTGCAGTAAACATTGGGGTGCCTGTGTCTTTCTGAATTGTAGTTTTCTTTGGGTATATGCCCAGTAGTGGGATTGCTGGATCATATGGTAATTCTATTTTTAGTTTTTAAAGGAATCTCCATACTGTTCTCCATAGTGACTGTATCAATTTACATTCCCACCAACAGTGCAAGAGGGTTCCCTTTTCTCCACACCCTCTCCAGCATTTGTTGTTTGTAGATTTTCTGATGAAGAACATTCTAACTGGTGTGAGGTGATACCTCATTGAACTTTTGATTTGTATTTCTCAAATAATTAGTGATGTTGAGCAGCTTTTCATGTGCTTCTTGGACATCTGTATGTCTTCTTTGGAGAAATGTCTATTTAGGTCTTCTGCCCATTTTTGGATTGGGTTATTTGTTTTTTTAATATTGAGCTGCCTGAGCTGTTTATATATTTTGGAGATTAATCCTTTGTCCCTTGATTCATTTGCAAATATATTCTCCCATTCTGAGTGTTGTCTTTTCGTCTTGTTTATGGTTTCTTTTGCTGTGCAAAAGCTTTGAAGTTTCATTAGGTCCCATATGTTTATTTTTGTTTTTATTTCAATTTCTCTAGGAAGTGGGTCAAAAAGGATCTTGCTATGATTAATATCAAAGAGTGTTCTTCCAATGTTTTCCTTTAAGAATTTTATAGTGTCTGGTCTTATATTTAGGTCTCTAATCCATTTTGAGTTGATTTTTGTGTATGGTGTTAAGGAGTGTTCTCATTTCATTGTTTTACATGTAGCTGTCTGGTTTTCCCAGCACCACTTATTGAAGAGACTGTCTTTCCTCCATTGTATATCCTTGCCTCCTTTGTCATAGATTAGTTGACCATAGGTGCGTGTTTTTACCTCTGGGCTTTCTATCTTGTTCCACTGATCTATGTTTCTGTTTCTGTGCCAGTACCATATTGTCTTGATCACTGTAGCTTTTTAGTATAGTCTGAAGACAGGGAGTCTGATTCCTCCAGCTCAGTTTTTTCCCCTCAAGACTGCTTTGGCTATTCGGGGTCTTTTGTATATCCATACAAATTTTAAGATTTTTTGTTCTAGTTCTGTAAAAAATGCCATTGGTAATTTGATAGGGATTGCATTGAATCTGTAGATTGCTTTAGGTAGTATAGTCATTTTCACAATATTGATTCTTCCAATCCAAGAACATGGTATATCTCTTCATCTGTTGGTATCATCTTTAATTTCTTTCATCAGTGTTTTATAGTTACTGCATACAGGTCGTCTCCCTAGGTTGGTTTATTCCTAGGTATTTTATTCTTTTTGTTGCAGTGGTAAATGGGAGTGTTTCCTTAATTTCTCTTTCGGGTTTTTCATCATTAGTCTATAGGAATGCAAGAGATTTCTGTGCATGAATTTTGTTTCCTGAAACTTTATCAAATTCATTGATTAGCTCTAGTAGTTTTCTAGTGGCATCTTTAGGATTCTCTATGTATAGTATCATGTCATCTGCAAACAGTGACAGTTTTACTTCTTCTTTTCCAATTTGTATTCCTTTTATTTCTTTTCCTTCTCTGATTGCCGTGGCTAGGATTTCCAAAACTATGTTGAATAAGAGTGGTGAGAGTGGACATCCTTGTTCCTGATCTTAGAGGAAATGCTTTCAGTTTTTCACCGTTGAGAATGATGTTTGCTGTGGGTTTGTCATATATGGCCTTTATTATGTTGAGGTAGGTTCCCTGTATGCCCACTTTCTGGAGAGTTTTTATCATAAATGAGTGTTGAATTTTGTCGAAAGCTTTGCTGCATCTGTGGAGATGATCATATGGTTTTTATTCTTCAATTTGTTAATATGGTGTATCACATTGATTGATTTGAGTATATTGAAGAATCCTTGCATCCCTAGGATAAATCCCACTGATTATGGTATATGATCCTTTTAATGTGTTGTTGGATTCTGTTTGCTGGTATTTTGTTGAGGATTTTTGCATCTATATTCATCGGTGATATTGGTCTGTAATTTTTCTTTTTTTGTAGTATCTTTGTCTGGTTTTGGTATCAGGGTGATGGTGGCCTCATAGAATGAGTTTGGGAGTGTTCCTTCCTCTGCAATTTTTTGGAAGAGTTTGAGAAGGATGGGTGTTAGCTCTTCTCTAAATATTTGATAGAATTCACCTATGAAGCCAGCTGGTCCTGGACTTTTGTTTGTTGGAAGATTTTTCATCACAGTTTCAATTTCAGTGCTTGTGATTGGTCTTCATATTTTCTAATTCTTTCTGGTTCAGTCTTGTAAGGTTATATCTTTCTAAGAATGTGTCCATTTCTTCCAGGTTGTCCATTTTATTGGCATAGAGTTGCTTGTAGTAGTCTCTTAGGATGCTTTGTATTTCTGCAGTGTCTGTTGTAACGTCTCCTTTTTCATTTTTAATTTTATTGATTTGACTCCTCTCCCTCTTTTTCTTGATGAGTCTGGCTAATGGTTTATCAATTTTGTTTATCTTCTCAAAGAACCAGCTTTTAGTTTTATTGATCTTTGCTTTTGTATTCTTTGTTTCTATTTCATTTATTTCTACCCAGATATTTATGATTTCTTTCCTTCTGCTAACTTTGAGTTTTGTTCATTCTTCTTTCTCTAGTTCCTTTAGGTGTAAGGTTAGATTATTTATTTGAGATTTTCCTTGTTTCTTGAGGTAGGCTGGTATAGCTGTAAACTTCCCTCTTAGAACTGCTTTTGCTGAATCCCATAGGTTTTGGATCGTCGTGTTTTCATTGTCATTTGTTTCTAGGTATTTTTTGATTTCCTCTTTGATTTCTTCAGTGATCTCTTGGTTATTTAGTAATGTAGTGTTTAGTCTCCATGTGTTTGTGTTTTTTACGTTTTTTTCCCCTGTAATTCATTTCTAATCTCATAGCGTTGTGGTCAGAAAAGATGCATGATACGATTTCAATTTTCTTAAATTTACTGAGGCTTCATTTGTGACCCAAGATGTGATCTATCCTGGAGAATGTTCCATGCACACTTGAGAAGAAAGTGTAAAAGCTCTTTTTGGATGGAATGTCCTGTAAACGTCAATTAAATCTATCTGGTCTATTGTGTCATTTAGAGCTGTGTTTCCTTATTAATTTTCTCTCTGGATGATCTGTCCATTGGTGTAAGTGAAGTGCTTAAGTCCCCTACTATTATTGTGTTACTGTGGATTTGCTCTTTTATAGCTGTTAGCAGTTGCCTTATGTATTGAGGTGCTTCTGTGTTGGGTGCATATATATTTATAATTGTTATAATCTTTTTCTTGGATTGAGCCCTTGATCATTATGTAGTGTCCTTCCTTGTCTCTTGTAATATTGTTTATTTTAAAGTCTATTTTATCTGATATGAGTATTCCTATTCCAGCTTTCCTTTGATTTCCATTTGCATGGAATATCTTTTTCCATCCCCTCACTTTCAGTCTGTATGTGTCCCTAGGTCTTAAGTGGGTTGCTTGTAGACGGTATATATATGGGTCTTGTTTTTGTATCCATTCAGTGAGCCTGTGTCTTTTGGTTGGAACATTTAATCCATTCACATTTAAGGTAATTATTGATATGTATGATCGTATAACCATTTTCTTAATTGTTTTGGGTTTGTTTTTGTAGGTGCTTTTCTTGTGTTTCCCACTTAGAGAAGTTCCTTTAGCATTTGTTGTAGAGCTGGTTTGCTGGTGCTGAATTCTCTTAGCTTTTGCTTGTCTGTAAAGGTTTTGATTTCTCCATCAAATCTGAATGAGATCCTTGCTAGGTAGCGTAATCTTGGTTGTAGGTTCTTCCCTTTCATCACTTTAAATATGTCATGCCACTCTCTTCTGGCTTGTAGAGTGTCTGCAGAGAAATCAGCTGTTAACCTTATGGGAGTTCCCTTGTATATTGTTTGTCATTTTTCCCTTGCTGCTTTCAGTAATTTTTTTTTTCTTTAATTTTTGTCAATTTGATTACTATGTGTCTTGGCCTGTTTCTCCTTGCGTTTATCCTGCCTGGGACTCTCTGTGCTTCCTGGACTTGGATGGCTGTTTCGTTTCCCATGTTAGGGAAGTTTTAGACTATAATCTCTTCAAATATTGTTTTGGGTCCTTTCTCCCTCTCTTTGCCTACTGGGACCCCTATAATGCTAATGTTGGCGCATTTAATGTTGTCCCAGAGGTCTCTTAGGCTGTCTTCATTGCTTTTCATTCTTTTTTCTTTATTCTGTTCTGTGGCAGTGAGTTCCTCCATTCTGTCTTCCAGGTCACTTATCCGTTTTTCTGCCTCAGTTATTCTGCTGTTGATTCCTTCTAGTGTATTTTTCATTTCAGTTATTGTATTGTTCATCTCTGTTTGTTCCTTAATTCTTCTAGGTCTTTGTTAAACATTTCTTGCATCTTCTCGATCTTTGCCTCCATTGTTTTTTTGAGGTCCTGGATCATCTTCACTGTCATTCTGAATTCTTTTTCTGGAAGGTTGCCTGTCTCCACTTCATTTAGTTGTTTTTCTGGGTTTTATCTTGTTACTTCATCTGGTACAAAGTCCTCTGCCTTTCATTTTGCCTGTACTTCTGTGAGTGTGGTTTTCCTTCACAGCCTGCAAAATTGTAGTTCTTCTTGCTTCTGGTGTCTGCCATCTGGTGGATGAGGCTATCTAAGAGGCTTGTGCAAGCTTCCTAATGGGAGGGACTGGTGGTGGGTAGAGCTGAGTGTTGCTCTGATGGGCAGAGCTCAGTAAAACTTTAATCCACTTGTCTACTGATAGGTGGGGTCTGGGTCCCTCCCTGTTGGTTGTTTGGCCTGAGGTGACCCAACACTGGAGCCTACCCAGCTCTTTGGTGTGGCTAATGGTGACTCTGGGTGGGCTCCTGCCAAGGAGTACTTCCCAGAACTTCTGCTGCCAGTGTCCTTTTCCCCATGATAAGCCACAGCCACCCACTGCCTCTGCAGGAGACCCTCCAACACTAGCAGGTAGGTATGGTTCAGTCTCCTATGGGGTCACTGCTCCTTCCCCTGGGTCACGATGCGCACACTACTTTGTGTGTGCCCTCCAAGATTGGAGGCTTGTTTCCCCCAGTCCTGTCAAAGTTCTGCAGTCAAATCCCGCTAGCCTTCAAAGTCTGCTTCTCTAGGAATTCCTCCTCCTGTTCCTGGACCCCCAGGTTGGGAAGCCTGACGTGGGGCTCAGAACCTTCACTCCAGTGGGTGGACTTTTGTGGTATAAGTGTTCTCCAGTTTGTGAGTCACCCACCCAGCCGTTATGGGATTTGATTTTCCTGTGATTGCGCCTCCTACAGTCTTATTGCCGGTTGTCCTCTGTCTTTGGATGTGGGGAATCTTTTTTGGTGTGTTCCAGTGTCTTCTTTTCGATGATTGTTTAGCAGTTGTCATTCTCGCAGGAGGGAGTGAGCGCACATCCTTCTACTCTGCCGTCTTGAATCAGCGTCCCCATGCATGACTTTCCATTTTATTTTATTTTTTAATTTAATTTGTTTTTATTTTTTAATAGAAGTACAGTTGAGGTACAATATTACATAGGTCATAGGTGTACAATAAAATGATTCACAACTTTTAACGATTATATTCCATTTATAGTTATTATAAAGTATTGGTTGTATTCCCTGTGTTGTACAATATATGTTTTTTTAAAATTTATTTTTTACTTTTTAAAATTAATTAATTATTTTTGGCTGCATTGGGTCTTCGTTGCTGCATACGGGATTTCTGTAGTTGCGGCGAGCGGGGGATACTCTTCGTTGTGGTGAGCAGGTTTCTCATTGTAGTGGCTTTTCTAGTTGCGGAGCATGGGCTCTAGGCATGCGGGCTTCAGCAATTATGGCTCATGGGCTCTAGAGTTCAGGCTCAGTAGTTGTGGTGCATGGCCTTAGCTGCTCCGTGGCATGTGGGATCTTCCCAGACCAGGGCTCAAACCCATGTCTCTTGCATTGGCAGGCGGATTCTTAACCACTGCACTAACAGGGATGTTCTCTTTTTTTTTTTTCAACATCTTTATTGGAGTATAGTTGCTTTACAATGGTGTGTTAGTTTCTGCTTTATAACAAAGTGAATCAGTTATACATATACATATGTCCCCATGTCTCTTCCCTCTTGCGTCTCCCTCCTTCCCACACTCTCTATCCCACCCCTCTAAGTGGTCACAGACCACTGAGCTGATCTCCCTGTACTATGTGGCTGCTTCCCACTAGCTATCTGTTTTACGTTTGGTAGTGTATATATGTCTATGCCACTCTCTCACTTTGTCCCAGCTTACCCTTCCCCCTCCCCATATCCTCAACTCCATTCTCTAGTAGGTCTGTGTCTTTATTCCTGTCTTGCCCCTAGGTTCTTCATGACCATTTTTGTTTTTGTTTTTTTTTTTAGATTCCATGTATATGTGTTAGCATACAGTATTTGTTTTTCTCTTTCTGACTTACTTCACTCTGTGTGACAGACTCTAAGTCCATCCACCCCACTACAAATAACTCAGTTTCGTTTCTTTTTATGGCTGAGTAGTATTCCATTGTTTATATGTGCCACATCTTCTTTATGCATTCATCTGTTGATGGACCCTTAGGTTGCTTCCGTGTCCTGTTTATTTTAAATAGAGCTGCAGTGAATATTGTGGTACGTGACTCTTCGTGAATTATGGTTTTCTCAGGGTATATACCCAGTAGTGGGATTGCTGGGTCGTATGGTAGTTCTATTTGTAGTTTTTTAAGGAACCTCCATACTGTTCTCCATAGTGACTGTATCAATTTACATTCCCACCAGCAGTGCAAGAGGATTCCCTTTTTTCCACACCCTCTCCAGCGTTGATTGTTGGTAGATTTTTTGATGATGGCCATTCTGACCAGTGTGAGATGATATCTCATTGTATTTTTTTTTTTCCTCATTGTAGTTTTGATTTGCATTTCACTAATGATTAATGATGTTGAGCATTCTTTCATGTGTTTGTTGGCAATCTGTATATCTTCTCTGGAGAAATGTGTATTTAGATCTTGTGCCCATTTTTGGATTGGGTTGTTTGTTTTTTTGTTATTGAGCTGCATGAGCTGCTTGTAAATTTTGGAGATTAATCCTTTGTTAGTTGCTTCATTTGCAAATATTTTCTCCCATTCTGAGGGTTGTCTTTTTGTCTTGTTTATGATTTCCTTTGCTGTGCAAAAGATTTTAAGTTTCATTAGGTCCCATTTGTTTATTTTTGTTTTTATTTCCATTTCTCTAGGAGGTGGGTCAGAAAGGATCTTGCTATGATTTATGTCATAGAGTGTTCTCCCTATGTTTTCTTCTAAGAGTCTGATATTGTCTGGCCTTACTTTTTTAGGTCTTTAATCCATTTTGAGTTTCTTTGTGTGTATGGTGTTAGGGAGTGTTCTAATTTCATTCTTTTACATGTAGCTGTCCAGTTTTCCCAGCACCACTTACTGAAGAGGCTGTCTTTTCTCCACTGTATATTCTTGCCTCCTTTATCAAAGATAAGGTAACTATATGTGTGTGGGTTTATCTCTGGGCTTCCTATCCTGTTCCATTGATCTGTATGTCTGTTTTTGTGCCAGTACCTTACTGCCTTGATTACTGTAGCTTTGTACTATAGTCTGAAGTCAGGGAGCCTGATTCCTCCAGCTCCGTTTTTATTTCTCTAGATTGCTTTGGGTATTCAGGGTCTTTCGTGTTTCCATACAAATTGTGAAAATTTTGTTTTTATTTCTGTGAAAAATGCCAGTGGTAGTTTGATAGGGATTGCATTGAATCTGTAGATTGCCTTGGGTAGTATAGTCATTTGCGCAATGTTGATTCTTCTAGTCGAAGAACATGGTATATCTCTCCATCTATTTGTATCATCTTTTATTTCTTTCATCAGCATCTTATGATTTTCTTCATACAGGTCTTTTGTATCCTTAGGTAGGTTTATTCCTTGATATTTTATTCTTTTTGTTGCAGTGGTAAACGGGAGTTTTCTTAATTTCACTTTCAGATTTTTCATCATTAATGTATAGGAATGCAAGAGACAGCTGTGCATTCATTTTGTATCGCACTACTTCACCAAATTCATTGATTAACCTTAGTAGTTTTCTGGTAGCATGTTTAGAATTCTCTGTGTATAGTGTCATGTTATCTGCAGATAGTGACAGCTTTACTTCTTCTTTTCTGATTTAGATTCCTTTTATTTCTTTTTCTTCTCTGATTGCTGTGGCTAAAACTTACAAAACTATGTTGAATAATAGTGTTGAGAGTGGGCAACCTTGCCTTGTTCCTGATCTTGGTGGAAATAGTTTCAGTTTTTCACCATTGAGGATGATGTTGGCTGTGGCTTTGTCATATATGGCCTTTATTATGTTGAGGAAAGTTCCCTTTATGCTTTCTGGAGGGTTTTTATCATAAATGGGTGTTGAATTTTGTCGAAAGCTTTCTCTGCATCTTTTGAGATGATCATATGGTTTTTCTCCTTCAGTTTGCTAGTATGGTATATCACATTGATTGATTTGTGTGTATTGAAGAATCCTTGCATTCTTGGGATAAACCCCACTTGATCATGGTGTATGATCCTTTTAATGTGTTATTGGATTCTGTTTGCTAGTATTTTGTTGAGGATTTTTGCATCTATGTTCATCAGTGATATTGGCCTGTTGTTTTCTTTCTTCGTGATGTCTTTGTCTGGTTTTGGTATCAGGGTGATGGTGGCCTCATAGAATGAGTTTGGGAGTGTTCCTCGCTCAGATACATTTTGGAAGAGTTTGAGAAGGATAGCTGTTAGCTCTTTTCTCAATGCTTGAAAGAATTCGCCTGTGAATCCATCTGGTCCTGGGCTTTTGTTTATTGGAAGATTTTTCATCACAGTTTTAATTTAAGTGCTTTTGATTGGTCTGTTCATATTTTCTATTTCTTCCTGTTTCTGTCTCGGAGGGTTGTGCATTTCTAAGAATTTGTCCATTTCTTCCAGGTTGTCCATTTAATTGGCATATAGTTGCTTGTAGTAACCTCTCATGATTCTTTGTATTTCTTCAGTGTCAGTTGTTACCTCCCCTTTTTCATTTCTAATTCTATTGATTTGAGTCTTCTCCCTTTTTTTTCTTGATGAGTCTGGCTAATGGTTTATCAATTTTTTTTATGTTCTCAAAGAACCAGCTTTTAATTTTATTGATCTTTGCTATCGTTTCCTTAATTTCTTTTTCATTTATTTCTGATCTGATCTTTATGATTTCTTTCCTTCTGCTAACTTTGGATTTTTTAATTCTTTCTCTAATTGCTTTAGATGTAAGGTTAGGTTGTTTATTTGAGATATTTCGTGTTTCTTAAGGTAGGATTGTATTGCTATAAACTTTCCTCTTAGAATTGTTTTTGCTGCATCCCATAGGTTTTGGGTTGTCCTGTTTTCATTGTTATTTGTTTCTAGGTATTTTTTGATTTCCTCTTTGATTTCTTCAGTGATCTCTTAGTTATTAAGTAGAGTATTGTTTAGCCTCCATGTGTTTTTATTTTTTACAGATTTTTCCCTGTAATTGATATCTAGTCTCATAGCGTTGTGGTCGGAAAATATACTTGATATGATTTCAGTTTTCTTAAATTTACCAAGGCTTGATTTGTGACCCACGATATGATCTCTCCTGGAGAATGTTCCCTGAGCACTTGAGAAGAGTGTGTGTTCTTTTGTTTTTGGATTGAATGTCCTATAAATATTAATTAAGTCCATCTTGTTTAATGTATCATTTAAAGCTTGTGTTTCCTTATTTGCTTTTATTTTGGATGAGCTGTCCATTGGTGAAAGTGGGGTGTCTCCCACTATGATTGTGTTACTGTTGATTTCCCCTTTTATGGCTGTTAGTATTTGCCTTATGTATTCAGGTGCTCCTATGTTGGGTGCATAAATATTTACAATTGTTATACCTTCTTAATTGATCCCTTGATTATTATGTAGTGTCCTTTTTTTGTCTTTTGTAATAGTCTTTTTTTTAAAGTCTATTTTATCTGGTATGAGAATTGCTACTCCAGCTTTCTTTTGGTTTCCATTTGCATGGAATATCTTTTTCCATCCCCTCACTTTCAGTCTGTACGTGTCCCTAGGTCTGTGGTGGGTTTCTGGTAGACAGCATATGTACGGGTCTTGTTTTTGTATCCTTTCAGCCAATCTGTGTCTTTTGGTTGGAGCATTTAATCCATTTATGTTTACAGTAATTATCGACATGTATGTTCCTATTACCATTTTCTTAATTGTTTTGGGTTTGTTATTTTAGGTCTTTTCCTTCTCTTGTGGTTCCTGCCTAGAGAAGTTCGTTTAGCATTTGTTGTAAAGTTGGTGTGGTGGTGCTGAATTCTTTTAGTTTTTGCTTGTTTATAAATGTTTTAATTTTTCCGTCAAATCTGAATGAGATCCTTGCTGTGTAGAGTGATCTTGTTTGTAGGCATTCTCCTTCATCACTTTAAATATATCCTGCCACTCTCTTCTGGCTTGCAGAATTTCTGCTGAACGACCAGCTGTTAACCTTATGGGGATTCCCTTGTGTGTTATTTGTTGTTTTTCCCTTGCTGCTTTAATAGTTTTTCTTTGCATTTAATTTTTGATAGTTTGATGATTATGTGTCTTGGCATATTTCTCCTTGGATTTATCCTGTATGGTACTCTCTTTTCTTCCTGGACTTGATTAACTATTTCCTTTCCCATATTAGGGAAGTTTTCAATTATAATCTCTTCAAATATTTTGTCAGTCCCTTTCTTTTTCTCTTCTTCTTCTGGGAGCCCTATAATTCGAATGTTGGTGCATTTAATGTTGTCCCAGAGAGTTCTTTTCATTCATTTTTCTTTATTCTGCTCTGCAGTAGTTATTTCCACTATTTTATCTTCCAGGTCACTTATCCGTTCTTCTGCCTCAGTTATTCTGCTACTGATCCCTTCTAGAGAATTTTTACTTTCACTTATTATGTTGTTCATCACTCTTTGTTTGCTCTTTAGTTCTTTTTTTTTTTTTTTGCAGTACGCGGGCGTCTCACTGTTGTGGCCTCTCCCGTTGCGGAGCACAGGCTCCAGATGCGCAGGCCCAGCGGCCATGGCTCACAGACCTAGCCACTCTGTGGCATGTGGGAACTTCCCGGACCGGGGCACAAACCCGTGTCCCCTGCATCGGCAGGCAGACTCTCAACCACTGCGCCACCAGGGAAGCCCTGCTCTTTAGTTCTTTTAGGTCCTTGTTAAACGTATCTTGTATTTTCTCCATTCTATTTCCAAGATTTTGGATCATCTTTACTATCATTATTCTGAATTCTTTTTCAGGTAGACTGCCTATTTCCTGTTCATTTGTTAGGTCTGGTGGGTTTTTGCCTTGCTCCTTCATCTGCTGTGTGTTTCTCTGTCTTCTCATTTTGCCTAACTTACTGTGTTTGGGGTCTCCTTTTCGCAGGCTGCAGTTTCATAGTTCCCGTTGTTTTTGGTGTCTGTCCCCAGTGGCTAAGGTTGGTTCAGTGGGTTGTGTAGGCTTTCTGGTGGAGGGTACTAGTGCCTGTGTTCTGGTGGATGAGGGTGGATCTTGTGTTTCTGGTGGGCAGGTCCACGACTGGTGGTGTGTTTTGGGGTGTCTGTGGCCTTATTATGATTTTAGGGCGTGTCTCTGTTAATGGACGGGGTTTTGTTCCTGTCTTGCCAGTTTGTTTGGTATAGGGTGTCCAGCACCGTAGCTTGTCGGTCGTTGAGTGGAGCTGTGTCTTGGCATTTAGATGGAGATCTCTGGGAGATTTTCGCTGTTTGATATTACGTGGAGCTCTGAGGTCTCTTGTGGACCAGTGTCCTGAACTTGGCTCTCCCACCTCAGAGGCAGAGCCCTGACTCCTGGCTGGAGCATCAGGAGCCTGTCATCCACACGGCTCAGAAAAGAGGGCAGAGAAAAAAGAAGGAAAGAAGAATATAAGATAAGATAAAATAATAAAATAGTTATTAAAATAATTATATTTTTTTAAAAGTAATTGAAAAAAGAAAGAAGAGAGCAACAAAACCAAGAAAGAAATCCACCAATGATAACAAGTGCTAAAAACTATACTAAAAAACCAAAGCAAAACAAAAAAAAATGGACAGACAACGCTAGGGCAAATGGTAAAAGCAAAGCTACACAGACAAAATGTCACACAGAAGCATACACATACACACTCACAAAAAGAAAAAAAGGGAAAAAAAATATTATTGCTCCCAAAGTCCACCTTGTCAATTTGGGATGATTCGTTGTCTTTTTATGTATTCACAGATGCAGGGTACATCAAGTTGATTGTGGAGATTTAATCCGCTGCTTCTGAGGCTTCTGGGAGAAATTTCCGTTTCTCTTCTTTGTTTGCACAGCTCTTGGGGTTCACCTTTAGATTTGGACCCGCCTCTGTGTGTAGTTCTCCTGAGGGCATCTGTTCTTGGCTTAGATAGGACAGGGTTAAAGAAGCAGCTGATTCGGGGGCTCTGGCTCACTCAGGCCTAGGGGAGGGAGGGGTACGGATGCGGGGTGAGCCTGTGTTCTGTAGGAGTTGTTCCACATATAGATGTATTTCTGATGTATTTGTGGGGAGGAAGGTGATCTCTAGGTCTTATTCTATCGCCATCTTGAAGCTCCGTACCATGCATGACTCTTTCTTTTTTTGGGTGGGGGTACGCGGGCCTCTCACTGTTGTGGCCTCTCCCGTTGCGGAGCACAGGCTCCGGACGCACAGGCTCAGCGGCCATGGCTCACGGGCCCAGCCGCTTCGCGACATGTGGGATCTTCCCGGACCGGGGCACGAACCCGTGTCCCCTGCATCGGCAGGCGGACTCTCAACCACTGCGCCACCAGGGAACCCCCTGTGCATGACTTTGAATTCTGAATTTTATTACAGAATTTAGTTAATGTCCATAACTATGCTATTTTGACTTTTCTACAGTTCTGTTCGAAGAAGAGTAATAGCAATATTCTTTTTTAGTGATGCAAGGCTACAAATGCTGCACTGGTCCTTATTTACTCATTGTATTGTAGGTAGACTGTTAGTTGTTCTGTTAGTGAAAGCCACATCTTTGTTTTCTGTTTCTTAGTATTTTGACTCTATTCTAGATTGAGAACCTAGTTTTTTCTTATCTATCCTAATTGTTTCCGGGTTAAGTTGATCTCTTTCTACATTGAACTTCTGATAGTCCAGAGGTTATTGATTTATTTTGTGGATTTTTTACAGTGTATTGAACAACAGCAACAATAATTCTTATTTCAGCCAGCTGTTCATAATTTGGCCAGTTTGGCTTGGAGATTCTGATTCATTAAGTTCTGGGGGTGATGCATGGTCAGCCATCTGGAGTTCTGTAAGACTTTGTTGATGATTGTGGTTCTTACCAGGGCCGAGAAACATTGCTGTTAACTAGCAGTCCTTAAATCTGCATAACCATTAGGAGCATCTCGGGAATTTAAAGGCAGTAAGCAAAACAAACTCCCAAGCCCTACTCTAACCTCCTGTATCAGAATCTGGGAATGAAGCCCAGGAGTTTGTATTTTTGAAAAACACCCTAGGTGATTCTGATAATATCCGGATTTGAGAACTATTGCTTTACATGCTCTAAAATCTTTGTTTATGTTAAGCCAGGACGTTAGGAGACTCCTTTTACTTGGATTGCATCATATTCCCTTACTACTCCCATTATATTGCTTTCAGCAGTATTACTATGAATAATTGAATGATTATTGAATACTTAGTATATTTGAGGCAGTGTATCTTACTTTTGGGGGCTCAGAGAGGTTAAGTGTCCAGTCTAAAACTACTTCATAGTAAGTGGCAGAACTAGGATATGAATTCTGGTATTTGTATTCAGAACCTTCATTCTTTGCCATGAATATTACACTCACTACCTTTATCGAATTGCTTGGTTGAGAAGCCAACCATCAGTGTATGTGCAAAGAGGTTATTTTTGAAGGTCCTAATAATTTGCCAGTTTACCATAAGGACTTTGTTTAGAATATTGTCCACTGTGTTGTAATGTGTCCTCTATGAGACTCATGGGAGAAATTTCAAGTTTTTTTGTTGTATAGAAACTGTTTCCTATAACTATTTCGCATTTCCCATTTTGAACTTGCTACTAGAAAACTTACATTCCGATTTCTGGTTCACTGTCGCCAAGTGTAAAGGGTTTTTTGTTTGCATTCTGTTTACAAGTTCATTCTTGTTATCTTAAATTTCTGTCTCCTTCATTTTTTTCATCTCTTTTAAAATTATTTTATCTTGCTGTGTTATTTTTATAAGTCATTTTAAAGGAAAGTGTTAAGAAGTAATAAATTAATAAGTGATTTCAAGCCATTTTATATAATTCTGGCCAAATGTCTTTTTGAAAGAGTTGAATTTGGGGAAGGGAGGAACTGAGGATTTGGAACATATCTGTGTGTCAGGCATTCTGGTAGAGATGTTTTATTTTCATGCCAGCTCTATGAAGTGGTGGTATTCCCATTTTATAGAAGTTGAAACTAATAAGAAAGGTTAACCTTTGTCATGCAAAGCTAAAGGTTTGTGTGACTCCAAAGCCCTTTTTTTTTTTAAGTGCTTCTAATGGATCTAATTTACCCAACAACTTCTAAATACTGAGGGTCATTCATACATTCAACAAACATTTGTTGATGACTTACGGTGTAAGTCATCTTCAGCTTAGCATATCTTTGAATGGACATTGTATCAGGGCCCTGGTAGGAAATAGCACACTTGAAAGGGCTACATGGGAGAGTTTAATAAAGATATTAGTATTTATAAAGGTGTGAGCCTGGTCAGGGGAATCACGGTGGATGGTGCATTACCCTGGAGTTAGTAACAGTTGGGAGCTGTTATTACTTAGGTCTTCCTGGGCAAGGAGAAGGAATAGTTACTAGACCCTTAACAGGAGCTGTAAGTTAAGACTGCCTGATAGGGTCTCTGGCCTTCAGTAGAGGAACATAGGAAATTTGTACTTACGTGGCAGGAAGAGAGTTGGAGGAATAAAAACCTTAACCTTATTTTCATCCTGCTTGTGCTTCCTATTGACTGAACCCAAGGAGAAGTTAGAGGGCAAGGAAACCCATTGATGCAGTCAACTGGGTCCATAGAAATATGAAAGGTAGAGTGTGGTTCTGGAGGGGGAAATAGTGAGGAGCACAGACATGGTCACTGCTCTGAAGGAGTGTGTACCATCCAGCAGGGAAGATAGGTATTGAGCAAATTGTTACAAGTGTGATGAGTGCTAAGTACAGAGTACTGTGGAAATGTATAATAGATGTACCTAGTCTGAAGAGTCAGAGGGCTTCTCTGTGGAATGTTCTTCACACATCCTGGTTCTTTTAAAACAATTCAAAAACCAAACAGATTCCTGGTACCCTCTTCCAGAGATTCTGATTTACTAGGTCTGCGGTGGGGTTGTGGAGTATGTTTTTTTAAAAAAAATCTTACCCAGGTGATTCTGTCAGTTATTTTTTAGAGTTACTGAGAGACCAGTTTGCCTGGGGCTTAGAGGTTTGGGCAGAGAGTGGTGTGAGACGAAGGTAGAAAGGTGATGGGCAGAGCCTTGAAGGCAATTCTTAAAAATTTTGGACTTTATTCTTAGATAGTAGGTAGACATTGGGGATTTTTTTCCCCAAGCTACCTTGCTAACTCTGTGTCTAGCTTCTTCTTCCTCTCTCCACAGCACTCTCATTCCCACACTTGGCTTTTTTTCTTAGATACCTGAACCTCTAATTTCTCAGTAGGAAATAGATATTAAGGAGACTGAAGAAATAAAGTTAAAATTAGTGAGAACAGTAGCACTGCTCTCTTTTGAGCCCTAGAATAGTAATTGCGTTCTAAAGCTTGTTAATTTCCAGTGGAGGCTAGAGCTGCGGCCATTTTGGGTTTTCTCAAGTGAGCAGAATGTGAAGTGACCTCTACCTATTTAAAATTTTTCTTTGTATCTAGAATCACAATACATATTAAAACCAAAAAACTATAACATCTGCAAAATAATACCTGCCATCAGGTGAGATTAAATGAAATGTATAAAGCACTCAGGGACTTCCCTGATGGCGCAGTTGTTAAGGACTTGCCTGCCAATGCAGGGGACACGGGTTCAATCCCTGGTCCGGGAAGATCCCACATGCCATGGAGCAACTAAACCTGTGCACCACAACTACTGAGCCTGTGCTCTAGAGCCCATGAGTCACAATTACTGAGCCCATGTGCCACAACTACTGAAGCCCACACACCTAGAGCCGGTGCTCCACAACAAGAGAAGCCACCGCAATGAGAAGCCTACATACCACAGCAAAGAGTAGCCCCTGCTAGCCACAACTAGAGAAAAGCCTGCGCAACGAAGACCCAACACAGCCAAAAAAAAGAGCCTGCCACACAATGCCTGGCACAGGTGTCAGTTATTATTCATTTATTTAATTGAACAAATGATTGAGTGTTGAGCTAAGCACATAATGTGAGCAAAAACAGGCATGGTGGAAAGGATAGCTATTAGGCAAATAGTCACCCAAAGCAGTAAGTACTATGACTGAAAGGAGCAACATTCTTTAAGGTGATAGTGACATAAAAACCTAACCTAGCACTAGGGAGGGCCTCCCTGTGGAAGAGATGTTGACAGAGATCTGAAAAATGATTAGGATCTAGTAGGCAACAAGTGTATGTGAGAGAGCAGAAGGGTGAGTTCAGATAGAGGCTGTAGCTGTGCAAAGGCCCTCAGACGTCAGGGCATGTGGCCCTTTTCTCAAATGGGAGAAACAGGGCTTCCCTGGTGGTGCAGTGGTTGAGAGTGCGCCTGCCGATGCGGCGGACACGGGTTCGTGCCCCGGTCCGGGAAGATCCCACATGCCGCGGAGCGGCTGGGCCCATGAGCCATGGCCGCTGAGCCTGCGCGTCCGGAGCCTGTGCTCCGCAACGGGAGAGGCCACAACAGTGAGAGGGAGAAACAAAACAAAACAAAAACCTTCCAGAATGGCTAGAACAATAAGATACAGATAAAGATGTGGTTGAGGTTGATGAGGTAGACTGCCATTCACAGAGCGCTTACATTGTTAGTTCATTTAATCCTTATAATCATTTAAGAATCACATGTCCATTCTACAGATGAGGAAACTGAGGCAGAGAGGTTAGGTGGTTTGTCAAAGGTGACACAGATAATAAATGGCAGAGTCTAGATTTGAATCCAGGTAGCTTGGCTCCAGAATCAGTGCTCTTAACAATTGTATTGTCTGACATGATAACTTTTTGCATTTTGAAAAGATCACTGTAGCTACAATTGAAAAATGAATTAGAGGATGACTAGAAACTTGAAGAGACCAGTTAGAAACTACTAAAGTATTCCAAGAAAGGTAATTGTAATTGTAGCTTGGTGTAGCGTGATGATAGGGAAAATGCAGAGAAGTAGGTGGTTTACTGTTATACAAAGTGTGTCCTGGGTGAATAAATGAAAAATTAGCAGAAAAGTGAGTCTGAAACACATGTATAAATATGGCAATATGCTGCATTACTATATGTTTTTTATAAGCAATAATTGCTGAATTATCTGTTGGAATAAAAATTGTGAGGCAGATAAAACCCGTTTAGATTTACTTATGTTACTACCAACCAAGATTTGTATCTTAAAAATGTGAAAAGATGTTAATCTACAAAATAATAGGTTGTATGTATTCATTCTGTAAACTTCTTGGTGTACTTGAAGTTATAAAGCTCTTTCCGTTCTTATTAGACCTTTAAGTACTCTTTCTTTTTTTTTTTTTTTTTTTTTCCTGCGGTACTCGGGCCTCTCACTGTTGTGGCCTCTCCTGTTGCAGAGCACAGGCTCCGGATGCGCAGGCTCAGCGGCCATGGCTCACGGGCCCAGCTGCTCTGCGGCACATGGGGTCTTCCCGGACCGGGGCACGAACCCATGTCCCCTGCCTCAGCAGGCAGACTCCCAACCACTGCGCCACCAGGGAAGCCCTAAGTACTCTTTAAAAAAAAAAAAAATTATTATTTGGTTTGGCTGCGTTGGATCTTAGTTGCTGTGTGTGCGGGCTTTCTCTAGTTGCAGCGAGTGGGGGCTGCTCTTTGTTGCGGTGTGCAGGCTTCTCATTGCCGTGGCTTCTCTTGTTGTGGCGCACGGACTTTAGGTGCGTAGGCTTTAGTAGTTGTAGCTTGCGGGCTCTAGAGCACAGGCTCAGTAGTTGTGGTGCAAGGGCTTAGTTGCTCCGCGGCATGTGGGATCTTCCCGGCCCAGGGCTCGAACCTGTGTCCCTTGCATTGGCAGGCGGATTCTTAATCACTGTGCTGCCAGGGAAGCCCTAAACCTTTAAATACTCTTAACACAAAAATAAATTACAGTACAAAGCTATTATTGCTTCTAAGATATGGGAGTAAAGGAAAAATGATCTAAATATAAATATAAGTGAATTTAAAGGAAGAGATAACTCATTGTAAAATTGAGAATCATAGGCTTCCTGAGCAATAAAGGCAGATGGGCAGAAAAGAAATACTTTGGTCTAGTTTGAAAAATCCATATTTCTGTTTCAGACATCCATATACACCCATATCCTGCATTAATGCATTTTGTGGTTAAAACATTTTTATCCCAGAAAGCTGGAAGGTGTAATAAGACATTAACATCTATTTTTAATGTTCTACCTTTTGTTTCTTTATTCTAAACCTTTCTATAATTCTAAGTACCATATAGACACAGACTTCCTAATTATTTGTGAGAAACTTTATTTTTTAAAATGCCTATCTGTAACACACTCAAATTCACTTTGGTTCTAGAATAAGCAAAGTAAATGAATTAAGAATCCTTTGATTTAGGGATAAGCAGGGAAGAGATAGATGGGGGATATAAAATAGAATCTGAGGGAAGGGGACGGTGGCATCAGTCTAACAAGGATGTGAAGGCTGAGTACAGTCAGGAAGATATCTAGGTGGGGAGTAGTGGCAGTAACAGAGGGAGATTGGTTACGTATTAGGGATTATTTAAATGAGTAAATAAATATATTAAGGATAAAGGGAGCCAGGTTTTTCACTTTGCAGAAGGGAATTACAAATATTGAAAGGGAGTTGGTGGTGTTAGATTGGAATTGGAGGTAATTGGCGTGAACTCAAGGTTTTCAATATACTAAATAGATAAAGAGGTAAATGTGTGTATATGTCTGTATCTGTCTACCTGTGTGTATGTGTGTGTACATGTATTCAAGGTCTGTTCATTGAGAGGGCCTTGGAGTAGTGGTACACCTATAGCAATCAATGAAATTCAACTCTTGGCTTCTGAAAATCTTTTTCCAGTAAAAGGAACCAGAGTCCCTTGGAGAAATAGCTCTTTCCAGGGCTGGGACAGGGAAGGTAAAAGACGAGCCCATGTTAGAAAGTGAGGAAGTGTTCAAAGAACGATGAGGATATGTCAAAAACAGATGTCAGGGCTTCCCTGGTGGCGCAGTGGTTGAGAGTCCGCCTGCCGATGCAGGGGACACGGGTTCGTGCCCCGGTCCGGGAAGATCCCACATGCCGCGGAGCAGCTGGGCCCGTGAACCATGGCCACTGAGCCTGCGCGTCCGGAGCCTGTGCTCCGCAACGGGAGAGGCCACAACAGTGAGAGGCCCGCATACTGCAAAAACAAAAAACAAAAAACAAAAAAACAGATGTCAGCTTAAAGGGGCTCCCACTGACCAAATATGGGACAATTTGAACATCAAAATAAATAATGATGGTTATGAATGATAGTCCATGGAGTAAAATAGGAACCCATGAGTTCATGCTGATATAAATAAATAAATGAATAAATTGAAAGTTTGATGAGGAGAAAATATTTCATAGTTTCAGAGTTAATTGCAAAGGTAAAAAGTAATTTTATACAGGAAAGCCCTGGCATTTATCCCCTTAATCAAGTGATCAGTTAGCATCACAAGTAATGGGACTAATTAAAGTCATTTGCCACCTGATTGGATGCAATGAGAAGGATACTCCATCATTTCCAGCCAAAGATGCATAATTTGAATGATAGGGAAAGATTAGATAAACTCAAATCAATGGTCATTCAATAAAATAACTGGCTCAGAACCTTCAAAAGTGTCAAAGTCATGAAAGATAAGGGAAGACTGAGGAACTGTTGTAGATAGAAGGAGATTAAAGGAACGTGACAATAATTGTAACATCTCGTTCTAGACTTGATCCTATTGTTGTAAAGGACATAGTTGGACCAGTTGAGAAAACTTGAATAGGGTCTGAGAGTTAGGTGGTAGTATTGTATCAGTGTTAATTTTCTGATTTTGATGTTTACATTTTTGTTATGTAGGAGAATGTGCTTGTTTGTAGAAAATACACAATAAAGCATTTGGGGGTGAGAAGAAGTAAGTGGGAAGTGTGAGAAGTAGAAACAGCAAGTACACAAAACAACTATTTGGAAGAATTGCTAAAAAAGGAAGTAGAGTAATGGAGCTATATGAGGGCTTGGAGTAAGGGACTTACTTGGTTTTTGTCTTTTTTTTTTTTTAATGTGGATGATGTTACAGGATATATGTTTGGGAATGAGAAAGATGTAGAGGAAAGAGAAAATGATGATACAGGAGAGGGTATAATTTCAGAAGCAGTGTACTTAAGAAATGGTATGGGATCAGTGCACAAATGAAGGAATTGATCTTAGGAGCAGGGACCAGTGGAACAGAGAAGGCAGAGTACAGGCTGATAGTTTAATGATGCAAAGATGAGGTAATTATCTATAGTTATCTATAATTATATACCTATAATTATAGGTAATTATCAGTTTTCCTAGTGAAAAAATGGAATCTAGATTAACAGCTGAGAATGAGGAAAGGAAAGATGGTACTGGAGGTTTCATGAGAAAGAAGTGGCAAATAGTCATTGTGAAGAGTAGGAGAGTGAACAGACCAGGAAAATATAATGGGATTGAAAGGTAACCTGAAGGCCCTCATGAGGTTTGTGATCAAAAATTTAAAGGTGACACCAAGCAGTACGAATGGCTGTTTTTCCTCCAGCAACATTTAGCTGACTGGATATGGTCATCTGGAGGAGCTAGATAACTGGATATTGTCTAGTTCCCAGGGTTGGGGTTTTATCAAAAGTACATCAAAGTGAGAGAAGGACAAAAGAGTTAAGGGTGCTTGCAAGGGAGTGATTATTATAAATGACTAAATGAGACTACTCACTACTGACCTCTCCCCCTTGATGTTATATCAGAATGGGGACTTATTTCTCATTGACTCACTTATTCTAAGACTCTCATGAAAAGAGGTAACTAGTTTGGCTCTCCCCAGCGGTTACTAACTAATCAGACTTCCTACAAAGTACTAACTATATTAAGGTTACTTTTATTCAATTCATTATAGAATGCCTGGGAATCCAAATAATTATTTCCTCTGTTAAAAAACTGAGTAAAATTTAAAGATCTTGCTGGCTTTATTCAACGATTCATGAATCAGGCAGCATTCAGCCTAGAAGATAGAAAGGAGCTCCAAGGAGCTGTACAAAATGAGACTTTTATAGGTAGAAGGGAACGGGAAAAAGTAAGTTATACTAGGCAAAAAAGTGGATTGGTTATTGCAAAGTTACTTTCCTTAGGTGATGTCAGGGGTCTGTCAAGCAGATTATATAACTTGTGCTGATCAGGCAGTTCCTGATTGACTGGTTTAAGATTCCATTTCTGTGATAGTCTGAAACTGTAAGTGAAGTCTTGGTTTGGTGACTTGGGGCCTAGCATAAGGAACTCCATTTTGAGCTTGTTGTCTTGTTTTTAACACCCTCCCCTCTCATCTCTTTTATCTTGAGGCAGAAACATTAAATAGTACCTCTGGATGTCTTACAGTTTTGAAATTGTTTAATTCTAAGATTCTGTTTGCTCGTACCAAAAATACTCATCATGGAGGTCAAGTGTCTCCCTCACTAATGGTTCTCAACATTCAGTGCTCATTTCCAGTTCCAAGTTTTGGCTGCTATCATTCCTCTTTAGCATCTTACCCAGAATCTCATCACCCCCATTTTCATCCTTTAAAAAGTCTAACTTAAAACTTTTGGCTTCGTCTTATGTATGTGTCTTTTACATCTGTGAGGGCTCATAGAAGGCACAACTGCTTCTCTTACCTTCTCTTCCCACACAGGTCAGTTCTTCAGAGCATTCCTGTTCTTTTAAGTAGTTTAAAATAATGTCTGGGCTTTCAGTCTCTTCTAGAAGAAGGGTAGATTAGGGTTTTCCCACCATGGCTCCATAGACATTTGGGTTGGCTATTTCTTTGTTGAAGTGGAGGGGGAGCTGTGTATTCTAAGAGGTTTAGCAGCATCTTTGGCCTCTGTCCACTAGATACTAGTAACAGTTCCCCCTCTCTCCTCTCCCGGTTGTGACATCCAAAAATGTCTCCAGGCATTGCCAAATGTCCCTTGGGTGGGGAGGGGTCAAAATTGACCCCGGTTGAGAATTGTACTGTAGATTGATTGTTTTTTAACTAGTAAAAATTGTGTATCTATCAATTCTGGCATATATCTACCTGTATATAAACAGATTGGTCTTTAAATCTTAATGAAAATTTGGATACAAGCGTAATTTTTATGAATTTAAGTCATTTTAAGTGAACTGGATGAATATACCTCTAATATGATAGCAGGCCCAGATAGATTTTTACTGACTTGAAATGAGTGAAGACAATGTATTCTCAAGGAAATCTGCTAGGAGTTCCTTCTTAAAGCATTAAACCTGTCCATTTAGTTTTTGTAATTAAAAAAAATCTGAATTTCTTCAAAGAAAGTGTATACATACGCATATGTAATGACTGAGCAATAGTCTTTCTTAACTACCATGAATGAATCTTTTTCTGTGCTCAGTTAAAGCCACAAGATTGGTCAACATCTAATACTAACATATTTGCTATTAGGAGATGAAGTTTCTCTGTAGTTTCTGTACTTTTATAGCTTCTATATTATACCTTGACATTAGCAAGAACAGAAAAGTAGGAGTCAGAAAAACAACTTGATTTGCTTATAATTAAAAAATTTGACAATATTTTTTCAAATGTTTGATAATATTCAAATACTAGTTTACAAATAGGAACTATTCTGGTTTTACAAAGACATGAAAATAAAAAAATCTGATATTTAGCTACAAAAAAATGAAAATCACTGGATGATTTAATTTATAATCTGTATCTATAGTTTCAAGGAAGGACAATCATTTTTCCTAAAAAATCTGTACCATGGAACAACACAAATCTCCTTTGGAAAATTGAAAGTCAAAAGGTTCTCAGATTAGTCAATGCTTTGCATTTTGGCATGCAGAACTTGTACAGATGTTCAAAGCCATGGCAGCTTGCATTTCCTACTATTAATTTTGTCTGGTAGCATGTTTAAGTTGACTTAGAGTTGGGGTACATGCCATCTTTTAAAAAAAGAATCTTTCAAAGTTTGTTTAAAATAAGATCAGGATTTTTGATGTATTGAAAGTTTGACACAACTTGTTTGTTACATCATTGAATATGTTATATGTTCATGAGAATTAAAAAAATTCTTATTCAGGTAAAAAAAAGTCTAAAGGTTCTGTAAAACTACAGTCAGTATTGATCGTTCCAAATTAGTGAAAGTAACTAACATATTGAACACTTATATACATGTATGGTTTACACATGTTCATTTACTTTTCATAAAAAACCCTACAAGGTAGGTTATTATTATTATCCCTTACTTTACAGATGAGTAAAGTTAGCCACAGAGATTAAGTAGTTTGAGAAAGATCCAAGAGTCAGTAAGAGGTGGAATTGGAATTCAGATTCAGATGGTCTGGCTTCAGGATCTGAACTCTAGACTACTCTGCTATTTTGTCTCCTGCAGACACTGCTGGTGGCAAATGTTCAATCCTGGATTAACCTTCATCTGCCAGCCAGATCTCCCCAAATAAACAGGTATATATAAGCTGAAAAATACACATTACTATAAATACCAGCTGAACAAAATATTTGGAAAGTAAATCTGCTATAAAAACTTAATGTTAACTGTGTTTCAGAGTCAAATATTAGGGACTTAAAAAAATCATAGACAATACTGTTTTCTTCTACAACTTTTGATAACTGAGAAAGAGCTGTGTGTATTACTTACTTTTGTTCTGAATGTTTCTTTCAACAAGGGCAAGGTTCCTATGCTGAAATCATGAGTGTGACATATTAACCTATCACCCTATCCTATTTTTAATTGTGTACATTTCCCAGAACCTCAAAATCATTTCTAGGCATGGAAGAAAAATAGCGGTTTTTTTTTTTTTGCGGTACACGGGTGTCTCACTGTTGTGGCCTCTCCCATTGTGGAGCACAGGCTCCGGACGCGCAGGCTCAGCGGCCATGGCTCACGGGCCCAGCCGCTCCGCGGCACTTGGGATCTTCCCGGACCGGGGCACGAACCCGTGTCCCCTGCATCGGCAGGTGAACTCTCAACCACTGCGCCACCAGGGAAGCCCCCCAAAAAATAGAGTTTTAAAAAATGTTTAAAAGTAAAAATTGACTTTATTCAACACATTTTTATTGAGCATTTACTATGCACAAACACTGTGTCAAATACTTTCTTAGCTAATCCTTATAGAGCTTTAAAATCACAGGGCTTAAAATAAATCACATTCTCCAAACCTGGGACTTACTGCAATAGTCAGTAACTCATGTAAGTAACAACACTCTATATATCATGGTGGTTCCAGTTAAAAACCTAGGTTTTTGCCTTAGTTTATTCCCAATATCTTGCTTGTGTTTAGTATTTTAATTCCCCTGGAGAACTGGCCTTACTACCCTTTCCTAGTCCCTGCCAACGTTCAAGCTCCTGGCATCCTTCTGTTCTTAGTAGACCTCACTCCTTGAAGTGAGATGTACTGTTCTTAGTAAATCTGCCAGATAAACAGGTACCTGAGTCCCAAGCACCACTCCACTTGATTTCTCAAAAGGATTTCTGTCTGGAACTTTTGTTGCCCAGATGGACTAGATTGGACATTCCTGTTACCAAGAATGCCTAAATCATACTTAAGTTTATATATACTGTGGACCAATGTCCCCAAACCCAACTATAGCTCAAAATTCCTGGACACCTTACCCCAGAGATTGATTCAGTAGGTCTGGGATGAGGCCCAAAATTCATTACCTTTAAAGCACCCTAGGTACTTCTTATTTGAGGATCAGTGTTAGGGAATCTTTGCTTTGGACTGTTGATTCTTAAATGCTGGTCCCATAACAAATGTTTCACTAATATTGCAAAAAATGAGAAAAATAAGTACTACATGGTGATTAAAAAAGTAAGCTATTAATCATAGTAATTTAAAGGACTATCTTATTCTGAGATTATATCTTCTTTTAGGGGTTATTAAATTGTTTCTTTTATAAAATGATGGAGAGTAGAGGCACTAATTGATGTATTTTATTTGTTAAAGTAAACATGTTAAAACAGACACAAGGTTGACAATCTTTTGTCAGTCTCCAAAATCTAATATGAAATTATACTGGTCCATGAAATTCAAAAGTTCAGGAACCCCTTGCCTTAGACTACTCAACTGCCTGGTCAAGTAAGACACCCAGGCAGTTTCCCCAAGGGCCAATTTCGCCAGTTTCACTTGGGTGTTCACTCTTCATGCTTTCCACCCCAGATAGCCTGAGAATTATGCCCTATACTTTGTAACCTGGACACTTGGTTAAGTGTCTCTACTTTGGGGCATTCAAGTCTTCCAACTGTGGGAACTTCATGTTAAAAAATTAATGTATACAGGTCATTAGTTTTTTATTGATAACAATGGTAAACATTAGACTGTAAGTCAAATGAATATATGGTAAGTTTAAAAAGCAGTAATAGATAACCGACAAGGACCTACTGTAAAAAAACAATAACAAAAAACTACTACTGTAAAAACAACAAAACTACCTACTGTAAAAACAACAATAACAAAAAAAAGCAGTAAGAAGGCAATCAACTATATTCATAGAAAAGTGAGAGCCCCTCAATACTTTTCATAGGTTTAACTGTTATCAAGAATTACAGCATTATGTTTAGGGCCCAAATCCATGCTGCGATTTAGATATTGCATCTTTCAGCTTTTATTTTAGCAATTTTATGAAAGAGAATATGCTTTTTCCAAGCCAGGTAGACACAAATATTACACAGAATTTAGCCAATCAGAAGTTCCTGGGGAGTGCTGAGATTTATGTAGCTATTTCCAAAAATCTCAGAAGTAATATTTCTTCTAATGGGGAGTTTAATTTTGGCTCAGGTTTTCTTTAATTCATGCAGTCACGATGACAGGAAAGGTGCTTGGTGATTCAGATAAATCCCGAGGTTTGCTTTCCAAAAGGCAGCCGTTGATTCATACATCAAAATTTGTAACTTTCCTAAATCTTTTTATTTTTCCTCCAGAGCACTGCAGTTCTTCACAGTTTATGATTTTACTGAACTCAGGACAGTTTACCAAGGAGAAATGAGTAAACCTCTAGTAGCCACTTGCTCCATGCACCAGCCTGAGTTTAAATACCTTGGACAAATCAATAACGCTTTTGTCTTTTTCCTGAAATGTCAAATGGAAAGACACTCTGTACCCCTCATAAATCACTTAACCTCTAGAACTCATTTCTCTATATATAAAATAAGGATAATACCACCAATGTCATAGAGTTGTGGGTGGAAGGTTAAATGAGATAATGCATATAAGATTCCTCCACACTCTGGGCACTGGAGTGTACTTCCCTTCAGGTGTCTTTATACTTTCTTACTGATGACCCTAGGGGCACTTTACAAGCTGGGTCTCTCAGGGCCTTTAAATTCTAAAACCTGCTAATTTAAGGAAGCAGCTTATTAAATCTCTTCAACAAGTTTCCACATAATAAAGTTTCCAGACTGTATTTCAAATCTTCCAATTAGCAAAAAAAAAAAATCTTCCAATTAGCACAAGAGCAAATAATGCTTGTGAAAAAAAATCTTTTTTTTTAAATCCATAATCTTGATCACTTCTTCCAATGCATGATATTATTAATCTTACTTGTGTTACCATGGAAACCCTTCAGGTAAATGCTGCAGTGGAAGAGGTGCATAACTAACAAAGAGCTGAAACTTCCCTCCTTTTGTTGTAGGTGTCCCACTATATTGTGAAACAGACTTCTTAATTTCTTTATAAGCAGTTAGGCCTCAGAGGTCAGTGTTGCCCTTTTTTTTTTCTCTTTTGGCTAAAAAATCTCAGGGAGCCATTTGTTGGGTACTACTCCCTGAATATTTTACTGAAAACATACTTCAGACCCAGTCTATCAATAGTCATTTGGCATTAACGCCATCAGAAAGGAAAACAGTATTGACACTTGAAATGTTTAAGAATATTTAAGAGGGAAAATTAAGGAAACTAATAGCCCATTAATTGGGGGATAAAATAACGGTAGTCCAAAATTTTAACCAATTTATGAGTCACCCTTATAAGCATGTAATTAATTTAATTCCTATGCTAAAATGAAGGCATAGTAAAATTCAAGAGAAATTGAGGTTCAAAGAGACAATAGTTCTTTTTTTAATTTTTATTGAGGCAGCATTGATTTATAACATGTTTCATGTGTATAACACTATATTTCTACATTTGTATACCATGCATTGTGCTCACCACCCAAACCTTATTTTCCATTGTCACCATTCAGTTGACCCACTTTATCCTTTTCACCCTCCCCCCTTCCCCTCTGGTAACCACTACTCTGTTCTCTGTATCTACATTTTTTTTTTTAATATTTATTTTATTTTTTGGCTGTGTCGGGTCTTAGTTGCAGTACACAGGATCTTTGTTGCAGCACGTGGGCTTCTCTCTAGTTGTGGCGTGCTGGTTTTCTCTCGTTGTGGCACGTGGGCTCCAGAGCGTGTGGGCTCTGTAGCTTGTGGCACGCAGGCTCTCTAGATGAGGTGCGTGGGCTCAGTAGTTATGGCTCATGGGCTTAGTTGCCCTGCGACATGTGGAATCTTAGTTCCCTGACCAGGGATTGAACGAACGTCCCCTGCATTGGAAGGCAGATTCTTTACCACTGGACCACCTGGAAAGTCCCTCTACATATTTAATTTGTTTGGTTTGTTCCTTTATTTTGTTTTTGTTTGTTTATTAGTTTTTTATATTTCACAGATGAGTGAAATCTTATAGTATTTGTCGTTTTCTGTCTGACTTATTTCACTTAGCATAGTACCTCAAGATCCATCCATGTTGTTCCAGATGGCAAGATTTCATCTTTTTTATGGTTGAGTAGTATTCCATTGTATATATATACCACATCTTCTTTATCTGTTCATCCATTGATGGGCAGTTAGGTTGTTTCCATATCTTGGCTATTGTAAATAATGCTGCAGTGAACAACATGGGGATGCAGATATCTTTTCGGATTAGTGTTTTTATATTCTTTGGATAAATACCCAGAGTGGGATAGCTGGAACATATGGTAGCTCTGTTCTTAATTTTTTTTTTTTTTTCTGTGTAGTTCTGACTCTAGAACATACTTCATTTTTAAGCACTTTTTTTTTAAAAAAACATCTTTATTGGAGTATAATTGCTTTACAACGTTGTGTTAGTTTCTCTGTTCTTAATTTTTTGAGACATCTCCATACTGTGTCTTCCATAGTGGCTACACCAGTTTACGTTCATGAGGGTTGTCTTTTCTCTGTATCCTCACCAACACCTGTTATTTGTCTTTTTGTTAATAGTCGTTGTGACAGGGCTGAGATGATATTTCATAGTGGGTTTTTTTTTTCTCATTGTGGTTTTTATTTGCATTTCCCTAATCATTAATGATATTGAACATCGTTTTATGTGCCTGTTGGCCATCTGTATGTCTTCTTTGGAAAAATGTCTGTTTAGCTCCTCTGCCCATTTTTTAATCAGGTTGTTTGTATTTTTGTTGTTTAGTGTATAAGGTCTTTATATATTTGGATATTAACCCCTTAATTGGATATATCATTTGCAAATATCTTCTCCCATTCTGTAGGTTTTTTGCTTTTATTGATGGTTTCCTTTGCTGTGCGGAAACTTTTTAGTTTGATATAATCCCATTTGTTTATTTTTGCTTTTGTTTCCCTTGCCTGAGGAGACATATATAGAAAGATACTGCTTAGACTGATGTCAAAGGACATATTGCGTATGCTTTCTTCTAGAAATTTTATGGTTTCAGGTCTTAGGTTCAAGTCTTTAATCCATTTTGAGTTAATTTTTGTGTCTGGTGTGAGATAGTGATCTAGTTTCATTTTTTTGCATGTGGTTGTTCAGTTTTCCCAACACCATTTATTGAAGAGACTATCCTTTCTCCATTGTATGTTCTTTGCTCTTTTGTCGTACATTTATTGCTGTTACATGTGTGGGTTTATTGTTGGGCTGTCAGTTCTATTCCATTGATCTATGTATTTGTTTTTCTGCCAGTACCATGCTGTTTTGATTACTGTGGCTTTGTGGTATAGTTTGAAAGCAGGTGTGATACCTCCAGCTTTGTTCTTTTTTCTTAGGATTGCTTTTGCTATTCAGGGTCTTTTGTGGTTTCACATAAATTTTAGAATGCTTTGTTCTATGTCTGTGAAAAAATACCTTAAGATTTTGATAGGGGTTGCACTGAATCTGTAGACTTGCTTTAGATAATAACATTTGACAATATTAATTCTTCCAACCCATGAGCACAGACTGTTTTTCCATTTATTTGTGTTTTCTTCAATTTCTTTTAACAGTGTCTTATAGTTTTTTAGTGTACAGGTTTTTCATCTCCTTTGTTAAATTTATTCCTATGTATTTTATTCTTTTTGTTGAGGATTGTATTCTTAATTTCTCTTTCTGGTGGCTTATTGTTAGCATATAGAAATACAATACATTTTTGTATATTGATTTTGTATCCTGCAAGTTTATTGTATTCATTTATTATTTCTAATAGTTTTTTTTTTTTGGTGGAGTTTTTAGGGTTTTCTATATATAAAACCATGTTATCTGCACATAGTAACACTTTTACTTCATGCTTTCCAATTGGAGGCCTTTTATTTATTTTATCTTACTTAATTGCTCTGGCTAGGACTTCCAATACTGTGTTGAATGGGAGTGGTGAGAGTGGGCATCCTTGTCTTGTTCCTGTTCTTAGAGGGATAACTTGGTTTTTTTTTTTACCATTGATTATGATGTTACCTGTACGTTTGTCATATATGGCCTTTATTATGTTGAGGTATATCCCTTCTTACCCACTTTTTTCTTTTTATAAGTTTTTAAAAAAATTATTTATTTATGGCTGCGTTGGGTCTTCATTGCTGTATGCGGGCTTTCTCTAGTTGCAGCGAGTGGGTGCTACGCTTCTTTGTGGTGCACGGGCTTCTCATTGCAGTGGCTTCTTTTGTTGCAGAGTATGGGCTCTGGGCGCGTGAGCTTCAGTAGTTGTGGCACATGGGTTCAGTAATTGTGGCTTGTGGGCTCTAGAGTGCAGGCTCAGTACTTGTGGTGCATAGGTTTAGTTGCTCTGTGGCATGTGGGATCTTCCCTGAGTGGGGCTTGAACCTGTGTCCCCTGCATTGGCAGGTGGATTCTTAACCACCAGGGAAGTCCCCTTTCTTACCCACTTTATTGAGAGTTTTTATCATAAACGGGTGTTGCATCTTGTCAAATGCCTTTTCTGCATCTATTGAGATGCTCATATGACTTTTGTCTTTCCTTTTGTTAATGTGGCATATCGTGTTGATTGATTTGTGCATATTGAGTAATCCTTGTGTCCCTGGAATAAATCCCACTTGGTCATGGTGTATGGTCCTTTTAACATATTGTTGAATTCAGTTTGCTAATATTTTATTCAGGATTTTTGCATTCATGTTCATAGGGATATTGGCCTGTAATTTTCTGGTAGCATCCTTATCTAATTTTGGTATCATGGTAATGCTAGCCTCATTAAATGAGTTTAGAAGTGTTTCCTTCTCTTTAATTTTTTGGAATAGTTTGAGATGGTTGAGTATTAGATCTTCTTAGAATGTTTGATAGAATTCATCTGTGAAGCTGTTTTTTGGTTCTGGACTGTTTTTTGCGGGGAGCTTTTTGGTTACTGTTTCAACCTCTGTATTAGTGATTGGTCTATTCAGATTTTCTATTCCTGTCACTCTTGGAAGATTGTATGATTCTAGGGATTTGTTAATTTCTTCTAGATTGTCTAACTTGTTGGCGTCAGATTTTACTTCTGAGCTGGAAATACAGCAAAAGTAACAGACTGCTGTCCATTTATAATAATACCTTTGTATTACATTTTTACAAATACAATTCTAATAGTCTCCTTTAAAAACTTACTTCATAGTTATAATATTTGTAAGTAATCTTTATGCAGTACAAGGTTTACTCCAGTGCTGTTTTAGGAGTGAAAAAGAATCAGTCTTAACATGAATTTCTTTTAAAAAGTCTGAAATTATGTATTCATGCAAAGTACTATGCACAGTATTGGAAATGAAAGCTAGTAACAGCTACCCTACCTGCTCACAAGCTAGTTTTTGAGGTTGAAATAAAAATCACATAGAACTGATATGAAAAGAACAAAGTTGGCCATGTAAAATTAAAATAGTGTTATTAATAGTGCCTAATTTATGTTAATGTGCAAGCGAATTCACTTACTTGACCATTTCCCTTTACTCAGTGCCTCTCATCAATGTTATAATTACATTACATATAAGAAAGAATAAAGAACAGCTGTTATGTACATATTTTCTGAATATTCTTGCTTTTGCAGCTGAGATACTCTTCTGATTAATGTGGAATATTTTACTATCATATAAAAATCTGCTTTAATACTAACATTAGCTATTATATAACTTCTTAATTCTAAATATTAAGATTTTCCAGTACTACTTATGAAAATAAACCGTAAAATTTCTTTCTGGGCCAATTCAGCTTCTTCCAAAATATAATAGAGCATATATAGGTATAACTATATTGTGTCAGTATTTAGACCATAGTTATGCTAAGAGTAGCATGAGGTCACTCTTTGGAGTTATTGCCATGAATATGCCAACAACTAAGTATCTCTTTAGGTTAGATTAAAGCCAGGAAGTCCATTTGCTCTGTAAATAATAAATACAGTCTGAGAGCATTTACTTAACTAAGTGTACTGATTTGAAGGAGCAAAACAACTAAGTGTACTTAGTTGAAGGAGCAAATCAGGAAAAAGTAATTAAGACATTTGTATCTTTGATTCAGCTCTGTTACTCAGCTCTGTTACCTTGGGCAAATAGTTTAATCTCTAGGCTTCAGTTTCCTCATCTGTAAATAAAGAGTCTGATCTTTGAAGTTCCTTCTGGCCAGAGGGACCTATGATTAGATTTCACACTTACCTTGCATTCCTGGGGTAGGTTAAGAGTCTCAAACGGAGGAAAGGGAAAGAGACTAGAGTAAAAAGGAAAATGAGCCTGAGGGAAAGAAAGCCAAGAAGTCAAAGAGAGAAAATGCAAAGGGATGGTTAGCACTGTTCTAGAGATTTTCATGTTAAAAATACGAATGCATGTGCGTAAAGACTGTCTCTACTCTTTTTTTTTCAAATTGGGTTTTGATTTTTGTTTTTACTTTTTAAAATTTTATTGAAGTATAGCTAATTTACAATGTTGTGTTAATTTCTGTTGTATAGCAAAGTGATATATATATATTTTTTCTTTTCCATATGGTTTATCTCAGGATATAGAATATAGTTCCATGTGCTGTACAGTAGGACCTTGTTGTTTATCCATCCTATATATTGAATGTTATAATTTGCAAGACTGTGTCTGCTCTTGACTCTCCGTTTTGCTAATCATATTCTCTGGTCTCAGTACAAAGGCTAATATGTCAGCTGCATTATTGGTGTGAGGGCAGAGGAAAAGTGGCAGGAAGTGGTCCAGGATAGTAGGTAGCAAGGACAACAATGAAAGTAGATGACCAGAGAATCTGAGCCAGGCCAAAAGAGTATAACATAAAGAAAACTAGATTTAAAGTTGTTTATCCCAAGCTGTAGTCCCTGCTTTACTCTTAAGTAACCACTGAATTACCCTGGGCTCAAGTTTGAGATTTGGGAAGTAGTACTGAACATAGAGAGACTAATGTGAAACAGAAATGAAAATCTGTAGGATCCCCAAATTACAAAGAACTGTGAAATGAGAGGGACAGGTAGGAAGATGGATCATCAATATGGATGCCATTGTGTCATCAGAAATTGTATAATTAAACAAGGAAGATGTTAGATAATATACAGGTGTAAAGCTTGCGTCAGATCTTGCTTCGCACAACAGATATGTTCTAATAGTATGTAAATTTATTTTGGATCAGTAAAATCAGTTGTGCTAAGAATGCATACTATTTTAAAGGACTCCTTACAGAGAACAATTATACGGTAATTTTTTATAAACCCAGCACTCTTTATTCAGTTTGCTTGAAGACATAAAACCTGTATGTTTGTCCAGGTTCAGATGTACAAATCTGACCACATTTGTTAACATCACTACTGTATTTAATATTATTCTGGGAGTACCAGCCAATGAAATCAAAGAGAAATTGTGATTATTTGATTAATAACTCTTCTTCCCACTAAGTATATTTTTACTCACATTGTAGCCCTAGTGCCAAGCTCAACACTCATTCAGTTGTTGAATTAAATGAATGAATAATAATAGCCACCAGTTCTAAGCACTGTGTTGAATGCTTTATTTACATTTCATTTAATGTTCTCACTTTAGAGTCATGTAATTACTCCAGTTTTACAGCTTTGGCTCAGAGATCAAGAGCTAGTAGATGATACTGGGCTAGGTGGGAGATACAGAGAATTATAAAAAGATCCTGCATATAGAACTTATAGTCTACTAAAAGCTGAATAAATGCTTTAAGTGAACATAGAAAACATTAAAATACTGTTTGTGCATAGTTATTGCAGTGTTGATATTTGGTCTGATATGCCATGTGCTTTTTTTTTTTAATTTTTGGCTGCGCTGGGTCTTTATTGTGGTGTGTAGGCTCTTCATTGTGGCGTGCGAGCTTCTCTAGTTGCGGTGCTTGGGCTCTCTAGTTGTGACGTGGGCTTAACTGCCCTGTGGCATGTGGGATCTTAGTTCCCTGACCAGGGATCGAACCCATGTCCCCTGCATTGGAAGGCGGATTCTTAACCACTGGACCACCAGGGAAGTCCCCCATGTGCTATTTTAATGCACTGAGGTAGCACTATTTTTGCTGGTATTAATGCAGTTCTCTTGGAATCATTTACATCTTGAGATGTTCCCAGCTAGTTACATACTCTACATTAGAATTTCAGATTGAGCAAGGGTCAACTCCATAATCTTCAAGAGGAAGAAGAAAATAATTGATAAAGCATAGCTCTGTAGCAAGAATAATTGTAATTTAATTCAAAGACTTTCTGAATAAGTAGAATATAAACATGAAAGCACTGAAAATGATATAGTAGCTGTTGGAACCTCCCATCTCTACATGAGGAAATTAAGGAGATAAAAACCAAACCAAAAATGCTTTTTTGAAGTAAAAGCTGTAGCTCCCTATCGGTAAAAAAGATTTTAGTCCCTTAAAAAAAAACAAAAAACTGTTAAAAAGATTTTCTTAAAAGTTATTCAGGTGAGACTATTTGAAGAATAAAGCATCAGAGGAAAATATGTAGTGTTAGCTTGTAGCTTTCTCCTCACTGCTCTCTTCACATAGAAAATGTATCAGCAGCTAGAAAACTTTGCATAAGAATATGCACAATAAAAATGATTGGATCTTTCCAATCATTGGATCTTTCTATCCAATCTATTGGATCTTTCACTGAAAGGTTATGTTAAAAAAAGGTCAAATGAAATTTCATTTTCATGTTTTATAATTAATGGTCAGCAGTGTATATATTTCGTTCATTTTAGAATATTTTATTACTTATGCTAGTTTATGTTAAAATAACCATGTATGTTTCACATTTTATAAATTTATGTTTGTAGTTGCCATTTTGTAATTAACTTTATATTTACAGAAATGTATTTATAATCTATATTTTAAATGCTTTAGTTTCACTTTTTTTTTAAAGGAGTTACTGGATTCCGAACACTTTAAAATACTGGGATTAAAACTGATGTTTTAATATTAAATGAAGTAAATGCCAAGATAAAGAAATACTGGTATTAAAATTAGTATTTTAGTATTAAATGAAATAAATACTGAAAATAATACTTTTGTAGTAGAAACTGTACATATTCATTGCATACATTCTGCATGTATTGTATATTTTGCAATAAAAAAGAAAAATATATAATTGAAAAAAGTACACTGCATAAACTATGCTTTATATTTGAGTATTCATAGAAAAGAGAACTCTAGTGAATTCAGTTATTTTAGAATATATGGAATAAAAATTTTAAAATTTTGTCACCTTTCTGAAAATATTGTATATCAAGCTTTATATGTGACCTGTATTTTAGAAATTTGTAGCTTAAAAATAACCGTTCAAATGCGACTTATCCAAGAACCACATCACTTGCTTTTTATGTGCTCACAGTAAAACTATTTCAGAAATTAACCAGATTTTTTGTTCTAATGAGGTGGCTACTTTTTAAAAAAGATTTCTCTATATTTAACTTAGAAGGGCATTTGCTAAGAGTAAGAAGAGTTCATGCTATTGCATCTCACAGCGTTTTTTTGTTTTGTTTTTGTTATTTTTGTTTGTTTTTTAGTTACTAATCCATCTTGTTCAGTAGAATTTGTAGATTGGCAACACAGGATTTCTGTTATCATAAAATTTGGTTAACAAGGATATAGAGAATTTGGACAATAGCATACCTATTTTTGGTAGCCAGTTCTGTTATTTCTTGGAAAATGAACAGTATAGACCTAGGTGATACTTTCCATTTTGATCGTGGCTGATTTTAACAGAAGTTTTGAAAATCACTTTCTTTTCTTTTTTTCTGCTTTTGAGTATAGTTCCTTCTTCCTGGAATGCCTTCTTTTCCTGTTTCTAGGTGTCCATATCCTACCTATTTTCCAGGACCCAGTTTAAAATTCATCTGTTTGCCCATAGCTAACATCATACTCAGTGGTGAAAGATTGAAAGTTTTCCCTCTAAGAACAGGAACAACACAAGGATACCTGCTTTCATTACTTCTATTCAGCGTAGTATTGGGAGTTTGAGCCAGAGCAGTTATTCAAGAAAGGAAATAAAAGATATCCAGATCTGATCAGAATAAGTAAAATTATCTCTGTTCACACATTACATGATCTTATATGTAAGAATCACTAAATATTGCACAAAAAACTTTTAGAACTAATATAAACAAATTCATCAAAATTATAGGGTACAGAATCAGCACTCCCAGAGCAGTTGGATTTCTACACACTAACAATGAACAATTTGAAAGGAAATTAAGAAAACAATTCCATTTATAATAGCATCAAGAAGAATAAAATACCTAGGAATAAATAACCAAGGAGGTGGAAGAGTTATCCACCGAAAACAATTGCTGAAAGAAATTAAACAAGACACAAATAAATAAAAGATGTCCCTGTATGTAGACTGGAAGACTTAATATTGTTAAGATGTCCATACTATCCAAAGCATTTTACAGATTCAATGCAATCTCTGTCAAAATCCCCATGAAATTTTTTGCAGAATAGAAAAATCAATTCTAAAATTCATATGATTTCTCAAGGGACACCAAATAGCCAAAATAATCTTGAAAAAGAACATAGTCGAAGATTTCACATTTACTGATTTTAAGGCTTATTACAAAGCTACAGTATGGTACTGGAATACAGACATAAAGACTGATGGAATGGAATAGAAAGTCCAGAATAAACCCTCACATGCATGGTCAAATTATTTTCAACAAAGGTGCCAACTCCATTCAGTGGGACCTTTTCAGCTGGGAAAACTGGATATCCACATACAAAAGAATACAGCATGTACAAAAATTAACTCAGAATGAACATGAATCAAGATCTAAATATAATAGAAGCTAAAATTCTTAAAGTCTTAGAAGAAAACATGGGAAAGTTTCATGACATTAGATTTGGCAGTGATTTCTTGAATGTGATACCAAAAGCACAGATAACAAAAGAGAAAATAGATAAATTGGACTTCATAAAACTTTTGTGCATTAAAGAACACTATCAACATAGTGAAAAGGCAACCCACAGAATGGGAGAAAATATTTGCAAATTATATATATGAATAGGGATTAATATCCAGAATATATAAGTAACTCTTTCAAGTCAACAACAACAGAAAAACCTAAACAACCCTATAAGAAGTTGGCAAAGCACTTGAATAGACATTTGTTCAAAGAAGATATACAATTGGCCAATAAGCACATGACAGGATATTCAGTGTTACTAATCATTAGGGAAATGAAAATCTAAACCACAGTGAGACATCACTTTACACCCATTTGGATGGCTGTATTAAAAAAAAAACAGAAAACGATTGTTGGCAAGAATGTGGAGAAATTGGAACCTTTGTGCACTGTGGATGGGAATATAAAATGTTCCAGCTGCTGGGGAAAAAACAATATGGTGGTTCCTCAAAAATTAACCATAGAATTACTGTATGATTCAGCAGTTTCATTTGGTATAGACCCAAAAGAATTGAAAGCAGGGTCTTGAAGTGATATTTGTACATCTTTGTTCATAGCAACATTATTCACAATACCTGGAAGGTAGAAGCAACACAAGTGTCTATTGACAGATGAAAAGATAAGCAAAATGGTACTATATACTTACAATAGAATATATTATTCAGCCTTAGAAAGGACATTGTGATTCGTGCTACCATTTGGAAGAACCTTGAGGACATTATGCTAAGTGAAATAACCCAGTCACGAAAGACAAATATCTGTATGATTTCACTTACATGAGGGGCCCAGAGTAGTCAGAATCATAGGGATAGAAAGTATAGAATGATGGTTGCCAGGAGCTGAAGGGAGGGGAGAAGGGGGAGTTATTGTTTAATAGGTACAGAGTTTCAGTTTTGTAAGATGAAAAGAGTTCTGGAGATTGATAGTGGTGATGGTTGTACAACAGTGTGAATGTACTTAATGCCACTGAACTGCACACCTGAAATAGTTAAGATGATAAATTTTATGTTATGTATATGTTATTACAATTTTAAAATGATACTGAAGGGAATCAGTAAAACATCTTCAGTTTAAAATTTTTTTAAAAAAGAAGAATGTCTTGGGCATTTGTTGACCTAATCGACCTAACTAATCAAATGCAGTAACTGTATAACAACACTGTGTTTAGAAATGTCTTTTTTCTTTGTGGCTTCATATTTGGAATTATATGTCCACTTAGTAACTATTTCTACTTTATAAAAGAGAAGATAACTTTGAATAGCAAGTTTAATTTTTTGATTTCAGAGCTTTAGCTTATTTTTAATGAATTAAAAGATAACTTTACACACATGCAAATAGAACTCCAGTCTTGACATCAAATTCTTTTTTTAAAGCATATTCAATAAAACCCTGCCATAATGTGACAAGTGATATCCAAAAATTTTAATCACATAAAAAGTAGTGTAAGGTTTGTGAAAATGTACTGAACTAGTGTAAAATTGTACTGAACTGACTTTTCACTGAAGTGAGAAGGTTCCAAATGATCTTGTGTTCAGTCACTTTGTACCTTACTCTGAAGGACTTTAGCTTGCTGTTTCTTGAGAACGAGAGCAGGGCAGAGGATAGGAAACAAATTATATTCTAATTTGTATAACCTGTCTCTAGAGGCTTTGCTTTTATTCAGTGATTTTTATGTTTGTTAGTCTTACTAGAAACATGATGTAAAAGTACGCTTTTGATTTTCAGAGACAAGGATTTTGTTCCCAGAGATTTAAATTTGTTGCATTTAAAGAAATTTCAGCTGTATTAATTTGGGTTCTCTGAGAAGCAACCTCCCAAATGGGATTTAACCTGCAAGAAATGCATGTGAGAGGAAATGGAGAGGGAGCCAAGTGAGACTGAGAGAGCCATAAGACCAGGATGCAAGTCTGACCCTAAAGGAGGAAGAGGTGGGGGAAGGAAGGAAGATTGAGTAGAAGTATCTTAGGCTGCAGTGAAGTTCTAAGGAGAGTTTGACAAAGTTGTCAAGGAGTTCTTGAGCCAAATTCATCTGTTGGAAGAGTCCTTGGTCTCCCTCAACCAGATCTTTCTTTATGCCTTCATATGCCACATATGCCTTCTTCATTATGTGGGAACAGCTGGTGGTGGGAAGCCTGGCAGCTGGTGCCCTGGTCAGCTAGATCCCTGTGGTTAGAAATCTGAGAGCAATATTCTCATTACCACAGCACCATCTTTTATAAGTTATTTTTTATTCTTTGTGTGGAATCTATTATGACCTGCTAAATCATTGCCTTTAAAAGACATGGCTCTATTATTAAGGACATTTGGTATTCATTTATAAACCATACTTGGAGGAGAAGTTGAAGAATTGTAATATTTTTGTGTTGTCATATATATTATATATTTGTTTATATTTATATATTTGATGCTTATTGATTTAAATTATGAATGCAAAAGAGGGAGAGGTGCTCTTTTTTTCCCCTTCAAATCTCTAATACCTATTATATCCTTATTCTCAAGTAATGACCTTGCCTCCAATTTTACTGAAAAGGATAGAACTGATCACAAGAGAATTTTCCACAAGCTACTGCCACCAGGCTGCCTAAACCTGAGTCCATTTACTCTGCCTTCTCTCCTATTACTGCATGCTTTTAGCAAAGGTTAGTCTCTTCACTCGTGCATGCATCTACCCTTACCTACTCAGTGCTCATTGCTCCAGTTCTTCTTTTTCTTCTATATTATCAGTTTTCCTTTCTTTGTATTATTTCTGTTAGCATATAATCATATTGTTTCTTCCATCTAAAATCCACCCACACTTAACCACACTTCTTTCTTTAGCTGTCATCCATATCTCTTCTCTCCTTAAAAGCAGATTTCAAAGTATGACCAGTCAGCAAGGTTATTTCTTTTTCTTTTTTTCACCTTTCTTCAGTGGGGTGTGAAAGGGTTGATCAATAGTTGAATATAAAACTAGGGTTGAAATTTGACAAAGTGAAAGGGGGCAAGGACAGTGAGGCTCTTCGCAAGGAGTGATTATAATGGTGGCTTATGGAATCCAAGCTGTGAAGATGGAAATGAAGACAGGAGTGGGGTGAGGAATAGTAATAATGTGTCAGGATCAATGGATTGAGGTCTTTAGCGGGGAGTGAAAATTATAGGCCTTGGGGTACTAGAGATACTGAGTTGACAGGGCCAGCTGAGGATGAGATTCTTGAAATTTATTGGGAGGAGAGGGGTGTGGCTAATGACAATGGAGATGACTATTGGAGTGAGTTCCTGAGGTAGCAGAGGAGAAAGTTTGTGGAGAGAAGTAAAAAATATGTAGAGGGATCTTGGAAGGATCACCTGGATAGATTTGAAGTCACTAAGAGCTTAATTTAAAATTTAATTTAAAAATTTAAGTAAAAATTAAAAGGTATCATGTGAATTTCTCAAATATATAAGTTTGTATCTTCTAAAAAAGAAAACAAAACCACAAAATAAATCCAAATAATTAAGTTGATTTTTTAAAAACTAAGAATATTCATCAGTTTACTTTGGGGGTAGATGTTGTTGACCCTCAATTGTAAATTGACTTGTCAGCACCATGAGACTTAAGCAAAAAGAAGAAATTTCCGCAGTCCCTTGTGAATCAAAGAATGAGAAAAGTCAGTTGTGTTAGATCTTAAAAATGTTTTTGGTAGTACTTTGGTGTTCAGAAGTACTGGAGAAACTTTGGCAGAAAATTGGAGCCATAGAGTAAGCCCAAACTAGGACAGCAAAGTCATTATTCTGCTTTTTAGTGAAGAAAGTTTTTTAAACAGTTGTGACCCTTGGTGCTTTACTGAAAGCACTTTACTGGGACTTCATTTGGATGCAAGGCTGTGTCAAAGTAATTAGAGAAACAAGGATTGAATATTTAGTAGTGACTTCTAAAAAAATTACAATATTTTGTGATACATAAAATAGTTCTTTTTATTTAAACTACATTAAACATATCATTATATAGATAAAAGTAAGAAGATTGAGTAAATATAGAATTTATTACCACCCTTATTACTATTCAGTAGAATCTTGGAGCAACATATAATTCATTTGATTTATGCTGAATGGTGTGGACATTTAAGTTGGTGTTGATGCCAGCTTTAATTTAGTGTTTTCCTTTTGTTCCCAAATGAATAAGGTAAAATAACTTTAACCATTTTACAAAATTAAAAGACAGTGCCTGAAGGAAACAAGAGCTTTCTTGAGTTTAAATATGAAATGGTAACATTTAATCCCGGCCCACCTCTGATGGAGAGATACATTTCACAGAAGCTGTGGAAAGAATGAATGTTTTGGAAAAGGAAGTAAGGGGATGATTAAGGCAAGGAAATGGAAGAAGTTGGACTTGGCTATAGTAATCCAGAACAAATTCTAGAAATAAGAGCAGTGCAGAAAGTGGAAAGAATAGCGAAGTGAGGATAAGTTGCCTTTTTTGATGACTTAATATTCTTACTTATTTCTAATCCATAGGTGGTTTCAGAATAATGCTTAATTCTTTAGTTCGTCTTTCCCCAACATTTTCCATAGTCCAAAATATTTGCTGGCATGGAGCAGGGAGATGTGCGAAGGGATTGGAAGGTATTACCTTTGAAGGCCTAAATCCTTAGGATTCTGATTCTTATTTTTTTATTTAAGAGCTTTGTACTTTATTTCGTGGTAGTAGAAGTCATTCCTCCATCTCCAGCCATCTTCTGTCATGCTTCCAAGTTGTTTTACTCATTCATGGTAAGACCACTAAAGAAACGCTGAACGACTTCTTATCAGGAATGTTGTAGAGTGGTTATGGCATTCAGTGTGTGTTTGTATTAGACAGTTTCTAACTTTGAGATTTTTAATTTGTTCCTTTTATTGTAGCTCCCCAGTGATCAAAAAGTTTTTTTCAGTCTTATATTTCGCTCCTGGTGAAAGTAATGCATCATTTTAAATAACACTGTTTATAACAGTTATTCATTTGGATACTAAGAATGGCAGTGATTTAAAAACTGGCACTAAAAACTGGCAGTGATTTAAAAAGATTATCGAGTGCCATCCCATTTTGGTTGCTAGTCATCTATGAGTAAATCAGGTAAGCATTCTGGGCATCAGCTTCCATATTTATAAAATGAAGGGTCTGGGACCATTATTTACTAATAAACATTAATTACTATATACTTATTTATCAAATAATAGCATGTTGTAGTAGAAAGAAAATGAGATTGGAGTCAAAGGTTGGTGTCCTTAATTTCAGAAACTTGGTTTTCTCATTTGTAAAATGCCTTATCAATAGAGTTTTGTAGGTGATATCTGGTAATATATGTGAAGACACTTTGTAAATTCAAAAGTATATATACATAGAATGGTTATTCAATCAGGGAGTAAGTGCCTTGTATGTGCTAGGCTGTGTGTTGAAGTTCACTTTGTTACCTTTTCTGGTTTTAACATTTATTAAGTCATCGAATTCCATAAAAATACTAAAATCATTATGAACAAATGAAGCTATTTGTTTTTCTGCTTTTTTATTTTTAATTCTTTAAAATTTTATTGAAGTATAGTTGATTTACAATGTTGTGTTTAATTTCTGCTGTACAGCAAAGTGGCTCAGTTATGCATATATATATTTTTCATATTCTTTTCCATTATGGTTTATCATAGGATATTGAATATAGTTCCCTATGCTATACAGTACGATCTTGTTGTTTATCCGTCCTATATATAGGATATATATATAGTTTGCATCTGCTAATTCCAGACTCCCCACCCTTCCCTCCTCCACCCCCCTCTCCCTTGGCAACCACAAGTCTGTTCTCTATATCTGTGAGTCTGTTTTTGTCTTATAGATATGTTCATTTGTGTCACATTTTAGATTCCACATATAAGTGATATCACATGGTATTTGTCTTTTTCTTTCTGATTTACTTCCTAGTATGATAATCTCTAGGTCCATCCATGTTGCTGCAAATGGCATTATTTCATTCTTTTTAATGGCTGAGTAGTATTCCATTGTGTATATATACCACATCTTCTTATCCATTCACCTGTTGATGGATGTTCAGTTTGCTTCCATGTCTTAGCTAATGTGAATAGTGCTGCTATGAACATAGGGGTGCATGTCTCTTTTTGACTTATAGCTTTATCTGAATATATGCCCAGGAGTGGGATTGCTGGATCATATGGCAACTCTATTTTTAGTTTTTTGAGGAACCTCTGTACTATTTTCCATAGTGGCTGCACCAATTTACATTCCCACCAATAGTGTAGGAGGGTTCCCTTTTCTCCACACCCTCTCCAGCATTTATTTGTAGACTTTTTAATGAAGGCCATTCCGACTGGTGTGAGGTGGTACCTCATTGTAGTTTTGATTTACATTTCTCTAATAATTAACGATGTTGAGCTAATTTTCATGTGCCTATTGGCCATCTGTATGTCTTCAGAGAAATGTCTGTTTAGGTCTTCTGCCCATTTTTCAATTGGGTTGTTTGTTTTTTGTTATTGAACTGTAGGAGCTGTATAGAGGGAACATATCTCAATGTAATAAAAACTATTTATGACAAACCCACAGCCAATATAATACTCAATGGTGAAAAGCTGAAAGCCTTCCTACTAAAATCTAGAACAAGATAAGGATGCCCACTTTCACTGCTTCTCTTAAACATAGTATTGGAAGTCCTAGCCACAGCAGTCAGACAAGAGAAAGAAATAAAAGGTACTCAAATTGATAGGGAAGAGGTAAAATTGTCATTATACAAAGATGACATGATACTGTATATAGAAAACCCTAAAGACTCCACACAAAAACTACTAGAACTGATAAATGAATTCAACCAGGTAGCAGGATACAAGGTTAACATACAGAAATCGGTTGCATTTCTTCACACTAACAATGAAATATCAGAAAAGGAATGTAAACAAACAATCCCTTTTAAAATCACATTAAAAAAATAAAATAAAATACTTAGGAATAAACTTCACCAAGGAAGTGAAAGACTTATATGCTGAGAACTACAAAACATTCATAAAGGAAATTGAAGATGACTCAAAGAAATGGAAAGATATCCCATGCTCTTGGATTGGAAGAATTAATATTGTTCAAATGGCTGTACTACCTAAAGCAATCTACAGATTTAATGCAATACCTATCAAAATACCCATGACATTTGTCACAGAACTAGAACAAATAATCCTAAATTTTATGGAACCATAAAAGACCCAGAATTGCCAAAGCAACCCTGAAGAAAAAGAACAAAGCTGGAAGCATGATCCTCCCAGACTTAATACTACAAAGCTACAGTAATCAGAACAGGAGGGATGGATTGGGAGTTTGGGATTGACATATTCACACTGCTATATTTAAAATAGATAACCAACAAGGACCTACTATATAGCACAGGGAACTCTGCTCAATATCTGTAATAACCTGAATGGGAAAAGAATTTGAAAAAGAGTAGATACATGTATATGTATAACTGAGTGACTTTGCTGTACCCCTGAAACTAACACAACATTGTTAATCAACTATACTTCAGTATAAAATAAAAAGTAAAAAACAAAAAGTGTGGTATTGGTACAAAAACAGACATTTGGATCAGTGGAACAGAATAGAGAGCCCAGAAATAAATCCACACACCTATGGACAATTAAGCTTTGACAAAGGAGGGAAGACTATACAATGGGGAAAAGACAGTTCTCTTCAGCAAGTTGGACAGCCACATGTAAATCAATGAAGCTAGAACACACCCTCACACCATACACAAAAATAAACTCAAAAACATTACTACCATGTACGTCTTAAAACAAGACACCATAAAACTCCTAGAAGAGAACATAGGCAAAACATTTTCTGACATACATGGTTTGTAGCAGTGTTTTCTTAGGTCAGTCTCCCAAGGCAATAGAAATAAAAGCAAAAATAAACAAATGGGACCTAATGAAACTTATAAGCTTTTGCACATCAAAGGAAACCAGAAATAAAATGAAAAGACAGCCTACAGACTGGGAGAAAATATTTGCAAATGATGGGACCGACAAGGGCTTAATTTCCAAAATAAACAAATGATGCTATTTGAATGATTGTTTGGAAACTGGTATATAAAAATGAAAAGCAAACTTGTACTTTGTTATCGTACGTTGTGCCTTGGATTCAGAGTAATGAGACCAACTTTAGAGTGTTCCCCCCCCCCTTGGAATTTCAAAATTGGTCTGCTTTGAGTCCTGCTTAGAAAAATGTAAAATATCTAGTAAAGTTACAGAATTTAAAATGGACATTTGTTCACTGAATATTTTAACATTTCAAGCATGAATCTTGTTTGGATCTCTTACTATTTACTTTGCCTTTTTATTATTTATATGAATAGTGCTAAGTTAGTTTCTCTCCTCACTTCCTTTTAAGATATTAATCACTCTTGAATGTTTAGAGGTTGTCACACTTATGTTGTTTCTTAATGTATTGTAATTAAAACATCTAGTTGAAAACCCAGATATGTTGTTCAATGGGTTAAATAAAATTTATCTTAAAAAATGTTTCTTCTGTATTGAATGGTATGACATTAAATCTATATTTGACATAAAGTCTTATTTACGGTTTGTGGATTTACAATTTGAGGCAAAAAGTAATTTATAACAGGGCTATATAGTATGATAATATTTAAATTTTTCTATTTCAAGACTTCCATTTTTTAGAGGCACTTTTTTTTCAAGTCACATTTTCCCCCCAAATGTTTACAAAGCAGAGAACTTTGTTTCACTTGTATTCAAACATGTATATCTTGCTTTTATGCTGCCTTTTATTTATTTATTTTTAATTAATTAATTTATTTATTTTTGGCCGTGTTGGGTCTTCGTTGCTACACGTGGGCTTTCTCTAGTTGCGGTGAGTGGGAGCTTCTCATTGTGGTGGCTTCTCTTGTTGCGGAGCATGGGGTCTAGATGCACGGGCTTCAGTAGTTGTGGCTCACGGGCTCTAGAGTGCAGGCTCAGTAGTTGTGGTGCGCGGGCTTAATTGCTCCGCAGCATGTGGGATCTTCCCGGACCGGAGATCAAACCCGTGTCCCCTGCATTGGCAGGTGGATTCTTAACCTCTGCGCCACCAGGGAAGTCCTATTCTACCTTTTAATGCTGATTGCTATGCTTTTAGATGGCTTTTATTGCGGATCTATTTACTGAAAAATATGTAAAGCTGTCAAATATAATTAACTTAACTATTGTGCTTCTCTAATATCTTCTGTTTGTTCAGTTCGCCAGTGATATTTTTGAACACTTTCAAAATCAACATTAAAAATTAAGAATTGTATCCAAAGAGATTTTATAGCTTGTAACTTAACCTTCACTAACTGAAAAATAAAATTTGACCGTACTTTCTCAGTATTCTGAATAGGTTAGCTTTTATATGTTTGTTATGGTGAGCAACTCTAAAAATACCTTTTAGAGAGTTAATATATAGATATAGCCCAAGGTTCTGTCCAGTTGAATTATAGTATGAGTGTTTTCAGTATTGGAGAAAATAGGAATGACATTAAAACATTTTAAATAGTCTGACACAGATCTCAGATACCAAATTCTTCTTTTTTTCTGCGGCATGTAGGATCTTAGTTTGCCCGACCAGGTATGGAACCTGCGCCCCCTGCAGTGGAAGCGGAGTCTTAACCACTGGACCACCAGGGAAGTCCCCCAAATCCTTTAGATGATTTAATTTTTCTTTGGGAAACCTGAAAGAGCTTGAAATAGACTTAGGGGAATATGTAAATTTGGCTTAATGTATTCTAAATTTAATTTGGAAGGTGATTAACTTAAATAGAAAACTGGAATTCTATGTGGATACAACAGAAGGTAAAGATAACAGAAAAACAGTAAGACCATATCAGTAGGGTAAGGAGGACTTGATAAAGATCAGATGTTAATGCATACTTTAAAGCAGGAGTCTTCAAAGTAGAGCACAAGATGATCACTGAGAAAGGGAGAAAAGAGCTTAGAGCTTCTATTTATATGTTATCTAATATATAATAAACAGCACTTTACTTGTATTTTAAGTATGAATTGACACTGCAGTCTTGTCTGCTGACTCAACATTTTATACAAACAAACCATGGATTAAATAGAATAGTATAATGTGATCATAGGCAAATGGTAAGAAATGGCAAAACTGATGTTTCTCATGTTAATGTGTTTGAGAAAAAATATAAACAATGTTTATTAGAAAAGAAAATACAGTTGTTACCAAGTCCAAGCTCATGCTGTTCATCCCATGACAGACGACAGGCCCGTCAATCAAGAGGTGAATTGTTCAGGCAAGGAATAGTGATTCATTCAGGAAACCAGCAGACCGAGAAGATGGTGGACTAGTGTCCCAAAGAACCATCTTACCACAGTTAGAATTCAGGCTTCTTTTATACTAAAAGGGGAGGGACAGTGATTGGTTGCTGCAAACTTCTTGGTGCCGGATCCTTTGTTCTTGCAGCTATCTATGTAGGTCCAGTCACGATGTTCCTATAAACCTCCAACAGGATAAATGTTATTCTCTGTTTCTGCAACTTTTTATCTCTACGTTGAATAGAAAATTGTCATACCTTGAAAGGTCAGACTGGCCTTGAGAATGGGCTATCCTGTATAATTCAGGTTATAAGCAACATTCTTAATTTGCAGTAAGAGCAATTGATAGAATACAAAGGTTAAAGTAAAAGAAATAGATCCAATATGGAGTCATATTTGTTCTTCCATATTACACAGTGGTTATATAATCATGTGGACTAGAGGTGGCCTCCCTCCCAGAGATTATTGAGAAGATTATTTGAAATATGGCCACTAATCTGTTCGTGTTCGTCATAAAACTTGCCCTGAATGTATTTTGTATCTTTTGATATCAGATAATGATAATGTGAAGCTATCATAATTATCGAGAGTTTGAAAAATAAGAATCCAGATTATGACGTCTGCATTTTTTTCCAGTTTGAAATATAATTGATATACAGCACTGTATAAGTTTAAGATATGCAGCATATTGATTTGACTTGTGATAATCATTTATGTAAGTCAAATCATCATCACAACAAGTTTAGTGAACATCCATCATCTCATACAGATATGAAATTAAAGAAATATAAAACACTTTTTCTTTGGGATGAGAACTCTTAGGATTTGTTCTTTTAACAATTTTCATATGTGCTACACAGCAGTGTTAATTATATTTGTCATGTTGTACATTACATTCCTTAGTAATTATCTTACAAGGGAATTTTGTACCTTTTGACTGCCTTCATTCAGTTCCCCCAACTCCCCCTCTGGTAACCACAAATCTGATCTCTTTTTCTATGAATTTGTTTTGTTTTGAAGTATTATTGACCTACAGCTCTATGTTAGTTCCTGTTGCACAACATAGTGATTTGATATTTCCCTACCTTTCAAAATGATCACAGTAAGTCTAGTTACAACATGTCGCCACACAAAGATATCACATAGTTATTGACTATATTCCCGACACTGTACATTTCATCCCCATGACTCATGTATTTTTCAAATGAAAGTTTGAACCTCTTAATCTCCCTCACCTGTTTCTTTCCTGCCCCCATCCCCCTCCCCTCTGGCAACCACCTGTTTGTTCTCTGTATCTTTGAGTCTGTTTCTGTTTTGTTATGCTTGTTCATTGTGTTGTTTTAGATTCCATGCATAAGTGAAATCACACTATTTGTCTTTGTCTGACTTATTTCACTTAGCATAATACTGTTTAGGTCTATCCATGTTGTCACAAATTGCAAAATTTCATTCATTTTTTATGGCTGAGTAATATTCCATTGTATATGTATGCCAAATCTTCTTTATCCATTCATTTATTGATGGGCGCTTAGGTTGCTTCCACGTCTTGGCTATTGTAAATAATGGTGTAGTGAGCATAGTGGTGCATATATCTTTTCTAATCAGTGTTTTTTTCTTCAGGTAAATACCCAGGAGTGGAATTCCTATATCATATGGTACTTCTATTTTTAGTTTTTTGAGAAAATTCCATACTGTTTTCTACGGTGGCTGAACCAGTTCACATCCCCACCAGTAGTGCACAAGGAATCCCTTTACATCCTCACCAGTACTTGTTATTTGTTGTCTTTTTGATAATAGCCATTCTGACAAGTGTGAGGTGATATCTCATTGTGGTTTTGATTTGCATTTCCCTGATGATTAGTGATGTTGAGCATCTTTTTTGTGTGCCTGTTGGCCATCTGTATGTCTTCTTTGGAAAAATGTTTATTCAGATCCTCTGCCTTTTTTATAAAACTGGGTTGTTTGTATTTTTTATCTTAAGTTGTATGAGTTCTTTCTATATGTTGGATATTAATCCCTTATTTAATATATTGTTTGCAAATATCTTCTCCCATTCAGTAGGTGGCTCTTTCATTTTGTTGATAGTTTACTTTGCTGTGCAAAAGCTTTTTAGTTTGATGTAGTCCCAGTTGTTTTATTTTTGCTTTTGTTTCCCTTCCCTGAGGAGACATATACAAAAAAAAAATATTAGTAAGACTGATATAAAAGAGCTTACTGCTTGCGTTTTCCTCTCAAAGCCTTATGGTTTCAGGTCTTACATTTAAGTCTTTTATCCATTTTGAATTAATTTTAGTGCATGATATGAGAGAGTAGTCCAGTTTGACTTTTTGCATGTAGCTGTCCAGTTTTCCCGACACCATTTATCAAAGAGACTGTCTTTTGTTCATTGTATGTTCTTGCCGTCTTTATCAAAGATTAATTGACCATTAAAGGGTGGGTTTCTTTCTGGACTGTTCTGTTTCATTGATCTGTGTCTGTTTTTGTGCCAGAACCATACTATTTTTTTAAAAATAAATTTTATCTAGTTATTTATTTATTTATGGCTGTGTTGGGTCTTTGTTGCTGCGCACAGGCTTTCTCTAGTTGTGGCAAGTGATGCTAGTCTTTGTTGCGGTGTGCGGGCTTCTCATTGTGGTGGCTTGTTGCGGAGCACGGGCTCTAGGTGCATGGGCTTCAGTAGTTGTGGCACACAGGCTCAAGAGTGCAGGCTCAGTAGTTGTGGTACGCAGGCTTAGTTGCTCCGCAGCATGTGGGATCTTCCTGGATCAGGTCTCGAACCCACGTCCCCTGCATTGGCAGGCGGATTCTTAACCACTGTGCCACCAGGGACGTCCCTACCATACTGTTTTGATTACTGTAGTTCCGTAGTGTACTTTGAAGCCAGGGAGCATGATACCTCTAACATTGTTCTTCTTTCTCAAGATTGTTTTGGCTGTATGGGAGTTTTTATGTTTCCATACAAATTTTAGAATTGTTTGTTATAGTTCTGTGGAAAAAAAATGCCATTGGTATTTTGATAGGCCTGGCATTGAATCTGTAGATTTCCTTATGTAGTATGGGCATTTGAACAGTATTAATTCCTCCTATCAATGAGCACGGTATATCTTCCCCATTTGTTTGTGTTGTATTCAGTTTCTTTCATCAGTGTCTTATACTTTTATGAGTTAAGGTCTTTTACCTCCTTAGTTAGAGTTATTCATAGGTATTTTATTCTTTCTGGTGCAATTGTAAATGGATTGTTTTCTTAATTACTCTCTCTGATAGTTTGTTGTTGGTGTATAGAATTGCAGTAGATTTGTGTATATTAATGTTGTATTCTTCATCTTTACCGAATTCATTAGTTAGTTCTAGTGGTTTTTTGGTGCTGTCTTCAGGATTTTCTATGTATAGTATCATGTCATCTGAAGACAGTGATAGTTTTACATCTTCCTTCCAGTTTGGATTCCTTTTATTTCTTTCTCTTGTCTGATTGTGTCAAGGACTTCAATATTATATTGAATAAAAGTGATGAGAGTAGGCATCCATGTCTTGTTCCTGATCTTAGAGGAACACCATTGAGTGTGTGTTAGCTGTGGACTTGTCATATATGGCCTTTATTATGTTGAGATGTTTTTGCTCTATACCACTTTGTTGAGAGTTTATCGTAAATGGGTGTTGAATTTTGTCAGAAGCCTTTTCTGTATCTGTTGAGAAGATCATGTGATTTTTTTTTTATTCTTGAGATTGTGAATATGGTGTATCACATGGATTGATTTGTGGATATTGAACCATCTTTGCATCCCTGGGATAAATCCCACTTCATCATGGTGTATGATACTTTTAATGTCTTGTTGAATTCGGTTTGATAATGTATTTTTAAGGATTTTTGCATCTGTGTTCATCTGTGATATTGGCCTCTAATATTCTTCTTCTGTGATATTTTTGTCTGGGAGTTTGGTATCAGGGTGATGGTGGCCTCATGGAATGAGTTCAGAAGTGTTCCTTCTCTGCAGTTTTTTTTTTTTTTTTTTTTTTTTTTTTTTGTGGTACGCGGGCCTCTCACTGCTGTGGCCTCTCCCGCTGCGGAGCACAGGCTCTGGACGTGCAGGCTCAGTGGCCATGACTCACGGGCCCAGCCGCTCCATGGCATGCGGGATCCTCCCGGACCGGGGCACGAACCTGTGTCCCCTGCATCGGCAGGCGGACTCTCAACCACTGCGCCACCAGGGAAGCCCTCTCTTTTTGAACAGTTTGAGAAGGATAGGTGTTAAGTCTTCTCTAAATGTTTGGTAGAATTTGTCTGTGATGCCATCTGGTCCTGGAGTTTTGTTTGCTGGGAGTTTTTTGTTTACTGATTCAATTTCATTACTGGTAATTGGTCTGTTGATAGTTCTATTTCTTCCTGGTTCAGTCTCGGGAGATTGTACGTACCTAGAAATCTGTTCATCATTTCTGATTTTGTTGATTTGGACCCCCTCATTCTCTCTTTTTTTTTCTTCATAGGTCTGGTTAGTGTCTTATTTTTCATTTTAAAGAATCAGCCCTTAGTTTCGTTTTTTTTTTTTTTTAAGTCAGTTTTATTTATTTCTGTTCTGGTCTTCATGATTTCTTTCTACTAACTTTGGGTTGTATTTGTTCTTATTTTTCTAGTTCCTTTAGGTGTAAGGTTAGATTATTTATTTGAGATTTTTCTTGTTTCCTGAGGTTGGCTTGTATTGCTATCAACTTCCCTCTTAGAACTGCTTTTGCTGTGTCCTGTGGATTTTGGGTTGTTGTGTTTTCATTTTCACTTGTCTACAGGTATTTTTAAAATTTCTTTTTGTTATTTCTTCAGTGATCCATTGGTTGTTTAGTAGCATATTGTTTAGCTTCCACGTGTTTGTGGTTTTTGCAGTGTTTTTCTTATAGTTGATTTCTAGTCTCATAGTGTTGTAGTTGGAAAAGATTTTTGATAGGATTTTAATCTTCTTAAATTTATTGAGTTGTTCGAAGCCTAGCATGTGATCTATTCTGGAGAATGTTCCATGTACACTTGAAAAGAATGTGTTTTCTGCTGCTTTCAGATGGAATGTTCTCTATATCAATTAAATCCATCTGGTCTAATGTATCATTTAAGTCCAGTGTTTCCTTATTGATTTTCTGTCTCATTGTTTGTCCTTTGATGTAATTGGGGTGTCAAAGTCCCCTACTATTATTGTGTTACTGTCAATTTCTCCCTTTATGTCTGTTAATATTTACTTTATGTACTTAGATGCTCTTATGTTAGTTGAGTATATATTTACAATTGTTATGTCTTCTTGGATTGATCCCTTGATCATTAAGTAATGTCCTTGTCTCTTGTTATAGTCTTTGTTTTTATGTCTGTTTTGTCTGATGTAATATTGCTTCCCTGGTTTTCTTTTGATTTCCATTTCCATGCAGTACCTTTTTCCATTGTCTCACTTTTTATCTGTGTGTGTGTTTAGATCTGAAGTGAGTCTTGTTGGCAGCATGTATATGGGTCTTGTTTTTGTATCCATTCAGCCACCCTGAGTGTTTTAATTGGAGCAGTTAGTCCATTTATATTTAAAGTAATTATTGATAGGTATGTACTTACTGCCATTTTGTTGGTTGTTTTTGTAGTTCTTTCTTTGTTCCTCTCCTTCTTTTGCTCTCTTCTCTTCTGGTTTGAAGACTGTCTTTAATACTGTATTTGGATTCCTTTTTCTTTTTTGTGTGTGTATCTATTGTAGATTTTTGGTTTATGGTTCCTGTGAGGTTTATATGTAGAAATCTGTGTGTGTATATATATGTATGTATGATTATTTTACGTTGCTGATCTCTTAAGTTTGAATGCATTTTAACAACTCTGCATTTTTACTCCCCCTATCCCCCCAACGTTTACTGTTTTGACATCATATATTACATCTTTTTGTTTTGTGTATTCCTTAATTACTTATTGTGGATATAGATGATTTTACTTCTTTGTCTTTTAACCTTCTTACTAGCTTTATATGTGGTTGATTTAATATCCTTTATTTATTTATTTATTTATTTATTTATACTCTTGCTTTATATTTGCCTTTGCCAATGATATTTTTCCTCTCATAATTTTTATATTTCTTGTTGTGGCCTTTTCTTTTTCACTTAGAGAAGTCCCATTCACATTTCTTGTAAAGCTGATTTGGTGGTGCTAAACTCCTTTAGCTTTTGCTTATCTGTAAAACTTTTTATTTCCCAACAAATCTGAATGAAAGTCTTGCTGGGTAGAGTATTCTTGGTTGTAGGTTTTTTCCTTTCATCACTTTAAGTATATTGTGCCACTTCTTTTTGGCCTGCAGAGCGTTTCCTGAAAAGTCAGCTGATAGCCTTATGGGAGTTCCCTTGTACATAACTTGTTGCTTTTTCCTTGCTGCTTTTAATATTCTCTCTTTATGTTTTGCTGTTTTAATTATAGTGTGTCTTGGAGTGGTCCTCTTTGGGTTAATCCTCTTGTGCTTCCTGGACCTGGATGTCTGTTTCCTTTCTCAGGTTAGGGATGTTTTTAGCTGTTGTGTCTTCAAATGTGTTCTCTGCCACTTTCTCACTTTTGTTTCTCCTTCTGGGACTCCTTTAATGCAAATGTTAGTGTGTTTGATGTTGTTCCAGAGGTCTTTTAAACTGTCCTCATTTGTTTTTATTCTTTTTATTTGTTTGTTTTTCTCTTCAGCTTCAGTGATTTCCATTGCTCTGTCCTTTAGCTCGCTGATCCATTCCTCTGTATCATCTAATCTACTGTTGTTTCCGTGTATATTTTTTAGTTAGTGTATTCTTTATCTCTGATTCTTCTTTATATTTTCTAAGTCTTTGTTAGAACCTCTAACTTCTCATTCTCTTTGTCCATTATTATTCCAATTTCTTTGAACATCTTTGTCATAATTACCTTGAACTCTATTAGCTAGATTGCGTATCTCAACTTCAATTAGTTCTTATTCTGGGGTTTTATCTCATTCTTTCATTTGGAAAATACTCCTCTCTTGCCTCATTTTGACTAACTTACTGTTTCTATTTCTGTGTGTTTGGTAAGTTGGTTACACTTCCTAACCTTGGAGATGTGGCCTTTTGTAGGATACATTCAGTGCATCCCAGCAGCACACTTTCCTCTGGTCACCAGAGCTGTATGCTCCAGTGGTAAACACTATATGGGCTGTGTGGGTCCCTCTGTTTTGGTGGGCTGACGACTCTGGGTGGTCTGGTAGGCATGGTTTGCCTTTGGTCTGGTTGGTTGCCAGGCCCTGCCTTGTGCAGAGACTGCCGACCACTGGTGGGTGGAGCTGGATAATGAGGCTTCTGGCTGCAGAGCCCTGGGTGGTCCCAGGGCTAGTGTTGGCCCACTGGTGGGTGGAGCTAGGTTCTCAAGTGGGTGGTTGTGGGGCTGGGGTTCCAGATCTATTGTCTGCCTGCTGGTGTGTGGGGACTGTTCCTGACATGGCTGGCTGCAGGGTCTGAAGTGTTGCAAAGTTGGTGCTGGCCTGCTTGTGTTTGGGGCTGGATCCAAGGTTTCTCGGGGCTGGTGTCAGCCTGCTGTTAGGTGGGACTGTATCCCTGCCTGGCTGGCTGCTTGGCTTGAAGCATCCCAGTACTGGTGCTGAGAGGGTGTTGGGCAGGGTCAGGTCCCTGCTAATAAGCTAGAGGGAGGATTCAAAATGTCACTTGCCAGCACCAATGTCTTCATGGTAGAACGAGCTCCCCTAAATTGCTTCTGCCATTGTCTATGTCCCTAGGGTGAGCTCCAGTTGCCTCCTACCCCTCTAGGAGTCTCTCCAACATTAACAGTAGGTTCTGACCTGGGCTCCTTTCAAATTACTGCTTCTGCCTTTGGTCCCGGAATGTGTGAGATTTTGTGTGCATCCTTTAAGAGTGGATGTTTCTCTATTTCCCTCAGCTCTCTGGTTCTCTGAAAGTAAGCCCCACTGGCCTTCAAAGCCAAACGTTCTGGATGCTTGTATTTCTGGTGCAGGACACCTGGGCTGGGGATCCCAATGTGGGGCTCCTTGGCCAGAACTTTTGCAGTTGTAATTATTCTCCTATATATCCAAGTGGGTCCACTTGGGGCTATGGGTCTTGACTGTACTGCTCCTCCTACTTGTCTCATTATGGCTCCTTCTTTATATCTTTAGTGGTAGATCTTTTCTGCTAGTCTTTTGGTCTTTTTCATCAATAGTTGCTCTGTAAATAGTTGTAATTTTGGTGTGCCCTTGGGAGGAGGTGAGCTCAGGGCCTTCCTACTCTGGCACCTTGGCCACCCTGACCTCTGCTCTTTTTTTAAAAGTGATGCTTAAAATCATGTGATAACCAGTGAAGACTGTACTAAATTTCCTTGAATTTATTGACAAATATTTTTCATTGTAGTAAAATATAGGTAACATTACGTTTACCGTTTCAAGCGTACAGTTTGTTGGCTTTAAGTATACTCCCAGTGTTGTGCAGTCATCACCACCATCCGTCTCCAGAACTTTTTTCATCTTCCCAAATGGAAACTACCCATTAAACAGTAACTCCCCATTCTTCCCTGCCCTTAGCCCCTGGGAACCAACCACCTTCTACTTTCTGTCTATATGCATTTGACTGCTTTAGGTACTTCACATAAATGAGGTCATTCAGTAGTTGTCCTTTTGTGTCTAGATTATTTCACTTAGCATAATATCTTCAAGATTCATCCATTTTGTAGTATGTGTCAGAATATCCTTTTAAGGCTGAGTAATATTCCATTGTACGTATACACTACATTTTGTTTATCCATTCATCTGTTGATGGACATGTGGTTTCCAACTTTTGCTTATTATGAATAATGCTGCAGTAAACCTGACTGACTGGAATCCTCTTGAAATTTCAGAGTTAATGGTAAAAGACAGCATGCTGGGAATTCCCTCGTGTCCAGTGATTAGGACTCTGCACTTTCACTCCCAGGGCCCAGGTTCAGTGCCTGGTCGGGGAACTAAGATCCCGTAACATCGTGGTGTGGGAAAAAAAAAAAAGCATGCTATTAAAAATGTCCTTACTTTTCCTTTTGTGGTAAAAATGGTGATATGTGTAAAACAACATGGTGACTAACTAATGATCTCAACAAATACTGTTTGTTGAGTAAAGAAATATATTTTAAGAAAAATTATATGCTGAAAATTTGCTATACAGTTTATTATAGTACACATATTTCTAATATCTCAGCTTACAACGTTTGCTAGATTCTGTTTTGATAATGAATTATATTTTGAAGTACTGTTTTTGTGAACCACTAAAGGAAAGATGTGTTGAAGATTTATTCTCAAAAGGAAGTGACTTGAACAGTGTTTTATGAAAAAACCATGTAATAACCACTGATAAAGCAGTGCATTAATAATTTCCTTTAAAAAGGAAATTGGGATATGGTTGCAATTTATTCACTTCATCATTTATAGGTAAGCAAAGGAAATTAACGTGAGAAGTCCACAGAATATTACAGCATATTTTTATTATGGTTAACTTTATAAAAATAATACCTTTGAAATATAGTAGACTTTTTACAGTATTTCCAAATGAAATGGTGAGGGACTATTGAAAAACTTTGTTTCACACAGGTTTGCTGTTCATCTCCTGTTGTTTCTAATTTGTTGATGTTTAATAAGTGGCTGTTAGTAATATGCTTTCCTAGCAGGTACTTTTGAGAAAATCTGGTTTTTCAAGATAAAAGGGAAACTTTAGTAGTGAATGTATAGTTACTTTTCCAAAGAAACTTGAGCTATGGAAAAAGAATTTTGATGATGAATGTTGGAAATGCATTCATCATTGTAGAATTTTGTTGCTAAAAATGATGTCACCTGCAACTACTGTATCTGCACACTTAAAACATTAAAAGAAATTTATTGCTTGTTTTAAAATCAGTGTGAACCAAGGATGTGTGTGTGTGTGTGTGTGTGTGTGTGTGTGTGTGTGTGTGTGAGAGAGAGAGAGAGAGAGAGAGAGAGAGAGAGGAATTGATTTATAAGTAATTGGGTCACATGATTTTGGAGGCTTGACAAGTCCAAACTCTGCAAGGTAGGCCCAGGGAAGAGTTGCAGTTCTAGCCCAAAGACAGTCTGTTGGCAGCCTACTGGCAGCATTTTTCTTGAAGGAGGTAGATCAGTTTTTGTTCTAGTAAGTCCTTTAACTGATTGAATGAGGCCCACCCACATTATGAAGGGTAATGTGCTTTACATATTCCAAATTAAGCAATTTAAATATTATCTCATTCCAAAACACCTTCACAGAAACATCTGATAATATTTGACCAAATATCTGGGCAGTGTGGCCCAGCCAAATTGACACATAAAATCATATTACAGTCAGTTTCAGCAGAGTTTAAAACTTCACTGAAATTATTGTTAAAATATAAAGATGCAGTGTTTTCTGATTAAGCCAAATTTTTGCATAAAAAGGAATTGGAAGGTATAGTCAACAGTGGACTTTTTCCATTTAGACCTTTTAATCTTATATCTTTGTGAGGTGTCATTTGTTTCCCCAGCTGTGACAACCACTAAATCTAAATGTTCCAGTTTAGAACCAAGGCTTTCAGATTGCTTTGCCATTAAGTATTAAACCAAGATTTTAGAAGTAATGAAGCATGCTGAATTCATTGCTCTCACTAAAATTGTTAATATTTTAAAAAGTTATGGCCCCAGGGCTTTTGTTTGTTTGTTAAATAAGTTTCAAAAAGCTATTTAAAATGATGTTTATTTCATTTTCATTCCTTTTTAAAATTTCTATTTTTGTGGATTTCATAATAACATAATAGAATAGTATATATATAATTTATAGACAAATATACATATAGGGGTATTTGTTCAGAATTTTTACTGATTAGGGTATATAATAAAAATTTTTGGAGATTTCATCTAGAAGATAAAGGAAGTTTAATATAAAATTTGATGAAGAGGATGATGGGAAGAAGCCTTTGAAGCATTTTGGAAAATGAAGGATGATTGTTTCAGCTTTAGACTATTCTTTTTCTGGAATGTTTTGTTGTTGTTGTTGAGCGTTTTTCAATTTGAAATAGAATTCCAATTTATAATGGGAAATATTACTAATACACCAATTAAGTTTACTGAGCAGTGCATTCTCTTGCTGTTTTCAAATCTACTTTGGTAGCCAAATAATAATGAAAAAGATGCATGAAAGAATAGAATTAGAGTAGTAATACCAAACTATGATAGCTAGATGAATTCTATCTCTGTTTAGATAGACTTTACCTTTATGGGTAGAATTTTATAATGATTTAAGGTAGGGAAAGAGATAAAAGGCAAAGATTTTGAGATGATTCATTTGTAAATAGCACATGTGATTAAACCATGGATGATTTGGAAAAATAAAACAACTAGAGATATAGAAAGGGGTGATATCTGAATATTTTGCCAGAATTACAGATTTTTGATATGGGAGATGTAGAGAGCACCAAGTTATTAGCCAATATGGAGATTATTCTTGAAGAATAGGAAATGGTGGTTTTTCAGGTAGAAGGGGATATCTTTTGAAGGCAAAGAGCCTTTCAGGACAGTGATTTTTATGTGTTAGTATCATGTTTACTGCACTGTATAACACTTTATGACATCAGTATAATCCTACTGAGGTACGTGATGGGACTCCCATTTTAAGATGGAAAGAGTATAAAGAGCCTTGGTAACTTGCCCAAGGTCAAAATATATGGTAAACATGCAGAGCCCAGAATCTGAACCCAAGTTTATTTGATTCTGTTCAAATTATTCTTCACTGAGAGCCTGCTGTGGTGCCAGGCATAGTGCTTGTGCCTTAGGAGTTCAGAGCAGAATAATACATGGCTTCTGCTCTCAATATAGTATTGCAAGTGAACAGACAGTAATTTATAGGGAACCTTGGGGAGTTAGAGAAAGACCACTTAGCCCAGTCTGAGATTTTTAGGGCCATTTTCTGTAGGACATAGTGCCTCATTTTCTGTAGGACATAATGCCTGAACTGAATCTCAAAGGAGGAATAAAGAGTTAATTGAAAGGAGATGATCTGTGGAGAGTGTTGCAGCCAGGGGGAACCACATGTGTAAAGATACTCAGGCATAAAAATAGCATGATCTATGCTGAAGAACCTATTTCTGTCTAGGCCTTAAAGGATGGGATTGGTGGGGACCAGCAGAAGAGCCTAAGTTTCTCTTTTCATACCTCATCGCCTGGACAGAAGCTGGTTAAGATATTTGTGAATAAAATTTTAGACTTTTCAGTGTGATTTTACCTTCCTTTTCTAGGATCAGTTCGACAGCTTAGACAAGCATACACAATGGGGAATTGACTTCTTGGAAAGATACGCCAAATTTGTTAAAGAGAGGATAGAAATTGAACAGAACTATGCAAAACAATTGAGGTAAGTTACATTTGTTTTTTCAGTTCTCAGAAATGAAATTACATGTTTAAATAGTTGGATGTTAGATAAATGTGATATACCAGAGGTTAAATTCTGTGTTTGTCATCAGAGTTAGATTGAATTAGCTAACTGGTTTGTTTTAATGACTAACTTAATTAAATCATTGCCTAGTATCAGAAGGAATATTGGCTAGCTAGATCATGAGTAGCTTTCATTCCAGAAAGATACTTAAAGTCATAAAATCAGGAAGCAATATTCCAGGAAAAAGAAATACCTGGGTATTCTGTGCTTTACAGTTTTATTCCCCTGTAACCTTTTGCTTTAGTAATCTTTGCAAAACGTTGAAGAGTTCTCCAGTTTCTCATTTCTTTAGAGTTTCGAACACTTAGAAAGTGAGTGTGATGAGCTGAGTTTCTGTCAAAAACTAGATATATAGGGACTTCCTGGTGGCACAGTGGTTAAGAATCCGCCTGCCAGTGCAGGGGACACTGGTTCGATCCCTGGTCCGGGAAGATCCCACATGCTGTGGCGCAACTAAGCCTGTGCACCAAAACTACTGAGCCTGTGCTCTAGAGCTCGCGAGCCACAACTGCTGATGAGCCTGTGCTCTAGCACTCGCGAGCCACAACTGCTGATGCCTATGTACCTAGAGCCTGTGCTCTGCAACAAAAGAAGCCACCGCAATGAGAAGCCCGTGAACCACAACGAAGAGTAGCCCCCGCTCTCCGCAACTAGAGAAGAATCCACACACAGCAATGAAGACCCAACGCGGCCATAAATAAAGAGATAGATAGATAGATATTACTGATGAAAGTGATTTTGGAATATGTGTTAGGAGATAAAAGTTTTAAAGGGAAAATTTTAATCTCAAATGGAATTTGTCTTAAGATTTTGTTTAAGCAGAAAATCGTCGTTAGACCACAACCTGACAAGTAGTTTTGCTGCAACGTATTCAATAAAAATGGTGTTTGAAGCTTGAAGACTAGACAACAATATAAGGTTCTAGCTGTAGGGGTTAGGATTCTTTATATTGCATAGTAACAGAAAAATACAACCCACAAGGCACACATGAGTGAAAAGTCTGTAGACATATTTTGACTAATGGGTCAAATGTGTCTAGGCGCCATTTCTTGGCTCTGCTTCCCCTTGTTGCTTTTATCCTCAGATTTCATTCAGTACCATCCTTTTTACCCCCATAGCTCTAGATTTCGTATCTTCATACCCCCAGATCCTGGGGAAGAATGATGGTCTTCTCTTTTGTGCATTTGGGGGAGAAGAGAGGGAAGGAAAGGGGGAAAGAAGAAAGTGAAAGGGAGAGGAAGAAGATGGAAGGAGAGCAGAGTACAAGTGTGTATCAACTTCTTTTCTCCAGAAATCCCAGCAAAAGTCTCCTTTTGTCTTGCTGGCCCTGGTTAGATTATATGCTTATCCTGAACAATTCACCGAAATGAGAATATTAGATTGATTTTTAGCTAATGGTTGGGGGAGGGATAGGTGCCCAAAAGAAATTTAAGGTAGTGGATCACAGAAGGAAGGGGGATATTTGAGTGATAAACCACATATGTCCACCATTTATAGCAGTTTATGCAAGGAGCTGACTGGGTGTAGGGATGCAATAGACTAGTATGATGAATAGGTTACTTATGTTTATAATGATATACATACTACTAATATGACATCTTTTGAAATAGTAGCATCATGCTGATTTCATGATCCATTTGCTTCCTATGTTTTTTTTAAACCAAGGAATTTCTGTATGAAAATATAAACAGGGAACCTAGTATATTAATAATAATTGTGATGATATTTTACCTGTCCAAAAGTTTTGACTTGGGAACTTTACCGTTCAGGAATCTGGAAGCGTTAAGGACCTCTGAAAAGTTAAAATAACAATAAAAAAAATGTATTCATGTGTAAACAATGAAAAATTTCCCTCATTTACTTTATAATTTGATCTCAACTCTAGCACATTAAAGTTTTCTGGTTTCTAAGTATTCCAATAGAAGTGAAGAAAGAAAATGCTACAGACAGTACAGTGATGTTATGGCAGTGTGAAGTGCCAAATAATAAAGAAAAGATTAAAAGATTGCAAACAACAGATGAAAAAATTGTTTCCAGACTAAAGGTACCTGTCAGTAAGGCAATCATGAAAAATACTGTGGAATATGCAATTTGAAAAAGTCAGGTGTAGCAGCATATTTAAAAGGCTACTCAGTCTGTCAGTGTAGAAAGCAAGTTGCAGAACTGAATGTACAGCAAGACCTCCTTGCTTACTTGAGCTTGAGTATATAGCTATGTGTAAAATTTGTATGTATTCTGAAGAGGTCTAAAAGGGTACACCCCAAATTGTTTTACACTGGTTACCTCTGAGGAATGAGAGTGGGGGGATGAGAAGGGAAGGAACTTACACTTTTTACTTGTATTTTTTAATTATTGAAGTCTTTTCAACAATTGTGTAATCTTAAGCAAAGAAGATGGTATATTTCAAAAGAATCCTATCACAAATTATAGAATAAAAATTGGTAATTTATAAGGTAAACCTTCAGCATTCTGCAATGTTTAATTGTCCAAAATAACTTGGGCCTCAAGAGTTTCAGGATGGCCAAGGTTTTACCGGAGTAACAGGACTGTAATCAAATGGCACACTTGTTTGCCTTTCTGTTTTGTGACTGATAATAACGGTTATAATTTTCACTTAACTTGCAAAAAGAGATTTTAACACCACTTCTTTGAAGCAGGAGTGGCTAGAACCCACAATTCCATGATATGAAAATATAATTTTATAGTGAGAAAGTAGGTTTTGTCATGTACAGACGCTCAGGTTAAGTGATGTGCATCTTTTTTCTGTCCCAGCAGACTAAAGAAATTTAGTACATGTTCATCCTAACAGTGGCTCTCACTTGCAGTGATTCTCAGCAAGAGCAGGATTATTGGAAGGTGTTGAGGAATTCCAATAAGGAAAAGTTGGGAGGAGGCTTGTGTAACTTGAAAACCATCTACTCCCTTCCCTTTCTCTACATTGAGATTTGCTGCTTTGGATGAATGCTTAGTAAATGACTGGATTATCAGCTACTCTTTATAGTATCTGTTTTGTCCAAAGGGAAGAAGTGTACCTTGTTTATTTCTTCTTTAATGGGAAAAATTCTTTTGGTTGACTCCCTCCTGTTTTTGCTACTGCAGAGGACAGTTTCTTTTCATAGTGAGGCAGCTCTTTTGTCTCCTGAAAAACAACTATATTCAACTATATTAAACATTTACATTTCAAATATATTGCAGGATTAAATTTTGCAATATATTTTTTGTAAATATATATTTTTTATTTGCATAAATTTAATTTGCATTATAATTTTGGCACTCCTAGTTTATTCTCTGTCTTCTGTTTTGATGGCTTTGGTTTAATTTTATTTTAGTTTGGTATTGCTTCATTTTTGGTAGTGGTTTGAGGACAGGAATAAAAAAAAATAAAGCATCTAATCATGTTTGGAGACATAGTTATAAACAGTTGAGCCCATTGACAAATGAATGGATAAAGAAGGTGTGTGTGTGTGTGTGTGTGTGTGTGTGTGTGTGTGTGTGTGTATAATGGAATATTACTCAGCCATAAAAAGGAACGAAATTGGGTCATTTGTAGAGACACGGCTGGATCTAGAGACTCACACAGAGTGAAGTAATTCAGAAAGAGAAAAACAAATACCGTATATAAATGCATATATGTGGAACCTAGAAAAATGGTACAGATGAACCGGTTTGCAGGGCAGAAATAGAGACACAGATGTAGAGAACAAACGTATGGACACCAAGGGGGGAAAGTGGCAGGGGGTGGTGCTGGTGGTGTGTTGAATTGGGAGATTGGCATTGACATGTATACACTAATATGTATAAAATGGATAACTAATAAGAACCTGCTGTATAAAAAACAAAAAACAATTGAACCATGTCCATTATCCATGGATAATAAGTGGGACTAATGGTCCATGTCCATTATCCATTATCCATGGATAATAAGTGGGACTTTGAATCACTTGGTAGAATGTTTTTTGTTTGTGGACATAAAAAACTGAAATCAGTCATTCTTCTGATAAATTTATAATATTGTATTTGTATGACAGAGATTGACTAAATTTTCTTAAGTGAAAAAAGAAGCTCTATATACATAATAGTATGTACCATTTTTTTCTAGTAAAAATAATTACAGCATTAAATTCTATCATAGAGATTGCTGCATGAAATTATATTCCCCTACTTCCACCCCAGATCATTCCTTTTTGGCTCAATCGTGACAGCGTGGTACTGGGAGAGAAATAGATTGGACAATGGGAAGCCTAAAACTTACTCTTACCTTAACCAGAACAGAAATTTCTCCAAATTTCTTGGATCTTATTTTTATTTCTGTACCTTGCCAACCCTGGCAACATAGCTGGTACCTCTAGAGCTGAGTGAATGTAAGTTGAATGCATAAATAATTGAATGACCTGTGTTTCACTTTAGTTTAGAAATTAGGATCTCTAACTATATGGTGAACCTTTGACCGTGTACTGCTTTCTATCCATACTAGAGTTTATGTCATATACATCAATGTGAAGAGATTGCTCTACTAAGAGCTGTCCCAAATATTTAGAATAGGCTTAGATATAGAATAATGCAAATAAAACCAGTTTCTATTTTCTATTTAGTCTTTATTTTCTCATGTCTCTTTATCAGAATTTTCTATTCCTATCCCACTGTTTAGTCTCCGAAGAACCTAGGGAGCTCATCTTTGTACTGACTTGTGGAAAGTAGAGATTACTTTTATTCTTTGGTTGGCCATTGTTTAACTTGTGACTCTTTGGTCTCCCCTGAGTTTTTGATCAAACTGCTTAATGTAGTAAACCCTAAGACTGGCATCTGGATACAAGCAGGAGCAACTATTCCCTATATTAATTTTCTTCATAGAAATGGATCTTGTGGGAACTCTTTCATTCTTGTCAGTCTCTGGTAGTTCCTGAGCCTGCCTGGTACATATCTAGGTGCCTGTATCCAGATGACTTACTGGCTAAATAGTTTTTGCCTCTTAATTCTAGAAAATAGTCTCCCTAATAAAAGATAAACTCCACAAAGGAAAAAGATTCTTGTTTGTTCTGTGCAGTGCTTATTCCTAACTTCTAGAATAGTCTCTGGCACAGAACAAGCACTTTTTGGTATTTACTTAACACTTAACATAGCATTTAATGTGCCAGCACTATTCTCAGTGCTTTTACACATCTTATAATTTATTTCATTTTCATAAAAACCCAATGAGATGTTGGTATTACTTTATACATTAAGAAACTGAGTTACAGAGAGGTGAAGAAAGAGCTAGCTGGCTCAAATCTGGCTGCAGAGTCTGAGTACTTGGTGCTGCCTCTCAGCATAGGGAGAATGACTAATTCTCATTGAAGAGGATATTTTTCTATCACCAGTACCTAGTGCCATTGAGACATCTTTGGGTTTCTAAGGTATTTTACTAGGGACAATAATAAATTATCTAAAAACTACATAACATACTCTTTCCAACTAACACATCTGTTTATAATGTAACAATTAATTATAAACAATTAAATTATAGAAATTTAATTAAATATAAATTAAATTATGTACTTCATAAATTTAGGGCTAGTTGTATCTTTTTCCATAAAGATAAGAACAGGTTAAAATAAAAGGTTAACATTTTAGAAGTCCTTCCTTTTAAGAAAATGTACTTGTCATTAAGGAAGTTTAAAAATTTAATTATGAGAATTTAAGATAAATGCTTTTTACTTTTATTATTCCTATAACCTATTATAAATTGGAGCTAGGGATAGCATAATGTTAGTTCTCTCTGCTTCTTTGCCTGTAATATTCTCCTTAACTCTATTAGCTATTTTCTTTTGGTGGTTTATCAGAGGAGAGGAAATAGCATGACAATTGGAGAACCTTTTTTTTAATGTAATATAAGTGTATTTTCTTGATATGTTTGATTTGGACTTCATATACTTATCATTACAATATTTTAGCTGTTTGGTTTTTTTGTTTTTCATTTGTTTTTTTAAATTTTTAAAAAATTTATTTTTGTTTTCAGTTTTCTAGCTGTTTGTTTTTCGATCATTGGCATTTTTCTGCTCCTATCCTTGTACTTTTTGTGTGCCGTGGAGCTCTAATGTTATCTCAGTTCATTCTGTTATACCTAAAAGATGCCCCCAACCCTCAACTTAATTATCCACCAGACTACTAACCTACATTTGCAGCAATAGGGTTGTTTGTTATTTTCAGTTTATGTAGGATGCGATCTCATTTAATCTTCACAAGAGTTTGTTGATCTTTGTTGTCCTATTTCTAAGACCTGTAGAGTACTTGCCCTGTAGTCAGCATACAGCAGTAAACTTTTGTGGAATGATTCAATCAATGAACTCTACTGCTTTACTAGTCAAGAAATTCAAGCTCATCACCTTAACAAGAATCATGAAGCCTATTCCTGATTTTTATATTAAACTGTTTTCCTTAAAAAATGAAGCAGAACCTAACAAGTAAAACATAAAGGTCTTAAGAAAGAAAATAAGTTCAACCCAGTTATGGTAAACATTTTGATAGTGAGCTTTCCAGTGAAAAGGATTTAAAGATCTTGTTTAAACAACTATAAAGAAATAAGAAGGTTGTCAATGATGTTGGCTATATAGATCACTTAATCTCTTAGCTCTTTCATAATGCCTTTAATAGTTTTATTTCTGAGTTATTTGTTTAGCCATTTGAATTGTGTAGGAGTGTCTGAAATGAGACAAAATGTTTTCATCATCCTCTAGGTTTAAAATATAGGCAAATCAGATAGATTAAGCTGCTGACTTGAAGCTAGGACTGTGTTATATAGTTCTGCTTTAAGAATCTAATATTTAGAAGGAAAACAGAAGTTATCAACTTGCAGAACAAAATTTCTCCGAAAAGTATAATACTTAAGTCTGTGCCAATCTGCTCCTTCCTCAGTCTAAATTGAGCAATAAAATAATTTTCCTCTTTTCTGTCTTGAACATGCCTGAAAATATTCTTCTGGAAGATTTGCAGGTTGATTAGAGATCACATTGTTATGCCTATCACATCCTAAATAGCAATGAATTGTTGAATATATTCTTTGGGTATAGACTATGAAGCTGATACCATAAATGCATAGTCCCCTTCACATTTTAGATACTGTGTATCCTTGACAGGCTAAAGATCAAGCAAAATTAGGAACTGGCATTTTTAAGAAATGAAATACTTTGTTTACCTTCACATCCATTGAAGCTTGTTTGGTTTTTCTTCTAGGTCTTTCAGGCATAAATACTTAAGTCCTCTTATTTCTTCTTGTTATCGGTCTATTTCGCCATTTACCACCAGTAGAGATATAATGAGAATGAAGCATGTCCCTTAAAAAAACAAATGCAGTATTCAGAATTTGTCTAATACTACTTGTAGTAATCACTTTTTTACATTCAATTTTTAAAAATTGTGGTAAAATGTACCTAACGTGAAATTTACTCTCTTAATCATTTTTAAGTGTGTATTTCAGCTCTATCTCAAGCTGAAATATAAATATGTATATTAAGTATATTCGTACTGCTCTGTGACCAATTCCTAGAACTTACTCATCTTGAACAACTGAAACTCTGCCTATCAAACAACTCCCCATTTTCCCCTTCCCCTAGGCTCTGGCAATTCTATTAATACTTTCTGTGTCTGTGAAATTGACTACTCTAGGTACTGCATAAGTGAAATCATACAGTATTTTTTTTTTGACTGGTTTATTTTACTTAACATAATGTTGTAAGGGTTTATCCATGTTGGGAAATGTATCAGAATTTCCTTCCTTTTTAAGGTTGAATATTATTCCATTGTACAGATAATACCACACTTTGTTTATCCATTCATCTGTTGATGAACATTTGGGGTTCTTCCACCTTTTCCATATTGTGAGTAATGATTTTATGAACATGGTGTCCAAATATCTGAGTCCCTGCTTTCAATTCTTTGGCTATATACCTACAAGAGGAATTGCTAGATCTTATGGTAATTCTATGTTTAATTTTTTTGAGGACTACCATACTATTTTCTGCAGTGGCTGATCTATTTTGCATCCCTACCAGCAATGCACAAGGGTTCTAATTTCTCCACATCCTTGCCAACGCTTAATATTTTCTGGGTGTTTTCTTTGTTTCTTTTTTCTTGACAGTAGCCATTCCGATGGGTGTAAGAAATCTCATTGTGGCTCTGATTTGCACTTCCCTAATGATTAGTGACACTGAGTATTTTTTCATATGCTTGGCTGGCCGTTTGTATATCTTTGGAGAAATGCTATTCAAATTCTTTGCCGATTTTTTAAATTGGATTGTTTGTTTTTTTATTATTGCGTTTTAGGTGTTCTCTATACAGTCTGGATTGTAACCTCTTATCCGATATATGACTTGCAGATCCTTTCTGCCATTCCACAGTTGCCTTTTCACTCTGTTGATCATGACCTTTGATGCACAAAGTTTTAAATTTTGATGTTTGGTTTATGTATTTTTTCATTTGTTGTCTGTGCTTTTGGTGTCATATCCAAGAAATCATTGCCAAATCCAATGTTGTAAAACTTTTCCCTATGTTTTCTTCTAAGAGTTTTATAGTTTTAGCTCTTACGTTTAGATCTTTGACCCATTTTGAGTTAATGTTTTTATATGGTTGTAAGGTAGGGGTACAGCTTCATTCTTTTGTATGTGGATATCTTTTACATTCAGTTTTCTACTATAAGGAAAGATTTGTGTCTGTAAGTGTTGGAAACCCCAGTGAGCTACTTTGTTTAATGGTAAATTTATTGAGAAGAGATATTTATTGATTTATTTATTGATATCTTTTATTAATTTGATTTTTTTTAATTGATTTTTTAACTTGAGCTCAAGAAGAGGTTGAACAGTTCAGCTGCTGGAAGTCCTGGGATGCAGCTAGGTCACAGGGGAAAAAAAAGTCAGGATCTGAAACACAGCCAGAGACCTTTGTTGTCTTCCTCCCTCCCTTCCTCCCTCCTTCCCTCCTCCCCACCCCCCCCCCCCCGCCCCCCCTCTCCCGCTCCTTTTTGGGCTTCTTTTTATGTGTTGGCTTCATTCTTTCAGTGCAGACTGGCCTTTTTTCTCCACATGGCAGGAAATATACTCACCAACATTCAGTTTTATGTCTCAGAGATTCAGCTCTTGTACTGATCTCAAAGCTGTATCAGGTACAAACACTTAAAAATTCCAGTAAGAGAACTCTTTGGCCCAGCCAGATTCAGTTTTCTATCTCTGGATCACTTAGCTGAGGCCCACAAATAGGGCCGTTTGTCTTAATCTGGTAATTCCTAAGCATGTTAACCGTTAGATATAGGGACAGCAATTAAGAAAAGGGATACTAGTCAGTCTCAGATATCTAATACTACCCTTCTGCCATAGTATGATTTGTGTCCCATTTTACAAATAAATATGGTATTGATCACCTGTTAAACAGTAATTAGAGCTCAGAGCCTCTCAAATGTTGAAAGATTGAAAACGTATAGAGGTGATTTTCTGCTTAAAATTTTTTGAGGTATCTTGTACCTCATCATTTAACTGTAAAATGTAGTTTAAATAAAAATGAATTAAAGTTTTGAGAAATTATTTGGAATACTTTATAATTTTCACTAAAACTCATATAAACCTGACAAAACTAGAATGGGTAAAAAATATTAAAATCAGCAATTTAAATATAAATTAAGTAGTATGATATATTTAATATCACATATACAATTAGGATATATAGAGAATACTATAATATTTGGAGAAACCCATTACATTTAGAAGCCTTCTCAGGCTACTGAAGGAAGAGTGTTAATTCCTCTGTATCCATGGTGCATGATCCTAAGGTTCTTAGAAAACATGGATGAAACACACACACATCAAAACAAAGTATTAGCTTATCTATGACATCCATTATAATTTCTATAATATGTATTGTATCTGTATAAAACTTGGTTTTAATTAATTCCTGATTCAACATGCTATTCAAAACATGTCTTACATATAAAAACTGCTATCATAATTGGTTACTTGGAGAATCTCTGGACTTAGAAGAGAGGAAGATTTCAAAAACAGTAGCCTAGGGAAACTGACACTAAGGGCAGATTTCTTTTTCTTTTTTTTTTTTAATATTTATTTTATATTGGAGTATAGTTTGATTAACAATGTTGTATTAGCTTCAGATGTACAGCAAAGTGATTCCGTTATACATATACATGTATCTATTCTTTTTCAAATTCTTTTTCTATTTAGGTTATTACAGAGTACTGAGCTGAGACAATAGGTCCTTGTTGGATATTTATTTTCAATACAGCAGTGTGTACATGTCAATCCCAAACTCCCAGTCTATCCCTCCCCGTCACCTTTCCCCTCCCCCGCCCCAGATAACTATAGATAACTATAAGTTTGTTCTTTAAGTCTGTGAGTCTGTTTCTGTTTTGTAAATAAGTTCATTTGTATCTTTTTCGTAGATTCTGCATATAAGCAATATAATATGATATTTGTCTTTCTCTGTCTGATTTACTTCACTTAGTATGATAATCTCCAGGTCCATCCATGTTGCTGCAACTGGCGTTATTTCATTCATTTTAATGGCTGAGTAGTATTCCGTTGTATATGTGTACCAAATCTTCTTTATCCACTAATCTGTCAATGGATATTTAGATTGCTTCCATGTCTTGGCTATTGTAAACAGTGCTGCAATTGAACACTGGGGTGCATGTATCGTTTCGAACCATGTTTTTCTCCGGTATATGCCCAGGAGTGGGATTGCTGGATCATATGGTAGCTCTATTTTTAGTTTCTTAAGGAACCTCCACACTGTTCTCAGTAGTGGCTGTACCAGTTACATTCCCACCAACAGTGTAGGAGGGTTCTAAGGGCAGATTTCTTCTTCTTTTTTTAACATCTTTATTGGAGTATAACTGCTTTACAATGGTGTGTTAGTTTCTGCTTTATAACAAAGTGAATCAGGTATACATATACATATATTACCATATCTCCTCCCTCTTGCGTCTCCCTCCCACCCTCCCTATCCCATCCCTCTAGGTGGTCACAAAGCACTGAGCTGATCTCCCTGTGCTATGCGGCTGCTTCCCACTAGCTATCTATTTTACATTTGGTAGTGTATATATGTCCCTGCCACTCTCTCACTTCATCCCAGCTTACCCTTCCCCCTCCCCGTGTCCTCAAGTCCATTCTCTACGTCTGCATCTTTATTCCTGTCCTGCCCCTAGGTTCTTCAGAACCTTTTTTTTTTTTTTTTTAGATTCCATGTATATGTGTTAGCATACGGTATTTGTTTTTCTCTTTCTGACTTCACTCTGTATGACAGACTCTAGGTCCATCCACCTCACTACAAATAACTCAATTTTGTTTCTTTTTATGGCTGAGTAATATTCCATTGTATATATGTGTCACATCTTTATCTGTCGATGGACACTTAGGTTGCTTCCATGTCCTGGCTGTTGTAAATAGAGCTGCAATGAACATTGTGGTACATGACTCTTTGTGAATTATGGTTTTCTCAGGGTACATGCCCAGTAATGGGATTACTGGGTCGTATGGTAGTTCTATTTTTAGTTTTTTGAGGAACCTCCATACTGTTCTCCGTAGTGGCTGTATCAATTTACATTCCCACCAGCAGTGCAAGAGGGTTCTAAGGGCAGATTTCTTGAGAGAGATGAATTGCCTAAAATATTTTTAGTTTAGGAGGAACCTGCCTGTTTTACAGTTACATATTTAAGACAAGCCAGAGATTTATTTGACCTAATAAGCATATTATGTTAAAAATTCAAAGCAAGGATTTGTGGGACTTAGTAACCAGTCACACCTTGGTGTGTATTTTTGCCGACTTCAGACTGTTTTCTTAGAAGGCCCAACTGAGATCAGCTGCTTTGAGGGGATAAATTCTTTGGGTATGCTTTTATCATTAATTTGTTTTTAAATTAAAAAACAGTATATGATCCCTGTAACACATATAAATTTTAGTCACTTCCCAGCCCCTCTCCCTAGAAATGAGTACTATTAATAATTTGTTGTGTCTTCTTCTAGGGCATATGTTTTCCTAGAATAGAAGTTTAGATTTAGTGGAATACAAGAACATTTTGGACCATGCTGTAGTTTTTCTAGTGGCAGGGTAGGCTTGGATGGAGTCTTAGTGGTTTGTATATGGTTTCTGAGGGCTTTATTGGGGCTTGGGAAGAGCTTCCCATAGATGGGTGACTTTACATAAGAGAGGCAAGACAAATTTTAAAAAATTGCTGAGGATTAACTGTGCATGCTCAAAAGGTAAAAGTAATATTACTTTCTTCTTCCCCTTCCCTCTTGTGGTATTTGTGCTCTTCCTCCCAGAAGCTAGAGTTCAAATTAGTGTTGTTTATGCTGTGTTTAAGCTGTGAGTACGTTAAGACTTTTGTGTTAATATCTGTGGTAGTAGTCATAATTCTTTCAAGTGTCAGAAGCCCAAGTCATATTGGTTTAAACAAAGAAAGGAATTTATGGCTTATTTGACTGAAAAGTTTAGGGATCTGGGTACTCAGAAAAGTAAGAATTTCTCTCTTTTTCTCTTGGTTTTGTTGTCCTTTCTGTTGATTTAATACCCAAGTAGGCTCTTTACACGTGGGGCCTCCAGGATTGTGTCCTATCAACTTAGCTTCAGCATAAAGAGAACATGTTGATGAACAACAAGGACCTATTGTACAGCACAGGGAACTCTGTAATAACCTAAATGGGATAACCTAAATGGGAAAAGAATTTGAAAAAGAATAGATATATTTATATGTATAACTGAATTACTTTGCTGTACACCTGAAACTAACACAACATTGTTAATCAACTATACTCCAATATAAAATAAAAATTAAAAAAAAAGAAAAAAACATATCTTACCAAGAATTTCAACAGAAATTTTAGCATTGACTTTGGCCTGGATTAATGGGCCTGGATCAAATAAGTGTTTCTGGACAGTTATATGTGACCAACCCACCACAATTACGTAGACGTGACAATAGAGGAGCTGTAGTTTAGGTTATGCTAGGCTGTACTAGAATAATAACTCCCAAATCTCAGGGACTTTACGCAGCAAAAGCTTATTTCTTGCTCATGCAAAGTCAGCCACAAGGCTAGGTGATAACTCTAGTAGTCCATGTGGTAACTCAAGAATCCATACTGTTTTCACCTTGATCTTAACATGAAGCCTCCACAGTTGCTTCATCAGGGAATGAAGAAGCCCAGACGTTTATGCATGAACTATAATGCTTTAGCTTGGTACTTAACACAGAGCTAACAGCCCATTATATACAGAATTAGCCACATGGTTCTGCCTAACTGCAAGTGTGCTGGAAAATGTGTGAAATAATAGGGATCTTTATTTCTTTATTTTTTTTTGCGGTACGTGGGCCTCTCACCGCTGCGGCCTCTCCCGTTGCGGAGCACAGGCTCCGGACGCGCAGGCCCAGCGGCCACGGCCCACGGGCCCAGCCGCTCCGCGGCATGTGGGACCCTCCCGGACCAGGGCATGAACCCGTGTCCCCTGCATCGGCAGGCGGACCCCCAACCACTGCGCCACCAGGGAAGCCCAATAGGGTTCTTTGATGAGCAGAAATATGTCTGCTACAAACTGTTACAGAATAAAAAAGTGTAGTGAGTGATGCAGGTAGGCATAGACAACAAATGTCAATTATAGCCTATAACTCTAAACAATGCTTAAAATGTTGATATACAAAATTATGTTCAGAATTTGAAACTACTTGCTGTTTGGAATGTTCTTCGCCCAAGTTTGACTTGTTTTTATTTAAAGTAATTCAGGGACTCATGGTTGAAAATCACTGACTTTAAAAGTAATTTCCAGCATGCAACCCATTTATAGGTTGGAGACTGTGGTTATAACCATAATAAGTTAATCAGTTACCTCATAATTGCTGATTTCCATAGATATTATAGTTTAAACCAGTACATCTCAAATTATTTGTGATGATGGACTAGTTTCTTTTAAAGTTTCTAGTGATGCTTTTATAAAATACAATAAAAATTTAATGCTAGAAAAAAAATGACATAAAAGGAGACATGAAATACAGGCCCTACTTTTTTTTACTGTTAGATTCAACATTTATAAAACTACTCTCAACTTCTGTACTTAGCTTGTTGTGGGATAGGTAATGAGGAGTCTGGACCTTTACTGGTCCATGGATCATATTTTCAGGAGCGTGGTATAAAGGACTGTGGTTAATGCTTTGCAAATATTGTCTACTTTAATTCTCATAACCTTATGGGTTAGAGGTACTGTGTATCACCATTTATAGAAAACTGGGCACAAAGAGTGTGAGTAAATTGCCCAAGGTCACACAGAAGCCACACAAAACCCACGTAGTCCAGTTTGACTCCAGAGTCCATGTGCTTGTCTGCCCCTGATTTTGCAAAGATGAAATGAGGTAGCATTCTAGTCCGAGACTGTCAAGAATGGACATAGATACAGGCAGAGAAAGTTACAATTGGAATTAATTCATTTGCCTAAAGAAAGAGAAGGTTAAGGATCACATAGTGATTTTCATATAAAAGTAGAGTTACAGAGGATACTGACGAACTATTCTTTTATCCTGTAGTGGGTCCGCATCTGTTTACATTTTACCTTAGTTAGTATTATAATCCCTGATTTACAAAAGAAAATAATGATAGTATTTCCTTGAAATACGTGTCTTTCTGCCATAACTCAGTTTCATATACTGAGTACTTTGTTTCATATGCTGAGTACTTTGTTTTTTTTATTCTTCCTCTTAATTCTTTTTAGTTTGATAGCATAATCAACCAAATTGTTACTATTACACTCGTATAAACATAGAAATAACATTTCTTTCTACAGGAATCAGTATTTTAAGGAGAAAATGTAAGTAATGATTGTCTATTATGATGGTAATAGGCAATCATGTTGCTGTCTTAATTTTTTTACATCATTAAATTCTTGATATAATGAAATTGGAAACTTTCAGAGTATTTGAATTTCAACAACAGTATTTTAGTAAATTTTAAAAAATCTTCTTCCTATAGAAATCTGGTTAAGAAGTACTGTCCCAAACGTTCCACCAAAGATGAAGAGCCAAGGTAAATTATATACCTATTTACGGTTGCATATTAAAGTTTAAAAGAAGACCTATATTTTTGTTATTTAGTAAAATAAATATTATGCCATTAGCTTTTTATAAAGATTTTTAAAAGTTTATTTTAATAAAAAATCATAATGTTTATGAAAGAGGAAACTACTGTTTTTTCTTATGAGGTTGCATACTTCAGGGGGCTTGATAATAGCTTTTTAGAATAGTTGAAGTGTGATTTCTAAGTAATAGGTGGACTGGGACTCCACTTGAATGATGTAGTCTCCAGAAGAAAAGGGTATTTTTTCCATACTTTATTTTGTAGCTGTCAGCTTGTTAGATTCTTGCTTTTACTTTTACAGGTAGTAAAACAATTTGGCTGGTTGGTTTAAAGGATTAATGAAAAGGAATAAGGTTTTCAGGGTAATTTTGGAACTCTGAATAAAAGGTTTGCCTATGAGCAAACCTTTGCCTGTGAGCTTTTTGGCATTCTTAAACAGGGGGATACATGGATAGTTGTAAAATGCAGAAACAAAAGGAGACTAGACTTAAAACAACTTTGTGTGTAATTGTCAGTTGTTAGAGGATTCTCAGGTTTAGTGTTAATGGAGTCCTAGCTGAGCTGTCCACCTTCAGCTTATGTAAGAGTGTTCCGGCAGTGTATTCAAGTAAATCTATACATTTTAATACAGTGATTCTCTTTGTTTCTCTCCTTCCCTCCACACACATTCTTTTTACCCTTATTTTTGCCCCTTCTTACCCCTCTGTGGTGCCAACCATAGCGGCACTTCAATTGCATTCAGGATGTGGGCAGGCATACAGGCAGCTGTATCCAGAGCTGATAGCAAAATTGTTCTGTAGATCACCCATCGAGATGCATTTGAGTGGTATAATTGGCAGGTTCTGTCCTCTAGAGAAAGCATATCATCTCTGTAATAGGTTCAGCTGCCAAGCCTAGGAATCCAACCAAGTTCATTCCCAAGCTCAGGGCAGTTAATTGGCAACGTAAGAGATTCCAGTATGCTAAAAGAGCCTGCAGGTAGTATTCTTATTATTTTTTGACCCCAAATATCCTTTTATTTATAAATTAAGACTGCCCGAAGATATATAAACATGTACAACTTGAGCTTAAGCAGGATTCTTTTCATACAAAGTTAATTTAGAGCTAGTAGCTGAGATTTAGGTTGAATATGTTAAAATTTGTTAAGTATCAGGCTCAATCTATACCTCACAAAAACATTTATAATGAAAGTAAAAATAAATTTCACCATTTTTAATATGTTTTTGTCAGGTTTACTTCGTGTATAGCCTTTTTTAACATCCTTAACGAGTTAAATGACTATGCAGGACAGCGAGAAGTAGTAGCAGAAGAAATGGCGCACAGAGTTTATGGTGAATTAATGAGATATGCTCATGATCTGAAAACTGAAAGAAAAATGGTAATTCTTGTCATTTTTATACAGTTATAATAGTATATGAAATATTTTCACAGAAATGAAGTAATTACTTTGCTTTTTAAAATAATGTATAGTCATACAGCATAAACTGGTTTTCTATTTCTCTAAATTTCTTCTAGCTAAAATTATCTCAAGACATTCTTGCTAATTTGTGATCCTTTTGGATTTAAGACTGAGGTTTGCTAAATTCCAGCCAGTGGGACAAATCTAGTTTACTGCCTGTTTTTGTTTCCTAGTTACCATGAGCTAAGAATGGTTTTTACATTTTTAGATAGTTGAAAATGAAAAAAAGAATATTTTATGACTTGTGAAAATTATATGAAATTCAAATTTTAGTGACCATAAAGTTTTATTGGAACAGGCGCACACTCATTCACTTATATATTGTGTGTGGCTGCTTTTGCATTATATTAGCAGAGTTGAATATTTGTAACAGAGACAGAGACCGTGTGGTTTGCAAAGCCTAAAATGTTTATTTGACCCTTCATAGAAAACTTTGTCAACCCCTATTTAGATAATCATGTATTTTCCAAGAGACATCTTTAATCTGTCTTAAAGATTATATTTAAAATATTTAAGTAATAGTCTATAAAATGCATTTTAGAGAATTTTTGCCTTACTAATAATCTATTCCTAAGTCTTGATAAAGTTTACAGAATTAGTACCTTGAAAAAAAATTAAGTGAAAAGCCTTTTGGGGACTTTAGGCTTTAATTGGTATTGTAATTTAAAAATTTGTTTTGTTTGTTTTTTTGGTTGTTGTTATGATCTTCAGCATCTTCAAGAGGGACGAAAAGCCCAGCAATACCTTGACATGTGCTGGAAACAGATGGATAATGTGAGTTATAGTGTTTTCATGTTTAACATAAAATTTTGTAGCATTTAGCTCTAAATGCTCTTATGCTTCATATCTATTTGAGTTTAATATTTCTCAATGTAGTATTATTTGTAATTTGACGTTGGTGTAAGTAGAGAATATGAGACCATTTTGTCTGTTTTCCTTTTTTCTACATGGTTCTGTACTTGTACCAATTCTATAATCTTCAGATAATTGTAAACATTTAGGAAGATTCTTTTTGACTTTGCCATTGTTACTATAAAATATTGATAGAGGATAGAAGTAATAAGGAAATATTGATACATCCTAGAAGACCATGTGACTGAGACTAAGAGAAACTAGATTCTAGTTCTGCCTTTTCCTTAGCACCTGATTTTTTCTTGACTTCAGTTTTAGCAAATGAAAAACGAAGACAGTGAACTAGATTATATGAAATGTTTCTTCCAGTTCAGTGATTCTATAATTGAGTGTTTCTAGTACTGGGCTGCTGGTCATAGACTATCGTACTGTAGGAAATAAAGTACTTTATAGGGCAAAATTATAAAAGCGTAATAATTATTTACTTTAAAAACTTTCCAAAGGTACTTATTAATGTGGTTTTTCTTAAATATCCTGGCATACAGTCATTTGAAAACCAAGATGTTTACATGGAACATTTTATCTTCTTTACTTAAAACGTTATGCCAAATGATGTGCTGTCATATAAGGTTAATATTCTTTCTTGAACCCTCATGTTAGCAAGCAGTTTACTCTTTCCCTGCATACTTTTATGATGGACACTGTATTCCTTGAAAATTATGCTGAAGGGAGTTTTTCATGTTAATCAATTTAGCTTGTGGTTGTTGGAAAAAGGACAAGTCTGAGATTTAAAAAAAAAGTATGCATATACGTGTACAGCTTTCAGCTTTTTTTCTTTTCTTTTTTAAAGGCACGGATTAAAAGCTTAGATTAAATTTCTACTATATAACTGTCACTGATGTAAGATTCTAATCACCAGTACTGATTGAAAATTCTTAGGTATATTAATAGTCTCTTTTCATTTTTGTTTTGATTTTCTTTCTAATTGGTTTCAGAAAGACTTCTAGGGAGTGTTTACATTTATTAAATTTTAAATTGCCTTAACTAGCATCCTTAGTATCTGCCACCCAATGAATGTGTATGTATGTGTGTCTTTCATTTGCACAAAATAACAGACTCCTACACTCATGAGTTATTGGTCCCTTTAAAAACTGGAGTTGACACAAATCATTCCTGTTGATATGTGCTGACTTACCTTTAGAACAATTGTTAGTTATTAAGCAAAAGTCATAAGGGTCATAAAAAACAAGCATCAAAAAATGTAGGAGAGATTTCTTTAAAGCGTTAACAATATTGTGAAATAAAGGTGAGTTCAGCTCAACTCATGTTTATTGAAGGCATCTGTAACATGTATTGAGTCTGGTGCAAAAGCAAATATGATATGGTCTTGTTTTTGTGGAGCCTGCAGTCTAGTAAGAAAGAGACACAAATATAATTTCTGTGTAATATGTGGAAATATGTGCAGGATGCCTTTTATAGTCCCATGTCTTCATGTCTAATCAAGAAAACGAAATTGTAAAATTCCTAACATGTTTGCAATAATTGAGAGGATATTTAAAGAACTAGGAGAGAAAGCTTGAATTAGTGACAGAGTATTGAACATTGAGAAAAAAAAATTTTAAAGACAGTTATTAACCCAGGATAAACAAAATAGGCCCCACTGACATTTAAGTTGAGGGCAGAAGACAGTAGCCTGTGAAGAAGATTTTGAAGGAATGGTCAGAGATTGAGAAGATTGAAGCATCAGAAATGGCAGGTCTATCAGGTGGTTCCAAGTAACAGATCATAGGAGTTTATAAGAACAAAGCTCGGAAACAGGTCAGTTCTAGAGTTGGTCAGTAGCTCAGTGATGTCACCAAGGCTGCTTTTTCTATCTGTCCACGTTGCTGTCTTGTCCATGGCCTTTTCCCTCAGGCTTGTCCCTTTATGGTCAACAGTTGATTTAAGCAGCCAAGCACCACATCCTCATTCAGCTGCATGCAGAAGCAGGAGAGAGGAAGCATTTCTCTTCTGTTTCCTCTTACCAGGGAAGGAAAGCTTTCCCAGAAAACCCCAGCAGAATTCTTCATGGGTGCCTTTGACAGGATTAGATTACTTGACCATGCCCCAGCTGTGGGAAGGCTGGTAAAGCAAGTTATCAGCTCTTTTCAGCCTCCGTACAGGGAGGTGGACTCTTCTGAGAAAGAATAGGGGAGTAGATGTGGCTGTTGATTAGTCTGTGACACAAAGGATGAAGAAAGGAGAATCTTTTCTGGAGTATATCCCTGTATTGTATAATGATATAATATCTTTCAGGGAAGGAGTATTTTTAATATTACTGTACTCATGATTCTTTTGCTGTTGCAAGGAAATTAGTAGGTAGATTTTTTTTCACAAACAATAGGACACTTAATATAAAAGTATTGTTGTGGGCTTCCCTGGTGGCACAGCGGTTGACGGGCCGCCTGCTGATGCAGGGGACACGGGTTCGTGCCCCGGTCTGGGAAGATCCCACATGCCGCGGAGCGGCTGGGCCCGTGAGCCATGGCCGCTGAGCCTGCGCGTCCGGAGTCTGTGCTCCACAACGGGAGAGGCCACAGCAGTGAGAGGCCAGTGTACCGCAAAAAAAAAAAAGTATTGTTGTGTATGAGTTGCCTCAAATTACACCAAAATTAGTAGCTATAGCTGTTCAATTTGAAAACACAGCTCTGAACTGAGTTTCAGAGAATTAACTGTGGAAATTTAATTTTAATCTTCACAGGAAAGTGACATTCTGTATATTATGTATATTCAGATATATTTATGCTTTGAATAAATTTTATGTATCTCATTTGATATCTCATACTAATAAAAATAGTAAGTACATTTAAAATTTTTACCCTGGAAACTAAGGGTAAACTAAAAGCCAGAGCAATAGTTATGTGAGCTGATACAGTGGCATTTGAAAAGTGGTTCTAGAGGTTTTGGGGTATGGTTTACAGGACCTTGCTAAGGGCTTGGGGTTTAGTACTCACACACTGACAAAGTTTAGGTTTTAGCTCTGTATGTTTGGAGAGTTGGAACTGAAATCCCTGTATAAAGTTTGACTCTTTGAAGGACTAAACCTTTAGCAAAAGGTGGCAGGAACTCTGCCTACTGGCCAAGGGAGGTAGCGAAGAACCTTGTCTCTATCTGAAGGTCAAGGAGTATCCTGTGAGAAATGTAAACCTTTTGACCTTGTAGTTATGAGGTTTGCACTATCTGAATAGTTTTGTAATCCTCAAGACAAGAAATTGACATTGTAACTGGTTAGGTAAATAGAAAATGTTGACATCCTGTGCTTTCTTCTGAGTAATTCTCAGAATACAGGTAGCAAGGCATATATTTTCCAGACAAGAAATTGGAAGAGTCTCTTCTGTGGAATTTAATTAGTTTGAGAGGAAAGACTTAAAGATACAGGCACCATGGTTTCTCCAAGGAAACTGCCTGGCCTTATCACTGTAGAGGAAAAGGCCATAATCCAATTAGCTTTTAAAATAAGAGCAGATAGGCAGGTATCCCCAGACATTTAAAAAAAAACATCTAATGTAGACACCAGAGTATGCAGAAAAACTAGTATGCAGAAAAAAAAGCAACTTTGAAGAAACAGTGACTGTGAAAGGAAATAGAAATTAAAAAGCAAAAACAAGCAAAACCCAGAAATATTATTAACATTTTCATAGGGAATAGAGAAGTTATTACATCCATGAAATAGGAACAAGATACTATAAAGAAAGGAACATATAAAGAACAAAAAAGAACTTTATGGTAGCAGAAATGAAAAGCTCACTAGAAAGAATGAAATTGAAGAAATCTCTCAAAGTAGAGCAAAATGACAGAGATTGAAAATATGAGAGAAAATATAAGAGAATTAGAGGGACTCATCCTATAGGTTCATTTTCAAGATAATAAGCATCTTAAAAAAGAGAAAACATAGAAAATGGATAGGCAAAATTAATTCAAGAAAATTTCCCCAGAACAGAAAGACATGAGTTTCCAGATGGAAAGGATTTTCCAGGTGCTCAGCACAGTGGATTCACAGCAAGACATATCTTCATGAAATTTCAGAACAATTAAGAGAGAGAGAAGATCCTACCAACCTCCAGAGAGAAAAAACAAAACAAAATAAACATATTTTATGCAAAGGATCAGGGATCAGAATGGGATCAGGAAGCCAGAAGACAGTGGAGTGGTACTTTTACATTTCTGAAGAAAGAAGATTTCCTACTTAGAGTTTCACACCTGGCCAAATTTTATCAGTTAAAATAGATGGAAAGGCATTTTCAGTCATGGAGACTTAAACAATTATCTCTTTTAGGAAGCTTCTTTTAGGAAGCTACTGCTGAATGTGTTCTAGCAAAATAGAGAAATGAACCAAGAAAGGGGCAGGTGTGGAACTAGGAAATAGGAGATTCGAATTAAGGGAGAATTGAAAGGAATCCCCAGGAAATGGTGAAGGGAAATCCCAAGGTAACAGTTATTCAGTAGGCCTAGTTTGGTAACCAGTTCAAATTTTAACAGGTTACAAACCTGGGTTCTTGATTTCATTAAGAAGATAAAATTGATAGAATTCTGAATATGTTTGAATTAACTGAGGAGAGATGTAAAGAATTGGGGACACTAGGGTTGAATTAGAGAAAAGTACATTGAAAACTAAAGCAAATTTTTTAGAAAAAGACATTAACTTCAGGATAAAAAAATACACAGGAAAGTAAATATATCATATGCTCAGTTGTGAATAGGTTTTGCAAAGTCATACTAATTTGAATTAAATTTAAAAAATTTTAGAGGTCATTCTGGGCAGGTGGTATTCCTGGGACACTTGGAAGAAACAACACAAAACCACTTTGGAGGGATGTTTCCACATTCTAAGCTACATTGGGACTCCATCAAAAAAAAAAAGAAAAGAAAAGAAAACAAGCAAACACCAAAACCAATCAACCAAACATATAAAAACCAAACAAAAAACACCAAACAAACCAAAAAGTCATGCTTAAGATGAGCTTAAAATAGAAAATTACAAAATACATATGATTATTTTTCTTATTATAAAGAGATTGAGATACATAATGAATATTAACTCAGTCATGCCTATGATTTTTTTTCTTAACAGTCTTATGATGTCTCATATTTAAGGCACATGGTTTGTAATAGTAAAATTCTTTGCTAATTTAGAAAAATTTTACTTGTGTAATTTTACACAGTACACAGTGGCAATACCTTAAAGTTACTTTCTTTTTTATTGAGGTATAGTTGGTTTACAATATTGTGTTGGTTTCAGATGTACAGCAAACTTATTCAGTTATATATATATATAAATTCTTTCAGATTATTTTCCAGCATAGGTTATTATAAGATATTGAATATAGTTCCTTGTGCTATATAGTAAATCCTGTTGCTTATCTGTTTTATGTATAGTAATTTATATCTGTTAACCCCATACTCCTAATTTATCCCCCTGTTCCCTTTCCCCTTTGGTAACCATAAGTTTGTTTTGTATATACATTCACTTGTATTATTTTTTAGATTCCACTTATAAGTGATATCATATAATATTTGTCTGACTTAGTCTGCTTAGTATGATATTCTAGGTCCATCCATGTTGCTACATATGATAATATTTCATTCTTTTCTTTATGGCTGAGTAATATCCCATTGTATATATATAGCACATCTTCTTTTTTTTTTTTTTTTTTTTTGCGTTACGCGGGCCCCTCACTGCTGTGGCCTCTCCCGTTGCGGAGCACAGGCTCAGCGGCCATGGCTTACAGGCCCAGCCGCTCCGCAGCATGTGGGATCCTCCCGTACCGGGGCACGAACCCGCGTCCCCTGCATCAGCAGGCGGACTCCCAGCCACTGCGCCACCAGGGAAGCCCCTATAGCACATCTTCTTAAACCAGTTGTCTGTTGATAGGCATTTGGGTCGTTTCCATGGCATAGCTATTGTAAATGGTGCTGCTGTGAACATTGGGGTGTATGTATCTTTTCAAATTAGAGTTTTCGTCTTTTCTGGATATATGCCCAGGAGTGGGACTGCTGGATCATATGTTAGTTCTAGTCTTAGTTTCTTGAGAAACCTGCATACTGTTTTCCACAGTGGCTACACCGATTCGCATTCCCACCTTGTAGGACAGTTCCCTTTTCTCCACACTCTTTCCGGTGTTTATTATTTGTAGACTTTTTTGATGATAGTCATTCTGACCAGTGTGAGGTGATACTTCATTGTGGTTTTGTTTGCATTTCTCTAATAATTAGCTATGTTGAACACCTTTTCATGTGGCTGTTAGACATCTCTATGTCTTCTTTGAAGAAATGTCTGGGTCTTCTGCCCATTTTTTGATTGGGTTTTTTTTTGATATTGAGGTGTATGAGTTGTTTATATATTTTGAATATTAACCCCTTATCAGTCACATCATTTGCAAACATTTTCTCCCATTCCATAGGTGTTTTTATTTTGTTGATGCTTTCCTTTGCAAAAGCTTTTAAGTTTGATTAGGTCCCATTTGTTTAGTTTTGCTTTTACTTCTTTTGCCTCAGGAGACTGATCTAAGAAAGTATTGTTGCGATTTATGTCTGAGAATGTTTTGCTTATGTTCTCTTCTAGGAGTTTAATGGGGTCCTGTATTATGTTTAGGTCTTTAATACATTTCAAATTTATTCATTTTTTTTTTTGCGGTACGTGGGCCTCTCACTGTTGTGGCCTTTCCCGTTGCGGAGCACAGGCTCCAGACACGCAGGCTCAGCGGCCATGGCTCACGGGCCCAGCCGCTCCGCGGCATGTGGGATCTTCCCGGACCGGGGCCCGAACCTGTGTCCCCTGCATTGGCAGGTGGACTCTCAACCACAGCACCACCAGGGAAGCCCTCGAATTTATTCTTATATAAGGTGTTGAGGGAGTGTTCTAATTTCATTGATTTACATGTAGCTGTCCAGTTTTCCAAATACCACTTGCTAAAGAGGCTGTCTTTTCTCCATTGAATATTCTTGCCTCCTTTGTCATAGAGGTGTGTCGTAGGTGTGTGGGTTTATTTCTGGGCTGTCTTTTTTGTTCCATTGATCCATGTCTTTTATTGTGCCAATACCATGCTGTTTTGATAACTGTAGCTTTATAGTATTGTCTGGAATCTAGAAGGGTTATGCCTCCAGCTTTGTTCTTTTTCCTCAGGATTACTTTGGCAATTCTGGGTCTCTTGTCATTCCATATAAATTTTAGTATTATTTGTTAACTTCTAAATGAGATAAATCTAATTTTATTTTTCAGCATTTTAATTTTTTTTAACAGAGTAAAAAGAAATTTGAAAGAGAATGTAGAGAGGCAGAGAAGGCACAACAGAGTTATGAAAGATTGGATAATGATACTAATGCAACCAAGGCAGATGTTGAAAAGGTAAGAAATAATCCAAACTGACTTTAATATCAAAATATTATTACTTGCATATGGAGAGTAGTTACAATATTTGTGTTGGTATTAGAGTTTCCTCAAGAGATACACTACATCTAAATCTAAGATACACAAATATTTGCATACTTTACACATAGTGGTCTGAGAAAGTAATTAGAATAAAATTAACATATTAATGTCAACTGCATTCTGAGTGTATAGGAAAGACCTAGTTGCTATTAGGAATGAGTTTCTATCCTATTTAAAAATAAGATAGAAAGTCTAAGGTATGTTGATGGGGTATGCAAATAGAGGCTGGATAGTGTGCTTCCCAACTATACAGAAGGGAAAACATGATAAAACTGTCAGAAGTGTGATATCAACTATTTGTTTATTATTTGATTAATTCAGTCGTTCATTTTGGAAAACTGAATTCTCTCTTGTCATTCACTGACTGATTCTGGGCCAGATGTTCTGTAACATTACTGTTGGTAGGATCAGCCCTGTAACTTTTGCTGCTTAGCTTCTCCTTCTCCCCTGCTGTATGTTCTTTATCTTAGGACATTTGACACAGTGATAGTGCTAAAATGTTGGGATTTTGAAAAATAGATGAACCTTACTCCATGTTTTTGTATATACAAAGGCCCAACATTAGTATATTTTCTCCTTCGAATTTTGTAATTTCCTATAGCATCAGAACAAGAAAAAGCAAGAGGAAAGGAATAATTTATTTTCTACCTTCCATTTTCTTTACCAGTTTTTAAAAACCCCAAAATCATATACATTTCAGGTTACAGTTACCTTAAAGTTCTTCTAGTATAACTTATGATGGCGTTTATCTTGTCTACCCTATTTTTAATAACATATCTCTTATGATAGTAAGTTCCCTGTTGTTGGGAATATAGAGTCTTAAAATAGTCTGTTCATTTTTTTAAAAAAAATTACCATTTCCTTATATTGATCCCATTTGTCTCCCTGTTCAGCTTTAGTTTCTTTGAGGTACCAGAAAAATAACAAATCTATATTTTTCTCAAAATAGGTTTTTAGATATTTGTAGCAGATTATCTACCCCTAGATGAACTATTGTGTTTCTTCACCTATTGCACATATGAAATATCTTCAAGTTACTTTTCAGACATCTTCAAGTTAATACTCCTTTGGATACCAATTTAACCAATATTCTTTGTTACCTCAAATTGGGTATAGTTCAGTCTGATCAGTTCTGAGTTTGATTACCTCCTTTGTTTTGAACACTAAATTTATGTTAATTATACCCTAAATGTATTTTGGGCAACCACATTGTTTGGCTTGACTCTCATTGAGTTTATGGTTAACTGAAATTCCCATGTCTTTTCACATATGGTGTGGTATAAGAATATGTGTCTCAGACAGAACTTGTACTGTTGGTCTTTTAAACGTATATGCTACATCTGTATCAATTATTAGATTTGATCCTGCTGTTAAGATTTTTGGATCCTGATTTTGATCATCCACTATATTAATTTCCTTCCAGGTATCATGTCATACACATAATGTGTTATCATTACTTGATAAAAATGTGGACCACAACACTTGCAAACAGCTCTATTTTATATATGGGAAACTTCCTTGCTGGTTGACATTGACTCCTTAAGAACTCCTTTGACTTATTATCAAACATCAATTGAATACATAGTTTATGTACTAGGCAAGTTAGGCGAACTCTTTAACTGGACTCTCATTTTTAACTTATTCATTTTGTCTATAAAGGTATCTTTAGAGACAGGTCAGACATCTTGAAATCTAGATATAACATGTCTACTAGTTAGTTTCACCTAACTAGTTCAGAATTTTTATGTTTATATCTTCCTTTTTTATTCTTATTTGTTTGCAACCCCTTTAATTATTAGAGAATTAGGAAAACTTTGAGGTTTTACTTTAGATACCAGAGAGTAGAGGAATTCTGTTTTAAGTGACCAGGAAGGGAAGGGAACATAGTTTCAAGTTACTACTTATGAAAGTTTAAAAAAAAAGCATAAAAAAACAGGTGAAGAGGGAGCAGGCCGAGTATCTTCCTAAAGAAAAGGAAGTCAGTTGCACAAAACCATGAATATACGTAACGCTATCAAACTGTACACTTAAAAATGATTAAGATGGTAAATTTTATGTTATGTGTATTGTGTGTTTTGCTACAATTAAAATTTTAAAAAAATTTGATGAAATATAAAAAGAAAAAGAAAGAAAGAAAGGAAAGGCAGTAGATGTGAAACCCAGAATATGCCAGGGAAGGTGTCAACTGTTTTAGCTTCTAGCCTTATTCTCTTACATAACCTGCTGGAGCCTTTCTCCCAGGCCTTGGGAGTCACAGCCAGTGACTTGGAACATGAGGAGCTTCCTCTGAAAGAACCATTGTGGGTAGGGAATATTCTGAAAACCTTTTATTCCATCATAGTTTGTGAGAGGAGGGAGAAAAGGGAAAGGAGTGAATGAATGTGTACTTAACGATCCCAGGTTAGAACTTGAAGTATATTTTTCTGTAGAAATATTTTGGGCCATGGTGTTTAGTTTTCATAGTACTTATTTATTTTAATTTTCAAGTACACTGTGGATTAAATGGATTTTTGTGGACTTATCTGAGATCTTGACTGCCATGTATTTCTGTAGGTCAGTTTATTTCTGAGTTCAGAAGAACTAACTTGTAGACCTACTGTTAGAAGGTTAGGGATTACAATTGTAAAAACTAGAATTAGAATAATCAAGTGTATTCGCAATGTGCTTTTATTGATATAATTTTCAAAGCACTCTCATCTAACATGATTTATAGCTTGGAACACTGAAAAATTTTCAATTCTTATTTTGTTTTTTTCTATTACTTTATAACAATTGAGAAAATTGTTTAGATTCCCCTCCAATAAATCTAGATTTGTGCTGTTTGTATTCTGATGTTCTCACCAATGAATCAGTAGATGGTACTAATATTCTTATTCAAAAAGCATTTCTATAAGACCTTCCTTGAGATGAACAGAACTATATTCTAAATAAGCATTCTTTAAATAAAGTACCTGTGGATTTGTATAGCGGTAGAAATTATTGTTAAGCATTACATTATCCCCAAATCCCATTTTTACTATTATTTGGTTTCACTGTGGTTCTGGGTTGGATATAACTGGATTATGTTTAAAGAAATGTTTTACTGCTAACTTTGTAACTGTCTAAATTATTCCTGATGCTATTTTTCTCTTCTGATTAAAAGCTTACTATTTCAAACCATAATGTTGTCATTTATTTAATTAAAAAAATCTGAATTTGTTAAGGAGAAACTTTATTTTCATGGGTTATTGTAAGGGGGAGGATTTATTATTGCAGTAAGAAAAAGGGAATATTGCAACAGGGAGACTGGCCATAAGATCTGTAAGCCTCTCCTTTACTTTTAAATGATATCAGTAGTTAGAAAAAGTCTCGTTTTAGTATAACTTGTAGAAAAGTGAATTAGCTGTGATTTTGTTGCTCATCTTGTCGTTGGTGATGATTTGGACCAATTTGCCTCTAGGCTAAACAGCAGTTGAATCTACGTACACATATGGCTGACGAAAATAAGAATGAATATGCTGCACAATTACAAAACTTCAATGGAGAACAGCACAAACATTTCTACGTAGTGATTCCTCAGATTTACAAGGTAAAATTTGGAGATGTGAAATTAACCTAATTTTAGATACGGAAGAGCTAGTCTTTAAATGTAAAACTTTAAAATTTCAGGCATCAATCAGAATGTTTCTAGATTCACTAGTTAGTCATCAAGATTGGTGATAAGAAATTTATGATTATAGATGTGAAAAGTAGATTTTTTCTGACTGAAATCACAGATTTTTCTACAGATTTATTAGTAGTATATTAAACAGTTCACTCAAACAATGACATTTTCTAGATAAATTTTAATACTACATTATTAAGTCTTATGAGATGGGAGAATTCATTGGAATTGTGTATTGTAGTCTGCTCACTCAGAATTTGGAGGTAGCTTTTTGATACTATAACAGAATCATTGGCATTAGTCCAGATGGCAGAAATAAATCTTAAGAAATGCATTTGCTAGCCTGGTTTTTGCCTGCTTATCTTCCTAGCTGCCAGATCATAAATGTAATTCAGGCTTATAAATCCCATCCATCATCATTTGATGATACTAATTGCCAAACGGCCCTCAGGTAAGGACTCCGGAGGTTAAATTATGTTACCGCCTATTCTAGAAAGAAGAGAAATTAGAGAAAAGGGATTTAGTGAAAGTGTTGAAAACAGTAGTACCTGAGAGAGCAGAGCTTTTGTGAAAAGAGTGTCAGTCCAAATACACCTTTTTTTTCTTGGAGGCAAGTTAGAAGTACAAAGGAAGCATAGTGAGAGGTGGTGGACTAGAGAGGGTATCAGATTTCAGTCATTTAATCCAGAGTGTCTAGTCAGCCTGTCCTCACTCTGTGGTGCTTTTCTAAACTTACCAGCTACGCCTTCATATTCTGGGGAGACCTTAACTTGGAGATCCACTGCTTTTCTGTGTTTTGGGGCTTGATCCTTTTGTTTGTACTTTGCTATGGAACAGTCTTGCCACTTTGTGATGCTGGGCGCAGTTCTTTTGTGAAAATGCAGGTCTCAAAATAAATTCCCAGGCTTTGGGAAGTAAAGAGGAAAAAAGTAGTATGAAGGCTTTGGGAGCTAGGGGACTTCAGCAGTGTAGTTGCTTCCTATGAGAAAGAAAGGTCATTGTTGACAAATAAGAAGTGTCAAAAAATGCCTTTAAGTTATTCGGCATAATTGTGTCCTGGCATAATTCTTAGTGCCATGTGCCAATGAATTTTTGAATTGTAGGGATTCCATACATGTATCACTTTGACCTTGTGGCTTCTTGTTTTTCCTCTTGTGTCTCCAACCTTTCCATAGTCACTTTGAGCTGTAGAATGTGGTAGGTTTGGGTACCCATTGGTATGCGGTCAACTGTGGATTCTTGGTCCAGTCAGATCTTACCAAAATGTTCTGAACTAACTTAAGGGTTTAGAATGCTCACACTTGTATATGTTTTATGCCAGTTGCTTAAAAAGGAAAAAAAATGTGTCAAAATTTTGTGTTAAAATGAAACTTTTCCTAGAGCATAAACAACAATAACTGCTCTGACTGAAGAATGAACGGTGGAGGTTGTATGAAACAGAGATCTGGTAGCCTGTAGGGGGTCCTTTAGAAGGCTTGAAAACTGTTGTCACCTGGTTTTAGGATATACTAAAAGCCTTGTATATATATTTTTTTGCTACTTCACAGACCTCAAGTTTTAAGTACTTTAAGTCTGTAGCACTTGTTAAAAGGTATTTACAACAGTGTAACTGTTAGGGTAGAATCTTTGTGGGTATTTTTGTTTTTTGGAAGGGGGCTGCTTCAGAATGAAAAGAAAATTCAGTTTTCCTTTTTTTTTTTTTAAATTCCTAATTATTAGCAACTACAAGAAATGGATGAACGAAGGACTATTAAACTCAGTGAGTGTTACAGAGGATTTGCAGACTCAGAACGCAAAGTTATTCCCATCATTTCAAAGTGTTTGGAAGGAATGATTCTTGCAGCAAAATCGGTTGACGAAAGAAGAGTAAGTGTTTTATAATTAATTTGAGTAATATATTTGGTTTAAGTTAGTGAAATGAATTGGGAAAGGGGGGAAGTAATTGATGGTTAGCTGATTTTAAGTTATATTCTGTAGAAATAACTTATTGCCAGACTCCTTTGGGCTGTAAGGATCATTCTAAACACTAAAATTCTAATTGTTTAAAAGGAAAGAGTTCTAATGCTTCTCTTTCCTTTCCCCACTAATTTTTCAGTTCTACTCCAAGAGTATAACTAACCTATGAACTGTATGTTACAAACTGTATGATACTGTTAGTCTAGTGAAAGTTTAAAGAAGGAAATTGTCAGATCTAGAGTTGTAAGAGTTGCTTGTAACCACAGGAGTTGGTACTTGAGGTGCATTTTGAAGCCTGAGGAGTGTATGGAATGATGGCTCAAGAGAAAAGAAGGAGGGCATTATGAGTAGAAGGTACTGCCTTCAAGAAGCCCTGCTCCTCTTGAAGAAGTAAATCTAATCACATTATATCTTGATTAAGGTCTAGAAAAGGTCTTGTACCTGGTCATTTATCAGTAAATGTTGATTTAGTGACTGAGAAGCTAAGGTTAACAGAAAATGAGGATATGAGGGAAAAGGAAGAGAAGAGAACCAGTGTTTGGGGAGTGCCAAATATGTACTATGTATTTTAGTTTTCATGGCAAGTTGGTTTTATATGAGTGAAGGTCTTTCTTGTAACAGAATTTTGACTTAAATTTAAAAAAGGAAAGAAGATTTTGGGGTTCTTTGGGAATTCAAACATACATTTATATTTTGGTATAGCTGCATCCAAGGTTACAAATATAGTTAGGTCCTTCTCCTCTCTCCCTCTTCTTACCCTTTAGCAGATGATTGGTGGGGGTGGCATTAGTGACAAAAAAAAAAGTAAGGTATGACCTAAGGATGACTTTTGACTAAATGATAGGCAAAATGTACTACCAACAGAGATAGGGAATAAAAGAGGAGAGCTGGTAGGGGTGGACGAGGAGTTTGTAGAGATAAAGTATTCTGTTTGCAAATAATGATTTTAAGGTGTCAATAGAACATTCAGATAGAGGTATGTATGTCCAAAATCAATATATAACACTTATGTGTGTTTTAAAGTTTTGGGTAAATGGTGCTAAACTTTATTTCAGAGTTAATTTTTGCACTCAGTATTGTTTGTGAGATCTTTTTTCATTGTTCTGTTAACATTTCCTCGTATGTCTTTAATATATTTTATTTATCCTTTCCCCTGTTGCGTGAATGAAAGCCTTTCTACTTGTCTCTTACCCTCTTTTACAATTAGATGCCCTTTCCTCTTTTCCATAGGTCACCTTCTTTGGAGACATCCTGTAAAACAGAAAACCCTTTTCCTTTAAAACTTAGAATTTCTACTTGAGAATAACCCTGAGTGAAAACATCCGTGAACATTACAAATTAATAATGTAGTAATTTGTAAATTATTTTTCTATAGGAATTAAAATATTTATGGTTTATTACGTATTCACAGGAAGAAATTATTCACTTTAAACCTTTAATAAGTATTGTAGAATTATTTAAATTTTTATTTGTTATTCTCTAACACAGATTAAGGTTTTTGAAAGCTAATATGGTATCATAAGCAAATGAAATGGTTAAAAAAAAACATGTTTCTTGTGTATAGGACTCTCAGATGGTAGTAGACTCCTTTAAGTCCGGATTTGAACCTCCAGGAGACTTTCCATTTGAAGATTACAGTCAGCATATTTATAGAACCATTTCTGATGGGACTATCAGTGCATCCAAACAGGAAAGTGGGAAGGTGGATGCCAAAACCACAGTAGGAAAGGCCAAGGGCAAGTTGTGGCTCTTTGGAAAGAAGCCAAAGGTAAAAGTCATAAAATTCCTCTATGCTAATAATTTTGTTTTAGTTTGTCATTTAAAATGATGTAGGTATTGAATGGATAATGGTTTACTATTAATAGAGAATAAATATTTTGATTTGAATGATTCAATTAACTTTTCACTTAGTAGAAACATAGAATTTTGTACCTTAATAGTAAAAATTATTTCTGGATTTAACATTTGACTGCCATATAAAAATGAGTAAAAATACTAAATAAGCTGTTAACATCTCTTAAATTATATGCTTTTGAAATTTCATTTGTATGTAGTTTCAGTTCAAATTTTTTCAGAATCATTACGATCTGACTCTAAGATCACAAAAATTGCAGTTCTCAGGTGGAATGAATGATTGACCACAGCAATAATAAAATGTCAGATTAGGTCTTATAGATCATACTAATAAGGTTATTTTTATTATCCATGTGAATATTTAATGGGAAGGGCTCAATGCGTGTGTTATTTGAAGTTTAAAAAAATCTCTAGTTTACTAAGAGAATCTCTCTTAACCTCCTGTTGAAACCCATCTTTGGATGTGCTGTTTATTTTAGATAGATAAATTTAGCTCAGCAGGTGAGCAAATGGAATAGATGTGTGCTTAATCTTCTTATCAATTTAATGACTATAAAGTGTCATAATCAGGAGAATAGATACGTATTTTAATCTGATGTTCTGTATTAAAGTATACATGATTATTTTAATTCATTTTTCTGATCTTGACATACGAATGTAGATAAAATTTAACTCATTATAATATACCTGTAAATATCTTTAAAAGCACAATTATAATTAACTCAAGCTTTATTCATGTTTTTCATAATATTGTCCCATTGAGAAGTTGAGAGGTGAGACTTTTTTTAAAGTCAGATCAGAGTAGCTAGGAGAGCTTAGAAAAACAAGGAATACTGAAATTTTTTTAAAAAAAAGAGGTGCAACAGGGATGAAATAGAAACAGTTTTGAGAGGAAAGCCACAACGTAATGAAATTATTTTGCCTATTTATGATAATCAGTTACAATTTTAATATTTTATTTTAATAGACATTGACTATTTAGATAACTTTAACTGTAGCTGCTGCCTTTATCTCTGACAAGTATTATAGGTTAAGTATAACTAACTAGGTGGTGCTAATATTCTAGAAATCGGAAGAGAATTTTTTTGTCTAGGTCATATTGCTCTCTCTAACCTTATAATTTGTATACACTCTATATTTTCAGTCTGTCAGCTTGTAAAAAAGTGATGAAGTGGTACATTTTTAAAAGTAAATTTGACTTTTTAAAATGACAGTTTTGGCAAAGCTATGTTAACTTTCTTATAATATTTTTATAGAAAACTTTATTTGAGATATATTTTGTAAAAAGTATGTTGCCAAAAATAGAATTTTCATTTAGGAAAAAAAGCTATGCACATTTGGCTTATTGATTCCTTTCTTTATTTCCATATTAGCCACAGTCCCCACCCTTAACCCCTACTAGTTTATTCACATCCAGTACTCCTAATGGGTCCCAGTTTCTCACATTCTCCATTGAGCCCGTGCATTATTGTATGAATGAAATAAAAACAGGGAAGCCCAGAATTCCTTCTTTCAGAAGTCTCAAAAGAGGGGTAAGTTTAATAATGGGTTAAAATGCATGATGGCCTATTGTGTGTGTACTGTGGCTTTTAATACTCTCCACCCTCATTATAAGGCTCTCTCCTATATATATGTAGTTTAAAACACGACAGAATTAAGTATAGCCGCCCTCAAGTTAAAAACAACTCCTCTTTATAACATTTGAAATGCTCACCCATAAAAGAATGGTATTATAAAGAGGGTGCTGGGTACCATCATATTAGCTATTTTTTTTGTTGTTGTTGTTTATGTGCAGTCATATGTTCGCCATTGTCTTGTAATGTATTTACATTTTTAAGACTTTCAGTAATTTGTCACTGGAGTTACTCATGTAATAATTTGTCACTAATGACCTCTGCGAACTTATAAAGTATTATTTTGTTGGCAAAAAAAATCAAGTTCTATTTTAATTTTAATGGCCCTACTTTCAGAAGCATAAAACACAGTTTCCAATAGTTAAATAAAAAATCAAAGATAGGCATGTTAAATATCAAGATTGTAGATCAATTAAGATAATATATTAGAAAGTACTTTGTAAGTTGTAAAGCCTATAAAAATGCTAGATATTATTGAGTAATGGTTATATGGAATTTGTATTGAGTAATTGTTACAGGAAGTATTTTTTACCAAATATTTCCTTTTTTTTCCCCAATAGGCTAGCCTTTGGCATTTACTTAAAACTAAATATACTCTGCAAATGAAAAGTTTTAGAATAGTAAAAAGCAAATACTAAATTGTTTCTTAGCAACAACTGTTATACTACTGATAAATTAGTGTTACTTCATTATGTTAGTCTAATTTCTTTTATGATCTGATTTTAAGACCGTGTTTGTAATATTCATAGCTCATAATTTAGATACATTTATGAGATTTGTATGAGCATTTGTTTGGACATATAAAAAACATAGGTGTGATACTCCACCAATGAGAACTGAGAGTCTAGTAGTGTCATAAGAACTCTAATCATTAACAGCAATACACTCACTCTTGGACTCACTCTTCCTTGCAATCCCTCTCTTTTCCTTTCCTTTCCCTGCTTCTCCTCCCTTCCTCTCTCCCTCTGTTCCTTCTCTCCCTTTCATTTCTTTTTTCTTTTTCCTTCTCTGTCTAGCCTGTGTGTTTCTCACTGTTTGTAGCCCTTTCTATCTTCAAATTGCTTTAGTTGGGTTTCTCTTCTGGCCACATGTGGACAAGATACATTAATTTAGGGCAAGATTACATTATTATTTACATTTCCATTGAAACAGTATGACAAACAATTGGTATCAGTAGTGCAGCAGAAATATCCTAGTGTATTATGTTCTTTTTGGGACTTCCTTTTTTCCTATAATGACATGAACTTCTTTGCGTCTACCTTTTCTAATTCTGTATGTGAATGATATAGGTTAATTTCATGACATTTTGAAAAGTCCCTGTGAATGAGTCTGTATTATACCTACAAGCACCATAGGTGCCTGTTATCACTTTTCAAAGCTCTTATCACTTGTTTTAAAAGACTTTAAGAAATCATACGTGGGATTTCTATTGCCTGAACAATAGAGTAGAATTAATTCCCATCTTTCTTCTCTTTGATGACTTAGACTTCATTTTTGTAATCACATATGTGTCCTACATATCGAGTCTACCAGGCCCAGTTACAGTACCCTACACAGTATAGTCATAGAGGTATGAAGTAAATATAATTCTTTGAAAAAAGTTTAGGCAGTTAGAACTGGGAGCCCTGGAGAGAGAAGCTTAAATCTGTGCCATCTTCATTGTTATTGAATAAATCTATTGGTAGAATTTTATAACCGTAGAACTTAAAAGTATCTGTGGGGTCATTATTTCTCGTATTTCCACATATTGCTTTAATTTAAAATATTAGTACATTTGGCGGGGGGGTGGGGGGCTAGTTCCAGAAGGCCAAAATGGTCCCACTTTTATTATTAGTTATCATGCCAAAGAAAAAAGCAGTATGCAAGATGGAAAATATGACAGACTAACTAGAGATTGGAGAATAGAGCAGGAAGTAAAGTTTATTACCTTGGCATTGAGAAGTTTCTTTCTATTTTGATTGGTATTTGGTAGTTTACTAGATACTATTTCGAAATTATGTTTTCTTCCACTTAAGAATTTTCTCAATATAGAAAAAGAAGATAAGCTTTAAGAAGCCAGTTTATGTGTTTTTACATGGATTTCCATGTAAGTCCATTAAACTTACAAAGTCTTAAGGTTTCATAAAGCTGATGAGTTGTACCATTCAAAGCAGAAACTCTTGTTTTGAGCTATATTTGTTACATCATTTTTCCTAAGTACCTGCTTTTGGCTTTTCTAAAAATTTATAATTTCTTTTTCTCTCATTCTTAAGAAAACCTATTGTATACAGTTTGCAGTATCTTTAAGGATATGAGAAATGTTATATTGGACCAGTGTTTTTGAATTTGATGGTGGTACTGGTAGACTTTCTCTGAGGGATGAGGGTTTATAATTTCGTTCTGTGACATCAAGATCTAACCTTAAATAGATATTTGGTGCACACCCAAACTTAACTACTTAATATAAAAATGAATAATTTTTACTCTATAACTACTTCATTGGAGCTTACTGGGTACTCCTTGTTTTTTTTTTAGAAGTATATTTATCTAGCAGTATCAAGTCCATGTTTTCCTTTTAAATTGTTCATGATATTATAGACTTCTAGAGTCATTTTTGTAAGCTTTTATTTATCCAGAATACAGTTCTCAGGATTTTCCTGTCTTTAACTTAAATACACATAATAATTTGAATTGCCTGACTGATTTCCTTTTTAGGTCCCTTATGTATTTATTAAGATATAGTGGGTATGTGAAATTTTCTAGTTACAGGGATATGAAAATTGCATATGAGAGTATAGTATTTCTCTATTGAACGTGAATTGCTTAAAAAAAAAGACAAAATATATTTCTAATATTTTACAAAGAACTTTAGTTTTTAATATCCCCAAATCTAAGGTTAATGAACTGTGAATTTATTTTCTAATTGATAGTAAAACTAGGTTAGCTAAAAACTGAAGCATTTGATATTTCAGTTATAATTATATTATTGTTTTCTCTAAAACTATTAATATAGAAACTGAAAAAATAATTTGTATCACTTAGAAATTTAGCTGGTGGAGATTATCATAAAAGATAAATTCAAATGCTTTACCTATTTTGTTTCTTATCATCTATATGATTTTGTTTTAATAATATTTATAGAAGACCATAAATATCTTTTTAAAATTTAAACCTTCTAATCTTCTTACCAAGAATTTTGTCATAGCAAAATAAGTTGTGGTTTTTGTTCCCTGAAACTACTGACAGTCTAAAGAATGTTAAGCTTAATTTGGAAAGATAATGGATAGCGTATGTCATCTTTTCTTATCATCGTAACCATTAATATATATGGCCAGTTCATCAGAGATAAAGGGTAGATATTTTTGTCAGCTATTTATTAAAATCTATATTTTTTATGTGAAGTTCTACCTGACATCTTCCATATTCTCTAAAACATCATGACTTAGAAAATAGGGACAAGTAAAAATTTTAGAGGTCGCTAAACAAATGAAATGGATATGAAGATGAACTTTGCAAAGCTCTACCGAGTATTATGGGTCACAATGTGTGTGTGAGTGTTTGTGCGCACGCATGTGCATGTATACACGTGTGGATGGCAGACAGATGCAGTGCCAGTTGCAGAATCCTGGTAACTCATAGAATGTGGGTGATATATAAATATGCATATATATATTCACAATATGAGAGGACTTTGTGCTATGTCATTTCACATTTTCAGAAAGAATAAATTTTAACCAGTTTTCTAAAAATTGAAGTTATGTATTTTTAGTGTTGCTTTTCGAGCACATGGATTTCAGAATGAAAACTGAGAAATGGAAGCTATATCTTCAAAGCAAAATTCAACCCATATGTTTGTGTCCATTAGCAAATATGTATGGGAAACTTGAATCTGGGTGACTCATTATTATTTTGATAATAGTGTGTTTTTTAATGTGTCCGTACATTAAAAATAGCACCTTAAAACTAAAGTAGAAATGTTACCCTTACTGACCCATAGTATATTTAAATTCAAAACAGTATTTTGAACTATAATAATTCAGATAATGGTGTTTTGTTTAATGCATTGGGAAAAGTATTCCATTCTTTAATACTACATCTAATATTTATTTTAAATGGCTAGTATTAAATCTTTTATATTCACCTTTTCAAATATTAGTATTTTGAGAGTGAACAGCTATGTAAGTGAAATCCACTTATGTAAAAATTGTTTTTTAAAGAAGAAAATACGTGTTTACTGATAGAATGATTACTATTTACTTTTGCGTTTCAGTTGCACTTGGAAAATATCTGCCCATTATCATCAGTGTATATATTTTTTTGCAAGTAATTTACTTTCCCAAAAGTGTGGTTAAAATTGTTTTTCTGGCATAATTGTTTGGATTGTGAAATGTACATGATTTATTTTAATATTGTAAAAAAAAGAATAAGTTATTGCATCTTCTGTATTATGGTTTCATGTGAATAATATACCATTTCTTTCTGTTTTCCATTGAACTATTCAGTGGTCGGTGAAGATGGTAAGCCTTATGTGCTGATCTATATACTGTGCCAACATTAAATAATCACAAAACATTGTTTTGTTTAATTCAAAACAAAGTGGTAACGTACATCCCCACATGTTACCTTGTATGTCTTTTCTTTTTATAATTTAATCCATAGTCCAACACATGCCAGTACCTCTGATGTCATAAAATTTAATAATAATGTGGTTAACTGTAACTCATTAAGTTCTTAAATGTTATTGGGTGGAGTCTTTGTCATGTTACAGAGAATGAAATTATAGTTAAACGTCATTTTAAAAGTTACATGGTAGAACAAAAGTTTATGTTTTTACAAAAGAAAAATTAAACAAAAATGATTTTTCTTAACACTCTTTAAAAAGATCATATAAGTTTGATTTGTAGTTTATCACAAGAATCATTAGATTTTCCAAAATGTAAGAAAGAAAGATTTCTTGCTCGTTTCATTAGAGAGTCAGTGCTTTCTTCTTGTCTACTAATGAATGGGAATAAAAGCACAAATAACTTAAATATCGTGTGTGTGTGCGCATGTGTGCTTGTGCATGTGTGTGATGTTCCTTTATACATATGTTTCAAACAAATTAATGGAACTGCATTGTGAAGACCTAATGTAAAAATTATTGGGTGCCTATGTAGTTTCTCATTTTTGGAAAACAAATGAGTCTTTTTCAGACTATTGCAGTTTGGCCTTTTATGAATTCCCATGTAGTAGGAGAGGTTTTTAAATGTCTCAGAGTCTCCTTTACAGCCATAGGAAATAGAGTGAGTTTGGTTCTCATATTCTATAAAGGAATATGTTATAATGTCAAAATGGGATATTAAAAATGCAAGTACCTAGCTATCTGCTGTTAATAAATTTGAGAACAAGTTCGATTAATGATAAGTGGAAATCTGGAGGATTTACTTATAGGTAATTGTGAGTTTATTACAATACTATCAAAAAAACAATATTGAAATGTGTTTTTTCATTTCATTAAATTTAAAAATATAAATAAGAAAGTTTTACTTTTGGCACAATATAATAGTTTTCAAACTATTATATACCTGTACCCCAAATTAGATTAAATCTGACAACTTACATTGATAATTGACCACTAAATTTAAAGGCACCTTATAGGAAATTTTGCCATTTGTTTATTTAGGTCAGATTTGGGTGATTGACAGATTTTTATTTCTGGTGACTGGTAGATTAAAATACAAAAGCCACTTAGAAAAGATGTCCTCCTTTTTTTTTTTTTTAGACAGGCTTGTTGAATGTCCATAATGTTTAGGCCATTTGCAGAAAATTGTCTTATGAATTAAATGTTACATTTGATCATGGCTTACCTGAAAAGTGAGTTTTATCTTTTTTAAAAGCAAGGGAAGCACTCTTATAGATGGTGAAATAAAGCTATTTAGATGTGTTATAGGAGTCAGTGGTTCAAGGAGCAAGGATGCATTTGTTGTGGGAGCTCACTTCAGCAACACTTAAATTGAATTGCATATTCTTAAAATCCCCATTTTAAAGAGAAAAATGAAGAATAATAGTTGTCAGCAATTTTTGAGTATGTAAAATCTTACATAAATATGGGCTCATGTTAAATGGAATCAATAGTTGCTAACATTGGTCTGGTTGTATACTCTCTAATAAGATAACTATGGTAACAATGACATGATTAACATTTAAGAGGAGAAAGACATCATTTGAATCAGAAGTTACATCTAAATACTAGAACTGTTTCTTAAATGATATAGTTTCTTGAATATCAAAACATTAAAAAATGTTTAGACATTAAGCATCCTTCCTAAATAAGGATTTTATCTTTCTTTGGATTATATCTTTATTTCAAGAACAACTGAGGTATGCTATTTGGTTGTACAAAGGATAATTGAAAATAAATTCCTTATTGGAATGTAGTTTCTACTTACATTTCACTTGGTGGATAGTTCTACCTTTTATTTTTTAATGATCAAGTATGTTTCGGTTCTAATGAATGGTTTAATAAATACAATCATTAAAGACAGTGTAATACTAAAATATTTTTCATTAGTTATATTGCCTTTATGAGGTAAGTTGTTTAACTCAGTTATATAAACTTTTCATATTTTCAGTCTGAACATTTGTAATATCCCGAGTATCACGGCAATAGATTTGATTTGGGAATGTGGTGCAGTATGTTATATAAAAAATACTTTGTATAAGTGAGAAATGTTACGTGTTTCCATTTCATTGTTATTGCTGTAAGAAGGTTCATCTGTATTTATTTTAACTCTGCCGAGACCTGAATATAATGTTATACTGGTAATTACCAATTATCTGTATCTGCTGATATTTTTACCTATTCTATTTCATGATTTTTTAAAAAGTGACTGGCATCTGAGCTCTTTCTTCAATACGATTGTTTTAATTAACATACACATACGTATCTATGTAGATTTCTTTTTCTTAAAAGGAGGTGTTTGGGGCTAATTTGAAATTAAACTTAAAATTGATATATATTCTTACTTTATAGTGAGTATATTTTAGAAATAAAATTTCATGAATATATCTTTTATAATGATTTAGATTCTCTTTTCAGGGCCCAGCACTAGAAGATTTCAGTCATCTGCCACCAGAACAGAGACGTAAAAAACTACAGCAGCGCATCGATGAACTTAACAGAGAACTACAAAAAGAATCAGACCAAAAGTATTTTCCCATTAAGTTCTGTCTGCCATCATTATTCCTTTCAGAGTCTACTTTGAATGATATGTTTAAATGTGATGTATAAGAGGCTTAAAAATTATACATCCTAACTGAAATATCTTTTGAGGGAAAAATACAGTCCTAAACTTTGGAAAATTGTGCTCTGTCATATTTTTAAAATGAAATGTTAGAGTTTCTTAGGTTGCAGGTTACTTATTGGATGCTAATAGTATATATTTATGCCTTCCATAAATTTTCAAAATAGTTTGATGATTATCAAGGGTAGTTTCACCAACACTAACTACCTGTTATATTTTGATAAATTTTTATTTTGCTTTAGTATATAAATTGAGCTCAATAGAAATCTGAGGTTATAATTATTTTGTTTGCTGCAAGAATGTTGGAAAACAGTGTTTGATTACTTACAGCTTCAGATTCATTCGTAGCTTTAATTTTTTTTCAATTTTATTAAAAGTTTCTTTTAGTTCAGTTTTGTTTTAATGAATATAGAGATTTATATATGATGAATAAAGGGTTATTACAGTGGATTGGTAACTTACTACCTGCTTTTACACTGAAGATAAAATTGGAGCTTAAACTCTGACATGAGTGATTGAAGAGATTCATACTTGAGAATGATCTGAAGATAGGTGATATTAAAATAGTCAATTTTGTCTCAATAAAACTGGAAAAAACAAAGCATTAAGAGATCAACCTTAAAAAGGAGAACTGTAGGATGAGATGAGAAGAAATTTCTGTCATTTTATGTAACACATTTAAAGGATAAACAGAAGAGAAGGAATCAGTGAGGGAAATAATGGGACAGAGGTGAAGGGAAGGGAAAAGAAAATGTAACCTCCAGGAAATCAAGAAAGAAAAGAATATTAAGGAGTGTTAGTAATGTCAGATGTTAGAGCCAAGGAGAGCTAATTGAGGCATATATAGTGATATAATAGTGATATGGTAATAGTGATATGATTAGAGAAGTGAAGAGGATGAATGACTTGAATTTAGAGGGAGAGGGGCAAGTTAAAGATGGTATAGATGAGTGGGAGGTTGATGATGCTGTGAACTAAGATAAGGAACACCAGTGGAATAATGTGCCTGGATGAGAATATGATGAGTTTGATTTGGGACATGATGAGTTTAACAATATTGAGGAATATTCTTTCAGTCCTTGATTAAATATATATAATCTCATTTAGGAAGCAAGAAATGAGAAATGAAATCATTTTTTTTTAATTCTAAATGTTTTAAAAGACTGCCTCCATAAATTACTAACTATATACATGATCAGCTTTGTGCAGATTATCTTCAATCAGGTAATGTTTGATTAAAGTTAAAGAGATACGACTTTTACGATTAGGCTGCATGTGAGTCCCCAGAATCAAATGAAACTCTTTTATCTGGGAACATGTAAAGTAAATGTTTAATTTTATGTCTTCCTGCTCATTTTCAGAGAAGCACTCAACAAAATGAAAGATGTATATGAGAAAAATCCACAAATGGGGGACCCAGGGAGTTTGCAGCCTAAATTAGCAGAGACCATGAATAACATTGACCGCCTGCGAATGGAAATCCACAAGAATGAGGTAGATTTGTTATTTAGCAGTTGTCTAAGATAAGTTCATTTTTATAAACTTCATTATGATAGATTGGGTTTTGCTAGAATTATCTTCAAATATTTTATTTTAGAGTTTATGATCTAAAAGTAAGGTATCATTATGATCTAAAAGTAAGGTACCATAATCTAAAAGTAAGGTATCATAATCTTTCTTTTTTTTTTCTGTTGGCTGAGTTGCGTCTTTGTTGCTGCGCGAGGGCTTTCTCTAGTTGTGGTACATGGGGGCTACTCTTTGTTGCCGTGCATAGGCTTCTCATTGCGGTGGCTTCTCTTTCTGCGAAGCACGGGCTGTAGGCGCAGACTTCAGTAGTTACAGCATGCGGGCTCAGTAGTTGCAGCGTGCGGGCCCTAGAGCACGTAGGCTTCAGTAATTGCAGCGCGTTGGCTCAGTAGTTGCAACGTGCAGGTTCTAGGGCACATGGACTTCAGTAGTTGTGGTGCACAGGCTCAGTAGTTGTGGCTCATGGGCTCTAGAGTGCAGGCTCAGTAGTTGTGGTGCATGGGCTTAGTTGCTGTGTGGCATGTGGGCTCTTCATGGACCAGGGATCAAACCTGTGTCCCCTGCATTGGCAGGCAGCTTCTTAACCACTGCGCCACCAGGGAAGTTCAGGTATCATAATCTTGAGAATTAATCCCTCGTTGAAGTTTTTTTCCTTATTTAAAACTTTATGTAAAACTAAACGTACTATGTTTTTAATCAGCTATCAAGTTGATCATTGACCAAATTGAAATAAAGGTTTCCCTTCTCTAAGAATTACATAATTATAAAGACCCAAAGCACATTTTAAATGTAAAATATTTTATGAGCTTTAAAATACATACATTGGGCTTCCTTGGTGGTGCAGAGGTTAAGAATCCGCTTGCCAATGTGGGGGACACAGGTTCGAGCCCTGGTCCGGGAAGATCCCACATGCCTCAGAGCAGCTAAGCCCGTGTGCCACAACTACTGAGGCTGCGCTCTAGAGCCCGTGAGCCACAAGTACTGAAGCCCACGTGCCTAGAGCCTGTGCTCCGCAACAAGAGAAGCCACCGCAATGAGAAGCCCGCACACCACAACGAAGAGTAGCCCCCACTCGCTGCAACTAGAGAAAGCCCACGTGCAGCAACGAAGACCCAACACAGCCAAAAATAGAAAATAAAACAAAAAGTAAATAAATTAAAATATGTATATATATATTTATTGAGCTTAGTTTTGTTTTTTCCCTAAGGCTTGGCTGTCTGAAGTTGAAGGCAAAACAGGTGGAAGAGGAGACAGAAGACATAGCAGTGACATAAATCACCTTGTAACACAGGGACGAGAAAGGTTATTTTTTGCATTTTATTTGTATTTCCTCCTTTTACCCCAAACTTTTCTCACTGTTTTGTCCTAAACTTCATACAGTTCTCTTTTTTCCTACAAGTTTGGCTTTTAATAACTCAATCTTTGAACCTAAATAATTTTCTGTTTCTTTATAATAGCTACAGGTGAAGTATGAGATTTCATATTGCTGCTCAGTTCTAGTTTGTAATGCGTCTACAAACAGAGAGGTAGGAACTTGGAAAATTCTGGGAGCTGTGGTCTAGAGGCATAGGCTCCCCAGGCCTGGGAAGATTGCCTTTAGGTTTAGATGGAGTTGGGTAGCTTATGCCAAAGAAAAATTTAACTGTCAAATTACTCAAAGTTTTGTGAAGGAAAAAAATTCATATTGTTAAATTGGATCAGAGCTTCCAAAAGGCATTTTACTAAATTTCCATGTTTTCATACCATTTGTGACATTTTCTCCCTTTGGGTAAATGTTTTTTTTCCCCCTCATAATAAAATCCAACAAATTTGGATTCACCTTAGAGAACAATTTGAGAGATCTAGTATCAAATATTGGTTTACTACCTAATTACATTGTAATTGAGCAAATTCATTTTTTTAAAAATTTTATTGGATTATAGTTGATTTACAGTGTGTTTCAGGTATACAGCAAAGTGATTCAGTTATACATATACATATATTCATTCTCAGATTTTTTTCTCATATAGGTTATCACAGAATATTGAGTGGAGTCCTCTGTGCTACATAGTGGGTCTTTGTTGGTTATCTGTCTTATATATAGTAGTGTGTGTGTGTTAATCCCAAGATCCTGATTTATCCCTCCCCTCCACATTTAGCAGTTCATTTTTAATGCTCCCTGAGTCTCAGTTTCCTAAAATATAAAATAAAGATTAAAATACCTGTCATACAGGGTTATTAGTAATGAATGAAATAATGTAGGGGTCCCCAACTGCAGGGGTGGCGCACAGCAGGAGGTGAGCGGCGGGTGGGCTGGTGAGTGACGCTTCATCTGCCACCCCCATCACTCTCATTACCGCCTGAACCATCCCGTCCCCCCACCCCCGCCCCGGTCCCTGGATAAATTGTCTTCCACGAAACCGGTCCCTGGTGCCAAAAAGGTTGGGGACCACTGAAATAGCGTACATAAAGCACCTACTAGTAAAATACCTGTGCTAGTATGTGCTTGACAAATGTTAATTTCTCCTTCTCTTCCTCTCCATTATCACTTTTTGAAAGTATATATCCTTAATATATCAAGAGATAGTCACAAATACACTGGTTTTTGTTATTAGGTAAACCCTAGATTAAAATAATCTAGTCCCTCTGGTTTGTGTTGTTAAGAACTTGGCTTCCAGGTATACTGAAAGTACTGCTAAATCTCATCATGCAAATTATGAAAATATTATTCAGTCATTTGATTCTTTAGCAAAATCAACATTTTTTCCTCTTTTTGAAGTAAAAATTTACAGAAAAAATGCCTTTGGATTACCTGCTTTCTGGGATTTTCTTAGTTACTAACTTTCCTCTTAACATGATTAATTGGAAATTAATTTTACTAGGAGTCTTTTGGTTTTCAGTGACAGGATGAATACTCTACCCATACTGGCTTAAACTGAAAAGGGATTTTATTGGCTGACTTCAGGGAGAGCTTGATCTAGGAACTCAGATGATATCTTCAGTACTCCGTTTCTCTCCACCTTCCAGTTTTGCCTTACACTGTGTTGGCTTCATTTAAAGGCTCTACATGGTGATCTTCCAAAGCTCTTAAGCTCATATTTCTCCAGGTTCACGTCCAGTGGAAAAGGAAGGGAGCTTCTCTGAACAGTCCCAAGCAAAAGTCTTTGTGTATCTCTCATATCTTACTGGGTTACATGCCTACTAGTGAACTATTCACTCTGGTCATACAAGTTCTGTGCTAAGATGGACCCTCTGGAACCAGGACAGAGCAACTCTACCTGAAGCCTGTGAACTGAACATGGGTCTGGGTGGGTCCCCTAAGCAATTTTAGGGTTTTCTTGAAAAAAGAGGGGGTGATGAATCCAGGATGATAAAAACCAAATGTCCATGACATTTTTCCATTTTATCTCTGGACCCAGTGATAATGAGACATACTTACTGAATACATGTTATGTGCCTAGAACATTGTAATCTTTTAATTTTTAATTTCAGGAAATTCAACAAAAGCATTTTGAATTAGAAGCCACACACACACACACACACACACACACATTTCAACATTTAAGAAAATGAAGACTTAATTTGGAACTGTGTCATGGTTATTTGATTCTCTGAATTGATCCTGAGGAGATCAACTTGTAGGTAATATAAAAAGTTCCCATGTACTTGATTAGAGATAATTTTGTTTCATAGCCCTGAGGGAAGCTATACTGATGATGCAAACCAAGAAGTCCGTGGGCCACCCCAACAGCATGGTCACCACAGTGAGTTTGATGATGAGTTTGAAGATGACGATCCCTTGCCTGCTATTGGACACTGCAAAGCTATCTACCCTTTCGATGGTATGATTTTCTTAATACACTGTAATTGATAAGATTGGTTCCTTAAAGTCTACATACAGAGTCATGCACTGTAGTGTCCTTATAGCTAAATAAGAAAACTATAAGTACCAGAAAATTATAATCCCAGTTCATTAGTGTGAATATTTTTGTTTTAACTACATTGCAGGTATAGAGATTTTTCTTCCGTACATGACGTTGAAAGAAAATTACCTATGTTATCAGCATCCTAATAAAGATTATTATTTAATTATCAACTTTGGTTGATACAGAATTTCCCAACTTTGATGTACTCATCAAAGTTGAAGCCGCTTGAGCATGTAGCTCAACCCAGAAAGTGGAAGGCTGGTAAATATCACTTCAGGCTCTTCCTTGTAACTTGCTAACGTTGAGCGGCAGGTACTAGGCAAATGGCATAGCTGAGTGCCACCACCATATGCTGACCCTGTAGGCCATATTTTCAGGTGAGGGAAGGAGGAAACGTGGTAGCTTCTGACTATGCCATCCTTCCCCCTGTGATAGTTGGAGGAGAGACTCTATAAGGGAAGGAAGGCATTGTGGCCCTCTCTTACAGGTTTTTAGTTACCCTTCCCTCTCTTGGACTTTGAAAAATCGTTTTCTTCATTTCACAGAGGAGCAGAGTAACACCCTTACAAAGAAGATGTTATAAAATGGTGTATGAATTTAAGGCCCTTCCCTACCCATCCATTGTTTTGGTTTTTAAATTGAGTAGTTTTTAGTTGCTGCTCATTCTGAGAAAATAGTATTAAATAAGATCTTGCTATAATTAGCTACAGAGAGTAAGGGAAGGATTTAGTGTATGTTAAATAAATATTCATTTGTGAAAACTGTTACTGCTAAGCAGGTTGGGAATGGTTGAGGGATTGGGAAGAAAGAGAGGCCTGAGGCTGATGAAGTTTTGAAGGAAGTTTGTGGCTATGATCATTCTGCTTCTACCATCACCAGAGTTGGACCTGTATTTTTCTCTGCTCTCTCCTCAAATTATATTCTTTCCTTCTTTCTTCCAACCCTCTCACTGTCTTGTTACTATTTTGAACTTCATGAATTTTCTAGATAACAGTGCCACTCAAATTTGGGGAAGGAGTTGGAGTAGTGAAATAGGAGTTAGCATACCCTGTCAAATCATACAGTGTTGTTGTAGCTCAGATACTTCATCTGTTACATGGTGCTGCTGTTAATGCCAGCCTCACGGGTTATTGTGCAGTTCAAATGAGGTAAGTATATGAAACTGTTGGGTAAACTACAAAGCATCATAGAGGTGTTGGTAATGAGAGTCAGTGGGCTCATAGTTCTATTACATTGAAATCTAGTAGGGTTCCACGTTGTTTTTTGTTGTATTTGTAACTTTTATTCAAAATTATTGCTATACTTAAATTATGCTTGTGCTCATTTAGGACATAATGAAGGTACTCTGGCAATGAAAGAAGGTGAAGTTCTATACATTATTGAGGAGGACAAGGGTGATGGATGGACAAGAGCTCGGAGACAGAATGGTGAAGAAGGCTACGTTCCCACATCATACATAGATGTAACTCTAGAGAAAAACAGTAAAGGTGCAGTAACTTACATCTAAACTAACCCGGCAGCTTTGTAACATGTATGACATAGGAACGATAACAAAATGAAAACACAGTCAATGGGTGGGAAAACATAAGAAAACTGAAAGGGCATCCAAGATTTATTGTTCACTGTGTGAGCTGAGTGTAGGCTCGATCTTAGAGATGTGACTATTACAAGAAACTGTTCTCGTGACGCTTTACCATTTGAGTGATATTGGTGTGAAGCTTAATTGATGCCTTTTGCTTTATGTCCTGCTTAAGTCTGTGTGAAGGATTTGTGTTTTTCTGCCTTATAAATCATAAAATTTAATCTACTGGGCAGGAATCCATCCTGTAGAGGGGTAGGGATAGAAAGCTCCCTACCCCTCTACACTTTGCTTCAGGAAACACAGTGACTGTAGTGAACTCAAGTAAAACTGATCTGAAATGCTTGCTATAAAAAGCTGATGCCCAAAAGAGGGGTTTGGTCTAGGGGTTTGAAATTGTAGCTACAGTTTCTAGGAAAAATGTAATAATAGTTGGCTAATTGGATAAAATACAAATGTAATCATTTTCATTTTTGTCCTTATTCTCAACTTCAGTTTCCTAAAGGAAGAAAACAGGCACCTAACACATAATCTGTTTTAGTAGTAGGCTAATCAAGAGACGTGCAAAATAAACGGGCCTGGTCTTGCTCTTTAAGTGAATAAAATGGCTTTCTTTTGAGACCCAAGGATATTTTCAGGTTTTCTAGTAATTTTCAATAATGTACAAGCTTTCTTGTAAATTAATGCTTGTATTTTTCATCTTTAAATGTCTTTTGAGAAATACCACTTTAGTGATACTAGCATTTAGCAATTGTACATAGGAAAGTGGATTCTAAATAAACTAAGAGGAAATCTTGCATGGAGGAGAAGTACTGGCAAATTTTGCTTGAAAGAAAAAATGACTTTTTTCACTAACTGGGTTGGAGGAATATATCTCTGTCATCACTGAAGGCATTTCCTCATTTTAGCTGAATCGTCAATTATTAGGAGTTTTTTTTCCAATTTTAATAAGCATTTGTTGGAAACACTGTATAATCAAGACATGTGCAGTGCTAGTTGTGTAGGGGAGTAAAGTGAGGAAGCAATTAAGAGACTGGTCCTTAATTTTGCTCATGTTCCAACATGTTTTGGTGTTTTTAATAGCTGACTATAAAATGATTTTAGAGACATTTGGGATGGACACTTTAAACTGAACACTCCTTTTGGTCTTACTAAAGGTCTTCAGTAATTGTTCTTTTCTTTTTCCTCCTGGACTGCAGGTTCCTGAAGAGGGTTTCTGAGGAAATGGGCAAGATGTTGAAGGAGGTTACATGCAGCTGCTTTTGGGGGGAGGGTATTAGAGTTGTCAGGCTCAGAGAGAGTGAGAGAAGCAAGTTGCATGAGTGCATGCAGACATGATTATTTTTTTACTAACTTCATTAGCATTTCCGTACATTGTTTTAAAAAATCATTGTAATACCAACCCTTAAACTTGTCAATTACAGTTATTCACATAAAGGAAAAAAGCCAACAATGGCTAACCTTTTTTTTTTCCATTTATTTTACTGATATCCAAATCAGAAAGAATGCAGAGCTGTCCTTAAGTTTGTCATATCTGACTGTCCCAACAGGACTGTCCATTGCAGCTCTTTTAATTGGCTTTTAGACCCATTGTCTGTTAGAATCCTTGCCATTTTTGACTGTTCCAACAGGACTGTCCATCGCAGCTCTGTTTAATTGGCTTTTAGACCCATTGTCTGTTAGAATCCTTGCCATTTGTCAGTGTCTGCCTGCGTCACCTCTGTGCTTGCTTAACATCCTGTTGCATGTCTAGAGTGATCGGGTTTAGATTTTTCAGGCATGTCTTTATAATCCCTTGTTCTTGTCAAAGCCTTTGTTTTGTTTTACATTTGTAGTGCAAATCACTTTGTCAAACATCTCCAGCACTAATGTTTCCATCCTAGTATTTGTGTACGCTGCTATAACTTCCCCACTGCAAAACATTCCAGTTTTGGCATTATGAAGAAGCAGTTTGTGAACCTGAAGTATTTATGATCAGAAGAAAAAACATCTCTGCTCTAGCCTACAGCCCAGTTGAAAGAACTCTTTGAAACATGATACATCTTCAGCACCTCAGTCTGGGAAGAATCTATAGTCAGCACTGAAATCCTGGCATAATAAACACAGAAGATACTCACCACCTCAAGACAAAGGACTGTTGTCAGAAGTCAGCTGCTTCCATTCAAACGCTGCCTTAAACTAGAGTGCCTAAATCTGCTGATTGCCAACACTACCACTACAGTATCCCACAAAGGGCTTTATGTGTCAGCTCAGTGCGACCTCCATTAACTCGGCAGTGCTGCTATAGCTGCCGATACAACCTCGGTAGGTGGCTTTTAGAGCTCTACCATGTTTGTTGGTGCATCTTCAAATTTACGCATCAAACTAAAGACATGTCTGAGTCCATTTTACTTAGTGTTTTTATGAGAAGTTTTATGGCCCTCCCTCCCATTGTCTTCTAATTTGGGGTTACTGTTTTCTCACTTAATTATTACAATGATAGTCTGTTTCCAGGTGATGATTTTATTTGAACCACATACAATTTAGTGAAACTTTGTAATGATCTATGTGCACTTTTCCTTGTAAAATGGGAGTTTCTGTATGTTTATACTTGTAAATATAATTGTCATCAGTGCCCCTACGCTCATGTTGCTCATGTTGTCCTCCCTCGCATTTGTGATTCTGTTAATGACTTGTATCTTAACTAATTTCTTAGTGACATATAATGGGGAGGTGGGTGGGGGTGGGGGGATATTTGTAACATGGAAGCTTCATTAATTTGGTTCTTTACTGTTTTGAAGGAAGAAAGAACGTGAAATGGTCTGTGTATTGTTGGATTTCAAGCGATATTTTAGAAACTGTGTGACTGCTTTAATAATTTTTCCCAGTGTTATTTGAATCGTACTACCAGTTATACTAAAGCTGAATGACAATTGTGTGAAAGTCGATGCCTTCGTAAGATCAAGTACTCCCATTACACAGCTGACATGATAGTGTATTACCTTTAAGGCTAGTAAACTATGAAGTTTTAGATTTTAAATCTCGTTACAGGGTTATTTATATAAAGTGACATTATTCAGTACTGACAGACTACATAAAGTAGTTTTCAGATCCAGTGCTATTTTTATTTTAAAGGTTAGCAATGAAGAGGAAACCTGAGCTGGCTGTGTTTGTCTTCTGCACAAAGCCTGAGGTGCTTGTGCTTTTTGGCAACAGCCACAGAGGGCAAAGTTTAAGGCTTTCTTGCGAGGACTAACTGTTCTTTTCAAGCTACTGTTTGTTTTTCTTAAAGCAGGATTTGCTTCCGTAGGAGGCAAGTTCCCTCACGTGGAATAGTGCAACCTGTGTATGGGTTATTACAATAGGAAAGACATTTGTACTTGCACAGTTTAAATCATTCTTAAATTTGAATATGTGAATTGTCCAAAAGAAGTCTTTAATTTTTTCAGTAATTTTTACTCTTTTTGTGCACATGTTGATTTCTTAATGTAAATGCTTTGTTTAAGATAGTGTTCTCTGTTGAGAATATTTTCATGGAATAAAATAATCTTTTCATGGTCAGTTAAGGTGTATAGTATTATCTCTTACTGCTGTGTGAACTAAAGAGATATAATGGTTTTGTTCTTGAATATGCTAAGTTCCAGGTAATACAAAGTAGATGACCAGGTTCCACAAATGGAAGCATCTGTGTTGGGCAACAATTTTTGTAAAGCAGTTTTGAAAATTTTATTCTAGTTTTAGTTTCTCTCAAGCTTTCTTAAAGGGAAAAAAAGTTAACTTTCTTTACAGTGAATTTAAGTTAAGGTAATAATTTGTATATTTTAATCTTTGTTCTACAGTAGCTATGTTACACAGACTTTGCTTTTACACCATCTTAGCCTCTGCATCCATAGGAACTTTCCCTATACTACATAGATTGATCTAGTCAGCATTTCCCGTGCTTCTGCTTGAGTTCCTGATCGGTCAGAGAGAGCACCTGTGTCTTCATCGCATTTCAAAACATGGAAAGAGAATATTTGCCACAATTAGTGTCACATCAGTGATTTTAGGAAGTCTTAGTTTCAGAAGATTAACCTTTTTAAAAGAGCAAATCTGAAACTATGACTAGTAACTTCTAGAAACCCTAAAAGAGGGTAAAACTTAGGGTTTTATTCTGAACAATGAAAGGTTGCAACTGTTGAGATGAAAATTTAGAGATCCACGCCAAGCTTGGAAGTAGGGACACACAAAACAAAACAGCAGGAAAACAGTGTCAACCAAAAAACTCAACAATGGAAAGGACTTTTACTGTCTGAACCAAGATCAGGGAAGTCAAATCATACTTGGTAGAAAAAGATAACATCCTCATAACAGTATTAAGGAAACAGTAAAAGGAAAAGGATCTTCAGACTTGTTGAAAAGAATAGGTTTTCTTTGTGAAGAAGGTATTAGTGCAGGTGAAAAAAATACTAAAAAAACCCACCAAGCCTATTTCAATGAGCTCATATACCTGGGATCAAATATATTCCTGAGTATAGTCACTGTCTGTAATCTAAGAAACTATGGAAAATATAAGAGATGCCAAAAGATAGGGGGATGGGAAAATACACATTTAAAAAAAAATTTGTTTTATGGTAATATGATTGATTTACAATGTTGCATTAATTTCTGCTGTACAGCACAGTGATTCAGTTATACATATATATATATACATTCTTTTAAAAATTCTTTTCCATTATGGTTTATCACAGGATATTGAATATAGTTCCCTGTGCTATGCAGTAGGACCCTGTTGTTTATCCATTCTGTAAGTTTGCATCTGCTAATCCCAAACTCCCAGTCCATCCTTCCTTCACCCCCCTCTTCCTTTGGCAACACAAGTCTGTTCTCTGTTTCTCTGAGTCTGTTTCATAGATAAGTTCATTTGTGTCATATTTTAGATTCCACATGTAAGTGATATATGGTATTTGTCTTTCTCTTTCTGACTTCACTTAGTATGATAATCTCTAGGTCCATCCATGTTGCTGCAAATGGCATTATTTCAGTTTTTTATGACTGGGTATTATTCCATTTGTATAGACGTACATCTTCTTTATTCCTCTGTCGATGGACATTTAGGTTGCTTCCATGTCTTGGCTGTTGTGAATAGTGCTGCTATGAACATAGGGTTGCATGTATCTTTTTGAATTATAGTTTTATCTGGATATATGCCCAGAAGTGAGATTGCTGGATCATATGGCAACTCTATTTTTAGTTTGTTGAGGGACTGCCATACTATTCTCCATAGTGGCTGCATCAATTTACGTTCCCACCAACAACGTAGGAGGGTTCCCTTTTCTCCACACCCTCTCCAGCATTTGTTATTTGTAGATTTTTTAAAAAAAATTATGGCTGTTTTGATGGGTGTGAGGTGGTACCTCATTGTAGTTTTGATTTGCATTTAATAATTAGTGATGCTGAGCATCTTTTCATGTGCCTGTTGGCCACCTGTATGTCTTTGGAGAAATGTCTATTTAGGCCTTCTGCCCATTGGAAAATATAGATTTTGAAGAGTAAGTTCTGGGAAGTTTGACAACTCTTAAAAGTGCTAGATAATTTTGTCAGCATTTAAGAGAAAATGTAATGGGAAACTGACCTAGGTCCTAAGAGTAAGTCATGTCTAGTTAGCCTCATTCCTTTCTTTAGATACAAATGGGAAATTCTACAGACGTAATTGTCCTGATTTCAGCACAATTTCAGTAATTGACAAGATTTCATACTCATTTTTATAAGATTGTGAGAGCATTGTTGTAGAGAGTAGGAGCTTGCAACAAGCTGATTTGGTAGACCCGAAATGTCACCTCTGAGGAGAACTTCTTGTAGAAAACATATGTATATTATGAACCATTGTAAAATAAACATAAATCTGTCAACTCAAGAAATAGAAAATTATCCTCTCCATCTCCTTCAAAGATAACCATTATCCTGAGTTTCATGGTTATTGTTTTTTCTTCATTTTTATCACATGTATATTTTTTTCTAAACCTGATGAGCTTTCCATGTTTTTGAGCTCTGTAAAGATGGTTTTATACTCTGTTATGAGCAGGGCTCATATTCAGCCAGTGCACACTGATATAGCCACAGTTAATGCTGTAGAAATATTTCCTTACTGGTGGGTAAAAAATAATTCTGAAAAGTAGTAAAACTAGTTAATCGTATAAGTTTCACTACATGTGGTTTATCTCAGAAATCACACATGACACTGATGCATTTCTGGTTTGAGCACTGGGGACAAAGTCGAAGGGCTTACTGTAGATATACTATTATTTCAGGTGTTGGGGAATCTTCTTGGTTTCATAAACCCTTGGTTTCGTAAGCCCTTTGTAAGCCCTGGACAACTAAGCTGAGGCAGACCTCCTCTGTTCTTCCTCCAAAGAAATGCCTCATCTTGCTCAAGGGGAGGAGACACATTGAAGCTCTGGTAGCAGCTGGGGAGACTGGAAGGGAGTGTGGGTAGACACTGGTGTTTGGGGACATAGCCCCTTGTGGTGCAGTAATGGCCCTTTAGATTTTTTTTTTTTTAACATTTTGTTTTATTTGGCAGCTTATTTTGTGGTGGAGGGTAGCCTGCCTTGTTCATTGAAGAGGTATGAGGAGAGGGAAACTACCAGCCTTTGTTTAATACCCAGAAGAGTATGCTAAGTGAGAGCACAACTGCTGCTCCCCTGGCTGGTCTCAGACAGGAGTATCACAGTGTCCACTCTCTTAACCTCTAAAAGTTCAACTTTACTCTCACTTGCCTGGGCAGACCAAACTGCTTGGTCTCAGGGCCTGCAGAAGCCCCAGTAGACTGGCTCAGTTTATTTTTATTCTCCCCGCTTTCTCCTTCTGCCTTTGTCCTAAATCATGACTGGCACCAACCAGCCATTGCTTATTTCTTAGTCGGCCAATGTGGGGGACACAGTCTTGGGTGTGGAATGAGACAGACATAAAACACAAGCTCCCGGTTCTGGCAATCAGGATCATCAGTCCACACCCAACTTGCTCCCTCTTGCTCACATTCTCTACTCTCTTTCCTCTAGCGGGGTGCTCCTGCCACTGTCTCTTGGCATACAGCCTGCATCCAGATGGTACTATTCTGTCCAATGAGATGAGATGAGGATCAGCTGCATGTCCTCTCTCTCCAGGTGCCAGACAATACATTAGTAAGTTAATAACTAGCAACTGAAAGGGGGAAGTCATTGGAAGAGTTTGCAGCCCTGTGTTAAATCATGGAGGCATTGTTCAGCTGATGGCAGCCATGTCGAGCAAAAAATTATACCAGCTCAACTATTTAATCAAATTATTTGGAAGTTATTAGTGATTGATGAATTGTGCCACTTTCATCACTTGATAAACAGTGTTATGTAGTTTAAAGAATAAAGGGGATTATTTTGTTGATTTGCACATTGATTTGTACATTAATTCATGATTTATGTATTATTAATATCCCACTTGTTAAATATTTTGCATATTGCATGGTGTCTTCTGAGAGTTGCTTTTTTCACTCAACAGTATTCTAAGGTTTATCCATGTTTACGCATAGTTCATTTTACTGTGTATAGTATTCCATTATATACATATACAGAATTTATCCATTCTCCTGTTGATGGGCATTTGGGCTATTTCCTGAATTTTGCTAGTGTGAACAATGCTCTTATGCACATCCATGTGCATGTTTACTGATACAAGAGTTTCTCTAAGATCTATACCTAGGAGAGGAATTGCTAAGTTATGGGTTATGGTTATCTTAAATTTAAAACGGTAATGCCGCATTTTCCCCTTAAAGTGATTATAACATTTTTATATAACTACAAGTTGTGTATAAGGGTTATTTATTCTCCATATCCTGACCAACAATTTAGGAGTAAGACTTTAAAATTTTTTTTTCTTTTTTTTTTTACAGTTCAATGGATGTAAAATAGCATTTCATTATAATCTTAATTTGCTTTTTCCTGACTATTGATGAAGTTGAACATCTTGTCATATTTACCATTTGTGTTTCCTCTTCTGTGAAAAGCCTGTTTATATCTTTTGCCCATTTTATTCTTTGGTTGGTGTCTTTCCGTATATGTTCATGGGAGTTCTTTATGTATTAAAGATGCTAATAGTATTAGTTATCTCTTGCTGTGTAACATAGCTGGTGACTCTGGCTCAGTTTCTCAGGAGGTTGCAGTCAAGGTGTTGGCCAGGATTGCAATCATCTCAAAGCTTTGACTCAGACTGGAGAGTCCACTTCCAGGATCATTCACATGATTGTTGGCAGGCCCTGTGGACCTCTTCATAGGGATGTTCACAGTGTGGCATCTTGCTTCCTTCAGTGAGTGATCCAAGAGAGAAAAACTCAGGGTGGAATCTGCAGCCTTTTATAACCTAATCTCAGATGTGAATACCATTACTTCTATGTACTTGGTGATGCAAACCAACCCTGGTATACAACACAAGGATGTCAACATCAGGTGGCAGGGAACATCTGGGGCCATCTTGGAGGCTGCCTACCATACTAATACTTTGTTATTTTTATGTGTTGCTGATACCATCTTTCAGTTCTTTCAATTTATCTATGATATCTTTTGATGAATAGAAGTTCATTTTAATGTAGATTGATCAATCTTTCATATTTAATGCTTTCCTATCTAGTTTAAGAAATTCTTCATTCAAAGTAAAAAAGATATTCTGTATTTTTTTCTAAAAGTGTTATGGTTTTGCCTTTCACATGTGGGATCTTAATTCATCTAGATTTTATTTCGGTGTATGATATAAAGTAAGGAACATCCCCGCCCCCCGCCTTCATTTGCTTAACCAGTTCAAGAATTATTTATTTTAAAAAATCATCCTTTCCTCCACTGATGGGCAATGTTACTCCTGTCATATGTCAAATTTCTAATGATAGTTTCTTGATTACTGTAACTTAATCATGCGCTTTTATATTTGGTAGAACAGATTCCCCCCTCCCCCCGTCTTATTTTCCCAGGATGGTCTTGACTTCCTTGCCATTAGAGTTTTAGGAAAAGCTTATCAAGTTAGCTTGAAAAGTCGTATTGAATTTTGAGTGGGATTGCATTGAGCACTCAAATGCATTGAGTGCATTGAGCTTATAGATCGTTTTAAGAACTAATATCTTTTAATACTGAATATTCTAGTTTATGAGCATGGTTCCTTTGTTTACTACTTTTCAGTGGTTTTCAGATTTTTTAGAATAAAGTTAAAAAAAATTTTCACCAAGTTCATATTTTGTTACAAATATGCCTAGGTATCACATATTTTTAAAAATGTTTTAACGTGTTATTATAAAATATTCAGAAAATGTATAAAACATAAATGTACAGCTTAAGTTATTAGAAAGTCAATAACTTTTGAGTCAGGCAATAAAGCATTACCAGCACCTCAGAAACCCACCACATCCCTCTCACAAATTATACCGTTCCCTCTCTCATAATTATCCTGACCTTTTTAAAAGAATTTTCAGTTTCTATGTATTTTTATGCTTTACGCCTCTTGTAAATAGTATAAGATTTTTTAAAAATTATTTTATTTTTGGCTGTGTTGGGTCATCGTTGCTGCACGGGGGCTTTCTCTAGTTGCGGCGAGCGGGGGCTACTCTTCGTTGTGGTGCGCGTGCTTCTCATTGCAGTGGCTTCTCTTTGTTGTGGAGCGCAGGCTCTAGGCACACAGGCTTCAGTAGTTGTGGTTCGTGGGCTCAGTAGTTGTAGCTCGTGGGCTGTGGAGCGCAGGCTCAGTAGTTGTGGCACACAGGCTGTATTGCTCCATGGCATGTGGGATCTTCCCGGACCAGGCCTCGAACCCACGTCCCCTGCATTGGCAGGTGGATTCTGAACCACTGCACCACCAGGGAAGTCCAGGTGGTTTTGTTTTAAATTTAGTTGGTCATCTCTGACTTTTAACTGGAGGGTTCAGTCTGTTACATTTATAATGACTGTGGATGAGTTCGGACTTATTTCTGCCATCTTTGTGCTGCTATTCATGTCACTTTTCGATGTCTCATATTTTTTGTTTGTATTCTCCATTTTTTTCCTCTACTAGTTTGAAACTTTGTAATTTCTGTTCTTGTAGTATTTAACCTTGATATTTTGCATACTTACTTAAAGCTAATCAGTATCTTAATCCTTCTACTGACTAAAAGAATAACACTTTATCAGAACTCTAGTAACTGATCACCCCCCTCCTGGTTTGTGCTGTTTTAATCGACTTTTTAACATCACATAGTAGATACTATTTTTAGTGTTTGTCTGGATACACCTCTAAGTTTAGCAGTTTCTCTGCTCACCAATCCTTCTTAAATCTCAGACCTTTCTTCTGGATGAATTCCTTCCTCCCCACCTCCCTTTCCTTCTTGAGCTCTGCTGAGATGCATTGGGTCCTTCTATTTCAAATCATGTAACTCTTTTAATCTTTCTCTTCTGTTTTTCCTGTTCTTATCTCTGCTGTATTCTGGGCATGGTCTTCAGGTATGTCTTTGTGTTCATTTAAAGCTTCAGTTGGATCTAATCTTCTGTTTATTATTAGCATCCATTGGATTTTTGATTTCATTATTATACATTTCTAAAGCGTATATTTAGTTTCTCTTAAACTCTGATTTTTAATACTCATTTCCTGTTTGAGTTCATGTTTTCTTTATACACATCCATATATGAGTGCTTTGCATTCAAAATATGGTAATTCCAGCATCTGAAGGTGTTGGGGTTCTAAATCTTTTTTTCCTCAGCATTTTATTTTTCATGGCACTGCTTCTGCTTGTGTGGTTTTTTTTAATTTTTTTTTTTTTTTTTTTTTGTGGTACGCGGGCCTCTAACTGCTGTGGCCTCTCCCACCGCGGAGCACAGGCTCCGGACGCGCAGGCCCAGCGGCCATGGCTCACGGGCCCAGCTGCTCCGCGGCATGTGGGATCCTCCCGGACCGGGTCACGAACCCGTGTCCCCTGCATCGGCAGGCGGACTCCCAACCACTGCGCCACCAGGGAAGCCCTAATTTTGCTTTTTTAAAAAAATAAATTTATTTTTGGCTCTGTTGGGTCTTTGTTGCTGTGCACGGGTTTTCTCTGCTTGTGGCGAGTGGGGGCTCCTCTTCGTTGCAGCGCGCGGGCTTCTCATTGCAGTGGCTTCTGTTGCACAGCACGGGCTCTAGGCGCACAGACTTCAGTAGTTGTGGCTCACGGGCTCTAGAGCACAGGCTCAGTAGTTGTGGCGCATGGGCTTAGTTGCTCCGCGGCATGTGGGATCTTCCCGGACCAGGGCTTGAACCTGTGTCCCCTGCATCGGCAGGCGGATTCTTAACCACTGAGCACCAGGAAGGCCCTGCTTATGTCTTTTATATATATATGTATATACACATATGTGTGTGTGTGTGTATATATATATATATATGTATATATGTATGTGTATATGTATATGTTTGTTACCACTGTAAATCAATTTCTTGGTTTTGAGTTTTGTAAATTTTGTGAATTTTACTCCAGACCTATTTGAGAACAGACTTGTAGTTACAAATCCTCACCAAAGACCATTATCATTATTTTTCTTCTTGTAGCTGTTCCCTGGGTAACCTCTCTTTGCTGGCAGATGGATTTCTTTTCCAGCCTATTAACAGGGACCCTTTAAGGATCCCTACTTAATGGAGGCATTTCATGTGCAGCTCCGCTAGGACACTGTCTCCCAATCGCTGAGTTGATGTCAGTATTTGCCTCTAGGGCCACCCAGGTTTTTAAGTTCCTCTTACAGAGTTGATTTAAATTTTTGCTGTTCCTTTTGATGGGTGAGGTGGGGAGGAGAGGATTTTTCCTTGGGGATTTCCAGTTCATTCTATCAAGCTTAATAGTGCATTAAAAGGTATGTTTTTGAAAATTTAGTTATAGTGAGAGGGTTTTCTAAGAGCATCTGAACCACCATATTGCCAGAAGTAGAAGTGTGCTTTGGATTTTTCAGGAAATAAAAAATGATGGCTTTTAAAAACTGGGAGAAGGGCTTCATGATTCTAGGCCCCATTAATGGAAATAGTCCAGGATTTGAAACTAATATTTCCATTTTATTAAATAGACCACAATGAGAGGCTTGTACTTAGTTCTGGCAGGCATATTCAAGATGACCAATAATAGGGTGATGGTTAAATTATAGTGTAACTTCTGGAACCAGTCATTTTTTCAAAGGCTGTCAGTCATGGTGAAATTTTTGCAACTTATTTGAGAAAAGTGGGATATAATACTATTCTCTATGGTCCCCAAATTATTTAGAATAGAAAAAGCAAATTGATTGATAAGTGACAGTTGGTGGCAGAGTGATAGAAGTTTAATATTTTATATTTTAAAGTCTTGTATTCCAAATTTTCTACAATAGAAAAAATTGGGGTGGATACTGATAAACTAGAAAGTATCCCCTTTGGGAAGTCAAAAAACCTAGAAAACAAATCTGGAAAACTCATACTTATCAGCTAGAGGAAAAGGTAATTATTTTGAAATATGTGAAATAATGTCATGAAATATACTAACATCTGGTGCTCACTTTGTACCAGGCGCTGTGCTGCACACGGGACTTGACTTGAGGAGGTTAACTTGACAAAAGTCCAACTGCTAGCAAGCACCACAGCTGTTGTTGGAACCTAGGTCTTCTGGAGCCAGCTCTACCTTGTATTCACCTCTGTCCCCTAAGCCAGAAACCTTAAAATTTCCATACCGCTCTCATTGATTTTGGTTTACTATCATCAATCAGGATGTAGTGGCACGGGAAGAGGGTGCCCCAGGAAGGTAGGAGGTAGAATTATTGTACTACAATGAATTGTTTAATATTAAAGAGACTGGATACAGCTGTTTCACAAAAAGATATATTTTCATATGACTATTTACATTTTTCATATTTAGTTAAAGAATATCATACAACTGATACCTTCTGAAATGTTTCATGCTTTTAAACTCTTCTATTTACACTTATCTGACATGGAATTATTAAAACTAAAATGGTCAAATACCTCGGTAATAGAAAGCAACCAGCCAATGTAGCTGGGTCTTCACTTAAATTTGTTGATCAGCATTAGCAATAGTTACCTTAATAAATTATCATTCATTTTAAAATCAGTAGTAATTTTAAACAATTCATAAATAAGTGTGCTCTGTGCAATTTACATGTTTAATATCCTGTGGATACTAAAAGCTTGTATATTGTCAGATTTGCACATTATTACTTTACTTTATCAAATGATAAGCTTTCTCAAAGAAGAAACTGGATAAGCTTGAAATTATATCCTAAGGTTCTCTGGAGAGTTAGTTATCAAAGCTCTGCCTGCTTTATAGGAGGAGGTTCCAATTTACGTGAGAGGGCAGTTAAAATCTGGTTGAATTTCTCATATCTCTCTGTCTGATTGACTTGTGCACCTTTGCTGCCCCATAGCAATCTCATTTGGAATTCAGTCTTGAAGAGTTCACTCATTTCTTCATCTGGTTGAAAACCTAGTAAAAACAAAACCAAAAAAACTTACTTCAGTTCTGCTTGAAACAGTGTTGAAAATAGACTGAAAACTTGCTTGTTTTAAAGTAGGAGCAAAATGAACATCTCTCAGAACTTTCAAAAAATGCCCCCAAGGAAAAAAAATATAGGATCTACTCTATATAAAGGTGGGCAGAGCCCCCCCTCTCCCCAGGACCTGAGCACCTTCAGAGAAAGAATAACAAGTAAACTCACTAAGACGTGAATAAAATTCGTGTGCACAAGCCACCATGGGCCGTAGTGCTGTGAGAAGGAGTGTTCAAAGTACCTTTTTTTTTTTTAACAGCTTTATTGTATTATTTACTTGTCATGATTCACCCATTTTAGCTGCGGTTTATACAGTTGCACAACCATCACCACCACTTTAGAACAATTCCATCAATCACCGTAGAAAATCCCCTAGTACCTCTTTGCAGTCAATCCCTGTACCTACCCCACACCACAGCCAACCACTAATCTGCTTTCCATCACTGTTGCTTTGCCTTTTGTAGAAATTTGATATAAATGGGATTATATAACATGGACTTTTTTTAATGTCAAGCTTCTTTCACTTTGGCTTCTTTCACTCAGCATGATGTTAAGATTATTCCATATTGTTGTAGTTATCAATAATTCATTCCTTTTTATTGCTGAGTAGTATTCAGTTATGTGGACATAACATACCACATATTGTTTACCAACTGATAAGACATTTGGATTGTTTCCAGTTTCTGGCTATTACGAATAATGTGAACATTTGTGATTAAGTCTTTGAGTGGACATTTGTTTTCATTTCTCTGGAAGTGGAATTACTGGGTCACATGGTAAATATATGTTTACTTTTAAAGAAACCATCAAACTCTTTTCCAAAATGACTTTACCATTTTATATTCTCATCAGTAACATGTGAAGAGTCCAGCTGTCAACTCTTGGTATTGTCATTCTAGATAGCTCGTGGTGGCATCTCACTGTGGTTTACATTTACATTTCCGTAATAACTAATGCTTTGAACATTTTTCCATGTAGTTTATTGTCACTGTATATCCACTCTGGTGTAGTGTCTATTCAAATCTTTTGTTGATTCAAATCTTGTTTCTCTTCTCCTTGAGTTGTAAGATTTCTTTAGATTCTAGATATAAGTCCTTTATCTGATGTATGTTTGCCAAATATTTTCTTCTAGTCTGTGGTGTGCCTTTTCACTTCCTTAATGGTGACTTTTAAAGAGCAAAATGTAAAATTTTGATTTATCAGTTTTCTTTTATGGTTCATGCTTTTTGTATCTTAAGAAATTTTGCCTAACCCAAGGACACAAGGAATTTCTCCTATGTTTTCTTATAGAAGCTTTACACTTTAGCTGTTACATTTTGAGTGTATGCTGTGACGTAAAGATTGAGATTCTTTTTTTGTATATGATAATCAGTAGTTCCAGCACCATTTGTTGAAAGATTACTTTATGCAGTGAATTACCTTGACACTGTTGTCAGAAAACAATCTACAGTCACATGTGTGGGCCTGTTTCTCAACTCTCTTTTCTCTTCTGTAAAAGAAGATCTGCTCTACTTACGGCCAAGGATGCTCAGTCAACTCTATTAGAGCAGGGGAAACCTCTAGCCAAAGCGTCATGCAGGCATATGTTTCTCATCCTTGATTACTGCTGGAGTAGTTGGCTCTGTCATTAAATACATTTTCATCATCTAGATCATAGTATCTTCGTGACGGAGAGGATTATAGAAGGCTTCTATTCCATTCATCCATGTGATGCCAAAATATCTTTGGCAGATAACCAGCCAGAGGCCAGATGACAACTTCCACTCATTCAGTTAATATGCTTTGAGCCCCTACCCTGGGCTGAGTGCTGGGATATGTTGGTGAGCAAATCTCTGCCCTTACTGGGCTCACAGTCACTTCTAGCAATGAGAACTTGCTATGAAAACCAGTAGCAGGATCAACTGAGAAATACCATCAGATGCCTTTAAGGTGATTTTCTGTAGAACAGCTTAGAGCATACTTTTCTCAAAATCCACCCTAATATTATTGGCTTAGGCAACATCTAATGTAATATACTTATTGGTTTTGTATAAGCAGGTATTCCAGTATCTGGTGAGTTGAATTACAGGCTTTTATGGTTTGAGTCCTACACTGCCAACCCTGAAGAACTTTCTGAGGAAAAGAAAAGAAACAGGTATGTAGTGCTTATACCTACAGCAGACACAGTGCAAATTGTTCGGTCCCAAATTCTGTTCTGAATTAACAACTTTGTTTCAGGTTGAAATAATAGGCCTCTTCTGCCCCATATAGTTCTTAACCTTGTGGATCAAACTGTGGGCCCTTGAAGACTGTTAAAAATTATACAGTGAGGGGCTTCCCTCGTGGCACAGTGGTTGAGAGTCCGCCTGCCGATGCAGGGGACATGGGTTCGTGCCCCAGCCCGGGAAGATCCCACGTGCCACAGAGCGGCTAGGCCCGTGAGCCATGGCCACTGAGCCTGCGCGTCCGGAGCCTGTGCTCCGCAACGGGAGAGGCCACAACAGTGAGAGGACCGCGTACCGCAAAAAAAAAAAAAATTATACAGTGAGGAAGAGAAAATAGTCACCCCTGATAACTGTGTTGGTAAAGCCCTTATTCTTGTACTTGCTTCCTAAATGGTCTTTTTGCCTGCAAGCTTCAGTCTTCCTGCCTTCCTCCACAAAGATGGCAGACTGAAAACAAATCTGACCATGTGATAACATCCTCCCATGTTTAAAACCCTTCACTGGCTCTTCCTCAGCCACAGTCCTACATGGAAGGCCTTCCCACCTGTATCCACCTTCTTCTTTAACCTAGCTGGCCACTCCTTAAGACACACTTTACACTAATACAAAGCCAAGTACTTGTGGTTCATACTTTTCTCCAAGCTCTCTCTGCCTTTGCTTATGTTGGACCCTCTGATGCCAAGAGCAGGGGAGCTCACTTGCCAGTGTGTCTGGGAAGAAATAGGAATACAGATAAGTCAGATAGAACTCCCAACTCCTCATGTTGGCCCATCACCTTTTCTAATAGTGATTATCAGAGGTACTAATGGTAAACAAGCTGACAAATTCTTTCTTGATCCTTTCTCTCCGTTTATACCACTGGCACAAGAGAGAGAATACGTAAAAGCAAGGGAGAAGTAGGATCCCTAAGACAGGAACTAAGTAAGTAGTGATCAACCATACAGGAAATGGAATTCCCATGCCTTAATCTTTCCTACTTGGTCTCTTTCTTATTGAGAGCACCCATGCTTTTTCATTCCTTCATTCCAATTACTGTGCAGAGTAGACAGCTTACCGAAACCAGCTCTTACCTGCCAGGATCCTCTCAGCATTCATCCGGTAGCTGTCTGCAGCTTCTGCCATGAGTCGGGCTGTTGCCAAATGGTTCAGCATAATCTCACAGCTTTCGTCGTTTTTTTCCCACATGTCAGTTCCTTCAAAAGTGACAGCCTCGCGCTCCATTAAGGTCACAAGAGGCATCAGCAGTGGGACTGATATATTGTTTGGGGGAACACACGTAGACTCTGAAAAACAAGGGGTAAAGTTTTCCACGTCATGCTTTCTTTCCAAGTTAAGCACAAAGAGCTCCAGTTGAAGATGGCAACTTAGGAGTGTCCTGGGCTCACCTCCTTCTGTGGACACACTGAATCTGTGGCTAAATATGGAGCAACTGCCTCTGGAAAAAAACTAAAAACTGTCTGAATAACTGTCCGAATGCATAAATGAGAGAAGGTCGACATCAGAGCAGGTAAGAGAGGCTGGGAGACTATCTCTCTATAAACCCCACCCCTGGCACAGTGACCCACAATCGGGAGGGAACTCAAAACCTGGTGCTTCTCCCTGAGGAGCAAAGGGCTTGAACCCCACATGGGGTACCCCAGCTTTTAAGACCAGCACCTGAAAGATAAGCCCCCAAAACATCTAACTTTGAAAACCAACAGTACTCATGTCTGCAAGACCCACAAGGCTATAATCATCTGAGAAACAGGTCTTAAAGGGCTTGCAAGCTTGGACTCACCTGCCCCAAGGCTCAGTGCAGAGGCAGCCAATTGAGAGGTGCCTGGACATTATGCAAATGAGGCTCATTTGCTAATCTTAAAGCTTTAGCCCGAGAGGCAGGCTTCTGGTTTGGCAAACAACTGGGACCTATGAGGCTCTCTCAGCAATGGAGGTTAATGGATGACGCAATCTTTGTGCTCTCCCTCTGCCTTGCTCCACCTAACTCGTATATCCCAGAAAGTAGCTCATACCCTTGTCCGGCATTCCAATATCTCCAGCTGCCTCCAGAGGACACCTCTAAATTGCCTAGCTCTGATGGCCAATGGGGCTTATTATGCCCATGGGTCCTATTGGACTGTAACCTTTGTAATGCCACAAGATAAGAAAATTACAGGCCAATATCTGTGACGAACACAGATCCACAAATCCTGAACAAAATATTTGCAAACTGAATTCAGTACATTGAAAGGATCAAATACATTGATCAAGTGGGATTTATTCCAGGGATGCAAGCATGGCTCAACATTCACAAATCATTATGATATACCACATTAATAAAAGAAAGGTAAATGATTTTTCTGCATCTACTAAGATGATCAAATTATTTTTAACAAAATTCAACATCCATTTATGATAAAAACTCAACAAAGTGGGAATAAAGGGAATGTACAACAACATAATAAAGGCCATATATAACAAGCCCACAGCTAACATCATACTCAATGATGAAGAGCTAAAAACTTCCCCTCTAAGATCAGGAAAAAAAGGATGACTATTCACCACTTCTATTCAACATAGTATTGGAAGTCCTAGCCAGAGTAATTAGGGAAGAAAAAGAAAGAAAACCATCCAAACTGGAAAGGAAGACGTATAACTATTACTATTTGCAGATGACCTATTATATATAGAAAACCCTAAAGACTCCACCAAAAAACTGTTAGAATAAACGAATTCAGTAAAGTTGCAGGATACAAAGTATACAAAAACCTGTTGCATTTCCATATGCTAATAACAAACTATGAGAAAGATATTAAGAAAATAATTCCATTTACAATTACATCAAAAAGATCAAAATACCTAGGAATAAATTTAACCAAAGAGATGAAAGACCTGTACACTGAAAACTGTAAGACATTGATGAAAGAAATTGAAGACGACACAAATAAATGGAAAGATATTGTGCTCCCGGAGTGGAAGAATTCATATTGTTAAAATGTCCATACTACCCAAAGCAATCTATAGATTCAGTGCAATCCTTATAAAATTCCAACGGCATTTTTCACAGAAATAGAACAAACACAATCCTAAAATTTATGTGGAACCATAAAAGATGCCAAGGAGCCAAAACAATCTTGAGAAAGAACAAAGCTAGAAGCATGACATTCCCTGATTTCACACTACATTACAAAGCTATAGTAAAACAGCATGGTATTGGCATAAAAACGGACACATATATCAATGGAACAGAATAGGGAGCCCTGAAACAAAACCACACACATATGGTCAATTTGTGACAAAGTAGCCAAGAATATACACTGAGGAAAGGACAGTCTCTCCAATAAGTGGTGTTGGGAATACTGGACAGCTACATCAGGGAAGTGCAAATCAAAATCACAATGAGATATCATCTCACATCTGTTAGAATGGCTGTTATAAAAAAGACAAATAACAAGTTTTAGCAAGGATGCAGAGAAAAGGGAACCCTTGGGCACTGTTGGTGGGGATGTAAATTGGTGCAGCCACTATGGAAAATGGAGGTTCCTCAAAAAGTTAAAAATAGAGCTGTCATATGATTCAGCAATTTCACCTCTGGGTATTTACCTGAATAAAACAAAAACACTAATTTGAAAAGATACATGCACCACCTCCCTGCCCCATTCACTGAAGCATTATTTGTAAAAGCCAAGACATGGAACCAACCTAAATGTCCATCAATGGACGAATGGATAAAGAAGATGTGGACTCATGCTCTTGGACTGGAAGAATTAATATTGTTAAAATGGCCATACTACCCAAAGCAATCTACAGATTTAATGTGATCCCTATCAAATTACCTATGACATTTTTCACAGAACTAGAATAAATAATTGTAAAATTTATATGGAGTCACAAAAGACCCAGAATTGCCACAGCAATCCTGAAGAAAAAGAACAAAGCTGGAGGCATAATCCTCCCAGACTTCGGACAATACTACAAAGCTACATTAATCAGAACAGCATGGTAATGGAAACAGACATATGGATCAATGGAACAGAATACAGAGCCCAGAAATAAACGCACACATCTATGGTCAATTAATCTTTGACAATGGAGGCAAGAATATACAATGGAGATAAGACAGTCTCTTCAGCAAGTGGTGGGAAAGCTGGACAGCTACATGCAAATCAATGAACTTAGAACATTCCCTCACAGCATACACAAAAACTCAAAATGACTTAAAGACCTAAATATAAGACATGACACCATAAAACTCTGAGAAGAGAAAATAGGCAAAACATTCTCTGGTATAAATCATAGCAATGTTTTCTTAGTCTCCCAAGGCAATAGAAATAAAAGCAAAAATAAACAAATGGGACCTAATCAAACTTATAAACTTTTGCACAGCAAAGGAATCCATAAACAAAATGAAAAGGCAACCAACAGACTGGGAGAAAATATTTGCAGACACTGCAACCAACAGGGCTTAATTTCTAAAATATACAAACAGCTCATACAACTCAATAACAGAAAAACAAACAACCCAATCAAAAAATGGGCAGAAGACCTAAATAGACATTTCTCCAAAGAAGACATACAGATGGCCAATAGGCACATGAAAAGATGCTCAACATTGCTAATTATCAGAGAAATGTAAATCAAAACTACAATGAGGTATCACCTCACACTGGTCAGAATGGCCGTCATCAAAAAGTCACATATAATAAGTGCTGGAGAGGGTGTTGAGAAAAGGGAGCCCTTCTACATGGTTGGAGGAAATGAAAATTAGTGCAACCACTATGGAGAACAGTATGGAGGTTCCTTAAAAAACTAAAAATAGAGTTGCCATATGATCCAGCAATCCCACTCCTGGGCATATATCCAGAGAAAACTCTAATTCGAAAAGATACATGTACCCCAGTGGTCACAGCAGCACTATTTACAACAGCCAAGATATGGAAGCAACCTAAATGTCCATCGACAGATAAGTAGATAAAGAAGATGTGGTATACACACACACACACACACACACACACACACACACAATGGAATATTAGCCATAAAAACGAATGAAATAATGCCATCTGCAGCAATATGGATGGACATAGAGATTACCATACTTCATAAGTGAAGTGTGTCAAAGACAAATATATGATATTACTTATGTGTGGAGTCTAAAAAAAATGATACAAATGAACTTATTTACGGAATGGAAACAGACTCACAGTAATAGAAAACAAATCTATGTTTACCAAAGGGGAAAGAAGGGGAGGGATAAGTGAGGAGTTTGGAATTAGCAGATACAAAGTACTATATATAGGGACTTCCCTGGTGGTGCAGTGGTTAAGAATTCGCCTTCCAGTGCAGGGGACACGGGTTTGAACCCTGGTCCAGGAAGATCCTACGTGCCACAGAGCAACTAAGCCCGTGCGCAACTACTGAGCCAGCGCTCTAGAGCCCATGAGCCACAACTACTGAGCCCACATGCCACAACTACTGAAGCCTGTGCTCCACAACAAGAGAAGCCACCGCAAGGAGAAGCCCATGCACCGCAAGCAAGAGTAGCCCTGCTCACCACAACTAGGGAAAGCCTGAGTGCAACAATGAATACCCAACACAGCCAAAAAATAAATAAATTTATAAAAAAAATACTATATCTAAAATAGATAAATAACATCCTATTTTATAGCATAGGGAACTACATTCAATATCTTGTAATAACCTATAATGAAAAAGAATATGAAAAATGATACATATATATGTATAACTGAATTATTTTGCTGTACATCAGAATCTAACACAACATTGTAAATCAATTATAACTTCAGTAAAAAAAGAAGATGCATGTGTGTATACACACACACACATACATATATACACAATGGAATATTATTCAGCCATTAAAAAATAATGAATCCTGCCATTTGTAACAACATGAATGCAACTTGAGGGCATTATGTTAAGTGAAATAAGTCAGACAGAAAAAGATAAATACCATATGAGCTCACTTACATGTGATACCTAAAAAAAACAAAAACACCCTTTGAGCTCATGGATATAGAGAACAGATTGGTGGTTGCCTGAGTTGGGGTAGGGGGAGAAGTGAAATGGATGAAGGGGATCAAAAGGTACAAATTTCCAGTTATAAAGTGAATAAGTCCTGGGGGATGTAATGTACAGCATGGTGACTATAGTTAATAATACTGTATTGCATATTTGAAAGTAGCTAGCAGAGTGGATCTTGAAAGTTCTCATCAGAAGAAAAAAAACGTTTTGTAACCATGTATGGTAACAGATATTAACTGGTCTTATTGTGATCATTTTGCAACATATACAAATATGAAATCATTACGTTGTACACCTGAAGCTAATATAATGTTATGTAAATTACACCTCAATTTATAAAGTTAAGCACAAAATAAGGTAACTAGTAGCCTATGTCTTGTTTTAGCAACTGCAGACCTACAAAGCGATGCTGTCATCTGATAAAAGCCTTGGTGACCCATCAACAGTCCTGCACATAACTGAGAGCCTCATAATATGCCCTGCTAAATGCTTCAATCAAACCAGAACAGATATGACACTGCCAGAGCTGCCACCAGACCCCCTTGTCCTGATCCTGTGCTCACCTCTGCCTTCGTGCAGGATTTTGCTAAAAGGCTTCAGCTGTTTCTCATAGAGGATGGCGGTTTGTGTGTACTGGTGCCGCAGGGCAGTCCACGTTTTTTCTAACCTTGTGATCTGGAAGAAAGAAAGGTGTTATCGTTTTGGAAAAGGCTCTTTTTAAAACTACCTTTTTGCTTAGATTTTGGAATGGGTGATAGAGGTACATGGTAAAAACTCAAAGCAGTTGAAAGGAGTGTAGAGAGAAAAGCTAATCCCCACCCCGACCCTGCTCCACATTGTTCTAATAACCCATGAGACACACACACCTTTTACAATAAATGCGTATCATACTACACGTATTTTTCTGTTCATTGTTTGGAAATTATTCCGTGTAAGTACATATAAAACAGCATAGAACAGTCTTGTTCTGTTAAACTTTTGCCTAGTGTTCCATTTATGCATAAACCATAGTTTAACTAGTTTCCTGTAGATAAGCGCTTTAAACATATTTTTCTATTACCAAATATCTGGAGGATAAATTTCCAGAAGTGGAACTACTGCGTCAAAAAATACATGTATTTTGAATTTTGATAGGAGTTGCCAACTGTCCTCCATAGAGGTTATACTGATGTAAGGATGTAGAATATGACATACAGCATTTTAATGTTACTTGTAAGTAATAAAGTCTGAGACGTGGAAAATTGCCTAGACCATATGATGCCACTACTCATTCCTTTTCATTTCTTTGGGAACAATTTAGTCAAAACCAACATATGCCACTGACTCTGACTGCCCTAGATAAATGGTCCCCCACTCACACCTTAAAACCAGCAAGCCCGTGTCTGACCTTTTCTACATGAAACAAGGAAGGAGGGAAGGGAACTAATATTTATGGAATGAGAGCCAACTCTGTCAGGTATTTGAGGAATTTCATTTAATCCTCACCATGCCCTATGAGGCAGGTATTTTGGCTTCATTTTACAGGTCAGAAAACAGAAGAGATTAGGTAACTTGCTCAAGGTTTCATAGCCACTAAATGGCGGAGCTGAAATTCATTTCCTTGGGCTCTAAGAGCTCCCTGTGTATTCCAAGAGGAAGGTGAGAAAGGATCACCATCAGCAGATTTGTTGGGAAGGAAAGGATGTGGCTGTTTTTCCTCTGGCCTCCTACCACCCCGCCCTCTCTTCTCTTCCCCCTCCCTGAAGCGTCCGCCTTTCTGAAAGGAGCCCTTGTCTCTGGGCTAGGCCCATCTCCTGGATGCTCCCTCTTGACCCCAGAAGCTGAGAAGAGAAGGAGCAGGTTTAGATGATGGCGCACAGAAATGACATGACTCCTCTCGGGTTTTTCCTAGGCCTGCCACTCCCCTCCCCAAGCAGGGCCCTGAACACCCTAGACGACTCTGCCCCCTCATTGCTGAAGTACTCCAGAAGGGAGGAGTCTGATGCTGCTGTGTGGGGGGAGGCAGCCATCTATAAAGGCATGTTTAGGTGCTTTGGGGTAAGTCCCTAATTGCTGAGTTTGATGTCATGGACAGCAACCATGTTAATGCCACAAAATACCCCCTTCACTACTCTCGGAGAAAGCTCTGGGCTGGGGGGCCTATGCATACAGCTAGCCTGTTAGCCCTCAAAATTATAGGCAGTTTTGGATAAGAGGAAATAAATATGATGTAAATTAAAAACACCCAAATGAAAAATTATAACTCCTGTTAGTATAGCAGAAGTCAGTATATCATGAAAATATGGCTGAACTTGCTTATTTCAAATATCACCCCTATACAGTTCCAGTGCATCTAAAGAATTTTGAAAGCTCTTGGTATATGATAATTGGAATTGACCCCTCTCAAAATTTCCTGGTGAAAGCATGAGGTTTTTCAGCTTCTTGTTTGAAAGGTGACCTCGCTTTCGTGCAAGGAAATTATGTTCCTAACATGCCCTGATTTAGCAACAGTGCCCCAGTGGCAATGGTGGATGTTCAGTGAGCACCCGGCAGGATTTCAGAGACAATCTGTGGCTGTGAAACAGCCAAGCTAAATGAGCTGCGGTTTTGGTGTTAGGGGTTGCACACTGGGCTTGTGGGACTGTGGTCTCATACTCGAAGTCGCCGAGTACCTAGGGCTTAACACGACGGAAGTCTGAAAGCTGACTCCTAGCTGTCAAGACAACAGGACCACTTTCCTCTGTGAGGTCCATTTGACTTCAAAGACAGGTTTTCAGTTTTGACCCTCCTCCTAAGAACAGTCTGTCAAAGCAGATAAATTCAAAGTGCCTGATTTCAGAAACTCTGCTTAGGGGGTTATATAGCAGGTGGGCCAGGAATCTGAATTTTTTAACAGCAGAGTCTGTTTTAGGTGATCTGAGGAACATACTTTGAGATAAATCACTCTAGGGATTCTTAGAGATCAGTTCCCCAAACGTCCCAGTTTGTCAGTCATTACCCCGAACTGCCCGCACGTCCGGTGACCCAGACAGAAGCAGTCTCTTTCTTATACAACACACCCAAGCCAGACGTGATCATCCTAACTGGTCCTTCAGGAATATCTATAGTTCCTGAGGATGACTCTTCTTATCGTATGTCAAAGAGAAAGTGTAGGTTGTCAGCAATTATCTGCTGTTTTTAAAAACAGAGCCAAAATACTTGGGACACTGCTCTTGTTTGCCCCCTAATTAAAGCAGCTTTCACTAAGATACGATTTACCTTTTGAGGTTAATTAAAATCATCTGTGATTTGCTAAGCATGGGCTTGCAGACCACTTTGCAGAACATTAAGTACACGCAGGCCCACAGGGCCGCACAAAGCAAGCGAGAATTTACCTGCGGCATTTCCAAGGCCTTCATGATGGCCGAGAAAGAATAGAGGTCCCCCATGGAGTCTTTCAGCTCCACTGCCACCTGGATGATCCTATTGAGGGTGGCTGCTCTGTCCTCCAAAGTGCCCGTGCAGCCCAGAATGTCCACCGCAATGCCGATGGCCATCGTGTTGTGTCTGAGAGGGAGGAAAACAGCAGTCAGGCCCAGGGCCAACAGGACTAAGAGGAAATGAAACCAAATGGGCCAGGGCAAGGACTGGCTTTCCACCGTTTGCTGCTATCGCCCTGAGATGTACTGGCAGCTCAGCCGGTTTGGTTGCTGATTTCAACAGAGAGATCGCCCCCATCAGGATGACTGCAGCAGGGCCCCGGGGAGGCCTCAGTGGGTGTCCTATGGAGAGTCAAAAAGGACAGATGCCCCAGCACAGGGCTGTTCAGCCCTGGAGCAGGGGATGTGAAGAGGGCCCTCCTGGGGTGAAGCTGCTCAAAAGTGCAAGTGGCTCCTTGTACCTTCCACCATGACAGGTCTGCGGAGACGCCAGGTCCCCCAACACACTGGGGAATCCCTTCCTCAGGGAAGCCCTGGGCCACCTCCACTGAGCCCCCTGGACTGGGGGATGCAAGGGACAGAAAAATGAGAGAACATGCTTGATTCAGGAAGACGACATGGATGTCAGAACAAAGAAAGAAATGAGGAGCTAAGAACAGAGTGTCTGTGGCTCCGGTCAAGGGGCCAGAAAGGGAATGGAGATGTGGACAAAGACTCAACAGTGGACCAGCAGGACATCCCTGAAAGGTCAGACCTAATAAAATTGAAATCTTGTATCTGCCAACAGTCCTCCCTTTTCTCATCCTGAACTACACAGGTCAACCTCGCAGACCCAAAACAGGAAGCAGAATGGTCTTTTGTCTACAGACAATGGGACCAATATGAATGGGGTCGCAGAGAGGTCTCCTTCCTGGTGGCAGCAGCACAGCCTGTAAACCCGCCTCTCCTTCCTCCTGTGGACCAGGAGTTCCTGCCTTGGGCCAGAGTAGCCTCAGGTAAATTTCTCCAGGCGCTGGTACAGTGCTGGAGGTGAAGCCCTGATTCAAAGCGATAGTCGAAACAATAAGACTTTGCCTTTGAAACTGGGCCACCTTGTCCTGAAAGTTCACAGCTAAGGATGTTACTCCAAGACCATGCTTCTCTCTATGCCCACATGTGCTGGTGTCTCTCTCACTCTTCTAGAGCAGAGAGAGGTGTGATTCATCTAGTGCTTAGCATTACTAGTTTCTCTAATGATTGTTAAATCAGTAACGGGCTCTGCTGTCTGTGAGTGTTTGCACATGTGGGTATGCAGTGTGCTTGCTCTGAGTGTGACCTTAGGCTGTTACCTGACTGCTCTACTCCCCCATTTCCTCATCTCTAAAATGGGAACAAGGGTTGTTGGGAGAAAGACTGTGTGTGTGTAAAGATAATTAAAGCGCCTGGCACCACAGCACCCAGCAAATAGTAGTTACTAAAATTGTATCTATATGTGCATCTCTCCCTCTGTATCTTGGTCCCTTTTGCCTGTTGGCCTCTCTTTCCTTTTTCTGTATCTTTTTTGCTGATTTCCTATCTTTCCTAATTAATGGATCCTAAAATAGGCTTAAAGTATATTTTTATTATCTGTTGTACTTATTAAAGAGTTTTGTGACCCATTTGCAAACTGTTAAGGTTGAGCCAAACATGTTAGATGTTTAGTAGTAAACTAACTTCCCATGTTGCCTTCAACTGATTCTTTAATTCAGTGTTTTTTCCTATGTTTTAATGGCCCTTAATAAAAGACAGGCTCTCTACTTCTTTAAGACCTGGCATTATATCAACAGCTATTTGCGTAATTATATCCATTCGTTTAACCAACATTTGCCTCAAGCCTCCTGCATACACCACCACGAGGAAACCAGCTCAGCAAGGCGGCCCTACAGCAGAAGCTCCCGGGGTCGGCAGGGGGAGGCACTAAACGTTATACGAAGGATATCTCTGCCTGCTAGGCTTGGAATGGGTGAAGTGGTAAGTTTAAAATGAAGGGTAGTTTGTATTCAATTCTCAAACACAATAATGTCATTTGATCCTGCAGGACTGCTACAACCTTGGCCTTTATTTAGTAAACACACTGTAATGGAGAAAACAGCCCTCCAAGCCCTAGCAGGTAGATCCCACAGGTCAGCCCTGAACAGGAAACAAGCCAAGGAGCCAGACCCCAGGCAGGCGGCAATCAGGAGAAAGAGGAAACGGATGTAGACAAGAGTGGAAGTCAGAAAATAGCCCAGAGAGAAGCCTCAAGCCTGCTGACCTCAGCCTGGGCCTAGAATCCATGCCCAACACACCTAATGACACTGATAAAATAAGGCCTGCGACTGGGCAGTTTTCAGGCTGAAATGTATCACATGAGAAACTGGGACGCATGGCAGCACAGCTGTCTCTGTGTAAATGATGACCACCGGACCCAGACCAGGAAGGAGGGAAAGTTAGTGGAAATGAGAAGCCAGGCCCCTGCGGCAGGGGGAGGGAGGAGGACGCCTGGAGAGCGGGGCTAGCATCTAGAACAGTCTGAGCAGGGAAAGTAGGGAAATTCGGAAGTCGGACCTACAATTGCCCGAAGACACTGAACAACAGGCCAACAAGCACCCACCCTGGCCTCTGATCAAAGGCATCAGGGGCCATTTCCTGTCCTCCTGCCTCCCAGAAGTCTTCCATTTGGTACTCTCGATGTTTCCTACGGGATGCATCTGTGGCTGTGAAGCCAAGGCAATAGCAGTATTGGAGCCATTTTATCTGCTTCATAGTCAGGTAACCTTGAAAGCAGCTGTTATCGACCCTCCCAGGCTATTTAAAATACAATGTTCACTTTCTAGGGGCTGACAGCCTAGGACTGCACTGTCCACTAGCCACATGTGGCTACTTACACTTAAAATAGTACACAGTAAAATAAAACACTGCAGCCTTCAGTTGCCACATTTCAGGTGCCCGGTAGCAACATGTGGCTAGTGGCTGCTGTAATGAGATTTCTGCCATCACAGAGTGCTGCTGTACTGGACAGCGCTGTGACCCAGAACATCACGGAAAGCAATGGGCAGGGGATGACGGCACTCAGGCCCCCGGCCCCTGAATCACCCCTGCCCTCTTCTCACAAAAAGCCAGGGCCCTGGCTGTCCATTAAAGACCACATGTGTGTTGTGGCAATTGGGAACCTGGTTGGAGAAACAGAAAACTTAAGATAACAAGATAGTCTCACACACAAAAAACTATCTTTTCTTTTGTGTCGAAAAGGCCACCTTCTATGGTAATATGAGAATCTAGTCTAGTGCTTCTTTTCTTAAAAACGTGCCTCACTACTTCTATCTTTCTAATTTCTCAATATCCGATGTTCAAGTGAGTGGGTTTTAATGGACAGCCAGGGCCCTGGCTTTTTGTGAGAAGAGGGCAGTGATGCTTCAGAGGCCGGGGCCTGAGTTCCGTCATCCCCTGACCTCTGATCCCCCATCTGCCCTCCCTTCAGAGAAAACATTGTTCAGACTCTGTTCTTCCCAACTCCCCCACAAACTCCCACTTAATTCCTAAAGCAGTCTTGAACTCCGGAGACAAGGGGGCCGCAGCTCAGTGAGCCGGGCTGGAGGTGGTATGGCGTCCGTGCTCCGTCTGCCTGCAGTACTGCTCCCACCCCAGGCTGGCAGGGGCCGTGGTGAGCTGTTCTCCCAGGCGGGTCGTCTGTCCGCTGCTCCACCTGCTCCTGGAGCAGGGACGGGAACGTGCTCTCTGTTCCCTGACTTCCTCTTTGCTGTCTCTTTGAGCTTCTCCAGGAATTCTCTGGCTACGGCTTCTGGGCCACCCGCCCTCAAGCGAGGCAGAACTGGGGTGGTGGGTGCCTGGCCTCTCCCAGCTCTGAAACCTGTGGCTGTGCAGCCTGTGGAGTTGAAAGTGCTGTAAATGCAGAGCGGCACTGCTCACCTTTCGATGATGTCCAGGCGCAGCTGGTGGCCATAAGGCAAGGTGATGAGCTCCAGCCCTGAGCTCATGCCCATGTTCTTCCTCATCTCTTCAGAGACTTCAAGTATCCTCGCGACCTGTCAAGAACACAGGTTGAAATGAACTGGACCAGGACGTGGGCTTGCTGCCAACACGAATTTATCACATGGAAAGAAATACACTCAACTGGAACAGTGTGGATGCACTTGACTTGTTGCATTTCTTTTTAAGCAGTGGCATCTTAGGATACAGTTTTAATATATTTGGAGGATTTTAATACACATACTGGAATGTAAAACCTGGGAGGAAAGCACCTAGATTGGTCTGCAAAATCTGCAGATTTGGTGTTTCTGCCCGGTCAGAGAATGGTACAGTTCTTCAAGCTTTTGTCTAACACAGGCTGGATCCTGCTGTGATGTTTTGCTGCCAACAGCAGGGCTGTGTGTGCACACAGCAAACGGATCCCCTGCAGTGGAAAAGCAGAGCTGCGTCCAAATGCTGCTCTGCTGCAGGCTCTGCCGTTCATGTTCTCACTTAACGGCAAGGCTGGCTCCTATTACCCTTAATTACACCTCTCCTGGGCTCAGGAAACGCAGTGTACGTCTGGAAACCATTAGAAACGTGTATAGCGATTTGAAACCCGAGGCCTCAAACACACCCACTTCTCCCCTCCACCACCCCGAGAGGTCTTCCTTAAAGGAAATCTGGTTTGTTTGTCCCAGCCAGCTCTCCCCATCTCAATTCTAGTGTGTGATCACAGCTTATTGGAATCAGGTATTAGTTGACCACTTAGGGTTATTACATGCTACCTCCAAATACTACAACTGAGTTAGGCCGTCTCTAAAACGGGGCTGGTGACACTCACAGAGCACTGATGTACTAACAGTGCAACTAGCAGATACAGTGGGTCAAACCAACCCTGGACACGCGGCAGGCGCGGGACAATCCCTCTCCTTGAGCCAGTGTTGTCCTCAACTATAATTATCCCGGGTATATGAACAGTCCAGGTATCTTCATAACAGGCCACGAAAAACATCTGGAAGTTCAGCTGATATTATTAACCTTGACCCTTAACTTCGGTGGCTGAGCAGAGGCACCACTGTCAGCCCCGGGGATGAACTGTCCAGCACAGACTCCAGACTAGGATGCAGGATTCATACTCTGCTCTCTGGGCCTCAGTTTCCCCTTCTCTAACACAACGGCTAAGTTCACCTTTCTCAAAGACTTTGCCAAGGATCAAATGGCCCTAAAACCCCAGCTATTTAAAAAAGTCAAGTTGTGAATCGTTGGCCACGTGGAAGGGGGAAGAATTCTGGCCAGATCTCTGGAAAGAGATTTACACCTTGACCATGGCAAGACAGCCCTAATGCACACCCCGGCCACCTGCAATCACACACATTTTGCTTGCTTGTTTAGACACCTGTCCTGTCAGAGGCTCCAAACCCAACACATCCAATTCATGCACACTCTGTGTAACAAGAGTCAAAGGCTTGTCATTGACTCAGTTTTATTCTGGAAGCTGTTTTCCTTTCCAGTCTGTTTTCCTTCAGTGTAAACGTGCAATCCCCTGGTCACTTTCCTGACGTATTACCAGGAAATGCTGACACCTGCTTGCCCCAAGGCTGAGCTACGGAACAAGGGTGTCGTGAGGTCACAGTGCAGAGCCTGGATTAGGTCTCCTGGAAAAGCCTGGGGCCGTGCAGCTCAGAGATGCAGAGGAGGGATGAACACTTGTAGAGGATTTACTATGAGCTGGACCCGGCAGTGCAGGGCGACATCAATGCCCCACGATGAGTTATTCTAGCCACCCTCTGCTCTTCTGATCTCAGCCATCCTAGCTTTGCAGGATCTCAGAACTCTGCTGGATCCTTATCCCATTGCCTCGGGAGTTGCTGCAGTGACCCAGGGGAGCCCTGAGAGGGGCCTGGCCCTGCTCTCCTCCCAGCTGCCAGGGACCTTCTCCATAGAAATGAGATTGCCTGGCTCCACTATCCGTGTCTGTTGTCCTCTGCAGAGGACTCTGATTTGCACTGTGCTCTTACGGGCCTGTCTCCCTCACTGAACTGCAAAGTTCTTTGAAGGCAGCAACCTGGCACGAGCCCAAAAGTAGACTTAAAAACAAGAAGGAAAGACCCCAGGCCCTCCCCCAGCTGACCCCATGTGCCCTTCACCACCCACACAGGGTGAATCCTCCATAAACCAACCCCTCCCCCCACGGCTTTTGACCTCTGAGTCTCCGCACGTGTGTGTTGCCTGCCACCTGGAAGATGCCTTTTGTGTTCTTCATCAGGCCAACTCCTATTCAGCCTTCAAAACTCATCTCAGACATCTCCACCCTGATTCCCTCCCTCCCCTATGTTTAAGACCCTACCTCAGAGGCCCTGCAGGTCCTGTGCTTTTCCCTGCAGAGCATTTCCCACCTGGGCTGTGGTCTGAATTTCTGTCACTGTCGCTCCTGCCTCTCCCACCATGACCTGGCCTGGCTTGGCCCACGGTTGGTGCTCAACCAAGGCTCAGTACAGAACACTAGTGAACACTTACTTAGCTTCACTCTGGGGCAGGCATGGTATGAGGGCTTTGGTATTCACAACCAGCTGGGCTATGGCATTGTTCTCCTTTTAGAGACACCGAGAGGCAGGGGGAGGTGGCATTAGACTCAGGCAGTTCATCCCCAGAGGCCAGGCCCTTGGCCGCTGGGCCTCCCTTCTAGCTTCTGCAGAGCCCAGCAGGTGAGTGAGGCCAAGGCAGCGCCCCTTTGCAGGGTGGGAGGGGCTCAGCCCGGGGAGGGGCTCACACTGCTGGGCAGGCAGCCTCCAGGCGCTCAGGGCCATCCACCTGTCCTGACACCCCAGGCTCTGTGCACAGGTGGGAACCAGCACTTGGGCCCCAAATGCTGCCCAGCACCTGCTCTCGGCTTCTGGTGGCCCCATCTGGTTGCATTTAGAGTCAGTAACAACAGCCTTTGTTTTGTTTCCCTCTTACAGACACTAGTTGTGCGTGATTTGTTGGCAAAGCCCTGAAGTCAGTGGTTCAGGAAGAGAATAAGGAAATGGCAGGGGACTCTGGAGGGAGGAAGGAGGACTTAACAGCCTGCCCTTGGAGGCTGGGAACGGGGGTCAGTCAGGGGGCTCCTGCTCAGGTCTCTGCCTCGCTGCTTGGGGGATCTGTCCAGCCCCTCTTCCAGGGGTGCCTGAAGGCAGACGGGAGTGGGACCCTCACCAGGAGGACAAAATGCAAACAGAGAAACAGAACAAGAAGGAGGGCAGGCTGCACATTCCTTCAGTTGAGAACAGACTTCCAAGGCAGTGGGAAGGTTCCAGACTCTCCTGCAAAGGGTGGTCAGGCATCTCACCTCCTCCTAGACTACCACCAAGCCCCGCCTGAGGCCACAACAGGGAAGGATTCATTTCCTCCTGGAAATTAGGCTGTTCTGTAAACCCGGACCCATGGTCCCACAAGGAGCTTCCTCCATGGAGAACCCAGACAGGTTCACGCCAGGCTCCTGGGCTACTGGTGTGGTTCTGCTCTCAGATCCAGGGCCCAGGATGAGAGCTACTTACTGGAACAGGAGACCTAAATCCTCTTCCTGCCCAAACAGGTTTAGCTCACATTAAAGTGAGGTAAGGTCTTAACAAGGCAAATTATCTGACCACTTGGGGCACTGCCCAAGGACACCCAGCCAACCACGGGAACAGCCCTTGTTCTTCCAACACAGCCCCTTTCCTGGCAGCCCCCCAGACTGTTCACCCCAGAGCAGCCAGCACCTGCTTAACGTTCCTCATTAAGGAACATTGGGAGGCCCTCTGCGCCCCCGTGAGCTTCAATCAACTGAGGAACTCACTGGGGGAGTACTCGGAGATTAGATTTCCTGCCATGATTCATGACCCAGGAAATTTATTTAGGAAAACCCAATTCCTCAATAAGCCCTGATCTTTGAAGCTAATTGACTCCACTGAGCTACAAATGAAAAAGGACTTTAAATCTCTCTAAGTCCTTATCTGTTGCTCAAATGAAGGGATCTGTCTCCTTATACTGAGGCATGGGCTAAGCACACCTCAGCCTTAAACACCTACTTTCTAGAAATTTCTCTCTGAAGGATGAGGTTGTCTTGGGGCCAGCTATGAACAAAAGCCACCCATATCTAAAAGAAATGTTTCCTATCAAAAATGATGATGATGTAAACACAGATTTATGTAGTCACATGGAAACATAGTCATGACATGTTGTTCGATGGAAGACAAAAAGGGTTTGGAATGGTATGTATAGACCTGTGCCATTTCTGTGGTAAACAAATAGATATGCATGCAATTATTATTTACATGTACCTATTTGCAGAATAAATATTAACAGTAGTGATCACCAAGAAGCTGGATTTTGTGTGACTTTTATTTTTTCTTTTCTCTTAATCTGTATTGTATAATTTTTCTAAAATTGTATCTTATAATTGTATTTTATAATTTTTCTAAATTGAGCAAGTAACTTTAAAAATGTTTATCCTGGGGCTTCCCTGGTGGCGCAGTGGTTGAGAGTTCACCTGCCGATGCAGGGGACACGGGTTCGTGCCCCGGCCCGGGAAGATCCCACATGCTGCGGAGCGGCTGGGCCCGTGAGCCATGGCCGCTGAGCCTGCGCGTCCAGAGCCTGTGCTCCGCAACGGGAGAGGCCACAACAGTGGGAGGCCCGTGTACCGCAAAAAAAAAAAAAAAAGTTTATCCTAAAGACCATTTTTGTAACAATAAAACAAATATATAATGTACATATGTAGCATGTACAATGAAAATAAAAACAACCAAGGCTCTGCTACTCCAGAAACTACATTTTCATCTACAATCTACTCTTCTTTGGACTTGACTTCACCAGTTCTGATGGAGTTGAGGCTGTGGGAGAACTTGAAAATCTACGCCAGCTGGGAGAAGGACACAGCAGGGGTGGGAGAGGGAAGGCACGGCCCTGGGTAGCAGCCTGTGTCCCTCTGTCTCAGGTGAATTGTACAAGCTTCCTGCCTGGGCAAGGGTTGTCCCGGCCTGTAGTCCCCACCCCTTAAATAAATCCCCACACCCAGGTTATCATCTGAGTTTTCCTGTGAGCAAAGCAGTCACAAGGTTAAGGCAAAATGAGGCCCAGATAGATCCCCCTTCCAAACATTCGGAAGTCTGACCAAACCCACCCGCCGGGCACCTACCTTGCAGTCCATGCTCAGCATGTGCTGGGCGATGACCTTGGGGTCGTTGTTGGTGAACAGTTCTTTCGCACGCTTCAGCATCGCGGTTTCCAGGGGCTTGTTCTCAGGAGGAAGGAGCTTCGACTCAAGGTCGTTGGGCTTGAAGGAGGAGGCAGTCTCCAGGAGGGGTGTCACGAATGTACCCTCGTCCTCCTGCCCCTCGTCCCTCTGGGTCGGCAGCGGCTCCCAAGGCTTTGCCCCATCATCGTCATCAAGGATCAAGTAGCTGGTGTCAGAGTTCCGGGCAGCCGGCCCGCCGTTCTGCTTGGCGGTCAGCAGGTCCACGTAGCTGTCCTGGGCACAGAAGGGCGGCCGTGCTGCCCCATCGCAGCCTGCGGCCAAGGCTGGGTTCAGTTCGCAGTAGTTGGCCTCTGAGTTGAGCCAGGTGGACGGAGACCGGGGAGCCTTGAGCATGGGCGCTTTGCAGGGCTTGGGGGGCGGTTTGGGGCATAGCTGGCTGTCTGAGCCCCTCAGCGCCCCCCCTGCCCTAGCGTCCGAGGAGACCCTCCGAACCACTGCTGGGCTCAGGGTGGGCTCGCTGCCTGTCCTAAAAACCGGTGAGTTTGGGCAGGGTCTTGTGCCCACACCTGGGGACTGAGGGGGCAGCTTACCACCTGTGGAGGATAAGAGAGGGTCAGAAAAAGCTCAGCTGTGCGAAGAACATGAAACGGACAAAACTAGAGTGACAGCCCCTGGCCCTCAATTCAGGCCCTAGGATTTTGATTTTCACCCACAAAAGATAAGTCAGTATGACCACCGCAGGCCCGATCTAGAGCAGTCTAGAGCAGTCTAGAGCATGAGCAGTCTAGAGCATGTCAAGGGCTAAGATGGCCCCACCCCACTTCTGGGGGAATTCTAAATCCCAGCGACCACCGACAGCTGGGCAGCAATGTCATTTTATGGTCACAGAAGGTTAGTACAGGCAGAACAGGGAACTACACTGAGCTTGGAGGGCAGTGAGTAATCTAACCTTGCCCTAAAAAACACAAGTCTCTAGCCACATAGCATAAAGGGGGGACGGGCCCTGATTCACTCTCAAAGCCAGGGTGGGTCCCAGCCAGCTTTAAGAAAGAGACAGAGACACACGGGGAAGGGAGAAAAAGACAGTGAGATAACCCACATCCAAGCGGTTTACAAAGGGGCAGCAGGAAAATCAACTTGTGGTTCCCCAAGGCAGGTCAGTTACAAAAATAATGAAAAACAATCCCGTCACCTATTAAGACAATTGCTTACTTGATTTCCCCTCATTCCATACCATCTCACTCTTCTGGTTGTGGCAGGAGAATGGAGAGGAAGAGGGGTCTCTACCAGAAGCCCCAGGACTGACCCACTCACCATCTGCCCAGGGAGGAGACTAAGGGGGAGGTGCATTCGTTATGAAGACCACCAGTTAGCAATTGGGCTTAGAATCAGGAAACCTGGGTTCAAATGCTGGCTTCACCACTTACTAGACAGAAGAATCTAGGCAGATCACTTAATATCTGCGCCTCAGTTTTCTCAGCCACAAAGACGATAACCATGCCCACCTTGAAGGCTTGTTATGAGGCTTAAAAGCTAGCGCCCATAAAGCGTCCAGCTCAGTGATTTGCATCTGGATATAGTTCTACAAACCCCTCATCCTACAGCCTGCAGACATGGAGTCTTCTGTCATTCCCAAATTAGGTGACCAGATGGGGCAGGGGAAGCAGCCTGAAGGAAGTCAGGGAAACACTGTCACCCTCTCCCTCCCAATTTCCCAAAGACCTACCAATTGGCAGGTAACTTTCCGACTGGTGGGCTTTGAGGGACAAGGCTCTTCTGTCCTGCATGTGATCCAGGCAGGCTGGCTGGCTACCACTCTTCTCTCTATTTCTGAAGCAAAAGACAAGTGGGGCAGGAACATGTCATTAAATCGTAAAACCTTTAGGCAACGTCATGGAAAGTTTAAAAAAAGAAAAGATTGCTCAGAATGAGAGTGCTCCCGCACAGCCTAAGAGTAAAGGAATGTCTGGTGGAGGGTGGAAATTACTGATGGAGGCGATTAGTATGTGACTCTGCCGTGGGCTCCGACCCTGCGTCCCCAGGACCAATCCAGTTAGGTCCTAGGCTGCCTCCTCTGAGCCTTTCCATCCTGTTGAGCAGATCAGGGTAAAGGTTTCAAGATACTCTCAGGAAAATCTGATGAACTGGAATGTGTACTTTTAACGGTGCCTAAAATTACTTACAGACCCAGAAGGAAAGACTTGTGTAACTAACATGCATTCTCCACCGGGCCTCACAGTGCCACGGTTAGGAAGGAAGCTGTGGGGCAGTTTCCATTTCAGTGCAAATCTCAGCGTCCCCCAGATAACCTGCAGGGTTGCCCGAGGAGTCTGTCCTATGCATCTAGGAGGATCCCACAGCCAGCCTCCTCGGGACGACTTGGGAAAAGGGACTTGGCGGGGTCACCAAGCAGCGGCTGCGAGGCACGGAGCACAGCCACACAGGGAAAAGGTGGAACGAAACAACAAGATCAGCTAGCATTCTTCTGTCCCTTGCCGATCCAGACTGGGAATTTCTCTAATTAGCACCAAAGAACAGAATTTCTCTTTTGCTAAGACAGAAAGCACTGCACCAGCCAAGTCGTAATGAACTTTAATCGGCCTCCCCCTCTCCAACGCCCCCGACAAGCTTATGTTACAGACATCGCCAAGTTCTTTCCTACCTTTGCAAGCACCAAAGAAATAAAACAAAACAAACCACCCCAAACTTCCAGCAACAGAGAAATTCCAGCAACCCCTCAGAGATAAAGCAGGGCAGAGGGCAAATTCCAAAAGGCAGTAGCTTCAGCGAGGCGATATTTAAGCAGTGATCACCGCCAGCGGTCGGACACCAGGGCCCCATCACCGGCCCGGAATGCAACCTGGCAGAGCGCACGCCTATGCCGGCGGCGGGTAGCCAACCAGCAGGCCCGACGTCAGGGAAGGTGTGGAGCCGCTGACGCGGAGGGGCAGGGCTTCGGGGCATCTTCCGTGCTGAGCCCACGCCACCCCTACCATTAGGCGTCTCTGAGCCTGCAACCTGTGCCAATGGGTGACAAGTCTTAGGGAGCTCTGCTCTCAAAGCGCAATCCGAAGAGTGGCTCTGTTAAGTTTGTAACGTCGACTCAGTGACTTTCTCAGCCTTTCTTTTATTTCTTATCTTTAAAAAACAAACACAAAAATCTGTATTTTAAATCCAGGCTGCTGAGGGCTGACCAGGCGGCCTTCCTCCCCAGCACCGTTCCTGGCAGGGGTTCTGTGGGTCATCCTGGCTCTGTTCACGACACTGACTGCCTGCTCACCAGTTCAGCAGCCAACCCCCGCCCACCACCAAAGAAACAGGAGAGGCCCCCTTTTAATATTTTAAGGGATCTCACTTCCGATCTTATTACCATGAAAAGGAGAATTTCTAAATGTCAGCTCCTGCCTCCTTCCCTGCAACTGCCCTGAGTCCTGCATTCTACTGCTCTCCAGAAAACAATAAGCACTAGGATTATGAACACTCACCTAGCACTTTCTATGGGCCGGCACTGTTCGAAGCACTTTGCAGATCTTAAACCATTTAACCCTCAAAAGCCCCACCTTTCCAAAACACGGAGGCCCAAGGCAGGTAAGTAGCTTGTCCAGGGTTGACCAGGTCAGGGGTGGACCAGCGTTGGAGGGCAGGCGGCAGGGTCCACCGCCAGACGCTGACTAACATCTACCAGAGCTTCCTAGGAGCACACAGCCGTCATTCGTATTACTCAGAGTCCTGTATTTTGCTTCTGAATTTTTGCAGTCTAGAGATTACAGTTTATGACATTTCCTCCTGGCCCAGAAAGAAAACCAGTGAGTGGATGAAAATGTGTTGTGCAAGCTTGGACGCCAGGGAGCCGGAGAAGGGGACCCGTGTAACTGAGCGGCCGGGACCCTACCATGCCTGCCTCTTGCCTGCTTTCCTGTCCTGACAGCTAGATAATAGGCACAAGGCCTCCTCTCTCCATGAGAGACAGGTCCTGTATTAACACAGGGCGCACCACTCATAGTCGACAGCGGGGCGCCTCAGCGCGGCCTCCGCTTCTCTGAACTCTTCTCCCCGAGATCCCCCGAGGGTCAGACTGCAGCCCCCGGGCTCTTGACGCCTCCTGTCTTAGGAATCTTGTCTGTTCCGACCTAGTCAACCACCCTCTCCCTTTGGACCAAGGCTTCATCTAAGCCTTCAGGCCTAACTTCCCTCCTGAACCCCAGAACTGTTGCTGGACACTGGCCCTCAGCAAGCCCACAGTCGCATCTCAGATGGAACAATTGGTTTTTCCTCCGAAGTCCACGCTCTCCGATCCCTCCCGCGGTATCTGACTTGCCCTTCTCCACCTTCCCCTCATGCAGAAGAGCCTGGGGAAGGCTGGTTCTGAGTCTCCTGACCCTCGCCCTACCCCACCCGCACAGCCTGACCCTCCGCGGCTCACTAGCTGCTATCCCTGCCCTCCCCTTCCTCACTCCTCTCGCACAGCGCTGTCCCGTCCAATTCTTAGGACATCCCGTCCCCCACATTGAGTCTCTGAGGCTCCTTCAATCCCCTAGCCTGGCATTAAGGTCTCCCCGATCTGGTGGGGGTCAGTCACCTCCCTAAACCTCCCCCTGCCAGCCCCCTGCACAGCTGCACCCTGTGTTCCAGCTCCACCAGTTTCCTCACTCCAAGCAACACTCGCCCCTTTTCTAACTCTACTCTTCTGCTCATGCTGAGCCCCCTCCCTCCCTGGGAATACCCTTCCCTTTGCAGCATCTATCCACATTTTCCCTAGCCTTCAGACTAGCCGGAATCCTTACCTCCTTCGCTGGGAGGTCTCTCCCGGTCAGCCGTCCCCTTCCTCAGCAACTGCCTCATTTATTTTTGGCACCAACTCAATTGGGAACTAATCACGCACTGCCTTGTGACAGTTATTCCAATGACACTTGACATTCTTCTTAATGTCGTTCATGGTTCTTCTGCTCCTGGGGGAGCACGCCCGCCTAGCTAAGCCTGGTCCCGGCCAGAGGGTCCCCCACACTCCCAACACCGACCCAGGAGGCCCTGACCCACCTGAGGAGGTTGCCCCTGGGCAAGCTCTGCTCTCGGGCCTGGGGGCTGCCCATGGTGAGGCTCAGCCTCTTGGCCACGTCCGGCCTTCCATCGACGAGGCTGCCCTCCTGGGCCTGGCTGGGGGAGGTGCCGTACTGCTCCTCCAGGCACCGCAGGGGCACCGTCCTGTTGATGGGCTGGAAGATGATGGCTCCGCTCTGCTGGGAGATGGGCCGCCGGTTGCCCACATAGCAGCGCACCAGGCCGGGGATGGAGTCGAAGCTCTCCATCTCAAACTGGTACTGCACTCGGCTGTAGGCCTCACTGAGCCGCAGGACCGTCCGGCGGATCTTGAAGTGCTGAGGGAGGTTCTTCCACTGGCAGGTCAGGACAAAGTTTCCGGGGCTGGACAGAGAATCACGAACCAGGAAGTCACCGTCTCGCTGCACGAGGTTTTCTGACACCTTTGGGACAAAACGGTGCGTGAGGAGTAGGCAAGGCAAGCTTAGCTGCGCTGCTCCCCACTTCTTTGGGCCAACAGAGGACAATGCTATTATGTCTCTTCTTCCTCAGTCGGCTCTTTATCAAATGCCAAATTCTTAGAAGACCCACTAATTCATTTAAGAGCTATTTGCTGATCACCTACTATGTGCCAAGTACTACTGTAGGCATTGCGTTTACAGCAGTGAATGAAGCCCACGAGAGTCCCCGCTGCCTCAGAGCTTCTGTTTTTAGTGGACAGCTTCTATTTTAGTGAGGACAAACAAGCAACACGTACGGTATGTCAGATGTTGTCAAGTTAAGGAAGAAGTAAATCAGGATGAGGGCTGTCCTCTTAAATACTGTGGTTAGGAGGGTATCACAAGATGATATTTATGCAGACCTGAAGGATATGAAGTGATGGAAAATAAATAAAATTTGTGTCTGGTGGGTCTGATTCTCCCCCTTCCCCCAACAATTGGAGGAGGGTGTTTGTTGTCATCTACAAGTCACCCTCAGAGCCCTCTCCTAAGACACCCCTCTCCAGGCCTGGTCGATGGGGGAGGAGGATCCACATGCAGGTGGAGTCCAGGCACTGTGGAATCGACCCTTGAGTGTGGTTCTGGGCACACCGATTACTCTGGAGGGCCTGGAACAAAGAGGGCCAGGTCTCTCATCTCACAATGTTATTGGGAAGATTATATACCTGCATACATACTATATGCAAAGCACTAGTACAGTGCCTGGAACATAGCAGATGCTAAAAAAATCACTAGCTATAATGATGCTGATGTTTATAATAAAAGGAGAATTTATACTGTGTTGTAGTATGGTTGTTCCTGTAGCTAACCTGCCTGGGTTTGCATTCCGGCTCGTCTGGGTGACAAGTTACATGGACAAGTTACACTCAGTTTACATCATCTGTAAAACGGGGATAATATCACCTACAGGATAGCTATAAAGGTTTAAAGGACTAGAGTGTTGGCTATAACTATCGTTATTATTGTCACAGTCTTTAGTTATACAATCGGGAGTGATGTATAGCTGAACATTTACACTCATGGCAAATGGGAAACAAATTTTATGATCACGATAAGGAGAATGATGGTGGTGACAGACACCAGATTTATAAACTTTGATAAGTTTTCTAGGACATGCCAACATTTGATCAGCTAGCTTAGAATAGTATGCTACCATGGTTACCTTAAAATTGCATCTTAGCCTTAAAAATGTTTTCACACAGAAATTCCATTTCTTGGAATTGAGCCTGAGGAAATAATCATAGTCATGAACACAGTAGTTATCTGCAAGGATGTTGGGGAGAGTGCCCAATACAGAATGCAGAAAGCATACAGTGGACACAGACAATGGAGACTGGTGTAGGAGAACATTTCAGAGCAGGAGAAAATTCCCAGGAAATAGCATTAAGGGAAGAAAGTGGGCTGCAAAGTTATATGCAGCATGAGCTCATACTTGATTTGGAAAAGTCTGGCAGGATTTATATCGAAATGTTCATAGTGGTTATCTCCAGAAGGGAGAATTACAGGTAAGTGTTTAATTTTCTTCTTTTTACTCTATTTTCTACAATCGATTTTACACTAAAAGAAGAAAAAAAAAAACAAAGGTAGGATCAGGATTATTTCTTTGATGGTGCTGAGAAAGCTGCTACGTTAAAAAAAAACATCCACAACACGATGCCCTTCCCTCACCCTCAGCCACCCCTTTCCTGTCATGTTGTCCTGCGTGACTGGTCAGATCAGGTTACAGTGAAAACCCAAGAGAAACTCTATACCTCAATTCTGCACTTATTCTATTTTTCAGTTTCTATACTATTAAATACGAAAACATCATTCACGGCTATGGCCCAAAGGACTATCACACAAAGTACATGCTGGCCATGAGACTGTGGTCGCTGGTATGATTCCTCTTCTTTCCCACCCCCCGGGCCAGGGGCCGGGGAGGGGAGGGATGGAGAGTGGATAAGTGCCAGCCCCACTAGGGCACAGGCGGCCTTGTCGCTCTGGGTCGCCCGCCCTGATGATACCCCCTCTTCACCTGAAATTAAACCGCTGCCTTGAGAAGGAAGCAGGCTCCACGGGGTATGAGGCTGCAGGCAGTCGGCCAAGAGTTCAATTATCTGAACAACAGCCCAGCCTGATATTCCCCTAGGTATCACCCTGCGCGGCTGCCTCCTGCCTGCGCCTTGTTTACAGAACCACAGAACAGCTGCTCTCCCTTCATCCACTCACCGGCCACGGGGAAACGTACTTTGGATTCCCGACCTTAGCTCTTCTCAAGGTCTCCTTAGAGACGCGCCTACGTTAAGTCACCACAGGCCACCCTGTAGTAGTGCGCTCTGGCTGAACCGGGGCTTGCGCCTGGTAGCCTTGGGCGTGTGACCCTGCGCGGGGGCGGGTACCTGTCGGGGGATGCGGCCGTGGTACCAGGCATGGCTGCGCAAGTCCTCGCTGCTCAGCAGCAGCTCCTCTTCCAGCTCCTTCTTCAGCCTCTCCTGGGTCCTGTCCATGATGTGCCGCTCCTTGGAGAACTGCAACACAGGGTCACCAGTGATCTCCCAGCCTGCTGGGGCCGCGAGCCCAGGCCAGCCGGCTGGAGACGCCAGCCTTGCGGTCGGCTGCTTTGCTGATCAAACCAGTAGATGCCCAAAGCCCTGGTCAGGTAGAGGAGCCTGGATAATGATTACAGTTAGCTGTGAACTTTCATTTCTCTGGCTGGAGAGAGAGTGGAGTAAAATTTTCACCTGCACTCGGGGACTATGATAGGAGAGTAAGCCAAGCCGTTCCTTTTATCAGTCTACTCGGGTAGCAGCTGAAAACATGGGGAGCAGGGCAGGGGGCGCCAGGGAGAGATGTGCCAGGCCACCCAGAGAGCTTCCTCATCCTCCTTCAGAGCTGTCCTAACACAGAGCTGGGAAGGACAGAGTCCCAGCCGGCCCATGGTCCCAGGCCTGCAGGACAGTGCTGCCCAAAGTGCAGTCCCAGGGCGGTCGTGATGGCTCTGAAATCTTTGCTACTGGCAAACTCCAGTTCAGGACCGAGTTTGCCTTTAGAAACGTTTAGAGCAATTGGACAGAGTAATGTCTCTTGAATCTACTAACAGAAGTCTGAGTTTGTATTTTGTATGTGATTTTAATTTCATTTTTCTGCTATTTCATTTTTTACGACAGATTGGAAAAGGAAACTTAAATCAAAACAAAGAACTGGCTCTTCACCTCAAGTAGTTTGAGAATCACTGAATCTAGGTCACTGCACAGCGGCCGGGACAGGAGTTCTGGGTGGGTAACACTTGTTCCGGGTTTAATTTAGAACCCACGCCCACTTACAACATGTGAACTGAACTTGGACACCTGCCTGGTTCCCAGCAAAACCGGGCTCAGGGACTGTGGCTGAAGGTCATATGAGCAGGAAAAGGCTGTGTCCTTGTGTTTTCTCAACTTCCCCAGCTGGGCCTCAAAGGCCTGTAGGAATCACAAAACTGTCCTCATCACACTGCCCTGCACCTTAGCAAGGAAAGAGCCCCCCAGACCTCCTCCACTCAAGAAGAAGTAAAAGACCTGGGATTTTATAGCTGGATTCTGATCCTCAGCCCACGAGGGCACTGGCCGCAGAATGACTCCCGGGCTGTTTTCAAGGTGGGGTTCTGGCTTACTAATTATCTACTTCTCCCTCCACCTCTTCCCCACCACTCTTCTCACAGTGCAGGACCCCCCCCCCCCCCCGGAGTGTTTGACAGATGAGCTGAATTCCTATCAAAGAGATACTGATGTTGGCTGCCCACAGCGCCCGCAGGCATTATTAGCATTGATGTTTGACACTGTCGGCTTCGATCATTAATTATGTACAGGTACATCTGAAGACATTCTGAGTGCAGAATGTAGATTGTCAACCAGGCCGCATCTGCTATTTGTGTATTGTCTGTCTTGCCTCCTGCTAGGTAACAAGCTTCCCGAGACCAGAAGCCCATCTGCCTTCTCCCCTGCTGCCTTCGGGCAATGCCTGAACACAATGGTTACTGCGTACTCACTGAATGAACAAATAACCCAATGTCTATGACTTTTCTTAGTTATGGAGGTTCTCCTGTTTCCTCTCAAATTATTTGAAGCCCTGGTTTAACCGGGCGGGTTGCCACACAGCTAAAGGATGACTGACATTCCTCAGTCTTTCTCTCTTTTAGGGAGATGTGGCCACGTGGCTAAGTTTTGGCTAAGGAAGTGTAAACTGCCATGTTGGTGGGACTTCCAAGCTGAGATGTGATGGCCGGAGCTGCAAAACCATCCTGGATAATGAGGAAGAGGCCAAACCAGAGGAATAGGCGAGCAGAAGGCCTGAACGAGCCCAGGTCCCTCACAAGGGTGAGGCCAACACCCCGGCCCTGGACTGCCGGCCTCCAGGTCTTCCATGTGATCTTTTAGCTTTTTTAAGCCTGTTATTTTGGGTGTTCCTGTCACTGGCAGCTGAGCTAAATCCTAACCGATACTGTGACCCTGGCCTCTCTTCAGCCACCCTGACAGTCTGTACACCTAGCCTAAATCCCTTGTGCCGAGCCCTGGGTCCACTTCTTCTTGGTCTGAGCTCTGAAAATGCAGCAACCAGCAGGTCCTATCCTCTGTGTAACCCTCCACTGAAACTGTGTTCACCCAGACCCCGAAAGCTATCCCCGTACTCTCCTCGCTCGCTGATAGCCAACACCCAGGCCACGTCCCATCCTCCACCCCCTCTCTCTTTCTCGGCATCTCATAAACATCAAAGGTCTTCTGTAGCATTTTATATGGGACAATCTTTTACTTCAGGTTTTGAGATAATATTGTTTTGCACTTGTTACCAAAAAAAAAAAAAAAAAAAAATCAGTTCTCATTACTTCTGTCCTAACTCCTTAGAGGAAAGTCCACAGTTACTGTTCTCTCCCCCTGCAGACTCGGGAGCTGGGGCACTCTAGGGAAGTACCTAGAGAAGAGAGAAAAGATCCGTAAGACTGACCCTCTCACATAATCTGGGACAGAAGACCAGACTTCAGAAAATATGCCCTCAAGCTCTTGCATAATTTGTGAAAAGTTAGGGAGTTCCACAGTTGTCCAGACTTGTATTTTAAATGGGAAGAGGAGAAGGGAAAGGGAGGGAGATGAAGAGGGAGGGGGTGGAGGGGGAGGGGCTTCATTTCAAGCCAGTGAGGGCTGGTTCTGCATTAAAAGGGGCCAAGGGGGCCGCTGGGAGCTTCTGCGTTTACAGATGATGTGGGCAATGTCTCCCAAACAACTGAAGAGGCAATTCAGAAGTCACCCACATATGGTCACTCTCATGATTAAAGAGTGGTTATTTGGGAGAGGATGTCTTCTAGAACTTTCACTCATTGTTTTAATCACATATATTAACGCAACTTTTATTTTTCCCAGGTGCCTATTTTATGACAGCTCCACCTTGCTGACTCTGATTTTGCCGCTGTAGGTAGGTACTTTGATGTGCTGTCAACCCCGTGGTTGGTGACGGGTGACCATATAAGAAAGCAGTTTACACTGAATGGAAGTGCAGTACTCACTGACCTTTGGACCTTATGTTCTTCAACTGCCAGAGAAAGCAAGAAAATAATTACAAATAATCGATCTCTCAAACAAATGCTATAAATATTACTAATGACCACCTTATAGTAACACAACGTTTTCTTCAAGCTCAAATTCTCTAACTATTTGCTCCTAAATTTGAACTTCATTCCTGGAAGATAAGTCTGATTCTTTGTTTCTCCAGTCTCTTATCTTGAGGGGAGGAGGGGGCAGCGAGGGGAGGCCAGAGATGGAATAGGGTTTCATTGCACCAGCACGGGCCCTGGCCATCCTGAGCTCCACCACACACAGCAGCTGGGGCACAACCTCCGGAGGAAGGGAAGCTGCTAGGCTTTGGATCAAGAACATTCTGCCACAAGTCTTGCCAGGTTCATTCCAGGGACCAAATCCACCCACAGCCACCATAAGAGAAGGATGCAGGCTGGACACGTATCTTCTACTCCAAGTCTTGCCTGAGTCTGACCCATCAGAGATTTGAGAGCAGTCCTTTTTTTTGGGGGGGGGGGAGGTGTAAAAAAATGTGCTATGTATGTAAATTAAGTAATAAGTATACCTTGAGCAGGAAAGAAAGGAAAGAAGAAAGGGAGGGAGGGATGGAGGCAGGGCTTAGTAACTACTGTGTCACGGTTACCCACTCACATGGCTCCACTTCTAAAACTTCTTCCAGTCCCAGTCATTGGCTCTGGGGTCTGAGACGAGAGGTAGGTAAATGGATAACTACAGCAAATGAGGGGATGGATGAGGCCTACAACTGTCCAACCGAATTGAAGTTTAGCCAGAAAGTTCATAAATTACTATCATTGTTGCTTTTCATGGAAATCTGAGTCTAGCTACTACTTTCCTACTGCCAGCATTTTCACAACCCTGACGTCAACGGATGTGACAGCACAGTGTTTAAGAGCTCAGGCCAGCCTGCCCCCTCCATCCATAGGCCACTGTGCCACTCACCAGCTGTGTGGCTCTGGGCAAGCTCTCTGTAGAGCTCCTGGTCTGCAAAATGGGGATAATAACATATGACGACAGGTTAATAGGGATGAAATGGATCGATATCCATAAAGCGCTCATGACATACCGTGGTACACAGACCGCGCGAACTGTTCACTGTTTTTATAGGCCTATATCAGAATGCCATTCACCTGGTGAAATAAAACGAACAGTTTACGTCTGAGGTGTTTAAGGTCTGATGCACAGGCATGGTGGGTGGCTCAGTATTTGGGAGGAAAGCAGTTCAGGAAAGCAGCCTGGTACTTGTTTAAGTGCCCACTGGCTACCTCAATCCTCTGCAGAAGCCCGCTGTCCACCTGCCCCAGGCCCTCTGGTCTGGTTACACGGCCAGGACCAGTCCTAGCTTGCTGAGGCCGCCTCCGAAAATCACTCTAATCTGGAAGGAACATCTCTGGAGCCCCACACCGCAGGCAAGTCTGGTCTTGACAGGCTTGGAATAGCTGGAGCCCAGGAGATGGTTGGAAAACACATTCTGGAGGCACAGAGCCAGCTCCACCGACGTGCTGGGAACCTCGATTAACAAGGAAACCCACATTTCAACAGTTCTCTGAGGAAGAAAAAGCTGTCCCGGCCCAGGGAGGAATGGAGCTCAGGGTCTCCTCTCGCGACGGCTGTGTGATGTGCGATCCTGCATTTCAAATCAGGCACAACAATGGGACCCAGACCCTCCGGAGGTTTGTGTTCCTAAGTCCGGGGGATGAGGGACGTGTGCTCACCACCATCGGTGGGAAAGCCCCAGAGCCGCTGTGGGAGACCATTGAGAGGATTAGGAAAAGATGGCATCTGCATTGTAACTAATATTTTATTCTCTCCCTGTGTGGAAGGAAAGCTTCCCAGTTCCCACAGAATTTTAAATTGTGCAAATCACCAAGAAAGACCACATCCCCAGGCTGGGAGCTGTGGATGGAAAGGAAAAGACTGCAGAGGCACCATCTTGGGGCCAACAACAATGGTGACCAAGCAGTTTGCCAACCCTCAGGCTGCTGGCGGGTGATGACAGGCTGGGTCCCTACCCTCAGGAGGGCACATTCTCCTAGAAGCCCACACAGGGAATAGTTTAACACATCCCTGAGCTCTGGAGACAGAATGCTGGGATCTCATCCCTGCCCCTACAGCTCCTTAGCCTGGGCAAGTTACGCCACCTCTTTATCCTTTGGTTTTCCCATGTCAAAAAGGCCCCATATGGTGGGGGGGGGGGTAGGAAGGAGAAGACGGGGTATCAGGGTTGGCCCTTGAGGATAAAACTTGAGAACAGTAAGGGTGCTTTGGGCATGTGAGCTAAGAGCAGGTGGGCCTGGTCAGATAAAGGTGCTGTCTGAGGAGGAGAGGGCTGGAGCAGGCGGAGCCTCTCCCCCTAACACCCCAAGCACCCGATTTCTCTCCCCAGGAGAGCTCCATCTTTTCTCTAAGTATGTGGTTCAAACCTACCTCCCTGGACATTGCTGGCTGGCCTGGCTAAGTCCCTGACCCAAGCTGGCCTCACCAAATTTCTTCCTGGGATCTTTCTAAGGGAACTGAGTGAAGGACACCCTACCTGCTTGTGAAAACGTCATGAGACTGGAAGAACGGAGGTTGCTTCACCTTATGTTGACCCGACTGGGCTGAGAGAATGAAGTCACTGTGCAAAGAGAAGAGAAGGAGGAGGTGGAAGGGTCCGAGCGGCACACACATCCCTAACCCCAGCTGATCATGTTAACTGGAAAACTCCCCTGATACCTCAGTTAGTTTGTGCTGGACTCCTGTCACTTGTGACCAGAGAAGTCCTGACCCAGGAAGGCAGAGATCAGACAGATCAGACAGAGGGGCACTGTAGACTGAGAGGTTAGACCTTCACACTCCAGACGCTGAAGGCCATTGACACTTTCTGCCCGGGAAGGCAACAGGTACAAAAAAAAGATGCTTCTGGCTGCGGTGAGCAGAAGGGACTGGATGGGGCTGGGGTTAGCGGCACGAGGCCAGTTCAGAGTCTTTTGAAATGTGCTGATGATGGCCAAATCCCCACCTCCAGCCTTTAGGGTTGCTGCTGTGGTAGGGATATTTACCAGAATCCACTTCAGAGCTCAGATGCCGATATGGATAAATGGAACTCATCTTTTCTGCAAAGCCTGCTCTTCTCCTTTCCCAGTCATTGGCACCTCCACTGCCCTCATTACTCAAACTAGAACCCTCAGAACTGGCTTCCACGGATCAAGAAATTCCTGATTATACCTCTCACCAAGGCCCATTCTAATCCCCGTGGAGGTCATCATGTCCTGTTCTCCCTGAACTTTCACAATATCCTCCTGATAATTTCCCTACCCCCATGTCTAGTGCTGCAACCCACCACCTACAAAGCCACAGCTCATCATATCCTCAGAGACTTTAGTCAAGGGGTGCCCCAGCTGGGGCTGACCTGAGATCCAGAGTCTCTTCTAGCCCCTCCTCCCCCAAAATGGATCGGCTTCTTATGTCTGGTTTTCGCTCTCCCAGGGCTCAGACCTGGCCCGTAAGGGACACAGACCCCCATCGCCCTCTCCTCCCAGATCCCTGAGCTTTGGACACATTACATTCCTTGAAGCCTGGTGAGCTGATGCACCGCTCTTGCTATATACGGACACCTCGTACAGGGACCCGGGTCTGAATTTGCCAGGAGGCCCAGGTCACGAGAAGGCTGTGGATGCCTATGGGAGGCAACTTTGTGGGTCCCCAGAAATAAGTGGCAGAGGCTTGATGGATGGGGGAGATGGGCAAGGGTACTGCCATTATGCAGTGGGTCCATGAGTGGGGTCCATGAGTCAGCAGATTTGGGGCATTAAAGTTTTGTGGACTTTATTTAAAGGGTCCACATGTTCCAAACGGCTCACAGTATCCTACACATAAAACCCAAAGGCAGGAGATGCCCTTCTCCATCTGGCCCTGAGCTCCCTTTCTGAGGCACACTGACACAGGGCCCTGGTCATAGGACCTTCCACAGCTTCATGGACACACAGTCCCTTATGTCCCTCCTCCATGCCTTCTCTCATGGTCCAGAGACAGTGACCCACCTGCAGATGCCACTGTGTATCCTGGCTGGAGCCCAAGCTGGGGGATGGGGAGAGGCCAGAGGGGAGTTGGATGAGGCAGGCAGGGCCTTGAAGGCCATGCTGAATTAGTCTGATTTTATCAAAGGGGGCAGGGAATCCACTAACACACTGCACACAGTGGGGGCAATGCAGTCTGCCAGGCATGAGCTCCTTGAGGGCAGAGGCCATGGCTTACTTGCTTTGGGCTCCCAGAGCCTGGTGGCTAGCACGCAGCAGGTACCCAGTAAACACCTACTGACTGGAACCATGCTTGCCATTTCACCCTCCGTGTGGCAGCTTCCTTGCCACTGGGTGGGGAGAAAAAGAAAGAGTTTGGAGGTTGGTCAAGAACAGGTGACAAAAAACAGAGTCATAGGTCAATGGAACAGAATAGAGAGCCCAGAAATGAACCTACCCTTGTGTGGGCAATTAATCTATGACCAAGAGGCAAGAATATACAATGGAGGAAAGACAACCTCATCAGTAAATGGTGTTGGGAAAACTGGACAGCTATATGCAAAAGAATCAAACCGGACTACTTTCTCATGCCATATACAAAAATAAACTCAAATGGATTAAAGACTTACATGGGACACCTGAAACCATAAAACTTCTAGAAGAAAACATAGGCAGTACATTCCTAGACATCGGTCTTCGTAACATATTTTTGGATATGTCTCCTCAGGCAAGGGAAACAAAAGCAAAAATAAACAAATGGGACTACATCAAACTACAAGGCTTTGCACAATGATGGAAACCATCAACAAAATGAAGAGGCTGCCTATTGAAGAGAAGATATTTGCAAACGGTATACCTGATAAGGCGCTAATATCCAAAATATACAGAGAACTCATACACCTCAAGAGCGAAAGACCAAACAACCTGATTTTAAAAAACGGGCAGAGGATCTAGATAAACATTTTTCTGAAGAAGACCTACAGGTGGCCAACAGGTACGTGAAAAGATGCTCAACATCACAAATCATCAGGGAAATGCAACTCAAAACCACAATGAGGTATCACCTCACACCTGTCAGAATGGCTATTATTAAAAAGACAACAAATAATAAGTGTTGGTGAGGATGTGAAGAAAAGGGAATCCTCATGCACTGTTGGTGGAAATGTAAATGAGTACAGATGCTGTGGAAAACAGTATGGAGATTCCTCAAAAAATTTAAAATAGAACTACCATGTGATCCAGCAATTCCACTCCTGGGTATTTATCTGAAGAAAACTAAAACACTGATTAGAAAAAATATATGCACCACTATGTTCACAGCAGTATTATTTACAATAGTCAAGGTACGGAAGCAACCTTAGTGCCCATCAATAGATGAATGGATAAAAAAGATCTGGCATATATACACAATGGAATGTTACTCAGCCATAAAAGAGAATGAAATCTTGCCATTTGACACAACATGGATGGACCTAGAGGGGGTATCATGCTAAGTGAGATAAGTCAGACAAAAAAAAGACAAATACTGTATGATTTCACTTATATGTAGAATCTAAAAAACAAAACAAGGAACAAACATAACAAAACAGAAACGGACTCACAGATACAGAGAACAAACAGGTGGTTGCCAGAAGGGAGTGGGGTTGGGGGATGAGAGAAATAGGTGAGGAAGATTAAGAGGTACAAACTTCCAGCTGCAAAATAAATGAGTCAGGGGGTGAAATGTACAGTGTGGGGAATACAGTCAATAATTATGTAGTATCTTTGTATGGTGACAGATGGTACCCAAACTTATGGTAATCATCATGAATGTAGAGAAGTATCAAATCACTATGTTACATAACAGGAATTAACAGAGTGTTGTAGGTCAATTATACTTCACAAACAAACAAACTCATAGAAAAAGAGATCAGATTTGTGGTTACCAGACGTGGGGGGGGGGAGGGGGAATTGGATGAAGGAGTCAAAAGGCACAAACGTCCAGTTATAAGATAAGTAAGTCCTAGGGATGTAACGTACAACATGATCAATATACTTAACTCTACTGCACATTACATATGAAAGGTGTTAAGAGAGTAAATCCTAGAGTTCTCATCACAAGGAAAACAATATATTTTTTCTATTTCTCTAATTTTCTATCTACAGGAGTTGATGTTCACTAAACTTATTGCAATCATTTCATGACGTATGGACGTCAAATCGTTATGCTGTACGCTTTAAATTTAACAGTTCTGTATGTCAGTTATACCTCAATAAAACTGGAAGGGAAAAAAAAAAAGAACAGGTGACCCTGACCACCTTTCTAGACTTCTCTTAACTTGTGTCTGTCTGCACCTGGGAGTAATAGTGCCCACGTCACAGGACTACCTGACCTGATGCCCCTGGAATTAAAAAAAAAAAGGAACTGGCACAGTGCCTGGCACACGGTAGGTGCTCATGTGGAACAACGTAGAATTTGAACCCTCTAAAGATGCTTCTTAGCTAAAAAATAGAAAGTTACTTCACTAAAGAGCTTTTTTTAAAAACGAATTATACAACCCATCAGAAGGTTTGAGAGATATTTGGTTTTTGAGAATTTATCAATAGTTCTGATGGAATAAAAAAAGCTAGAAGTTGGAACTACCAATTTCTACTTAGGCGTAGGTATGTTTATTCTGTTTATTTCAGTTCCAGGTCAATAGTTGCTGGGGTTTTGAGCAGCACTAAACGGTTCCACCTGTGCAGGGTGACGCGTCACTGAGCACCCGTAAGAAAGCACTTTGCTTCGGCGGCACGCGTCTCAGTACTAACATGCACACGTGGTTACTCCAGCCGGCCACACGTCCACAGCACACAGGACAGAGTGGCAGCATGAGAGTGTAAGAAAGTTGTGTGTTTGGCCCGAGGGCTGAGACGTCCTGGTACAGAGATGATGTGTCCTTCAGGGCCTTGGAGGCTTAGTCATCAATATGTTTTTTTGTTGAATTTTTAAGGTTGGGATGATTTTCTAGTCATTCATTCTATGACCAAGGTTGGGAATTAACTTGCTTGAAATAAAAAAAGGAGGATGGGAATGTGTGCAAGAAAAGAGGAAGGGAGGGAGCAAGCTTCTGGGCTATTCTGTCTTAGTTCAGAGTGTCGGGCCACAACACCCAGAAAGCTATCAGGCTCTCAGACAAAAGCTTCTCTCTTCTGCCCTAGGCCGCTTTACTCAACTGAGGGAGAGGTCCACAAAAGTCCAGGCCACTCATCGGGTTGCACCAAACAACTCCACAGGTCATATTTTCCCATAAATCTCATCCAGAAATTACGATCACAAACAAAATTGTAAGTCCGACTGCATGTAAAATTGGTCTAATTTCTCAGCCAAGACCATGTCCTCTGAGGAGCCGATGGGAAACCCCTCTGAGTCCGCTGTGAACTGCCCCCGGGTGGCCAGGGCAACGCCAGAGTCCGGAAAGACCCTCATCTCAGATCCACTGAACTCCAGCGAGACATGTGATGACGTGACAGCCGTGCCATCTCGAACCCTAACGAATGCTGTAAACACCTGAAGAGGTGGAGCTCCTCCACCCTGGAAAACGCACGCTTTTGATCCCCATTACAGGAGTATTCTAAGCCTCACCAAGCCTCTTAGCATCTAGGGTTGGCTTACAAGTAAACCCGCCTAAAAATGAGATTCTTTGGGGATTTCAGAAACTCAGACCCTTTGAAACACTGCCTTGTGCTGAATTTTAAGCAGTGGACCAGTTGATGACCAAATTCCAAAGTATATCAAGGGCTTTCAGAGATCCAAGTGGTATTTTTACTGTTGAAAACCTGCATAAATTGATCACGAAGCCACAGAATGAATAAATCCCAATTACTTCTGCCACTCTTAACCCTGACCACAGGCTGAAAAACAAGAATCCACTTCTCCACCAGTTTCAGGCCCAACAATTTCTAGTACAAACCTTCAACTGTTTTAATCTGAGGTAGAATAGAATGAAAGGGGATGGCATTTGTGGCAATCCTAAGGCCTTGAAATGAAACTATTCGTATATTGGGTTCTGCGCCACCTTTGACTGACACTCGCTGGCTTTATGGCTTGCCTAAAAATATTTTGTTATAATCCAAAGATAAGTGAAGAAAGGCTTGAATTTACTAATCCAACTTTTCCCACTGGGGTGCTAGGCTAGACAAATATAGTTTCTCATGCTAATAACTGTGATTAAAGTCAAAGTCTTTACCTAAGTAAAGAATTAATTTGTAACTAAAAGTCCAAAGAGAAAAAATGTCAAATTCAAATTTTATATCTCCTATTTGGTAGACAAAAGCAAATGGCGGCATGGGCAGTTGGGCATTTCAGCCTGGCCCAGAGCAGTGGGGGGTGGCCACACCGTGGCCTGGCCATTGGCTCTGGGATGCGTACAACAGAGGGACATTATATCTAAGGAGGGGCCCTTCGTAAACAGCCATTGAAAATTTGTATACCACAGCCGCCTGGCAGGTGGCAATAGAGCGTCTTGAGGAAAGGGTGCCTAATTCTAATTCACACAAGGTACTCTGTGGGCCAGCGGGGAAAGGCCCTGAGCTGTCCCAGAGGCTCTCTGCCTGTTAGGTGTTGGGCTCTTGACAAATGGGGACCTCTGGTCTCACTTGGGCCCCTTGCCTCTGAGCCTGCTCCTTTCCATCCTGAGATTAAAGCTCAGTGACGCAGTCTTTGGAGGCAGCTTCCTAACCCACACAGTACTTCACCCTGTTGGCCAAAGTTCTGCAGAAACAATCAGGTAGTTAGTTTTTTTTTTTTTTTTAATTTTTGGTTGCGTCCGGTCTCAGTTGCGGCACGCAGGATCTTTCGCTGTGGCTCGCGGGCTCCAGAGCACGCAGGCTCAGTGGTTACGGTGGCCGGACTTAGTTGCCCCGCGGCGTGTGGGTCCTTAAGTTCCCCGACCAGGGATCGAACCTATGTCCCCTGCATTGGAAGGAGGATGCTTAACCACTGGACCACCAGGGAAGTCCCAGGTAATCAGTTTTAAATCAAGAGCTTGATAGTCACTGGAACACTGTGCCTTTGATTAAACTCAAGGACTTACCAAGTGCCTGCTGTGCCGCTCGGCCTCCTAGGCTAGACCTGAGGGGAGATGCAGACATGAGTAAGAAATATTCCATGGCCTGACATGGGCTACAGAGCCTCTTTGAGGAGACGAGACATCCGAAGGGAGTGAACAGTAATAAATCACAAGTTGTTTTGCTGAAGTTCTCAGTGTTTATCTTCTTTGAGGTCAGTGAGGGCCTTTGGCTCCTTCTGAGAAAGGACTCAGTAGCAAAGAGATTTCATAAAATTTCAATAAGTTTCAGCATTCTGAAACACTTCAATTAATTTGCTGCTAACGTTTAAGTTCCTTGAAGATATAAATTCCTCTTTTCTAAATCCTAGAAAGAATCTCATCTTCAGCAAAGATTCTACAGATGGGTTTTGATGCCATTTTACCATTTTATAATTAAACCTGAGTAATTTATCACACTTTACATCAGATTCTCACTCCAGTGCCATTAAAAACTGATTTGCAATTTGCTGTTAAATTAAGATGCTTCATTTTTTTACTTTGTGTGATTTTCCTTTTCACAGACAAATGATGATACAGGGGCCGTCAGACACTAGCACAGATAGGAAAATGCCATCAACCCCCCCAGAGAGCCCAAGTCCAAGAGATTTCATTTTATTCATTATCAAACCTTATCAAATGCTTATTAAAAGAGGCTCAGAAACCATGAATAAGAAACATGAAGAGGATATCTGTGGAACTCCGTGCTGATCAAGGTTCTGTGAAATTCGCATTAAAATTCTGCTTTCCATATGTGTAAATGAAAAAAAACTAATTTTAATTTGTGCAGACTGGAGCCTTAACGCAGCGCACTCTCTAAGCAGGCAGCAGTAACTTAATCCTCCGTTCCAAACTAATTACATTAGAATCATTCTGATTGGGACCCACGGCTCCCTTTGATGTTAAACTCCTGTTGCCTTTCATCCACAATCATTCTCTGGGCAAGATCTTCCCCACACCCTCCCATCCTGCTAGATCATGAAGCTATTGCTTTTGAAGTTCAATTTTATTTTGATGAAACACCAAGGGACTGAAAATTATTTTTCACTGAAGGAGACCGATTTCGGTCTGAAAACTGCAGGAAGAATTCTAAGTGTGACAGAATGTAGCACAGCCAACACCAAGAATAGCGTTTTTCCTTCACAAAGGTTACTCACATGTGAAAGAACTTGCTGAATGCACTCATTACACCATAAGCTCTCCTCCCCTCCCCCTCCCTCCCCTGGCCCCAGTGGGTTTGTCCATCATGTTTCTTACCCTTTTGACAAAGCATTACCCAGGGGCTCACTCAGTGCTCAACTCCAAGGGGGTCTCACCTTTCTCTGGTAATAGATAAACTGAAACACGATAAGATTTTCAACAAGCCATTTGTTAACATCCTGCCCTGCTGAAAGCTATGGCGGGTACCCTCCCCTCCAGATCAAATGTAGGTGGTGACTTCCTGAAGCAGACATCTAAATCACCCCCATGAGGCAGCCCTGTATTCTGATTCTTCCCAGTGAGAAGTTGGATGTGCCACACTTACGATGAAGGCTGAAGGTCGCTGGTTGCACTTAATCCTTTATTGGGTCAGTGAAATGAAGGGCTTCAAATAAAAGCCAAGTACCAGTTCGACCGATGAAAACCTCCTCTAAACTGCTTTGCTCCCTTTAACTGTGTCCTCAAGTGACTTCCGATAACACGTCTCTCTCACACACACACAAGCTAAATAAGACAACGCAAGTGAAATATTAATCGCTCCATCTGGCAGTGAGATTCCATTCAGTAAGAGTAGTGTTTTGTTAACATCTACGGCGAATGAAAAAACAGAGACTGCCCTGGCTAAGGCAGACCCAGGATAAGGGTTTGAAGACCAGCTGACCAAATTTCAGAACACAAAGAGAGCCAAACCAGAAATCTTTACCATTGGTAATTCAAGCTTGTTAATTCAACATTTAATTCAAATTATGAGTGATGTGGAACACAGCTGCTCACCAAAATGGATTCCCTATTTCCTCTTCAGAATATCAGAAAATAAAAATCAACTTAATTTAAATACTATCCTTTTCAAAAACAAAAAACCACCCAAAACCCCAATTCTATCCTTTCCTTAAATTCACCTCAAATGCATGAGGCATTACTGAATAAACAAAATGCATTGTGATTGAAAGACACTAGGAGATGTAATTGGAAGGAAAAACGAGATATGCCAAACACGTGGAGGAAAATCCAAAGCTTCAGAAAGCCCTTCAGTGTGCGGGTGGAATAAATGACTTTCCAAATCCTCTCTTTGCAAAACAGTACGTGACTAACAACTGTCTCAGAAAGTGCATTATAGATCAGAGCTAAGTACGGAGTAGGTTTTCAGTAAAACGAAATGACTCATCACAAAATGGGTTCTGGCCAAGCATCGACTTCACTGCTTCCAATATACACCTCACACACATGCCACTTTAAAGGCATATATTTCTCCCAGAGGAGTTCAAAGTTCTTGACACCCACATAATTCATCTAAACAAGTTTTTTTTTAAAAACACACAAACACCACGTTAGATGTCACGGACAGGATCAGGAAAGCAGCAGCTGGACGTAGAGGGACAAGATACCTAATACAACACAACTCAGATCTCATGAATCATATGATGTCCCTGGAATTAAATAAGTAGCAAGAATATTTATATCTCACAAGAGAAAACATGACCAAGGCCCTGAATTTTCGTGACTTGCTCAGACCTATGCAGTAAAGGATTGCCTGAAAACTAGAATCCAAGTCTCCCAAAGTATATGAAGAACCAGACATGTTTACGGGAAAGACCTGGGGAACATGAGGGCTGTGTTGACATATATGAAGGTTTGGGATGTTCTCGTCCCAAGATGGCAGGTCAGATATTCTTGGTTCAACTCCCTCCTGTCTTATTCCTATGGTGTCTACTCATACCAACTAATTTGGCCTCAAATAGACATGGTCATATTATGGAAGGGAAAAACATGTATCTGAAGGGTTATTATACTCATTTAACTTAAGAATAAGGTGGACATTGCAAGGTACAGATTTTGACTCAATACTAGGAGGAACTTTCTAGCAATTTAGAGTTTTCAAAAGTGGGACTGTATTGCCTTTAGGGTACAGTACACCTCCCATCTCTAGAAATGTCAAAAAGAAGGGTAATAAAATGACCTCCTATGAAGATTTAGGGCCAGATGACCAGTTAGGAAGTTACTGCAGAATTTTAAGCAGTAATAGATAATGAGGCCTGAAGTAGTACAGTACTGGTGGGAGAGACAGGAGGAAAGGGTGGATGAGAGAACAGTTTAGGAGTAAAATCATGAAGACATAACTGATTAGACATGGAAGATGAATAGGGGGAAAAGACATGGGAGCTCCTGGAAGATGACTGAGCCATCAACTTCCAGTACAGAAGCATGAGCGGGGAGCAAGTTTATGGAAGAAGATGTAGAGCCTGAGGTACCTGTGGGCCATCCAGATGGAGTGGCTCACGAGGCCATGGGATCAAGGTGCTATAGAGAAGGGCTTGAGAATCCTCAGTGTAGAGGGCGTATGCTGTCTCAAATGCCACGTAAGGGATGGGTTATAGAGGGAATATGAGAAGAGGGCTAGAAGACACTGGCTTTTTTAAGAGGCAGGCTAGAAAGAGAAGCTGAAGACAGGTGTCTTAGTCCATTTAAGCTACTATAAGAAAAATACGATAGACTGGGTGGCTTAAACAACAAACATTTATTTCTCACAGTTTCTGGAGGCTGGGAAGTCTAAGATCAAGGCACCGGCAGATTCAGTGTCTATTGAGAGCTTGCTCTCTAGTTTATAGATGGCCATGTTCTTGCCATGTCCTCACATGGTGGAAGGGATAAGAGAGCTCTCTGGGATCCCCTTTATAAGGGCACTAATTCCATTCACCAGGGCTCCACCCTCATGACCTAATCACCTCCTAAAGGGCCTACCTGTTAACATCAACGCATTCGAGGTTAGGATTTCAACATGAATTTTGGGGGGACACAAACATTCAGTCTATAACAACACAGCAGGATGGGTTGGGCAGGATCTAAGAGAAACAAGTAGAGTTCAGTGTCCTAGAGGTTGAGAGGAGACTTCCAGGAAAGGATGGCCAACAGTGCCAAGTGCAGCAGAGAGTTCTAATAGCATCAGAATTGGATGGCAGCCACAGGACTTTGCGAGGACAGGTCGCTGATCAGGTCAAGGGGACTGAGTGGCCAATGGGAAGTGAGGAAGCAGAGTCTGTGTTAACCAGCTTTGGGGATGGAGGAAGTCAGGGACCAGGAAGGAAGACATGGATATGATGATTATTTTTAGAATGGGGAAGACTGAAGCATGTCTAAGCTAAGAGGAAAGTGCTGGTAGAGAGGGACAACCTGAAGGTGCCTGAGGAGTCTTTGGGGAGGAGGGTGGTCACGGGCACAGGTGGCAGGGCTGGGCTTGGTCAGGGAGAGGGACATTTCATCCTCAGAGGCTGCAGGAAGGAAGAGAGGGTCATGGATATGGACACAGGTAGAGCTGTAGCTCGTGGGGGCAGGGGTGCGGATGGAAAAGTATTGGGCCTGGGGCTTCCCTGGTGGCGCAGTGGTTGAGGGTCCGCCTGCCGATGCAAGGGACGCGGATTTATGCCCGGATCCGGGAAGATCCCACATGCCACGGAGCGGCTGGGCCCGTGAGCCATGGCCGCTGAGCCTGCGCGTCTGGAGCCTGTGCTCCGCAACGGGAGAGGCCACAGCAGTGAGAGGCCTGCGTACCTCAAACAAAAAAATAATAACAAATAAATAAAAAAGTATCGGGCCTGATGGTCTGAACTGTTGCTGTGGAGTAAGAAACAGGATCTTATTATGAGTGTTAAAAACAGGCTTAAAGAGAAGATGGAGAGAGGAGAATACGAGTGAGCTGAGCAGGGACAAGCAGAGAGGACGGGAGGCTTCAAGGACGTTGGCATGAGTTAGGGGAGACGCTGGGGACGCTCCTCAAACGCATCCTGCACACAAGGGGCCGACCCCAAACCCTCCCCCACTCCCATCCGAACTGCGTGCTGGCTCCCCGCTGCCCTGTGCCGTCTGTGCACCGACCACCTCTCGGATCTCATCTCCTTCTGCTGCTCAACTTCAGCCTGAAGTCCCATGTGTGATGCCCTTTTTCTCCCCAGGGCCTCTTCAACCTACGGCTCCTTTAGGAGTTGCCCAGTGTTACCTGCTCGGGGAAGTTCCCTGACCCAGAAATGGGTTAATACCTCTGCCCAGCACCTCGCACTGTGCTGTGTATTCTCCCTGCCTTTGCACCACCACGTGGTACCTCTCCGTGGTACCTTGGAGAGAGCTGCCTGCGTGCCCATCTCCCCAGCCGGATACGGAATTGCTCCTTTAGGACAAAAACTTTCACTCTGTCTCCCCAGCACCCACAGGCCTTTGATACACATGCTGGGCATGGGGGTGGGGGCGGGGAATGAGTAGATGAATTCTGAGCGGGAGACTGGCTCGCTGGTCCCTCAAATCCCATCTTACTAGAATTAAAGAATCTAGGATTCTAGCTTGTTGGTTCTCTCTGTATACCTGCTTTTGTAAAAGCACACACGTATTAGAGTGGACACTGGGGAGAGTTCTCCATACACACTAAAAGACTGATCATAGCTCTTTCATAAGATAGGAAAATAGGCCATGACATTCTCGTGGCCAGAGCCAGATTCCAATAGTAGCTCCCGGGGCTATGGACATGCACTGAAAATCCAGATGAGGACAGAGATGCTGCAGTGATGTCCAACCCCAGGAGGCACTCCTCTCCTCCTCTCCCCCACCAGGACAGCCTGAGTCTCCTCTGCTGCCCTGGGGACGTCCAAAATGTGCATCAGGTAAAAGGCCTCAGCTCTGTCTCTGAAGGCATCTTTAAACCCAGCGACAGAGGTCAGGGTCCTCCGTGTACTGCTGCCCTCTCACACGTGGGTGCGCGACGACCGTTGTGGTGCACGCACCCCAATGACTCACCAGCATCCTTTCCAGTGTTTGGCACAGCTCCATCTCTCTGCGGTCCTGGAGGTGCTGACCCGCTAACAGAATTTTCCCAGGATCCCAGTCTCATTTCTGCTTCCCACCCACGACTCTCCAACAAAAACAAGGTCTCAGCCAGGATCCAAGCTCCGGGGTCTGTGGTGAAGGGGGCACTGGGATCCAGCCCCTGTCAGGCACGTCCTTCCCCGATGCTGAAACCAGATCCCCGTGGCCCCCAGATGCCAATGGAATGCATTTAGGTTTCTTTTAAAAAGCTGTGCTAGGCCTTTTTTTTTTTTTTTTTTGGAGAGCAGGAGAAATAAGTGAGCAACTACTAACTGCCACAAGGAGGGGCTGAGTCACTTCGAAAGACATTTCCCCTGTGGCTTTTTCCACCTTGCGCAGCTTGTGCTGGCGATGCATCAGCCCCATGACAAAGGCAACTTAAGCCACTGTCAACACCAGGGTGTATCACCAGTAACCAACCTGTCACAACAGCAGACAGACCAAGGGATGGGCCACAGGGAAAATGAGCAGGACTTTCACTCTATTGCATGACACTCCAACACAGAAAGGTAGTTTCCAATGAAATCGAGTTCTGAGGGCCCAACCCTCCACGCATGGGCAGATGAGACACCTCAGGCTATAATGTGCATTAGAGAGGCTCCAAATACTTTTTCCAGGGGCAAGGGAAATGATTTAAAGCAAAACAAAACACAACGATAGCAACCGCACGATGTAAGCTCTTCCCACCATAGGGCACTTTGTGGCTGCAAAGACAGTCACACCTCTGTACGAGAATGTAAATGCTTAAAACCCACTGCCTTCTAACAACGACTTCTCGTTGACAAGACCAGTGCCGCTGCACTTAGTGACTGGTTAGCCAAGACTTACTGATTCATTTATCCACCAACTCCCTACTCCAACCTCCTTGTTGGTGCTCTTTCAGAAAGGTGGCTATTCTGCACTTGCAAGGTAACTCCAGTCTCTTTGGTTCCCCTGAAGTTTCCTGACACAATCACACCCACCTTCATCAGGAGTAGCCACTGATGAGGCAGCAAGTTTCAGCTCCGCTGCCCCTGCCCACACACAAGGAGAATCAGGGACTCGAGGGGCCAGAGAAGTGGGCGTTTGTCCCCATGGCCAGTTCCAGAAATGGGATCTATTGTGCTTCTCCTAAATTCCTTCTGCAGTTCTCTAGGAACCGGAAGGTGGCCCTGCCACTGCTGCAGGAAGGCGACCTAGTCTATGAAAACCAGTGCTGCGTCCTCCCTGAAGTCTTTCCTGAAAGCTGAGGTTCGCACTATGCTTTCCCAACTGAACTGTTAACTGAAGTATTAGTAGGGACAGAATCATCTTGTCAATGTTCACTGGTCTTACTATGGTATCGGAGAAAGGACACTTGGCTTGAGGCCACAAAATTTGATTTCTACTCCTGGTTCCCCACTAAATGATTCCGGAGCAGGGAGCTTCTCTAAGCCTCGGCTTCTCCTCTGTGGAGAAGGAGTAAACTACTGTCCTGCCTGATTTCAGCTTGTCTTGAGACCCCAGGGAGACAACTTGTGAAGGAACCTCAGACATTGGAAAGCCTTTTGCAAATGTAACGAAATGACACTATGGACTAATGGTCTTGTGGGAAGTCCTTCAAAGGCAGGAACCTGCCTCAGTCATTAAATCACCCCCCCCCCCCCCCCCCCACCTAACAAAGTTCTTACACACGGAAAGGCTACGACATTTGCCATTCAGGGATTTTCAAACATCCCCACTAACGTCGTGGATCTGGAATATCTTCATGACAGACTCTTTTCCATTGGCTGTAAGCAAAATGTCCTTTCCTTTTCTTACTCGAGATCCAGAGGTCTTTTGTGAAATGAGTGCCTTGTGTGAACGCTTCTGGGATGTTAAAATCGTGACCCTTGACATGGCCTCAACTCGTGAGGACCAGCAATGACTGCATATCCTTGACCTCCTCTCCATTCTTAGCCTCCCAATTAATTCTTTTCCAGGGCCTTTGTATTCAAGTCCACACAAGGCCCTTAAACACATACTAAATTCTGCAGAATCTCTGCAAATGAGATCTTATTCCCTGAAAGCGCCTGTGTGATTGGTCCCCTATGTAATGAAGGAGTTTTTATATTTTTAGTTTTCTTCCCATACAACAAACACTATTAATAACATTGTACTTTCTCCAGAGATGATATGGATTAGACCAAATGGAAAGTTACCATGGCTACCACAGTGTTATTTTTGGTATGAGAAATTCCTGCCAAGGGAAGTAGCATCATGGTCAAGAATTGGAGCTCTATTTCCGCTTTGCTATCAGGCAATCAATCCCAATTTAATTTTGAAACTCTAATTGCAACAGAAACTAATTATGGGCAGCAAGACCTGAAACCCCTAATTAAAGTGGGAGTCAATAAAGTGATGCAGCGTTACCACTGGGGCAACACTGGCAGGATGAGGGATTTGAGCACAGGTACGTTTTCTTTCCCAGGTAACTAAGCAAAACAAGACAGGGAAACATAGTCCAAGAGTCAGAGGGAAAGCCTGAGCTGGGTTGGAAGGCTTCAGGTTCTGGTGAGTGAGCAGGTCAGGTCCTCTCTCTGTGCTATGAAGATGCAACATACTAGGGTGGGATAGGAAGCCCAGGTGGGAAGGAGGGTGTTTCCACCGATGGTCAACCACCAAGAGTGGCCGTGGTGGGGAGGCCGAAGGATGGTTAGTTCAGACCAACCCCATGTGTTACTGTGGCCTTTCTGTGCAGGCCCTGGAGAAAATAACTGCAGAGGTGCAGTGGTCTCAAAACAGATCTCATCACTCAGACCCAGATATTTATGGGCTGTTTCCTCAGATACCAAATGGTGAGTTGCACTCTTCTGAATTAGCAGAAGTTGGCTTATGCGAGGACTTCTATTAGAGTGTACATCTACTGCCAGTCCCTGCAGGGCATGATTCCCTTCGGGACCTCCCCGTCTATCTCCGACAGCTTTAAAATACTGTTAATGGCATGACTTCATCTGCCCCACTCTAGAACGATCCATATTTAGGCCAGAAACCACATGCTCCTCACGTCACCCCACTGGGCTCCAGGTTAGAAAGGGGCTCTTAAATCAGGGAGGAAACACTCTTAACCTACGATTACTCACTCTCCTCCAAATTCCTTGACAAAGAGACAAAAATGAACTTGGCGGAATGGTTAGAAAGCTATTCTGAACGCTCCAAAAGGGCAGTAAAATTAGAAGAAGCCTCTCCTCTTCATATTCACTGTCTATTTTTCTACAAAGGGCTCTTTCTCCCTGTAACAGGGTCTCCTATGAAATTTTCCTGTTGTAGCTTTTTCAATGGCACCAAATAAGTCAGTCCCTTAGGAGAGGGAGCTCTGCTGTCAGGGTGGGAAGAATTCCTTGAGAGCTTTCTGATTCCTATTTCCCATGAATAAATGAGGTCCTTAGTCATGCTGGGGCCGACAGGATTTTTCCAAGGCAGACAAGCCCCCAGATCAGTGACAGCGTATACTAAATGGAATTCTTAGTTGTTGTCACAGGTGGGCCACAGAACAGAGGCTTCGTCTTGATTTAGTCAAATGAGGTTCTTTGAATATTTTCATCAAAATAAATAGTGTATTGACATATTACCTTTGGTATTGATGTCTTGTAACAAAGGTTAAGAATGGGAGCATTCTTTAAATTAAAAAAGAAAAAAGACAGTTCTGAATACGGAAACGTTTTGGAACGTGACTGCAATTTGAAAGGAGATATTTGGTGGGTTCTGTACTTATATACGTTACTGACATAATGGAACAGCAGGGTAAGTGGAGAGAGGGGCTCAGCCTTCATTACAAACAAGGGGGGAGAGAGAGAGAGAGAGAGGGAGAGAAAGAGAGAGGGAGAGAGAGGGAGAGAGAGAAAAGAAAAATAGTATTGAGCTACCTTGGTATAAAATTTCAGCCCAAGGAAACTGAAAGTCTCTTAAAAACAGAGCTTCATCCTAAAGCACAGACAAGGAGCTCCCTTCTGTGTGTCCCGATTCTGCTTCCAGAGGAGACATACCACTAGGGGCTCATGAAGATCCATACGTCAAAGTCAGCACGTCTGTTTTTACAGCCAGCGGCTGCAAACTTTTCTAGTGCTTTCAAGGCCCCCCCAAAGAATTTTAGATGTACCTTATCTCACACCTACCTTTACTCCAAGGAAAGACTTGCGGTGATAGAAGCAGCACAGAGCAGCCGAGAGGGCGTGGAAAGCATTGCATTCCTTAGGCATCTTTCAGTCTTCAGTTCCTGGACCACACACTTTCTTTAGGGTTAAAGGAGAGGGGGCTTGAGGCGTGAGAGCTCCAGTCCCGCTGCAGCAGCTGTGCTGCTCCAGCCCGCGGGCCGCAGGGGAGTGAGAGGCTCCTTCTCCCGGGCCGGGCTGGGACTTTCCCTCTCCGCTGAAGCCAATACGATCCACTCGCTCAATTCTGGCAGGCGGGTGTCCAGCCTGCCATGCACACAGTGCCAGAAACCCTCATGTGACCAGACTCACTTTCTGTTGAAATTCTAACCTCTTTTAGAAGAGGCTTTGGGCTTTAGCTGTCCCCTCAATTTAGAGACCCAGCAGAAATCATCATCCCCCCAGGCAACCTTTCCTCCCCAGGGCTGAAGTCACCAGGCAATCTGCTCCTAGAGGCTCTGTCTGTTTGCTTGTCACCCCAGCACCTAGGAGTTCAAGAAGCACACATCACACCACCTTGTGATGAGACAGAGGCTCCTTTGAGAAAAGGACCCAAAGGCGAACTGGGTGTGACTTTCCCCTAGGAGCAATCCTAGAAGTCCCGAGAAACCTGGGCAGGATCCCCATCCCACTCTCTCAGCCACCCCCAGAACTGTTTATTTTTAATTAGGATGCTCCTGGCAGCCAGTTTGCAGCTGATAACGTTGGCATAGCCATCACTATTGGCAAAGCACTGTTGCCCTTAGGTGTTTAATTAGCAAGTCTGTCAGCTAACACCCTGAGCGGGCGGCTGTCCACACCTGGCTGTGCAGCCTGTTGGGAGGATGGGGGACAGGCTACGTACCCTCTTTTGACCCAACTGTTTGTCCCACTCTCCTCCTTCACTTTAGACGCTTCACTGTAATTGCCCATCCCGCCTAACCCAGATCCAGCGCGCGAACCTCACGTCCAACGCCACCAAGCGCCACCAAGCGATCCTCCAGCGCTAAGAGACCTTTACCCCTACCAAGAGCCTCCCGACACCTTAGGGAAAAGGAATTGCTTTTCTTCTTTCATTCCAGCCAGGGTGGATTCTCAACAATTCTGTGTGTTTTTTTTTTTTAATTTTTAATCAAACCCAGGTTTCTGCCTGTAGCGCTTCCTCTCCTACCGTTCCAAATATTAACTTTCTGCGGCTTCGGCCACTCAAAAATGGAATGTGTCCTGAAGCTTTCTAAAACTTCACACAGGCAGAAACTTGTAATGAGGAAGAAACAGAACCTATTCAGTCCAGAAAGGAACAACACCAGATGAGGCATGAGGGAGGTATGAGAAATATCCAACAGGATTAGTGTCAAATCCTCAGGAGGCCTCGGCCTTTGGACTAGGTCAAGTCAGCCTGTAAAAATAGAGAACTGTTTGTTCAATGCCTAGTGTGTGGCTTCTGTGCTTAAATGAAGGCTCTGGAGAGCGGTAGATCTCACACTCACCTCAAGGGGCAGAGGCTCAGCCTAATAAACACCTCTAACGTGGGGATGGAGCTACAAAGGGCCTGTCGTCACAGGAACAACCAGGGAGGCTGACTTCCTTTCTGCTTCCTCAACTGGCTCCCCACCCCCCATGATTCTGGGGCCCAGATGTGCAGCCCTGGGTCCTGGGAAGTCTACCTGAGACCTTGGAAGCAAGCACCACGGGTGGTAGAATTCACGGGGTTTTTGAGCTGGAGGGGCCCTTGGAGATGGTCCAGTTGGTGGGTCAAGACTGCCCCCCAAGGTCCATGAGGAAGCATTTTCTCTGTTTGCCCTCATTTCCATTAGATGGGGTTCAAAGAGTAAGTCCACGTGAGCAGCCAGGGCCCACGGCCCCAGGAGTTTTATGGGGATGACTCATCAATCAGGCCAATAGCCACCAGGTAAGGGGCCCAGTTTGCACCTGTTGTTCCCCTTTGACAGGAAGTGACAAGCTCTGTCAGAATAAGAAACTCCCGGGACTTCCCTGGTGGCACAGTGGTTAAGAATCCGCCTGCCAATGCAGGGGACACGGGTTCGAGCCCTGGTCCAGGAAGATCTCACACGCTATGGAGCAGCTAAGCCCCTGCGCCACAACTACTGAGCCTGTGCTTTAGAGCCTGAGAGCTACAACTACTGAGCCCGCGTGCCACAACTACTGAAGCCCACGTGCCTAGAGCCTGTGCTCCGCGACAAGAGAAGCCACCGCAATGAGAAGCCCGCGCACGACAACAAAGAGTAGCCCCCAACCGCCGCAACTGGAGAGAAAAGCCCCTGCACAGCAGCGAAGACCCAACGCAGCCAATAAATAAGTAAATAAGAAGAAACTCCCCAAGAGGCTAGCATCCCCAGCTCAGAAAAAGGGAGGGAAGCAGCTCCTTAAATCCTGCACAGAAATTCAGTGAGATTAGTCCGCCAAAGCCTCTGAATTCTGATACCCTACCCACAGAAAGACTGAATGAAGTGCATTCTTGAAAGAAAATATACTTAAAATAACTCAGACATGTAAATTACATAGAATTACGTAGTCAAGTGCTCCAGGGCCAGGTAAAAGCAAAGCAAAAGACAGGTCACTGCAGAATCACAGCTCTTGTCACCTGAGGCTTTCCCTGTTGACTCTAAAAAATGTCTCCATAATGCACGAAGAATTGGTTCTGTCAGCATTAAACAGTGAGCTAATCTTATTAGGTAACTGTTTCCTAAGCACTTTTTATTTTTTTGTTCCACTCAAAAAATAATTTCTAAAGCAGCACTCAAAGGTTTTAATCAATTTTCCCCTGAAATGGCCAAGGAGAGAGACTAAAATAACATGTTGTTATTGCCACTAAAGATGATAGTTGCATGAATTCGTAAAGTGCCCTTCACTGACTTATGTTTTTTGATGTCTCCCATCCACACCGATCAACTCCCCCCCATTCTCCCCACAATGATGATTCTATTCTAGTTACAAAGAAACAGAGGACCAGAATGGCGTGTCATGCAGCAGAGGACAGACAAAGGACCAGGAACTCCAGCCTGTGCTTTTGCCAGAACCTGGTATCTGATCACCAAATATGAGATTTTTTAATGTCATATAATTAAACCGGTTACTGACACAGCCCCATGAAAAAGAGTTGTGACCTGGGGTAGGTGGCCATTGTCTGATGATTTGGTACATGTGATCTAGGACCAGTCAAAGTTTGTATTCAGGGCTTTCTAAACACCATGCTCTTCTGGGGACAGGGGTCAGCATCTCTAATGCAACCCCAGGGACTGATGGAGGCGGGGTGGCCCGGAGCAAGCAGCACAGAGCTCTGGGAAAGCGCTGTGCTCTCCAGCGCCCCCTCTGGCCTCCTGGGAGGCTCACTCCTCTGAACCAAGAAATACACCTGTGAGAAAAGCCAAGGCTGCGCAGCCAGGTGAACCCTTGAAGAAAATCCTCGTGACCTCCCGTCAAATGTTGCCCACCCTGTCTGGGAATGGGGTTAAAGCAGACCAGAGGAAGGTCCCTGCACAAGCACTGCCATCAATGCCATTTTTGCCTTGGGCAGCCTTAATATTAACCTGCCCTATTTAGTAACCATGGAAACAGGGGGTGCCTGCCAGTCATACTCCACAGACAAGTGCTTCTTGTCAGCAGCAGCCCTTGGGCTGGGAGGGGCTGAGAGGCGCACCGAGTCCCTTTCCCAAAGTGCCACAGTCCGCACTAGAAGCTCAGCCTCCCCGTGAGGTAGACCCTCTCTCCAACACGGCATGGGGTGGGGACGAGGTCTCTGAGGAGGAAGATGTGCCTACCAGGTACCTGCTTTTCCCTGTTTCAGGGAAACCGAGAAAATAAAGCTGCCCACACCTCCACTCCCCTTCCCAGGGCCAGCCCGGAATCAAGGCATCAAGCCTTAAACAACACCAAGGTGCTCTCGGTCACTGTCAAGCAGCCCTGCAGACAGCGACACTGCCCGAGGTGGGCGGCAGGCTTTGATCAGAGGGCACTGATCCAAGGCCACGAGGCCCAGCTGGTCTCTGCCCACAGGGGACACACTCGGAACATGAGTCAAGAGATCAGCACAAGTCTACGTGGTCAAAGCAGCTCCACCTTTGGGGCAACTGCCGGGACTCCTCACCTCCCTAGAAAGATCCATCCTTCCTGGCTTTTTGCCTCCACTAAACCCCAGTGATCTGGCTCTCAGTGAACAAAGACAGCTTTAAGGAGTTAGGGAGTAAGACATTCCTCCTGGTGCCCTAGAAGCAGGAAGATTAACCCAGGCTGGCCCAATCCTAAGGATCCGAGGCCGCCTTCCGCAGGCCCTGCTCCCTGAAGAGTGTCCCGCCTGGAGGGCCCTGGGCTGCAAAGGGGCACGTTGATCAGCAGCCCTGCTTCCCTGCGTGATTCTGATCACAGTAACCAGGAGGTGAGGTGTTAGGGGAGGAGGTCAGGCATCCGAGCACCTGCCCTCCCATAAAAGCCACAGGGCTCGAGGAGAAGGGCTGGGAAACCGCTGAGGGAGGAGGATGCCGTCAGGAAACAGGTCACCTCCTCCTCACGCGAGACTCAGCAGCTTCACAAGCCGCCAAAGACCATTCAACACATTTTCCTATATGCAAACGCAATTGATTTCCTGCTCCAAAAGGGAATGCAAACTGGACAAGGCGAGAGGAGGGCAGGAAGTGCCGGCTGAGCTCTTAGGGCCGGGTTGTGTGTCCCTGGCGAACACAGAGGGTGCATTTACGAGCCTTTGCTGTACGCCCCTCCTCTCGCTCTGACGGTTCCCCCAGATTCCTCAAGGGGATGAAAGAGTATGGCTGTTAAGTGGTCTCTCTCCGGAAGCGGTATTGATCTGCTTAGCACATAAAGAGAGACCAAGGACAGTATTCACAAACAGATTGCTCCCTACCGAGCCTTCCATCCCCTCCACAAATTTGTTTCTCTAACCGGCTATTAAAATTGTATAACTGATAACATGAAGCAAAATCAGGTGAGCATCCAGCCCTGACTGCTTTCTCGCGCTGCCGCGTACAGTCCCGTCCCACACATCCCTCCACCACCACCGCCACCTATTGCCTGATATCACCCCAGAAATCCTATATTATGCAAGCTCAATTTTCTATTTTTAGCATTACGGCCAAATTAAAAGAACATGCACAGGGCGTCATTCCAGCCTCTCCAACAGCAGACTCAGACTTTCTGGCGGCCTCAGCCTTCTTTGAGAGTCTGAGGCCACGGACCCTCCTCTCAGAACAAAAGGCACATATTGCAAAGTTTTACATATAATTTCAGGGGATTCCTTGTCTCCTGAAGCCCAGCCTTACACCCGTGGGAGTCTAGCTCATCCAAGATGATCCGCCACCCACCTCCCAAGCTTCCTTCCATTCTACACCCGCTGTGCAGGCGACACACCCAGAGCACTCATTTGTTCTCCTGTCATTGTAGCGCCTAGGCTTTCTTTGCTGCACGCTTCTCTCTTTCCCCTTCCAGCAACTAATAGTGACAGCAAAAGCCCCTCAGAGGCCCCTCCCATGCAGAGCACCGCAGAGATGGCCTGAGGGGCATCCGCGAAGCCAGAATGTGCAAAGGCTCACCAACCAGATCCAGCGTGGGCTCCCATCTCGGCTGCCACGGGCTCGCCCCTCTCACAAGCACTTCTGCAAAATGACATCTGCCAAAACTGAGCTGTGAGACACATATCTGCACGTTTCAAGTGCTGCTGGGAGGTGGCAGGGTAGAGGGAGAGCCAGGGTGGGTTCAAGTCTTCATTGTAACACTAGCAAGCTGGGTGACCTTGGGAAATTTCTTAACTTCTCTGGGCCCCAGTTTCCTCCTCCAACTTACTGGTTTTTTGTGAGGATCAACAGAGATAACACATAAAGAGCCTGGCAACACAGAGTCTAGGCACTCAGCAAACGTGAGCCTCCCTTCCCCTCCAAAGGAAGGGACCACAAAACCTGTTTCTCCGGTCCATACCTCCTACAGGGCACATGCCCAGCTGCACCCTAAATCTCACCCAAAGGGCAGGCTATGGGACCCACGTCCTGCAAGGAGAGTGTGGACAGCACCACCCTGAGCCGCTGACCGACCCCAACTGGTACTGAGGTGACTCCTGAGCCTTGAAAGCCAGGGAACAATGAGGAGGAGTTTAAGAGGTTTCTTTAGCCTTAAAATATTTTCTAGCCTTCAGATTTTAAGACTGTGTATTAAAATCGGTTTGAATCACACTTGCTCAGATACCTAAGATGATTTTCTACTGCAGACTCTCTGTCCTTTGGGGAGTTAACAGGCAGCATGTGCGTCCAGAGCATCTGCCCACTCGGCCATCACCCAAGGGGACTCCTGGGTCCACCTGCAACTACCAAGCTCTCCATGTCCCACCACTGTCCCAGCTAGTCTGACTAGGGATCCCGTGGCCCCTCCTTTCCCATTGTCCCCACATCAACTGACTGCAGAGCTGGGCTTCAGCCTATGTCCCACCTGGATGCCCTGCCTGATGCTCCTCCAACCTTTCCCCCTACTCCCTGCCTGGCTCTCCAGGTTCCTGCCCTGGGACTGGATCTTCCACTTACGTCTAGAGTCCCCAGAAGGGCCACCTCTCATGTGCCTAACTCCTTCATACTTCACCAGTCCACATTACTAGGTACTCTGATGCCAACCATTTATACAATTAGGACTGTGCCTGGGATAGCCCTTGGACGTGCCTGCCTCGCCCAGCTACTCTGTGTCATCTCTGATTCTGCTTTCTGCCTGCGCCTCCTGCTCTCCAGCCCCTAATGGCAGGGATCGCCAGAGTTACAGTGCACTCTTCCAAGGCCACCACACACCCACCTCCCACCCAGAAAGGGTACCAAAGTTCTGAGTGGATGAAGCAAACTGTGAGGGGTGCCTGAGAAGGCAGGAACCCTCGGACAGAGGGCAGGGTAGGCACCAGGTAAGAGGTGGAGCCAGGACTACCTCGACTCATTCCAGCCTTGAAAGCTGTGGCCAAGTGAAAGAGAAAATGATCTTAATGAATCCCTTCTTCTCTGTTTTCAAGCAAATTCCAGCCACCTGAATACAATACTTCAGTGGGAAAATATCATTTTTTCATGGTCATAAACTGATAATGGGTGTCATCTGAGAGACATACCAGGTAATTATGCATCCTGCCCAAAGAGCTATGAGAACCAGTCAGCCTAGGCCAGGAATTCTTAACCTCTGGTGGGATGGGGCTTCCATGAACCACTGGAAATTGTATATCAGCTGCTGTATGAGTACTGTTCATTGAGGTGAGGGGTCCGTGGCTTTTACCCAAGAGTCATGTGACATAACAATCCCCACTGATCCAGAAAGACTTTCAGTAGCTCCTAAAGATGTAGCTACTGAGGGTCTTAACTTGATCTTTTTTCTAGTGGAGAGGGAAGGGCAGAGGATACCCTGGTCATCACAGACATGGGCAAAGACAGATAGCCCCCCTTCCCTTAGTCACCTTGGACACAGTCAGGTCTTGGCAGGGCTGGGGCTGGTAAGAGGAGGAGATAGAGAGCTTTGAGGCAAGCAGTGCCACGTCCCTTCCTGCTGTTGGAGTAGCTTTAAACACCTGCGAGAGGAGGAGAACCCTTTCCCCCAGCTGGCGGAAGAGCCTGTCTGCATGCAATGCTTAGTAAACGCTTAGTGAGACCCTCAGCATCCCCTCCCCAACCACAGACTCCAGGGATGCGGTCCCTCCCATTAGACTGCAGCAGTCACAGACATCGTTCCAGCTCTCAGCCGGGCTCCTCAAAGGAGCCTTCACCACCCCATGTGCAAGACCCCCAAGAGCCAGCATTTATACGGAGGACTTTTACCAGAGTGTCTATTTAATACTCGTGCTAGGAGACACGTATTATTATCTCTATTTCACATATGAGATCAAAACAGTTCTTAGAGTTAATAATTAAAACGACTGTGAATCAGAGTGGCTGGCTCTATCGCATGTGACCATGGAAGCATGGATACCACCTGGTGGCCTAGAGTACCTTATCTTGTGCAAATCCTGCAGGCAGAATTATAGCTGCCGCAAAAACCCTCTCCCTCCGACCGAGTGACAGATATTTTTGGCAACATAGACAGCTGGTCTCTGAAATATCCCTGGTCAGAAGTTCTCAACATTACTGATGGGAAAGGGCAGGACATGTACAGATGGATACTGAGGCCAGAATCTGAGAAAAGCCAGGAGGCAGCAAAGCCCCATCACACAGCTGATAAATGAAGGGCCAAGGGACAGACCGTCTTTGTCGTATATGAAGATGTCAGCTGGGCCCATTTCTCTACAGGAAAAGGCCGAATCAGAGGGTGAGCTGCACGGGAAGGACTGTACTGATTACCAGCTCCTTTCTTCCCTTCCTAAGGCAGTCAACTGCTAAGCCCAATGCCACCTCAGAAGTGACATCCAGGCAGTCAGCATTCATGCGGGTAATAGGTTCCTTCTGTCAGTGGCTCAAAGGACAGTACAATCCCTGGCCTTACATGTACACCCAGAGGAATGGGAAGACGGGGGAAGGAAGGGAGAGTTACCAGGGAGGCAGCAAGAACTCATCTGGATCGTTCTTGAGGATCAACACACCTGCCTCAGGGTTAGGCCACTTGTGACAACAGATGCAGGAAGTTTTCCAAAGTCAAACTAGAAATCAAGGGGAATTCACAGCCCCTCTGCACCACCTCCTCACCTCCCACCTATAATTTCTCTGTAACAGTAGGGGAATCTGGGGATCTGCCTCCCAATTAAACTGGGAGGCAATGGATATCCAGCATACAAATAAACCAGGAGGGAGATAAGCTAGAGAAAGGTGAGTATATGACTTGAAAATATCAAAACAAAAATATCTCTGTAAAACCTAGCATGCATATGCCAACATGCGCCAGCATTTTATATATGTATGCTGAGTAGACAGAGACAATTAGAAACATAGCCTAATAGATTCTCATCCTAAAAGTTCAGGGAGAAAAATGATGTAAATAGCAGATAGTGGTTATTACATTTAAAACCTTTACCCCAGGGCATGTGTATTCATGCTTGTAATGGTTGTGAAATCCAATCAGAATACTGAACACCTAATGGTCCAGGAGTGGCCATGTGACCTAAGTTAGACCAATCAGAGTCCTTCCTTGGGATTTTTCAAACCAGAGCAGAGGTAGAGGTCCCCTTTTCCCTTTGGACCATAAGCTTTAAGATTATAAGCTTAGAATAGCCAACAGCCATGTGCCCCCAACTACATGGAGAAGTTGATCTGAGAGAATGCAGTCAACATGCTGAGAGAAGCAGATGCAAGGGCTGAGAGTCCAGACGTGTTTTCCTTCCTGAGAACAGTCAGCGACCCAGGCCACTCCGCCCCTGCCCTTCCCAGTGATAAATTTCCTAGCTCACATCATCAGTTTGAGAGTTTACAGGTTCACCTTATCATTGTGAGATTAGGTAAACGCTTGAGAGTGAAATATAACACACTGTGTTGGGCTCTGCTAGAGTTCACCTGTATAAGACACAATCCCTAAATCTGGAAATGCTAAAAAGGAGCCAATATAAACTGATGCTACACGAAAACACGTATGATACATGCCCATTAACAACAGGGTGATACACTCATGTTGCAGGGATGGGTGGATATTAATAGTGTTTCATAGCCTACTCCAAGGACACTCCATTATAGAACTGGGTTGTCTTGAGTTCTCAAGGATAAAGCAGACATGAATTTGCCTGTAGGAAAAGGGAGAGGGATTCACAGAGTTAGAACGTTCTGTGCCACTGAGTATAGGTGTAAGTTTTGCTCCCACAACCAGCATCCCGCCTAGGTTACAGGAAACTACTAATAAATGGCTCTCTCAATCCTGCTTATACAGGCAACAGCAGCATCTTATGTTCCTGGAGAACATTTCCAAAGGCTATTCTGTTTTGCAGAAAGCCAGAGGACCTGATTCAGAGGCAAAGGCTCAGACATTCCCTTACAAAGGAGAACTTTACCAGGTACGATGGATTACCTGGGAGGGCAACTCTCATGACTCCTAGATCAAAAGAAAGGAAATTTGCATCACTTCCAAATTATATTTACATCTTCCCAAATTTGTTCCCTATGTAGTCCTTAGGTGGGCACGGCCTGGAAGGAGCCACGGATCCCTGGTTCTCAGCCTGTGTGGCCCTGTGGGGCATCCTTCACCCATTGCTCTTGTTCTATTCATCCCAGTGAGGAGCCTCAGCCCCAAACCTGTCTTCCAGCATCCAGCTACTGAAGCACTAATTAAAATGATGTGTCCTTGTCTGGTGGCCTCAGGACCCAGGCCTCAGTCATCATCTTCACTCCAATGCCCAGTACAATGCCAGAACATTTGAAGATAGCACAGGGATTCTCAATCTCGATCCACAAACACCTTAGAAGATGCACAGTAAGCGTGTGTGCATAGTTGTAGAGACAGGTTTCTTATTCATCATATTTGCAAAAAGATAGGGGACCACCCCCTAGACAGTTAAGAACCACAGAAGCATGAGACGTGAATTGCCACATGGGGGTTGCTGCCCTCACTGGTGAACCCACCTTGCCGTCCCTGTGGCTGGATTAGGGCTGGTTCCCACTTCATCACTTAGAAGCACTTTACTCTTTTAAACTGTGACCTACCCGGGTTCCCAAACGGGAAGAGGCTACCAAGACACAGTAATTCCCAACTTCCACCACCTGCTCTGAGTGAGCAACCGTAGAATGCTCTGCAAACTGGGAGAGAAGAGGATACGGCACTGTTCTGCTTAGGCTCCTGCCAGTAAAGACCATGGGAAGACAGAGAGGAGGAGACTGGACCACGATGGACACAACTGGACCACACAGCTCCTTTCAAAAAGCACCCACCTGGGCCTCTGAAAAATAAGGATCCAGTTGGAGACTGGTGGCCACAGGAAACAGTCCATCAGCTTTATCATTTCTTCTGTACAAAAAGCTCTTTTGAGAGTGTGAATGGGGGCTTTATGTAGTAAGTTCTCATCCACGAGCTAATAAATATGTGAAATAGCCTCTCAGACCAGGTTCTTACAGCCTGGACACTGAGGTCATTCAAGGAACAATTAGATGCCATCTGGAGAGAGCTGGAACTCGAAGGGCCAAGAGGCATGCTCTGGTTCCCAGGGTCTGACACATCCTTATCTTCACTGACAGAAAGGATGAATGGAGTCAGCTAGCTAATCCATGCTGGGAGCAGAGAATGGGCAAATACACAGCAATTAACAAAAGCTTAAGGATCAGGGGAATGTTGAGATCAGCCTGCCCCAAGCAAATATACCCCTCGACTGCATTCACACATCCAAGCTGAGCATCTCTGCCATAAACCAGGCATTGACCTCACCAAGCTCTGGGCTTTCATGGTTTTAACATAAAGCAATTAGAGCAGAACAGCAACTGCTGTGGCCCAGCTCTTTACAGTATATAATGAGCAAGGACTTGATCGTGTGAAATAGATTTAGTACTCACTGGGGCTTTACAATCCACTCAATTGTAAAGAACAGGCAGACAATTGTGAACCCTTATTTCTGGGAGAGACCCTCAATTTTTTCTTAGTTTTAAATGAAAATGGATGTCTCTTCTCTATTAATAATCAGTATTTTAAATGTAAATGCTCTTGTTGAGCACGCTGGGTTTTTTCTTAGCTCGAGAAAAAATATGTATTTAGATAAGCAGACAGTGATTATTTGTATTCGTGTTTCTGCAGCTTTATAACAGCTCTTTAGTAGCAGGAGACCCTCTAGGACGGCAGTGCTCAGTGTGGTCTGCGGGCCCACGGGAGCCTTTCAGGGAGTCTGTGAGGTTAACAGTATTTTTGTAATAATACTGAGAGCTTTTTTTGCCTTTTTCACTGGGTTGACATTTATGCTGATAGAGCAAAAGCAATGATGGGTAAAACTACTGGGGCTGTAGCAGCAAGCATGGGGGAGGCACCAAACTGGATAAGTAGTCACTGCATTTCTTGACCACCATGCTTTTTAAATTTATTCTTTAAATATTAGAAATTAAAAATATGTATTTCTTTAAAAAATAGCCAGTTCCACTTAAGAAGTCCTTGATGAAGCAGTAAGAATTACAATAGTCTCCCCTTATCTGCAGGCAGTATGTTTCAAGACCCCCAGTGGCTGCCTGGAACCACCCATAGTACCAAACCATATATATACTATGCTTTTTCCTATACATACATACCTATGATGAAGTTTAATTTCTAAATTAGGTACAGGAAGAGAATATCTGAATTGCCAACATCACTACTCTTGTGCTTCGGGGCCATTATTAAGTAAAATAAGGGTTACTTGAACAAGCACTGCAATACCTTGAGAGTCAATCTGATAAAAGATGGCTACCAAGTGACTAACGGATGGGATGCATTGGACAAAGGGATGATTCATGGGTTAGGCAGGAAGGAGATTTCATCAGGCTACTCAGAGTGGCACACGATTTAAAACTTACAAATTGTCCGAAAAAGAAAAAAACACTTATTAGAAAAGATACATGCACCCCAATGTTCATAGTCGCGTGACTTACAATTGCCAAGATAGAAACAACCTAAGTGTCCATCAACACTTAGGATGGATAAAGAAGATGCACACGCGCGCGCGCGCGCGCACACACACACACACACACACACACACACACACACACACACTGGATACTACTCAGCCATAAAAAAGAATGACATCTTGCCACTTGCAGCAACATGGATGGACCTGGAGGGCATTATGCTAAGTGAAGTAAGTCAGACAGAGAAAGACAAACACTGTATGATATATGTGGAATCTAAAAAATACAACGAACTAGTGAATGTGACAGTAAAGTAGACTCACAGATATGGAGAACAAACTAGTGGTTACCAGTGGGGAGAGGGAAGAGGGGAGGGGCAATATAGGGGTAGGAGATTAAGAGGTACAAACCATTAGATATAAAATGAGCTATAAGGATATACTGTACAACACAGGGAATATAGCCAATATTTTATAATAATTATTTATGGAGTATAACTTTTAAAAATTGTGAATCACTATATTGGACACCTGTAAGTTATATAATATTGTACATCAACTATACTTGAGTAAAAAAATATTGTACCACCACATAAAATAAAACTTATGAATTGTTCATATCTGGAATTTTCAGACCATGGTTGACTATGGGTGACTGAAGCTACGGATCAGGGGGACCACTGTATTCACTTTATTACATCCTGGCCCTTGAGTCCATGTCTCGAAATTTCTGTGTGGTGAGACAGGAAGCAGACATACAGCACTTCTCCTGCACACCCAGCACAGTGGTTGTCTCGAGGGAAAGCAATTGTGCCATTAAGTTGTAGGCTGCACTAGCTGCTTTTTCATGGAATGCCATTTTTACTTCAAAGAACGTCTGACAAACAATGGTTATGCAGACACGAGTATTTATTTGGCAGACATTTTCTACAAAATGAACAAAGTGAGCCTGTCACTTCAAGGAAAACAACTGACAGTGTTTGTTGCCAATGCTAAAACTTGAGCTTTCAACTGAAAATGAGAATTTTGAGAAACGTGTATTTACCACCATGAGTGGTAAATACTTTAGTGATTTTTTTCATGAACGACGATAATAATGAATGTGAGTTTTGGGTATTGTATAGTGAAATATGTTAACATTTGGAAGATCTGCATATCTCAGCAAAGCAGTATTTTTCAAATGACCAATGCACGATGGTACAAATCATGCATGGGTAAGATCCATTCACATGGCCAGAGAGACCAATGGATGTTAAGGGAATAGAGTAAAAAAAAAAAGTTCATTGATATGATTTCAGATTCCACACTGAAATTAACATTTACGGAACTGCAACTTTTCAAGTTTTAGTATAATAATAAAGAAGAATATCTCTAATGATCTGAAAAGGCTATTAAAATACTATTCCTAGGGGATGAGGAGTGAGCAAAATGAGTGAAGGAGATCAAAAGGTACAAATTTCCAGTTATAAAGTGAATAAGTGCTGGGGATGTAATACACAGCACGGTGACTATAGTTAATAATACTATATTGTGGGCTTCCCTGGTGGTGCAGTGGTTGAGGGTGCGCCTGCCGATGCAGGGGACGCGGGCTCGTGCCCCGGTCCGGGAAGATGCCACATGCCGCGGAGCGGCTGGGCCCCTGAGCCATGGCCGCTGAGCCTAAGCGTTCGGAGCCTGTGCTCCGCAACGCGAGAGGCTACAGCAGTGAGAGGCCCGCATACCGCAAATAAATAAATAAATAAAAAATAATAATACTATAGTGCATATTTGAAAGTAGCTAGCAAAGTGGATCTCAAAAGTTCTCATCAGAAAAAACTTTTTTATAACTATGTATGGGGACGGATGCTAACTGGTCTTATTGTGATCATTTTGCAATATATACAAATATCAAATCATTACATCGTATACCTGAAACTAATATAATGTTATGTCAATCATACCTCAATAAAAAAAAGACTATTCCTCCCTTTTTGAATTACATTATCTGTGCAAGACCAGATTTTCTTTAGACTTCAACCAAAATGATGTAACACAACAGACTGAAGGCTAAAGCAGACATGAGAATCAAGCTTGTTCTATTAGACTAGACACTAAAGAGATTTGCAAAAATGTAAACCAATGCCATTCTTCTCACTAAATTTTGTTTTGGAAAATGAATATTTTTTATAAAACATGCTATTTATAGTCACATAATGGGTTTAATATTGTTATTTTAAATGAATTAAATAAACATTTAAAATTCCTACATTTTAATTTCTCATACAATAAATCAATAGCTAAAACCCACATAACAAAAGCTCTCTGGGGTCCTCAATAATTTGTAACAATTGAAAAGGGGTCTTGAGACCAAAGAGTTTAAAAACTTAGGCTCTCATATATCTAACCTACCTGTTTTACATAATTTTGATTAAGCCATAAGTTTTCAGCATCAGATCTGTGGAGTAGACTAAGGTATATAAATAGAGGAGTATCTATTTTTATAAGTAACTATCATAAAAGCACTAATGATTATCAGAGGAAATTTGGAAACAGAGAGAAATGTGAAAAATAAAACAAAACTCCTTAATTGCCAGGAAGTTAATTTTGACTTATTACCCAACACTCAATCATTCTACTCATACGTGTTTATCTTACAGAAATTCTCGCACAAATGCACACCAAGCCTTCTCAGTGAGGCAATGTATCCTTCCAGTACTGAGTTTCACGCTTCTTTTCTCCCACCCATATCCAGCCCCTCTGGAAATCCTGAGGCTCTGCCTTCATATTTTATGTCAAGAATCCCCCTTCTTCACCACCCCTTCTGCCATCACAGATCCAAATCATCACCATCTCTCACCTGGACGGTCACCACGGCCTCCCATCTGATCTCCCTGCTCCTACCCTTGTCCCTCACAGTCTGCCAGCAACATACAGGTCAAAGTGATCCTGCGAAGGCTCCCCATCTCACTCTGTAAAAGTTAATATCTTTACTGGGACATCCAGGCCCTGTGCAACCTGCCTCATCCCCCTTCCTCATTCTCTCACATCAGCTTTCACCACTCTCCCTCAAGGCCACGCCCTCTGGCCCCACTGGCCTCACAGCTGTTCCTGAGTGGAAGAGGTGAGCTCTGGCTTTCACGGCCTTGCCCTTGCTACATCCTCCCCCCATCAGACACCACTCTTTTTTTTTTCCTTTTTTTTGGCCACGAGACTTGCGGGATCTTAGCTCCCCAACCAGGGACTGAACCCGGGCCCTTGGCAGTGAGAGTGTACAGTCCTAACCATTGGTCCACCAGGGAATTCCCCAGACACCACTCTTGACTTGCCCCTCCACTAGAAAGTCGCCCTCTGGGTGAGGCCTGCCCTGGCCACCCTACTTAAATTCAACATCCCCTTAACTCCAACATTTAGTAGTTCTTTCCCCTGATGAATTTTTTTCAGCTCAGCACTATGTCTACCGAACGTGGTGTACTCGGTTGTCTTCTCTGTCTTCTCACCATTCCACCCCATAATATGAGATCCATAGAGGCAGGGACATTGTTTTCTTCACTGCTGTATCCTCAGGCCCTCGAACAGTGACCAGCAGATGGCAGATACTCAATAAACATTTGTTAAACGACTATGCCATATATAACAAATATGACTATATTTGTTAAATAACTGCAAAACTGTTTTTAACAAGAATCCAAATGACAGTAGGAAATTGGTTAAATATAATTGTATTTCACACAATGGAATACTGGATAACCATTCAAAAGAAGGAGGTAGGGCTTCCCTGGTGGCGCAGTGGTTGAGAGTCCGCCTGCTGATGCAGGGGACACGGGCTCGTGCCCCGGTCCGAGAAGATCCCACATGCCGCGGAGCAGCTGGGCCCATGAGCCGTGACCGCTGAGCCTGCGCGTCCAGAGCCTGTGCTCCGCAACAGGAGAGGCCACAACAGTGAGAGGTCCACACACCACAAAAAAAAAAAAAAAAGAAGGAGGTAGACCCACATGTTTAACAGGGAATGATGTCCAATGAAAACAGGAAGTTGCAAAGCAATATGTAGTTATACACAATTTTTGGCAATCAATCAAATTGTTCCCCAGCTCAGCATTCTTTTTCTCTTTAACAGTTTGACCATCTCAGAATTTCCTAGGAACACTTGAAGTTTCCTCACCCTTCCCATTCAATAAATATGAGAGTCCCTACTCTTCCCAGAAGACCCCGCCTGCTGTTCTCTCCTGCCACAGTCAGCCTGGGCACACACTTCCCCGCATGCTGGGGTGATGTCTGTCTTCTGCCTCACCTAATACCAGCTTCCTTCCTGTCAAGTCACCATTTTTTTCAGCTGTCAAGTCACAATTCAAATATAATTTTTTCCAAGAAAACTTCTTGGTAATGACATGTGAAACTTCAGATCGATGCCAACTCCCCCTCAAAATGTACATACAGTATTGCAGCATCTTAGAGCTGTTAGCCCAAGAACGTTAGACAATTAATTCTAATAATAAAATGCCTTGACAATTTTAATGTCTTATATGGAGCTAACGAAAATGACTTGCCTTCTTACATAATTTAAATACAGACCTTAGTTCTGAGGTTGTAAATATAATGCTATGGCACACTCTTACATTTAATATTAAAAGCTCCCAGAACACACAGAAACTGTCTCACAGCCAAACGCTGTGCTGTTGTGTCATTCAGTTACCACTAGAGGGCAGAGCTTAACAGCAAACGATTCCAATGCTGAAGAGCCTGGCCTCTCATTTGCGGGTTGATGAGTTACTGGGCCCTCACAGCTGATAACAAGATCCCTGAGCTGAGGATTGAGAGATCAGAGCCATAGAGGTTGCCAGAACCACTTTTTAAAAGTGTATACCTCTGGGCTTCCCTGGTGGCGCAGTGGTTGAGAGTCCCCCTGCCGATGCAGGGGACACGGTTCATGCCCCGGTCCGGGAAGATCCCACATGCCGCGGAGCGGCTGGGCCCGTGAGCCATGGCCGCTGAGCCTGCGCGTCCGGAGCCTGTGCTCCGCAACGGGAGAAGCCACAACAGTGAGAGGCCCGCGTACCGCAAAAAAAAAAAAAAAAAAAAGTGTATACCTTTGCCTACATGTGTGAGTATTTAAGATGACAACAGTGATTCTGCAGTTTTTATACTATACCAGGTTGGCAAGAGAAGACAGAGTGAGGTTAGGGGTGGGAACCTCCTTGCTGTCATGAAATAAAATCACTGAAGAATTTCTGGAAAATGTTTAGAGATCTGTGTGTGACTTACTTCAGGAAACTTAAAGATCTTTGGGACAAGCTCATTCCCTCACCCCTGAATTTCAATGCCCTTCCCATCTGGCTGTATATGGTCATCAGTCAGTTACTAAATATTTATTAAGAGGACAAGAAAGGGTCCTTGCCCTCAGAACTCACATTCTAAGAGGAGTGGTTATTGTTGTATTTAACTAAACAAATAGAATTTGGCACAAGTGCTATGAGGATAATACTCAGAGTGATGAGGCTGCGGAGGCTGCTTTTAGCAGGGGGGTCAGGGAAGGTCCCTCTGAGGCAGTGACATCTGAGTGGGGATGCACCAGCCACCGGAGAACTAGGGTGACAGCTACAAAACCAGCATTTCCAGAGTGCCATCTACCTAGCAGGCACTGTGCTAACAACTTTGTGTGCATGAACTCATTTAAGCCCTACATTCTCCCATTTACTGTTAAGGAAATTGAGCTCCAGAGAATTTCAGAAACTTGCCCAAAGCCACACAACCAAGAAATGGCTAAGATGGGGCTGTGCCTCTGTATTAGTCTCCTAGGGCTGCTGTAACAAATTACCACAAACTGGATGGCTTTAAAATAGAAATGTATTCTCTCACGGTTCGGGAGGCTACGAGTCCAAAATCAAGGTGTCGCAGGGCCACACTCTCTCCGAAGGCTCTAAGGTGGGACCATTCCTTGCCCCTTCCTAGCTTGCGGTGGTGAACACTGGCAATCCTCAGTGTTCCTAGGCCTGTGCACACAACAACCCCAATCGCTGTCATCACATGGCATGCTCCCTGGGTGTCCAAATTCCTCTCTTCTTATAAGACACCAGTCATTGGATTAGGCCTACCCTCACCCAGCATGACCTCGTCTTAATTTGATCACATGTGCAAAGACCTTATTTCCAAATACGGTCACATTCACAGGTACTGGGGGTTATAGGACATCAACACATCTTTTGGGGAACACAGCTCAACCCACGACAGCATCCAAGCACCCTCTTCAAACCACTCAGCTGTTCTACCTCAAAAGAACCTTCCAGGCTTGAGGGAAAGGCAAAGACCCGGCAGCAGCAGGAAAAACCAGCATGGAAAAGTTTGTGAGCAAGGTGGATGGCAGGAGATGAGCTTAGAGGTGAACAGGCCACAAGAGGATGGCTGCGAAGCCCAGTTATAAAGCTGAGTCTGGTCAGAGGCCATAGCTTCAATCCCTGCTTACATGTTAGTTCTCCAGTCTCTTCACCAACTCTCTTACTATTGGGGATCTCAGAGGAGTCCTCTTCCTTCAGCCAAGGATGAAAGCTGCAGCACAGAACATGAATGTGAACCTGCCGTTATTCCACTCACAGGCCACCCCGGGCTCCCTCAAGCACCTCCAGAGGGCAGCTCCAGGGTCTGACCTTGGGGAATTCACTTCTGACTTGGGACACTGAGAAAACACATCTCAGGCTGTACTGGCAGAGCAATATCTGGCCTGAGGAGTTATCCAGACAAGCCCCAGGCAAGAGCAGTCAGGACTCAAGCTATTTCCGCACACCTGTTCACCCAGAAGAGCTGAAGATGCTAATGCGACAGGAGAGATGCTGCCGCTCAGAGCAGACGGGTCTGCCTGATGGGAGGCTGAGGTGTGTCCGGATCACGCAGTGTTGCAACAGCATTGTCTCTGTGATTGTGCAAGATCACACAACTTGCACAAGGACTCACTGCTGTGTCCTCGGGCAAGGTCAAGGTGATGTCGATGACCTACGGCTGCATCGTGGAAGAGGTAGCATGGAAAGATGGGATTTTTTGTGGAAAGCCTACTACGTATTGTTCAGAGGAAAAACAAGGACAGTGTACGTGCATTCACTCTAGAGCAGGGGCCTACAAAACTTTTCTGTAAAGGGACAGATAGTAATTAGTTCAGGCTCTGTTCTGTCACATCTACTCAACTCCATCATTATAGTCAGAAAGTGGCAATACATCAGTGAATGGATGTGGCTGTGTTTCAATAAAACTTTACGCACATTGAAATTTGAATTTTACAACTTTCACATTCTTCTTTTGATTTTTTAAAAACCCACTTAAAAACATAATATCCGTTTTCAGCTTGTGGGCCTACAATAGACAGCAGGCCACATTTGGTCGCAGGCTGTAGTTTGCCAACTGCCCACCCCACACCCCTCCCCCAGGCTAATGATATCCCCAGCTGCTCATGAATTAACTTAATGTCATCGTGGTAACAAGGTCTCCAACTGGAAATCTTTCCTCCCCTAAAATCCTTACCGGCTTTTGGCAAGATGCCAGGCATTGTGTGAACTCTGGAATTGCCCGTGGCTTCCTCTCTGTCACCACCTCCATTTAAGTCCTGCCGGGAACTGTCAACACACCTTATAAAACAGCTCTTAATTCTGTCTCTAAAAGGCCCCCGGCACCTGCCCTGACTTTCCATTCCCACTGCCACTATCTTAGGTTAGGCTCTTGATGGCACTTTCCTCCTACTCGGCCTGACTCGACTGAACAATTACTAACACATAGAATCTGCCCCAAACTATCTGTCGAACGAACAAAGGCAGTAAAGTAGCCACAAGCTCAGCACTTTCTCCATCTGATCGGCAGTCTGATGTGGCCCATCTCAAAACCAAAAATTTCCCCTAGTGAGGCGGCAGCGCTGAAGGGCTAAACTATGATAAGCATTTAGCTTGCTTTTTTGAAAGTCAGGCTCAGCTGAGGTATAATCTGCCAGGAGTAAAAGTCACCCTTTCTGTACAGTTCTGTGCGCTTTGAAACGACCCCAATCAAGGAATTCCAATCATTGCCTCGCAGTTCCCTCATTCCCTTTTGCAGCTGACCTCTCTCTCTACTCCTTTCAACCACTGATTTGTTGTCTGTACTGTACGGTTTTATCTGCATCCAACAGTCCAGTTCCTTTTTATGGCCGAAGAGGATGCTGTTGTGTGGGTCTGCAGTTTATCTGCTCACCAGTCCAAGGACGCTTGAGCTGTTTCCAGTTTTTGTCAATAACAAATAATGTCACCATCGGCATTCACATACAGATTTCAAAATGGACGTACGTTTTCATGATGAGGTTTTACTTTGTATAAATGGCCACATTTTCACAGACCTGCAGGATAGGATTCCATTGAATGAAGGCCTGTCCTCCATCCCTATTCTTCTGCCTTCTCACCCTGCCTCAGCAATCTTTTACAAATGCAGTAACATTAAGCCTCCCGAGAATATCTGCAGAGAACTTTTTGGGGTGGGGTGGGAGGAGCTGGATGGGAGCTGTCTTCGTTGCTCCCAGGATGAGCCCCAAAGCTGCTCCCCACTCATGGCGGGCGGTGTTTGGCCTTCTCATCCACAGGGGGCGGTGCTGGCTCTCTGGGTGTGCAAGCTCAGGCAAAAACCTGCAGAGCCAGCCATCGGGCCATTATCTGCTTCATGTAACTCGTTAAAATCTCATGGAATGCACAGCGCACCATTGTTTTGGTTAGTCCCTTTCATGGCTTTGTGAGCTGGCTAATTCAGAGCAGACTGGCCTGTTTTCCCCGCTGGAAGAAAAAGACTCTCCTCAAAGACGGCTATTTAACCGTGACCATGGCTGCAGCCATCTTGAGCACAAAGGTGGTGGTGGGGGGGCGCTACAGCCCCCGCCGCCCCCGCCCCCAGCGAGGCTCCCACAGCCCGGGCACTTATTCTTGGCGCTGGAATTCGCATAATGACTCCTCTTTTAATCTGCTGGGTGACCTCATGTAGCCCCGGCGACTGCAGGAAACGGCCTTGCTGAGATCTGAGCCTTGGGCAGTCTGTCAAGTCTGTAAGACCCTCTTAGAAAGCATTTTCGGAGTGTTAACCCCATAAGGACCGATCTCCGGGTAGCTCTGGGCTCCTGAGCTGCCGGTGTGCACCCCAGAGGAAGGAGAAGTCCAAGGGCGCTGGTCGCCCCTCGAGATACCGCTCCAGTCCCATCCCTTCTCCTAACCCACAAAGCAAGCTCAGAAACCGCAAATCATCTTAGAAAAGCTCGTCAAGTGGTTCCAGCAAGAGTCGACCAGGGCTGACGACAAAAGAAAGGATATTCGTTCACTAGGGAGCTCATGGGAACAAAAGGCTGCATTCAGTCCTGACACTTGCTCACTGCAGAGCCTGGAGAGCAGGCTCTGTCCGAGGGCACCGTGCTGTTCACAGCCTGGCCTTGCCTACACCTTGCTTAATTTGAAAAAACAGGCTTCCCAATGTCTCCTCGACTTTGCTATTGCTATATTTATTTTTCAATTTGTCTTTCTTAAAATGAAAAAATCTATAATAAACATTTCTTCTAAAAGAAAAATCACAAAACCGTAATAAACATTTCTTCTTAAAAAAAAAAAACCACCCAGCTCTGCTGTAGCTAATCACCTCCTCCTCTAAAAAATATACTTTTAAACCACTCTCAGAAAAGAGACTCTATTACTATAACTGTAAGGCTGTGTGTGAAGAAGCTAGAAAGAATTTGAATCTTCATTCTAAAAGGAAGATAGGTATTAAGAGGAAGAAGAAAGGAAATACTATAAATTTATAGTTTAGTGAGTATGGGGTGTGGGAGGGCAACTCCCAAAGGTTAAAGAAGTAGCCCCAGGAAAAAAATGAAAAGAATGATAAAGAGTGAAAATGAAAGTAGGTTTCATAGGTTCAAGAGGCATCGCTAAAGTGAAAGCACGGGGATCATAATAGCAAATGTAGGAGGGTTGCGGGTAAATCTCCAACCTTTTGAGGTAATACGATGGGTGGGCACTTATTATCTGCCACATCCTTGGTCTCAATGTCTGAGACACAACATAAAATGCCACCCTTGTTCCAATCGATGTGGCAATTTTATGATCAAGAGTGATAGATTAATTAAGAACCCCTTACCACTTGCAAAAACCTTTCCACTCTGGCTTATCACAGGCAGAGGGGATCCTAGAAGTCTTAAACTAGGAGGGACATTGGCCCATCCCCTGGTTTTCTAGTTGTGGGGAAGATGGAACCGATCTCGAATGGTCTTGGCCTGCGGTGGCTTGAAGCAGGATTTTGGTTCCCCGGCCAGAGACTGAAGTCAGGTGGCGGCAGGGGGAGTGCTGAATCCTAGCCACTAGACCATCAGGGACAGTGGCCAGTGACAAGGCCCTGGCCCATCAGCTTTGTAGATATGAATTCCCACAAAGAGACAGAAAGTAGTGAAATAAGTGTTCATTAGGAGGAAAAAGGATACATGTGAATAGACTCATACAGGCAGACTCAGAGGAAGAGTCATGCCCTCATGGTAGTTTGAATCACTTTTACGGGGCATTTCTTCCAGGCTTCCTTTGGCCAATCATCTTGCTTTGCCTGGTTCTGAGTCTGTATTTGGTTTATCTCAGGGTCTTCCCCTGTGTGTGTGCGCGCGCATCTCTTAGCCAAGATGGATTCTAGCAAAGAGACCTATATGGGTAGGTTGACATCACCTACTATGGTGTGGTGCCCCCTCCTTTCCTGACCTCCGAGGATCCTTTCTGCGCCTGTGTAGTGGGGAAGGTCTCCTTGACTTCGAGGATGAGGAATATGGGTCTCTTTATCCCTTATCTGGGCAGGGCTCATCTTCTCCTCCCTGCTGTCTCCCTAGAAGGGGACAAACTCCAGCTGCTCAGCCTGGGGCCCACCTATCTCCTGCCTCAGAACCCACAGAGAGAAGGTGGAAAATCCAAGGTCATGCCGCTAATTAGACCAGAGCGTGGACCAGGCTCCCCTCCCTGGAGGGTCTTAGGGGCTGTGTAACTTGGAGTCTCCTATTGGAATGCTATCTGGGAAGGATAACACACTGAGCTATTACCATGTATTCACATTTTAGTACAATTATTTTTATCAAATGTTCTAAGCAGCTACCTGACACAGGTCTAAGAAATTAGACACAGAGTAAATACATTTTAAAGGCAGTAAAAATATAGCAAAGACTAAATGGGGGGCAGTAAGCAGGTAAAGCAGCCCAGAAGATAAACTCTACTGAACAATTTTGCCTAGGGCTATTTCCTCTGTTTTAAAAAAAAAAAAAAAAGTTGGTTTTTATCTAGGGTAAGGTATGCTAGGTACGCGGAGGAAAATTCCAGAGCTGCACACTACTAGCCAAAGTCACTACCTTAAGAGCAAGAGGAAGGTGCAGCTGCTTGGAGGTTTCTGCTTTCCAGTCTGGAAGAAGAGGTCTTGTTCAGATATAGTGAAAGAGAAACAATTATATTTGATTACAGAAAAGGATCTCATGACTCTACAAAACAGTTAAACTCATACCTTCAAGATGATCATGTTTTAAGCTACTGGGTCGGTGGGAGTGGGGAATGTGGAGAGAGAAGGGGGCTAGGGACACAAGGAAAAGGTAAAAAAGAAGAAGAAGAAAAAAAAAAGAAAACTCCCCTCGCTAACAGTCAGAATTAAAGAGACAGAAACAGTGGAGAATAAGATTCCAAAATCCCTGGGGGTTCTTTGGATCTATTCAAATTTTCTTATCACATCCAAGCAGGGAATTCATCACTTAGGGTAACCAGGTGCCACTGGGAGGCTCCAGCAGGAGGTAAGCCTGCTGAAGAAATGAAAGAACTACCAAACAGCCCTAGGGCTTCCCCGCCAAGCACTTTTCCCTCCATTCCTCACACAGAGGAGCTCCTCGTAACCTAGCAACCACCTGCCGGGTTCCCTTTCACGCTGCCTTACTGACGTGCAGCAATGCCAACTGTGGGAAGTGCTAGGAGGACACAGAGTACAAACTGGACACGACTGAACTGTGGAGTCACTCCCTCTCTCCTGCCACGACACAGCAGCCCCATCACCCCGTGAAGTATGGGTCAGCTCAAGTGCTTCCTCTCGCCCAGACACGAGGAACCAGGGGTGGTCCCAGACCTCGCTCTTAATCAGAGCACTGGGAAAACCAGGTGAAGACGGTTAGAAAGTCTCCATGGTAAGGGAGACTTGGGAAGGCGGCTCCTAAAAGGATGAGAACGGCTGTCAGTTGGCCCCAACTGGGTGCTTCTACTGCCGAGATGATACCCAGTCAGAGATCTGCTTGCTCCCCGCTCCCCCCGCCCCCATTCTGAGGTCACAATGAACTGCTAAAACTCTGACTCTACCAGAAAGGGCCCTACAGGAGGCAACATACTTTACATAGAATACGTTTGTCCGTGTCCGAGAAAGGGGATGATAGGGAAGAAACAGCTCAAAGTCAGAGGGCCAAACTGCATCCACTTTATCTGCACCTCTCACCTCCCTCAATCATCTTCAGCCACCCTCCAGGCTCTAGGCACCAGCTGGCACAGATATACGAGGGCTTGGAGGCATGGGCTGGTCAGCAGGGCTCAAGAGGGTAGCTAAGTCTGAAATGCTAGGACGGGCCTGCGCTGGCCCAAGACAACTGACACGTGGGTCCATTCAGACCTTGAGGCCCAAGGCCTCTGTGAGTGTGTTTTCAGAGCTTTAGTGCCCATGGAGGCAAACGAAAATACCCTACATTCACTCAGCAAATCCCCAAGCCATTCCTCCAAACCAAGGGCAAAGTGAGAAAGAAAAAAAAAAAAATGCAATGCATCAAGGAGGGACGTAGAGATTTCATCTCTAAAGCTCTGACCAGATTCAGATGAGGATGGGAGGAAAGAGTAACCTTCGGAACACCTCAGCGAGTCCTCGAAGAGGGTGCTCCTGGAGCCACCAAGAGCAGTTCTATCACTACCAGGGAAGGCAGGGGGAGCCCAGCTAGATGGAAAAGCACCGACAACCTCACACCTCTTCTCAGTCAACACGACAACTCACGATGACCAATATTCATGCATGAGATGCAATAGCTTAGATAATACTAAGTAAGTCAGTCCTTCCCAAAGCCTCTGCTTAGGTTTAGAATTCCTCATTGGATTATCTTAAAAAGCTGGGACTTCAGTGAAAGAAAAAACGGAATTATGGAGTAAGGGGAGCAGGTGAGCACAGCTTGAGTGAGCCTGCAGTGGGAGATAGCCAGTTTCTGGAACATGGCGTGCAGTGAGTTCTAAAGGACAGCTGTGATTTACACACTGCAGAAGTCTAGGGCACATTTTTTATGTTATGGTCAAGTCAAATCGTAGTTTATGTGGATAGTGTCCCCAAATTCCTTGCAGTGTACAACCTGCACAAAAGCGTATGTGATGCCGCCAACACATCATTTATAAAGCCCTGACCAGAGTCTGACACAGCAGCCCTGCTGGCTTAGGATTACACGTTGGCTGCAGTTAAGCTACAGCTCAGACATAGTGGGGGTAGAAGAGAGGGGAAAAATAAAATCCACCTCCATTCCAACAAACGTCATTATGACTGCCTCCAGTGGCCACGTGGTTCTACTAGAGTTTTCTCCTCTAGGAGAAGCTTTAGACCTTCCATTCTCTGGTCTAAAGGGAAGAAATGCCAAAACCCTGGGGCAGGCACAGTCACAGGCACACAAAAAGCAACAGGCCTAAATACTCCGAAGCCAGGATGCGGGAATAATAAAGACAAAATGTGGCTCCTAGGAGGCAAGCACCTTAAGTCCTAACTTGTACCATGATTTCTCCTAAAATTTAATGATATATTTTTGTTATGAGAAATCCGAGTTCTCTTTTCTGTTGTAGGTGCCAGACGTAATTACAGTTCTCGAAAATAAAATAAAATAAAACAAAGATACACACCTGAAAAATGGGGAGGGGGGGGACAGAAGTGAAAAGCATCATTTCTTTCTGTTCAGAAGATTGTTTAGAAGCGTTGAGTATTTGGACGCACTGAATGTCAGCCCCACTGGAAAGTAAAGTATTACACAGCTCATGGTCCCAGATTAGCCACTGAACAAGAGGGTGGCTGCTGAAATGGAAAGGATGGCTCAGGAAGCCTCAGGGAGCCTTCAGTCCTCCAATGAAGGTAAACACAGCTTCACAACTGCTGTCTGCCATTCCAAAATCCAAAAACTCTGAAAACTGACAATTTTAAATAATTCATTTAGCAGCAGAACAAACCCAACCTCATTTGGTGGCAAAATGTGACCTGAACTAGGTAAAATCATTTGTAGTCTATTTATCCCACTTCACGTGAACATTCTCACATTTCACTGCTGAAATGATGGGCTTGATTGTGGGATGCTGACCCCAGCTCCCTTTGGGGGTGTTATATATATATGTACCATATTACCTTTCCGAAAAATTCTGAAGTTTTAAAACACATCTAGCCCCCAGGGTTTCAGATAAGGGGAAGAGTTTGTAAACTTAGAATAGAGTGACATAAGACCCCTGCAAAGATTACTAAAAGCCCAAAACAGTCAAATTACATCCTGGTGGTTTCAATCTAACCAGCTTCCTACACAAGCCAGATGGTGACATTATCTGGCAACACTGTGTTAGAAATGGGAAATCTATTACCACAGGCTCCCTACTACACGTTAAATCCTGGTTTCCTACCTTCACATATTCCAGAGTTGGGTCCAGAAGATGCTGATCCCTGAAAAGAGAAAATATAAATATGAGAACAATTGGGAACAATGCAATCTTACCCTGGGTAAAATGTACCCAACATTATTTCACCCTGTTCATTCACATTATTAAGATGGCCCCACCTCCCAGGCAATACCCACAGCAGACAGATAAGGAAGTTAGAACAGACAGAGATTTCTTTCACAGGTGTCTCCACGGGGTGGAGGACGTATAGGATACCACCATGACCTCAGTCTAGAAGCTCCACATGTTTTCCTGTCAAATTCAAGCTCCAAAAGTTAGACTATTCATATGTGGTAATTCTAGATTCACTCTGAACATAGAAATTAGCCTAACGGTCCGAAGCAAAGAGCTGTGAGAGATGCGAGTAAAGCAGGGCTGGATGCCCAAACCTGCAACACTTTGGACCAGGCAACTGTGTCACACCCACTTTGACAGAAAACGGAGGCTCAGGTGGGCAGATCGGCTGCTCAAGGTCACCCAGCACCCGGGTGAGTGAGTTCTGAACCCAGCTCTGCTTCTAAATCACCTTTCTCTTTTGCTGTCAAGCTGAGCAATTCATCCTAATTTTCTTTGGTGCCCCGGTGTTTTTTCTCTCCCCATTTAATGTCTGCTCATGTCTATCATACTGTTAGGATTAACCAGACAATTAAAAGTAAACAGCAGTGGTGTCACTGAGGAGGCTGACTTATTATAGTGGAAGAGGATCTAAGGCAAAGGAAAAGAGGGAGAGACATGAGAGCTGACGTTTCCAGCACCGGCAGAGTTACAGCAAAGTGCCCCCCTTAACAGACTATGTGAAAAGACAGCTGCCTTCAGAGACTTAAACTCCACAAAATCAACACATCACCCTGCAGAGACGGGATCATTTTTTAAAGGACAGAATGGCTCTGTAGCCGATAGGAGTAGTCTTCTTAAGGTGGGGGCGGGGTGTCAGTATACCTACAAAGTGGACGCATCCTTCAGAAGGCGGGGGATCACTGCCGGCAAGCAGCTGCCTCTGGAAGGGTGAGCTCAACCCCAGACCCTCGGGGGCTTGGATGCTTCCCTCTGTGGAGAGACTGCAGCCCTTCTCCCCTGAACAGGGGCAGCAGGACCCCTGCTGGGACACAAGGAGTCGATCCCACAGCTCAGGGGCACACCATCTTGTTGTGAAATGGATCCAACCCCCAAAGCTATTCCTGGAGTGGTCTGTCCACTTAGGGCTGCACACAGGGCACACGCACAGAGGCAGGCTGGCTTCGGAGATGCTCCTCTCGGATGTGCAAACAGATTAGGTTCTGAAATGAGTCCCTTTGTAAGGCCAAAGTATCCGAGAAGGGCTTAAGCTCAAAGTCCCTGGTGCATTTCCATCAAAGAGGGGTATAAATCAGTCTTTCAGAGCCTGAAAACCAGGCATACTCTTTGCCTCCAAGCTTGTGTGTGTTAATCAGGCATCTTTTCCCAAAGCAGCCGAGTCCGTCTGCTGTGCTGGGTCACCACCTCTTCTGCTGCAGTCTGGACATTGCATTGATGTCATCAGACTTTGTGACCATGGGACCACCCGGCTAGTGACTAAAAACTTTGTCAGCAGGGCTTTGGTCATACTCCCCTTTAAATTCGAAAACTCCTGGTTTTCTACTGAATTAACATTTTAGGCTTATAGGCATCCAGTCTTATGCTAATCATCTGGCCCAGTGGCCTGGCCCTGGGAGTGCAGAAAGATGTTAGAACCACTGAAATGCTGTTTCTCATCTTCTTCACGTTTCTATTTTTATGTAAGTTCTAAAATGTACATTATATACATTCAGACACATATGTCAATGCATGGATAAACCGTGTAGGTGTGTGCTTTTTAAGCCAATGATTTGGTCTCGGGATCTCTTTACACTCTAAATAATTGAGGACTCTGAAAAATTTTGTTCATGTGGGTTATATCTACTGATTACTGATATTAGAAATTAAATCCGAGAAACTTGCAAAATATTAATACATATTTTTAAAGTAAACCCATTATATGTTTAAATAAATAACGTTTTAATGAAAAACAGATATGTTTTTCATAGCAAGAATTTAGTGAGAAGAGTGACATTGTCTTACATTTTTGCAAATCTTTTAAACGTCTGGCTTACTAGAAGACAGGTAAATCCTCACATCTACTTCTGCATTCAATATGTCGTGATATGTCTTGGTTGAAATAAATGAAGAAAATCCACATTCACAGTTATGTAATTGGAAAGGGAGGGATATTTAATGGACTTGCATATAATTATGGATGTTCTACTTTGATAACATGCCAAAACTTGACAAGTAGTAGTTTCTTAAAGGTTAGCTGTGATGTGGAATCTGAAACCACATCTCTTACTCTTTTCCATCTGTCCTGCACTTTGAATGGACATTTTGTCCATGTGTGATTCCATAACCACTATTCTGGGAAACACTGGTTCACTGAGTTATACAGATTTTCCAAATTTTGACCCATTTCGTTATCATGTAAAAGAAGAATCACATTGGTTAATACCATCACTGATCTCATCAGAAGTTACTAGGTACTGGGAATTGCCAAGCTTACGGTAGAGGATACAAGTCTTCTAACTTGAAAGCTTGAATTTTTTCATTGGCAACTAACATTGTCAAATATTTTCCCTGAGCTTCATTTCATTCATTTTGGGGAAACTATCTGCCAAATACCAAGACCACACAGTCATGATCGGCAATTTTAACTCTTTTTTTAGGTGATCAAAGGTCATTCTTTTAGTAAATTCTTTTTAGAATTTTGTCCAGGATCTGCTCTTCTCACCAGATTTAGCTGTAAAAATCCTTTTCCTTTTACCTACTGAAAGCTGAGGTGTACTTTCTCTAGAGGTGTTCCTGAAAACTCTGAGCTAGTTCTCTCAGGATAGACCCCTCAGACTCTCTTGGGGAGGGTGTGGGACAACCAACACGAGTGCTGTGTATGAGTGGCTCCTGAGGCAGCCCCAGCTGCAGCAGGGTCGCCGCTCAGAGATGGGGTCACCTCAAGGCAGGGTGGCCCATGTGAGACAGGCGGGGACCTGGGACCCATTACTGCAGTGCTTGCACCTGGACAAATATCTCCTGGAGCAACGGAATATAAAGAAACTATAAAGAACTAAAGATAACTGCACACGTGCACGGTTGGGGCAAATTATGAATAAGATACAAAAAGGCCAAAACCCAGCTGCCACTTCTCAGGTGCCAGGAGCAAAAGCAGGGTACTGCGCGTGAGCCCTGCACACAGCGCCACCAAGAGGATGGGCAGACCACCTAAGCCACTCTGGCCCGACCCACCGATCTGCGCCTGCGCTCACCCCGTTTAAGGGACCAGCTCTCCCCCACTGAGGGAGCGAGCAAGGGTACCTGTTACTTGTTTTCACTCCCTCGTGCTGCAGCACGAGTCCCAATAAAGCCTTGCCTGAATTTCTTGTCTGGCCTCTCATCAATTTCTATTGATTAAAGAGTCTGAGGACCCAAGTCAGTAACATACCTGCTCTCCCCACCACCCTGCTCTCCTGCCCAGAGACCCCGGCACCTAGGAGCCTGGGGTGTTCTCCCAAGTGTCTCCCCAGCCTCGGATGAACTCCCGTGTTCCTATGGTGCTCCTCCACCACACACACCTCTTTTGGCAAAAGAGAAGGAAAACAAGAGCTGCTGGTTAGGGATAAAACTGAAGTCCCCTCTTGACCCCGCCCCCAAATGAACTCTGCTAAGGAAGCCTTGCTCATTCTGTTCCCAGAGCAGAGGGGGATCCAAGTTCTAGTTCAGTGCACCAAGGGGTGCCCTAGTGGATCCTTGTATTCTTCTACTCGTCCTTTTTTTTTCCTTTTTTTTGCGGTACGCGGGCCTCTCACTGTTGTGGCCTCTCCCGTTGCGGAGCACAGGCTCCGGGAAGCGCAGGCTCAGCAGCCATGGCTCACGGGCCATGTGGGATATTCCCGTACCAGGGCACGAACCCGCGTCCCCTGAATCGGCAGGCGGACTCTCAACCACTGCGCCACCAGGGAAGCCCCTACTCGTCCTTTTTAGAGAGATGAGGGAAGATAAGGAGAGTATGATAAAACTGAGTGAGTGTGTTATAAATCCAAAAGCTTTAAAAATCATTGCCTCGAACCAAATTAAAATTATATTTAAATGCAGAAGTGCTGTGTCTCCTTTCTCAGCCAGCCTAACCCTAGCCCTAACCCATCTAACCAGAAAGAAGACATGAGCTGGAAAACATAGCAGTTGGCCCTGTAGCCCCAGCCTCTAATTTGAAATAGAATACCCTATTATTCATACAGGACTGTGCCACAAACACTCCTTAAACCATATCTTTATATTCCCCAAAAGAGATCACTAGAAAACAAACACAGAAACTTGGCAATGTAAATGAAAAGCTTTTTTAATCTTTTTTTTTGCTTATGTCAATTATGAATCCCCACCCATGTGAAACCGTGATGTTGTGTGCATCTCTCTTTACAACTGCAGAGTCTGGCAGGCACCGTGTCCCCTCTGTCGGGCAGGCTGCCCCGCTGAGCGCCATCCACAGACCGCAGGAAAGCAGCAGGATGAAACTGGACTCTCCTGTTATTTTGTTCTTAGGTTTATTAAGTTTTAAATAACATCACTGTGTTTACTCTGGTTAAATCATTCTTTCCAGCATCCCACTTTCTTAAGTTCATACTGAGGGATGTTTAGCTGGGAGTCACAGAAATGTTATACATATTTACTATTTTGGTTTGTTTCTCATCGGTAACCAGGTTAATAATATCCTCCCTCTTAAAAGGACACTTGATGTATAAGTGGTTGCTATTTTGAGTGAAGAGGTTTTCTGTCTTGAATACACAAACAAAATTTCACTAACATAGATCTTTTCTGAGCAGTTCGAATACAGATGGAGATGGAAGTGCCCTATGTCTGTCTTCAATTAGAGAATGTTTTAAGTGAATGGATGTTTCCTTATTTAAAGACTATAGACTAACTTAATGGCTAATGGTGTTGCCACACAAATGTCCCTTTGGATAAAACATAAAACGGAATTGCTTGTAATACATGATTATTTCATACAATGGAGGGATGTGAGAAACTAGATCCAGCTATTCCAGACTGAGGCTCCCCTTAAACTCCACGCACAACAATGATGTGCAGAGCTGGCACACTTCCTCTGTGCAGGTGGCATGGTGTTTCCATGCATGTTCACTGTATGTTTATTTATTTATATATGGTCTCTCCCTCTACAAGGTGAGCAACCCAAGAGTAGTGATGTGTCTACTTCATGCCCAGTATGTCCCACAGTTCTTGCATTCATCCCACAAACATTATCAAGCATCTACAATATGCTATGCAGTTGGCCAGACAACAGAAATACAAGAACCAAAGACAAAGGCCCTGCATTTAGAGAGGTTGCAGGCAAGTGGGAAACACAGATCAATTGATCCAGCACAATTCAACCTAGTGAGAGTGTCAGTGGGAGGTCTGAGGGCTGACTAGGGACTTGTCCCAATGAAGAAGCTGTGGGGTAGGTGGTGATGAGACATGCCCAGGCAATGAGAGAAGCACGTGACAATATGGTACGTCTGAGGAACCACAGTGTTGTGGAGTTAATTCCCCGCTGGCCCAGGCCACCATCATCTCTTCCCTGGACCCCTGCATTACCCTCCCCAATTCTACTCCATCTCCACAATCTCCACGATAGCAGCCGTGCTACTACTCAGATCACTCCCCTGCTCAAAATCCTCTAACATCTCTCATCCAGTCAGAACAAAACCCTGAGGTCCCCACCGTGGCCTTCAATGCCCTGGTTGGCATGACCCCAGCCAGCTCTCCAACCTCATCGTGTTAGGCAGAATTTCAAAGATGCCCCCTCCCAAGATTCCTGTCCCTTGGTGAGTCAGTCAAACACTAATCTAGGTACTGCTGTGAAGGGATTTTGCAGATGTTATTAACATCGCAAGTCAGCTGACATCAAGACAAGGCAATTATCTGAGGGGACCTGACTTGAAGAGGGAGGGGAATTTGACATGAGGGACCCTGTTGCCAGTGTGATGTTATGAGAGGGTCTGTGATGAGGCCCAAGACACCGAACCTCCAGGAGATGGGAGCTGCCCCTGGCAGATGGCCAGGAGATGGAGACCTCAGTCCTACAACTGCAAGGAATTGAATTCTGCCGACGACCTGAATGAGCGTGGAAGCAGATTCTCCCCCAGAGCCTGAGGTGAGAACGCAGCTGCTGACATCTTGAGTGAGACCCTGAGCTGAGAACCCAGTTGAGCCATGAAGGACTTCTGCTCTACAGAAACTGTGAGGTAACAAACAGGTGTTAAGTCACCAAGTTTGTGGTGTGTTACTCAGCAAAAAAACGCTAATACGCTTGTCTATTCCATCCAAGCCCTACTGACTTTTCTTTCTGTTGCTCAAACACATCAAGCCGGCTCCTGCTGCTGTGGCTTGGCACTTACTGTTCCTTTGCTTGGAATAGTCTCCCCAGATATACTCGAAGGCTCACTCCTCACAGCTCTCAGGTCTCTCTCAAACATCGCTTCCTTAACCATCTCATCTAAATGAGCACCATCACCCTCTATCCCCTTTTCTGGCTTCATCTTTTCCCACATTATCTGATATTATATGAAATGTTTATTTGCTCATGGTCTGTCTGTTTCCCAGAATATAATCCTGCAAGAGTGGGGCTTTCTCTGCTTTGTGTACCTTGGTGTCCCCAGTACTTTGCACATAGCAGTTGCTCAGAAACCACTTGCTGAATTAACGAAGAAAAGAACAACTAACGGAAGCACAGGGCTGGGGGAAGCAGCAGGACTGGTGGGGGTTGGGAGAAGAAGAAGAGGCAGAGCCAGATCATAAGGGGCTTGGATGCCACGTAAACACATTTAGACTTTATCTTGAAAGCAGTGGGATTTGTTCAAGGCTCTTAAGCTGGAGAATAACCAGAGATTTGTGTTTTAGAAAAATCCCCCTGCAGCAGTGTGGAAAACAGATTAGTGGGGGGCAAAGCGGAGTCAGGAAGACTAAAGGAGAGGGTACTAAAGGGGTCTGGGTAAGAGATGATGAGGCCTGGATTAGAGCGATAGAGGGAGTGGGGGGATGGTGTACAGACTTGAGAGACTTTTAGAACTGTGAATAGATAGACCTTGGTAAATGGCAGGATTTGGTGGGCGAAAGGGAAGAAAGAGGTAAGGACACTCACTGAATTCTTTCTAAGGGAACTGGGTAGATGGTGCCTAGCACTTGGCAGGGACTCCATACATTTGTTAAGAATGAATTAGCAGGGACTTCCCTGGTGGTGCAGTGGTTAAGAATCCGCCTGCCAACGCAGGGGATATGGGTTCGAGCCCTGGTCCGGGAAGATCCCACATGCCGCGGAGCAACTAAGCCTGTGCGCCACAAATACGGAGCCTGCGTGCCACAACTCCTGAAGCCCACGCGCCTAGAGCCCGTGCTCTGCAACGTGAGAAGCCTGTGCACCGCAATGAAGAGTAGCCCCTGCTTGCCACAACTAGAGAAATCCCGTGAGCAGCAACGAAGACCTAACACAGCCAAAAATAAATTAATTAATTAAAAAAAAAAAAGAATGAATTAGCAAACACCTCTGCCTCGAGCACCATACTGTACTAACTAGACTACCAGGTTCTGAATTAATAGGACTTTACCTCATTACCATCCATGTTCCAGTTAGCAGTCCACATAATTGCTGCCATTTAGCTACTGAATGTCTCAAATAAGTTTTCCTTCCTTCTCAACAGATAAATAAGTTACTTTCAGGAGAGTCTTTCACATCCCTCAGATTATGAACACATAAATCTTTCCCTTAAAGTATGATGAAATATAACATTTAAGGGACCTCTTCACACCAGCAAAAGTAGTTAACTCATGAAGGAAAGCCAGAGAACAGCAAAGCCAAGTAGCTGTGCAGAAGTTAGACAAGAGTGCCCGATTTTGGGCTTCCCTGGTGGCGCAGTGGTTGGGAGTCCGCCTGCCGATGCAGGGGACACGGGTTCGTGCCCCGGTCCGGGAAGATCCCACATGCCGCGGAGCGGCTGGGCCCGTGAGCCATGGCCGCTGAGCCTGCGCGTCCGGAGCCTGTGCTCCGCAACGGGAGAGGCCACAACAGTGAGAGGCCCGCGTACCGCAAAAAAAAAAAAAAAAGAGTGTCCGATTTTATATAACACTTTGGTCTTCTCCATCACCCCCACCTCAGTTGCCACTGCTTGCTTATGTCTTTTCCGCAGGACTGTAAGCTCCCTGAGGTCAGCGGCTACCTCTGTCTTGCTCACCAATGTGAACAAGCACATACAAAAGTATTTGTCACACAGCAGCCAATTAATAAATAAACAAGGACAAAAATGCACAAATGAAAATATAAACCACAATTAATCACCCTTGTATCTATATAATCCAAATAAGGCCTCAGAAAATTCGAAATTTCTACGATGGGACCTCCCTTTGCTAAATCTGGTAGACCAGATATTCTCAAAATTAAATGATAATCAAATTACAGATGTATTTCCAAATACAAGAAAGGGAAAGTCTCAGGAAACACATACAAAACAGATACAGAAACAGAACAAGTCAAGAACACAAAACGTGAACAACAGCAACAAAAAGGTAAGGAGGAAAGCAGGGAGGCTAAGCCCTGGGTTCATACGAGTGAGCAGCTAACCCCAAAGCCCCACATAAACCCACCTGAACCATCAGAACGGGACTACACCACCCACTACAGAAGGAATGTGCTAAACACAACACAACACGAAACAAAAAACAAGCTCTAGCAAAGGGAACCAAGGAGAGCTACTGTCTCCACCACAGATTCCGATGGAAAAAAATAATAATAGTCTCCCCTAAGAATCTGTAACCACAAGTAAGCCTTTGGGATTCATATTTATATGACCTGCTTTGACAGAGAATCCAAAACTGAAAAAAAATTAAAGCGTCTGGGTTGGTGGCACCATTAGCAAGGAAACAATGTAAATCCTTTCTGGAGGAAAACTAGATCTGCAACAGAAAGCTACTCAGGATATCCACAAGTTTGGTTAAATACAAAAATTCCCTTTCAGAAATAACCACATACATGAGAAAACAAGCCCCAATGACTGAAAGTTAGTAGAAATGACAATAGATTGAGATCCCCAAAGACTTCAGATATTGGAATTTCAGATATAAGCTATAAAATAATGATGTACGATAAATTTTTTTAAAAGATGGAATAAAAAAGTGACCTAAGAAGAAACAGGCAGACATAAAAATAATCTACTATAACTTCCAGAAATAAAAAGCTAATTGATCAAAATATCTAGATATAAAGAATTATAAAGATAACCTTCTAAATAACTTAGACATGACTAGAGAAAACATTTATGAATTAAAACAAATATATAAAGAGATTATACAAAACACAGCTCAGAGAGAAAAGGTGAAGAATAATATAAAAGAGACATTGAAGGTAGAATGAGAAGGCTTAATTAACCAGAACTCTAGAAGGAGAGAATTGAGAGAAAGGCAAAAAGCAATAGTCAAAGAAATAATGATGGGAAATCTTCAAAATTAATGAAAGATACTAATTATCAGATTCAGGCATCCCATGAGTCCTAAGCAGTGTAAACAAAAATAAACACATTGTAATGAAACTACAGACCACCAAAAACAAAGAGAAGATCTTAAAAGCAGCAGAAGAGCAAAGAAAGGCTTCCCCGAGATCAATGACAATTAGACTGACAGCAGATTCTCATCAGTCAAAAGGGAAAGTGAGGAGCACAAAATTTCTTGCCCAGCAAACTACCTAGGACAAGGGTGAATAAAGACAATTTGAGACAAATGAAAATCGAAAATACCCTTCAGGAAGCAGGAAAAGGATGCCAGAAGGAAAGCTTAAGATCTAGACTGAATGATGCACGAAGAACTGGTAAACACGTAGGCAACTCTAAACCAGCACTGACAGTGCGAAATAAGACAAATATCTAGTAACAGTATGGTGGTTCTTCAAAAAATTAAAAGTAGAATTACTACATGATCCGGCAATTTGCCTTCTGAACATATACCCCCAAAACCTGAAAGCAAGATTTTGAAGAGATATTTGTGCACACATGTTCGTAGCAGCATTATTCACAGAAGCCAAAAGGTGGAAGTAATCCAAGTGTCCATGAGTAGATAAATGGATAAACAAGGTGTGGTACATACACAATGTGGTATATATACCATGGAATATTATTTGGCCTTAAAAAGGAAGAAAATTTTGACACATGCTACAATATGGAAGAAACTTGAGGACATTATGCTAAGTGAAATAAGCTTGTCACAAAAAGTCAAATAACTGTATGATTTCACTTATGTAAGATATCCAGAGTAGTCAAAATCATAGAGACAGAAAGTATAATGGTGGTTGCCAGGGGCGGGGGAAGAGAGAATGGGGAGTTGTTGTTTAATGGGTGCAGAGTTTCAGGTCTGTCACACAGAGTGAAGTAAGTCACAAAAAGAAAAGGAAATATATTAATGCATATAAGTGGAATCTTGAAAAATGGTACAGATGAACCTATTTGCTGGGCAGGAATAGAGATGCAGACGTAGAGAACAGACATGGGGACACGGTGGGGAAGAGGAGGGTGGGATGAATTAGGAGATTTGGTTTGACAAAAGTACACTACCATGTGTAAAATAGATAGATGGCTAGTGGGAAACTGATGTATAGCACAGGGAGCTCAGCTCGGTGCTCTGTGATGACCTAGATGGGTGGGATGGGAGGGTGGGAGGGAGGTCCAAGAGGGAGGGGTTATATGTATACATATAGCTAATACACTTCATTGTACAGCAGAAACTAACACAACATTGTAAAGCAATTATACTCCAATAAAAATAAATAAAATAGGACTTCCCTGGTGGCTCAGTGCTTAAGAATCCGCCTGCCAATGCAGGGGACACGGGTTCGAGCCCTGGTCCAGGAAGATCCCACATGCCACGGAGCAACTAGGCCCATGCACCACAACTACTGAGCCTGCGCTCTAGAGTCCGCGAGCCACAACTACTGAGCCCATGTGTCACAACTACTGAGCCCATGTGCCACAAGTACTGAAGCCTGCACGCCTAGAGCCTGTGCTCCGCAACAAGAAAAACCACTGCAATGAGAAGCCCATGCAACACAACGAAGAGTAGCCCCTGCTCGCAGCAACTAGAGAAAGCCCGCATGCAGCAACAAAGACCCAACACAGCCAAAAATAAATAAATTTATTTAAATAAATAGATAAATAAAGATGAAAAGAGTTCTGGAGACTGGTTGTGCAACAATGTGAATGTACTTAACATTACTGAACTGTGCACTTAAAAATGGCTAAGATGGTAAATTTTATGGTATGTGTATTTTACCACAATTTAAAAAGACAAACTAAAACACAAGGCAACATTGACGTATGAGCCAAGTGGAAGGTATCCAAAGCTTATGTTCTAAGTCCTGCATTGCTCAGGAAAAAGGAGAGGTATTGTTTCACTCTATTATGTTGTTGAAAGTCACATAAAAGTATTTTTTAAATAACCACTAAGTGAATAGGAATAGAGTATTTTTTAAAAGCCAATTTAAAATAAGGCAATTAAAAAACCCCATAGGTTAGAAAAAATGTACAAACAGGACAGACACACAGAATAAGAGGCAGCTATAAACCCAAATGTATCACCAAACATGGTAACTGTTGACCAGATTAAACTCACAAGACAGATTTTCAGAATGTAGGATATAGTACCTGTAGGATACAGTTAAAGTGGTATTTTGGAGGAAACGTAGAGACTTAAATGCTTACTTTTAGAAAAGACTGAAATTAATTCAGTGTCCAGCTTAAGTTAAGAGAACAGAACATTAAAAAAAGACTAAAGATAAAAAGAGCAGAAATTAAATTTTTAAAAAATGATACAGTAAGGGAGCAACAAATGAAGCCTGGTTCTTCAGAAGCCTAGTAAAATAAACCTCTGACAGATATAATCCAGGGGGAAAATGAGAGAAGGCACAAAACAATAGAGAAATGAAGTGGGAGCATAATCACAGATAACAAGAGAGCACTGTAAGAGAATACTATGAACATCTTATGCCAATAAATTTGAAAGCTTAGGAAAAACAAATTCCTGGAGAAATAATACTAAAATAGACTCAAACAGAAAATCTGAAGAGTCCTATAATGAGTAAAAACTTGAATCAGTTGTTCAATATCTACAGACCTGGATGGTTTTTCTAACCAGGAAGTTCTGCCAAACTTGGGAACTTATTACTTTGAAAATGAGAGACCTGAAAAAAAGGATACTATAAATCTGATATCAAAAGCACACCAGGTCAATAAAAGAAAGCAAAGGTAGCCTAGGCTAATCTCACACATGAATAGATACGAAAAAAATCCTAAACAAAATATTGACAAACCTAATCCAAGATGTACAAAAATACATCATAATCAAATTGGGTTGACTCCAGGAATATAGAGTCAGTTTAACATGAGAAAATCTATTCACCACATTAACATTAAAGGATTAAAGGAGAAAAATCATTTTGGGCTTCTAATTGATGGGGGGATAAGGATTTTAAAAAATATCATCATCTTTTCATGATCTCAGCAGGGAAAAAGCTAACTCTTCACAAAGTAGAAATAAAAAAGGACAAGTGTACCTATGAAAAACCTCATTCTTAATGGTGAAGTATGAGAATCACTGATAAAATCAATCAATCAAACAGAAACAAGACAAGGATGTCCACAATTACTGCTTCTGTGCACCACTGTCCTGGAGGTCCTAGTCAGTGCAGTTAAATAAACAAAAGAAATAAAAGGTATAAGAATTGGAAAAGGGAGAACAAAACTGTCATGATTCACAAATGATGACTGTAGCACACACAGAGAATCTACACGAAGCTGCTCAGTACAGCAGGGTTCCTGGATATGAAAGCACTGTGCAAAAATCTTCAACTTTAAAACTTAACTCAGGTCAGGGACTAGAAGGCTTATGTGCCTGGGATGGACTTCTTGCTTATGGGTGTTCATTCATCACAAATGAACTCATTCCTAGAACATATAACTGAAATGCAGCACAAAAAGACTTAAGATGGGTGTGACCAGCAGGTTGTCTCTCTGTTTACATACATGTACTAGTAGGGCCAAGGAAGACCAAAACTGCAGCCTAGGGGTCTGCTGGTTCACCATTTTTAACCAACCCATGTACCAGGGCACATCAACCATCAGGAAGGGTGAACCCAACGACCAGGAGAAAGTTCGCCCTTCACTGGCAACCTCAGCCTCTTTGCATGTGGATAGGGCCTTGGAACCTAGAGCTGTCAGTCACCCTTTGTTCTCCAGCATGACGCTCAATTAACAACTCAACATCTTGGGGAGATGTGGGGATGGAGCGACGGGGCGAGGAAGAGACAGCAACAGGCTTTAAATCTACTAAGATTTTGCTTCCACCGGACGATATTCCTGACTAGACCACATGTTCTTTTAGGTAAGATTAACACGTGGGAGAGTCTAGCATTCTCATTTTAAATTTTATTAGATGATATCCGGGGTTCGAAGGCCTTGCCTATCTCACCAGCCTCATCTCGTCACCTTGCTCCTTTCATTCCAACAAATCCAAACTATTTGGAATTCCCTGAACCAAGAAGCCTAGAGTCCCCATCGTCTTCCTATTCATTCCCATCTTCTCTGACCACTGTTTCCCCTGCTTTCCTCCCTCCCCAGCACCAACCCACAGAATTAATACATCTCCTCAGCACTTATTTTCTATGCATTATAAAACCTTATTATAATAATTATAATTCAATACGGCATATGTACTCCTGTCTATCTCCCTTACTGGACTATGACCTCACTGAGAATAGGGACCATATTTTATTTTATTCACCTCTATCCCCAGAGCACAGTTGCTCAATCAATGTTGGTTTGAATGAATGAACGAGCATGAATGTGTGTGTGTGTGTGTGTGTGTGTGTGTGTGTGTGCGCGCGCGCGCGCAGAAGATCTAGAATCTAACCCCTCCCATCCACCACACTCCATGGGTTCACCAAGGGAAGAATAACACTGGAGAGAGAGAGAGAGAAATGTTGTTCTTGGACTGATGGGCCTCCACATGAAGGAGATAAGTTAGCCACAGGCCTGTGACTGAGCCATGATGGCCTCACAGAACTCCCTCAGCAATGGAAGGTCACTGCTGTCAGGGCAGCGCCTGGCTCCCCAGCCCCCCTGAGACTAGATGTTTTCAAAGTGGTCTTGAGAGGCTGGCTGCTTCAGCTGAAAATGAATCTCTCTGGATACATTTGAAATGCCAGGGAGGAGGTCAATCAGGGAGATAACCAAGAGGACAGAGAGTGTACTACAGGGACATTTCCAGCTGTTTATGGGAAAATGAAGAAATAGATGGTTAAAACAGGGTTGGCCTGGTGGACAGAGATATGATATCACTTGGAAAAATATGAGCTAGTGTGTAGTTAGATGGACAGTTTCTCTGCTGATACTGGCAATCACATTAAAGTCTCAATAAAGAGTTACTTTCTCACTCGAGGTGGGGGCATATTATGTGCATTGCTTTGAAAATTAAAAAAGGGATGTAGCCTGTCAACACTTAAATCAAGTCTACTTGGATAAAAAAAAAAAAAAAAGCCACCCAAGGGGAAAAAAAGAGAAATCACCCCAAAAAGCCAATTCTGGAATTAATTATAAAATATAATAAAATATGCATATGATTGTGCTTTGGAAAAAGGGATGTAGCTTTTTTCTTGAATTTTTGAATTTTATTTTATTTATTTATTTTTTATACAGCAGGTTCTTATTAGTGATCTATTTTATACATATTAGTGTATACATGTCAATCCCAATCTCCCAATTCATCACACCACCACCTGCCACCTGCCACTTTCCCCCTGTGGTGTCCATACATTTGTTCTCTGCATCTGTATCTCTATTGCTGCCTTGCAAACCGGTTCATCTGTACCATTTTTCTAGATTCCACATATATGTGTTAATATACGATATTTGTTTTTCTCTTTCTGACTTACTGCACTCCGTATGACAGTCTCTAGGTCCATCCACGTCTCTACAAATGACCCAATTTCGTTCCTTTTTATGGCTGAGTAATATTCCACTATATACATGTACCACATCTTCTTTATCCATTCGTCTGTCGATGGGCATGTAGGTTGTTTCCATGACCTGGCTATTGTAAATAGTGCTGCAATGAACATTGGGGTGCATGTGTCTTTTTGAATTATGGTTTTCTCTAGGTATATGCCCAGTAGTGGGATTGCTGGGTCATACAGTAATTCTATATTTAGTTTTGTAAGGAACCGCCATACTGTTCTCCATAGTGGCTGTATCAATTTACATTCCCACCAACAGTGCAAGAGGGTTCCCTTTTCTGGGATGTAGCTTTAAAAACAGAGAACTATAACACTTCTAGATGTGTACTTAAGAGAATATATTTTGTTTCATCACCTTGCAAAGTAAATATGAGATTTACTCTTCCACATCTCAAGACATATTTCTTATTTGTTAAAGGAGGCTCCCTAGCAGTTGACAGGATTAAGGTTGGTGCTTATTTTCTATTCTTCTCCCAGGGTTAACACATGACATGAGGAGTTCCTTTTCGCTAATACAAAGAAGCTGAGGGGTATTCCTTAATGATTAAGCCAACAGATCTGCTTTAGAGCAGATGAGTGGTCTAGCCAGAAGCTCACTGCTCTGTAGTGGGGGAATTCATCTTCCATTTTTGTTGTTTAGACCTAAAAACAATTCACCAGATGGGATCTGGGCAGCCAAGTGTGACCACTTCCCTTGGTCTGATTATTAAACTTCAATTAATGCTTCTAAAATCACATTAGCTTTTTTGACAACCATAATATACTGCTGACTCATTCTGAGGCTGCAGTTACCTAAATCCTGAAATATTTTTTCACATGTGGCTATTAAGCTGAACCCCTTACTTTTACTTTGTTTTTTGGACTCTAGTGCAAGTCTCTGTTTCTCCCCATAGCCCTTCTAGGTAGGTTTGGTCTGTTGTTTCAAAACGCCAAGATCTTTTTTGGATCTTACTTCTGTCACTTTGACATTAGTTATTCCTCCAAGATTCATACCATCCACCAATGTGATCTTTATGTCAGCACCACTGTCTAAAAGATATTTTAAAGTTGGCTAGAAAGGGGCTACGGACACAGCCTACAGCGTGCTTTCTGTACCATCATCTGGCCCGAATCTCTCTCATCCTAAGGAGATCACCGATGATTGACATTTGCATATACACTTTCTCAACATTCCTCTAATCTACCAACAAAGTAACTCCAGGAAGGAAAGTTAATCTAGTCTGACTTGCTTTTGGCAAAGCCCTGCTAATTACTAATGGTTGTCGCTTCCTTCACCAAGTATTCAAAAATCATTGTTCTAATAATCCTTTTTAGAATACTTCCTGAGAAGGATGACAATCATACCATTTTATAGATTCATTTTATCTCCCTAGTTCCGTTTTTGAAATTTAAATACTTATCTATCTGCAATTTTCCTGTCGCTCTTGGTGATGCCAACATTTCTCCAGTGTTGTATGCTGGTTTGATGGTCTCAGCCTCAAGCTCCCTCTGTCTTCTTGGGCCTTGGGGCTTCACCTCATTTGGGGGCATCACAACCTCTTGTCACGGCCTCATCTACTCTCTTCCTTCACCTCTATCCTACCCTTTCCAATCAGAGAAGTCATTTCCATGGCAGAAAAAATGCAAGCCAAACAGCAGCTCAGCAGTTTGGTTTCTCTCACATCCCCCCTCTCTTTGGTTTTATTATTCCAAACATAATTTTTGAAAGCCCTTTTTGTTACCTGTAGCATTTTTCACAATCCCCTGCTCACTCCGCACTCTGGTTCTTTCACAGCCCAGAAGCCACCCTCTGATATGGGCCTCGGCTGCATGGCCCAACCTTTCCTAAGTCTGGGGCCAAGGCCAGAACAGCACAGAGGAAGTGGCGGCACAGACGAGGCATGCCCTGAGGGAAGGGTTACCTAGAAAGCACAGCCTGCAATCATCTGGTCAAGGAGAAAAAGTAACACAGATACCTGGAAAGATGTTAGGGTCAGAGGTCAAGAAAAGCAGAATTGCTTATCAAGCTAGTGGAGTGATACAGAAGGCTAGCTACACTGTGGATGGGAAGTTAGGTCAGCAGCAAAGAGAGAGAACAGGTGCAGGTAAGCTTAAATGGTTCCAAACCCACATCCCCTTCTCCCTGGGCTATGAGTTCCTCAACTGGACAAAAGCCCTGGACTGTCTTTGAATCTCTAGCATAAAGCCTGTCACACAGGTGCTCAACATACTTGTCAATGAATTCATCAGATTGGCCCTGGCTCATCAGACCACACTGGGGGGATCCTGTAAATGGATCGGTCCAGGCTGGAGACAGTTCTTCCTACACATCCTTAAACAAGAGAGCTCCCTGGATGGTCACATACCTGTTCGTCCTTTGAACTGTGGGCAGCATGTTGTTGTCACTTGTCCTGAAATGCGTTTCCCTTTCAGAGCCTCAGACCATGAGATCCTTGGTATTATTTCCCTCAACTTGGGGAATCTTTCCTCCTACAGCCCAGGGTAGACTGTGGATGAGGACACGATTCTCTCCCTGGCTACCAGAGATCCCAAGGCCTGGTTGCTTCTCAGACTCCTGCTTCTCTCACTTCCAATTCCTGCTTCTGTGAGTCAGTTTCTATCTCATCTGAAAATACAGCCATGCCTGATGAATGTGTTCATGACATATTCTAAAAGAATGGCAATTAAACCGCCTCCTCAGGCAGATTCCCTAATCATGTTAAAACAGCACCATTTAAATATCCTACGTATTACACTGTGGTGAGTCTCTACAGGAATCCAAGGCTAATACAAAGTGGTACTGGTTGATGAAGATTTGATGCGGTCATGGGTTAACTTGTGCTCGGCAGAATTCTAGGACAGCATTAAGTTAAAAGCCACTGTTGAAACCTTAACTTGGCGGCAGTCAGTCAAACTGAATAGAGTAACAACAAGAAAAGCCGTATCAAGGCCACTATGTCTCTTGGCAGGCACAGAGGGTCTGGAATCAGTGAATCATCAGGCTTCAGGCTGGCTAAGCCCAAACACAGCACTTTTGATAAAAGCAGATGCTTTGTTTGCCTGGTATCTATCTGCCCCTCCTCCACTCCCACCGGCCCCGTCCACCCTGCCCCCAACCATTCCTCATCCCTTTCTAAAGAGTGTGTTTGTAAAGGTTTCTTCTCAACTAATTCAAAGGCAGAATACAAGTGCTATGGTTTTGAGCGAGCCTCCAAACCTCAGAGCCTCTGCAAGGAAAGATTTCACTCAACCAAACATATATAGGAACATACACCCTAGGCCCCTTTTCCAGGGCAGGCACCTTGGAAAAGCAGCCCTCACCCCTCAGGCACAAGCCTGAATGTCAACCACAGTCGGCCATGTACCTCCTCTTGCCCACAGAGCTGTCAGGGAACATGTAGACCCGTCGGGGAAGGAACTGCGGGCTTAATCACCTTGCTGCTGACACAGGCCCACAGGAAGGGCAGCCCCGGGGACATGTCTGCTTTAATCAGATCAAAAACTTTTTAAAAAAGAATCAAGTAATGAAAAAATGTGCGTTGTTTTATTACATGCTTAAAAGATTAGATATTTTCCTATTGAATTTTGTCTCTCATCTTAAAAAAACCCCACCTTCCTTTGAACACCAACCCCGTGAGGCTCCTGCCTCATTTCTCTGCTCCCCACCAAACGCCCAGCCTCCTCTGCTGGCTCCCCAGAACAGTCTGTGCCACGATTCCTCAGGGCTGGGTCCTAGGGGCCCTTCCCTTTATGCTTTACACAGCTCTCTCCTTTGCTGACAGCATCCATTTCCGGCTTTGATATCATTTCTATGCAGACTCCTAACTTTATAACATTTAGCCCAGACCTCTCTCCACAGCTCCAGGCTCATAATACCAACTGGTATTATGATTAACACCTCCACTCAGACACACACACATCTCAGACTTAGCACACGCAAGACGGACATCTCGATTCTCTGCAATCTACCGTCACCTCCTCCTCCCAGGAAAAAGCCGCCCAACAACCAAACGAAGCCCTGCTCTCTCCAGTCTTCTCTGTCTCCGTAAATGGTCCCACCCCCGCCCCCAGCTACCCGAGCCATACTTGACTGCCCCTCTCCGTCATCTCAGTCCTAACCCTCGGTGTGTCCGGTAGACTCTACCTGCAAAACAGATCTAGAATCCACCCACCTTCATCTCCTCCACTGTCATCCCAGAGCAGACCCCACTGCTTCCCGTACTGCTGCCATCGCCTCCTGCCCTCTCTCCAGCTTCTCTTCCATCAATCACTTCTCCACTGAATCTTCTAAAACTGCATCAGACCATGCTATTCCTTTGCTTAAAACCCTTTAAAGGCTTCCCTTGGCCCTATGGAGAAAATCTAAACTCCTTAGTGAGGTCTAGACCGGTACTGTCCAATAGAAATACAATGTGAAAAACATGTAACTTAAACTTTTCTGGTCGCCAATTGAAAAGAAATAGATGAACTTAATTTTAATAAACTTTTAACCTAATATTTCAAAATTATCAATACATAGTAACATAAATATATGAATGAGGTATTTTACATTCTCTTTTCATATTAAATCTTCAAATGTTCCCTCCCACAGAGAGCCATTCCCTCCTCCCAACCCAAGGAACTCAGGGCTCTCTGATGTGACCTTCCTTGCACCTCCTCATTCTGCAGTTATGTATCTGTTGATGCATTTGTCTGCGTGCCACCTAAACTGGGCAGTCCCTAAGGACAGGGCCCACATCTATTTTCTTCTCCACTGGGTACCTGGTGCCTAGCACAATACCTGGCACTAACTAAGCTCAATAAATATTCATCAAAGAATAAACAGTGAAGACACTGACATTAAGTACTACAATCAGACAATCAGACGAGGGCTGGGCCAGTCCACCAAAGGGAGGCTCTGTTCTGGGTCTGAGCACAATGGTGTGCTAATCTTTCTGTGCACCGATGTTTCTGTGCACCTGTAAGCACAAGCGGTGGCCAAGATGCACTGCTGTAGGGCAGCTCAGAGCAGACCCAGGTAGAGGGATTCCAGCCAGACTCCGTCAACACGTGGGAAACTTTCTCCCCCATTAGCCGCAGGCATGGAACGTGATCTCAGGTTACACACGAGGATTAAGAGCCTCCCAGGAGGAAGGAAGGGCGGAAACCAACATCTGAGCCCCTGCTTCATGCCAGGTCCTGGGCTAGGTGCCCTCACTTGGGATTGTATTTGACCCCCACAAGCCACCCTTTGAGGACGTGGAGATTCAGAAAGGTGAAGGAACTTACATAAGGTCACAAAGCTACCAGTCTGGTTGCTGGAATCAGCATCAAGGTCGCTAGCAGCTTTCTTTGATGTCCGGGGCTAAATCAACGTCCCAGCAAAAGTACCAATGGCCTTCAGGGTCAGGCGTCACACAGCAGAGTTGGCAGGAGAAGAATCAACAGCTCTGATCAGGTGGAAGCTGAGACCTGCTCCACCCAGAGCCCCAGAAGGCGGTGCCAGGCTCAAGAGTGAAAGCCAGAGTGCTGACACTCGGTGGAGCCTTCGTGTTTAGTGACCAGTGAACCCTCAGAGCACTCCTCAGAGGGGATTATTTTCACCCTATTTTATAGTTTAGAGCTTGCCCTAGTTCACACACCTAGTAGTGGATAAACAGGCATCTGAACTGAGACCTCTCAGTTACGTGACTCGTGTTCTCACCTCTTACCTCTTACTATGTTTGCAAGTGATTCTGGAACCGCAGACAGTCCGCTGCATAAAGGCTGGGTCAGCACGGAAGGTTTCTCAGCCTTCTGTAATTTGTCAATAACGGCACAATCCGTAAACAGGAATACCCTCAGCGCTTGTGTTTGGGACCTCCAAGGAGAGAGAGCTTGAAATTCTGTATGCAATCCTGCAGCTAGTCTCTTAGAGACAGACTGGGTGGTGACAGCATTACAAAACTGTGAACAGCAGGGTGGCCACGGCCTGAGGGCTTATCACTCCTGTGGCTCCAGTCCAGGCCCCAGGAAGGAATCTCCTTCCAATCAACGAGAGTAACTACAACTTCTCCAGCTCCCATCTCTGGCCAGGCTGGGATGGCTCTCAAATCCACATGTGATAAGAACATGAGTAGTCTGTAACTGCAGAGCGTCTTCTGTTTACAGTATGCTTTAACCTATACTGAGGGGCCTGATAAACTCACAGTTTCTGACTCTCAGAAGACTGAAAAAACCTGACTTTTCTCAAACAGCATGCAGGAGGCCAGAAAAAAAAGGATTTAAAGCAAGTCAGTTGGGGTGGGGTGTGAGGGGTTGGGGGAAAGAGAAGATATTGAACAGCTCCACTCAACAAGGACAGCTTTGTGTAATTCTCTGACCATTCTCTTGGTTGCGGTTTGCAATCAGTTAAAAAAAAAATGTCCTTTCGTTTTTCCCAGAACAGCTGAGAATGCACAGATCCCAGCCTTTAGGGCTGAAATCATCCCTGCTAGTAGAGGATTTAGGACTACTGTCAGGCAGCTGGTGGACCTGCAGGCATTTCCTATTCTCTGGGCTCCCCCAACCCTGGGCCGGTACAAGATGCCCAGCAGGGCTGAGCTCACCTCTGACCCAGCTGCTCCTGGCCTCAGCACACCAGGGGCCACCGGAGCCTGGACGTGCACCATTCCTCAGAATTCACTAACCCATCCACAACAGCTGCGCTCAAACACCAAGGGGCGTTTCAAAATGTTAGTAAAACTCAACTTGAAAGTTTAAAAATAAAAATTCAATGCACGGGCTCTTACATTCTGGAGACATTCTTGGCAGTTAAGCCACGATTATTCTGCTAACTCAATAAATGTACCTTCTATTAAATAGAATCTATTAGTCTATTAAATAAATTTGTTTCAACTCTAAACCCAACTTTTCCTCTGTGCACAAAAAGCTTCCAATTTGCAGACAGCAGACATGTCCATGTATAATAATGTGCAGATGTTTGTGTGTGGACCTTCACACTGCAGAGCCTTCTGATTACCTGTGAGCTAAAGGGTGATTTATTTGCATGTCTGGGGGAACATCTTGCTTTGCTAAGGAGAGAGCAATAGTTATAGAACTTGGTGGTTCTGAAGAGGAACACATGAAACAATTTTTCAGAAGGGGTCACCAACACAGCCCAGAGTTAGGTCTTTAAAACAGCGTTTAGAGAAGGGTCTGCACAGATCCTGCGCCTTACACTTTTTCTTTAACTTTGAAGAGCTGACACCGTGACCTGGTAGGTTACTTACTGCCTGGGAAAGGATACCGGATTTTAACTTGGGATAATTTTGCAGACTTTCTGGCCCCCATCAGTTAAAACACTTGTGACTAGTCAGTCAGCTCCACTCATGCAAATTCATGAAACACCACATTGTCCAGCCACATGCTCCCTCAGCACAAGGGGCAGAAGGAATTAGGCTCTCAGCAGCTGTTCCCCGGAATGCGTGCCTCCACGTACCCACAAGCAGGAAAAGGACCCACAGTGGACTCCAAGCGCTGAACCTTCAGCTCTCCTGGCAACACAGACCTCTCACAACAGGAACTGGTCCCCTCTCAGCCCAAGGAAGGCCCCAGATTGATATAAAAATTCATCCTTGAAGATAGATGAATCAAAGGGACACCAGCCAAACAATGCTAATGTCAAGAGGAAATCCCGTCGGCAGACCTCTCAGAGAAGCCTTGCTCTGCTTGCAGAACAAAGGCTCCTTCTGTGACATCAAGCAGCATGTTTAAGAGCGCTGGGCTTCTTGCGTTGGCTACCTTTCAAAACCACAAGTACATCCAAGGGCAGCCAAGACAACAACAAAGCCAAGAGATACAGGTCTCAGAACGAGGAGACCAACTCCCCTTCCAGGCCCGCCTTCTGCCTGCTCTTGGCAGCCAAGGCTCTATCCTCCTCAAGGGGGTGTGTCTGAGATGCTGCAGTCAGACCCCAGGGGGCCCGAAGCTTTCCACGCAAGAAGATAGCTCAGAGGATGCCCACGGCAGGGCCAGCCTTCTTGGGAGGCTACAGAGCGCAGCATCTGGGGAAGTCCCTACAGTAGTTTCCGGGTCCTAATCCCAGCTCAGTTACCCACTAGGGTCTAATCTCAGGTGCCTCAATATCCCTGAACCATTTTCTCAACTGTAATGGTGACAACACACTGCTGCTGCTAACGATGAAATCTGCTGTCCCTCTCACAGGTTATGATGTTCAAACAAGGCAATTAATGAACATATCCTTGAAGATATTTTAAAACTATAAAATGTTAAGAGGTAATAATTCATGTGGATATGACGTATGTTTATATGACAGCTTAATAATGCAAAGGTCAAAGGGGAGATTTCCTCTGCTTTGCCTAGGGCCTCCCACAGGTTGGGTATTCAATTGATATTCAATCATAATAAAGGTGACTTTTTAATGACTAACAAGGCAAACATGTTTGTTGGGAAAACAGCGAACTTGCAACTTAGAGTATTTCACAAGACAAGGAGGTGCCGTCTGAAGGGCTTCCCTCTGAGTGTAGGCAGGTCCACATGAAGAGTGGGTGGGGCCCTCCAAGATGGCTCCAACATCATCATGCCAACACCAAATGTGATGGAATGGAAGGCTTGCAGACTTGACATCTGGGCAAGTCACTCCTAGCTGAAGTTAACCCCTGAATGCACTATGAAAAGAAACAAGTAAGGCCAAAAGAGTTTGCCTGAAACAAGCCCCCCCAAAAAAAGAAAAAAAGAAAAAGAAAGAAAAAACCAATAATCTTGGGAATTCCCTGGTGGCACAGTGGTTAAGAATCCGCCTGCCAATGCAGGGGACACAGGTTCGAGTCCTGGTCTGGGAAGATCCCACATGCCATGGAGCAACTAAGCCCGTGTGCCACAACTACTGAGCCCATGTGCCACAACTACTGAAGCCGTCGCGCCTAGAGCCTGTGCTCTGCAACAAGAGAAGCCACCACAATGGGAAGCCCACACACTGCAACGAAGAGTAGCCCCCACTTGCCGCGACTAGAGAAAGCCCGTGCACAGCCACGAAGACCCAACACAGCCAAAAATGAATGAATTTTTAAAAAAATCAATAATGTTGTTAAAGACCTAACTAGTCTGAGGTCCCTAGACTCAGGGATCCAAAACTCTTAACTTTAAAACACATATGGCTCCCAGCTTCCAGTGGTGAGTGAGCTCGGGTGGTGGGTGGTTGGTGTTTTCACAGCTCCACTGGGCTGTCAGAGCTGAGTTAGGAATAGAAATGCTGTTTCTCTCTCACAGTAGTTCTGTCCAGCACCTTAGTCACACTCTCCGCTCTAGAGCCTCAGGTTCTCATTCATATATCTTGTCCCCAGCTTTTCACATTCACAAATGTTACTTGTTGACACTGTGGATTGTTCCAGAGAATAAGTGAGGCAGCTCATAATCTTATTAGGAATACTTAAAAGGATTAAAAAAAAAAAAAGAATATACGGTACTTTGAACTCCTCAAAACTGGGAACACCTCAGGATATTTTTAAAATGTGCCAGGTAAAAAAAACACATTAACAAGACTGCGGAGCAGGGGAAGAGGACTTTATGATCCTTTGACACAGAGCCACTCGCCTTCTCACTCAGCCTCATTTTGAAGGATGTGCATTTGTTACTCTGTACTGACCTTCAACAATAAGATACTTTAAGTTAAGGAAAAAAGATGTGAATTTGGACGAACGTAATTCTGAATCCGAAACAAACGTAAACCAGCGGTGCTTGTTAAATCTTCCACAGCCTGGACTTGAAACTCATGACTTGTGTCCACCTCCGATAAGATCTTTTACTGAGGTCTGATCTATGTCCAAGTCAGTTTTCAAGTTAAAAAGCTTCGAACTGCTGGCAGGGTGACAGCTGGGGCCTTGGGTGTCTATCGAGAACGTCCTCAAGCTAGAAAGAGTGGCTCCATTTCCACCCTCGGCCCCTGGGATTTTCCCCTGGTAAGAGCAGACACCCAGCCTAGACCTTAGAACTTCAGGGAATGAGTTTGTGAACCGTCTCTATGCGGTACGTCATGGATACCTAGCTCAATATAGAGTTTAACTTAATGAATAAAAAGTGGCCACAGGAAGCCAGCTGGTTCTGACCCCACATAGTGCAGCCTGGCATTTGTGCTTAATTTTGGCTAGCCATAAGTTATGGTTCTTTGCTACCTCATAATCTTCCTAAGAGGGAGCAATGATGGCTCTGCTTCTGCATCCCAGAGTGTTAGGTGCCAGTGATGCGACATTAACATTACCGTGCACAGGCATGCACCTCCACGTGCACCTGTCATCAGCAGGCCACCCGGCGAGACTCCACAGAGCAGAACCTTCTGACCCCCAGAACACGCTGGGGAACATTGTGGTTTGATGTCAGAAACTTTGCAGACTCTCCAGTGCTTTCTCCAGAGAATATCTGGGCCTCAACTTATTTTCTTCTTGTAATACTGCAACTACACAACTAAAAATAATTCTGAACTCTTGCCTGCCTAGCTCTTTCCCAACATGTGTACTATTCACCTCTCAATGTGCTACACCCCAGCTGCAGGTCACCGCAGCTTGTTTTGGGTTTTTCAAACATGCCAAACTTGTTCCCACCCCCGGTTCCTTGCACTTGTTCTCCCTAGGCCCAGAGAGCCTTCCACTAGTTCTTTTCCTCAGAGACCTGTCCACCCTATAAAAAAGATACAACCCCAATAAATCTCTAGTGTATCACTCTAGTTCCTCTACATCACTGAGTATAATCTGCAATTGTCTTGTTTATTTACTTGTATTTATTATCTGGGTCCCTCACTACAATGTTAGCTCTGGAAGGACACTGTTTCTGATGTTCCATTGTTATTCTGTTAGTTTACGTATTTCCCCACCCTGTAAGAGGGCAATGATTTGACAGCTAGAATGTCTACTGTGTCAGACCAGCACTTCAGCTAAGATACACAGAGGAAATCAGCAGAATTTTTCTGGTGAAGCAATGGTGCTTATAAAAGCAATGTATTCTAATTAACACAGGTGCTCAATATATAGGCATGGAACAAATAAATGAGCTAGGATCAAAATGGCTTTCCTTGCTACAGGGTAGGACAAAAAGAGAGACACCAGGAGATACAGCAGAAGAAACCATCCCCTGCTTTACCCGATAGCATCACAGGTTGCTGGTCTTCCTCAACAGGAAAAGGGGTGCAGAGTTTCTAAACCAGCTCTAACAAGCAGGGTCACAACCAGGCCCATTATAGATGCAGAGAAGAAGCCTTTACAACAATGAGGCTTATTTACCCAGGTCCCTGGTGGATAGAAGGAGAAATCAATTCTTGTTCTAAAGTATCCTGAAGCTGACCCGATGATATATCCACACACAATTTTATTTCAGCATGTTGACAACTAAATACAGGTATCCCTGCTTTTCGAGAGTTTGCTTTACATCACTTAGCTTTTAGGAAAAGACCTACGTTAGTACCTGATTTCAGTAATCAAAAGAAATCTGCGGAGGATTTTTGCTTTTGTGAAAAAAGGTGAAAAGTGAAAACAGTGTTCAGAGTCTGTTTTCAAGAAGTTGTTACAGATGCAGTGTGTACACAGAGCAGCAGCAAGAGTGGTACCACCAAGCTCCTTCTCTGGAACTACACTCAGCGTCTCAGCATCAAACTGCCCTAGCTTTGAACTGTCTGTGAGCACCTGGGCTTTATCTCCATTTATCTCGTGCATCCTTTAGCAAGATGTGTCCTAAGGTAATTGTTTCTTCATTTCACACCGTTTCAGCTTATGGAGGGTTTCACAGGCATGCTCTGGATAGTGGGGGCCACCTACACAAGGAGAGGCAGCTCCTGATTTATAGACATCCTGGCATCTCTATAGAATTGGATGGACGAGTGCCTTTTGTGAGTTATAGTCATTTTTATAAAGGGGGAAAGTGTCTAATGGGAAGAAAGTGAATGCAGATGAACTGGAGTGAAATCATCTAAATATGTCCTTGAGAAGTGACTGAGGAGCAACAGCTTCTGTTCTGAGGAAATAAGATACACTAGTTCTACACAGTGAGATAGATACACATTTGCGGTGTTTTAAAAGATTTTTGAAGACTCACTTTCAAAAAACCCTATTTCAACCACACAGTTTAATTTCTGTTCTCCGGGCTTTCGCAGCAGTGTTTCCTGGCTTTGTTCACACTGCAGCCTGACCTGGAGGTGCTTCCCCCTCTTCAACACCTGCGGACACCTTCTCTTTACTTTTAAAACACAGATCAAATGTGAAACCTTCCCTGAACTTCAATTTCCCTCCAAGAAGGAATTAAACATTTCCCTCTCCATATTTCCATAGCAACTTACATACACAGGCCTTTCACCTACAGTTGGTTTTCATATTGCAAACTGGATGTAATTAAATACATAGAGAACGTGAATGGCAGTGCCTAGACTGGCTGCAGGTTCTATTACATGATGGTGCTATGGAACTGCTGCTGCTTGTTGCTACAGAAACGTAAGGCTGAATGAATGGCTGGCGGCTCATTTTGTGAACTGGGCTGGAATTTATTTTGCATCTTATTTCACTTGTGTCTCATATCTTTCATTACAATGGGTAATAAAAGTGATAACAGTGTGTATAAGAAGTCCTGGTTAATGATAATATTGTGTAGAGCTAGGAAAATAAAGGCCATGACTTATGCAAAAGTCAAGGGTAATAAATTCTTTGAAAAGATAAAAAAAAAAGAATTGGATGGACGTAGTTCATAATCTGATGTTATGATAAAAAGAAATGCTGTGGTTCCTTTTGAGGGACTTAATGATATAGGAAGTTGGCCTTCAAAATACTCTCAAATACTGGAAGATATTAAGAAATGGTTCTTTTGTTAGTTATTTTTAAATAGATCTTTTTTTTTTTTTTTTTTTTTGCGGTACGCGGGCCTCTCACTGTTGTGGCCTCTCCCGTTGTGGAGTACAGGCTTCGGACGCGCAGGCTCAGCGGCCATGGCTCACGGGCCTAGCCGCTCCACGGCATGTGGGATCTTCCCGGACCGGGGCACGAACCCGTGTCCCCTGCATCGGCAGGCGGACTCTCAACCACTGTGCCACCAGGGAAGCCCTAAATAGATCTTTATTGGAGTATAATTGCTTCACAATACTGTGTTAGTCTCTGTCATACAACAAAGTGAATCAGCCACATGCACACATACATCCCCATATCCCCTTCCCCCCCTGAGCCTTCCTCTCACCCTCCCCATCCCACCTCTCTAGGTCATCGCAAAGCACCAAGCTGATCTCCCTGTGCTATGCTGCTGCTTCCCACTAGCACTTGGTAGTGAATATGTGTCTCTCACTTCACCCCAGCTTCCCCGCCCTGCCCCGCCCTCCTCCATGTCCTCAAGTCCACTCTCTATATCTACATCTTTATTCCTGCCCTGCCACTAGGTTCATCAGTACCATTCTTTTTCTTTTTTTTTTTAGATTCCATATATATGTGTTAGCATACAGTATTTTTCTCTTTCTGACTTACTTCACTCTGTATGACAGACTCTAGGTCCATCCACCTCACTACAGATAACTCAATTTGTTTCTTTTTACGGCTGAGTAATATTCCATTCTATATATGTGCCACATCTTCTTTATCCATTCATTTGTCCATGGGCATTTAGGTTGCTTCCATGACCTAGCTATTGTAAATAGTGCTGCAATGAACATTGGGGTGCATGTGTCTTTTTGAATCATGGTTTTCTCGGGGTATATGCCCAGTAGTGGGATTGCTGGATCATATGGTAGTTCTGTTTTTAGTTTTTTAAGGAACCTCCATACTGTTCTCCATCGTGGTTGTATCAATTTACATTCCCACCAACAGTGCAGGAGGGTTCCCTTTTCACCACACCCTTTCCAGCATTTATTGTTTCTAGATTTTTTGATAATGGCCATTCTGACGGTGTGAGGTAATACCTCACTGCAGTTTCGATTTTCATTTCTCTAATGATTAGTGATGTTGAGCATCTTTTCATGTTACAGTTTTTTATATTGTGGTTATTATGTTTTTTAAAATAAGAGTCCTTGTCTTTGAAAGACACACATACCAAAATACTTACAGATAAAATGAGGTCTGAGATTTGCTTCAAAATAATACCAGAGGAAGGAAAGTGGGTGTGAGTACAGACATAGCAGGCCTGGCCATGAGTTGATAACTGTTGAAGCTGGGTAATGGGTCCACAGGAGGTAATGAACCTATCTTCTCTACTTTATGCATATACGACATTTTTCTTAAGACTTAAAAAAAAAAAAAGCCCTTTAAAACAAATCATTTTCACCCATGAAATTAAAGAAGCTACCTGAAGGTGAACGTTTTGCCTTTCCAGTCTTGCGGTGGGTGCTCCTGGATGACGTCTTGGCTCAGAGGTGAGTGCTGCCGTGGGGATTTGGAATGGGGGAGGGTCCCCACGTGACTGAAGTTATCACAGGACCTTACGGGAGGAGGGCCTTTCTTCTTCCGTGGAAGGGTGCCATGTATAGACACGTCTTGATAGGCATCTGTGCGATGCTCAGCGAGAGGTGACTTGCTGCTCAGGAGGTCCATGGATGAGGCCAGGGGGAACTGGTGATTCACTGGCATGTTTCTAGGAAGGCTTGCAAACTTTCCCGCAGCCATGATTCTCAACTCTAAGTGGGGAAGAAAAGAGTGAAGGTATAAATCTAAGAAAAGCACAAGAACTGATTTCCCACTTACAAAAGGAAATGGAAATAGACCACATAACAAAAGAAAATGTTCACAGAGCGTTAAAGGACAAACACTGAGTAGCATCACTCATGACATTTAATACGATGGGCAGTTTACTCATCTCCGTTTTTCATCCTGCAGAAGAATCCTCCTGGGTTGGCAGCAGATCCGCCAATGGAAAAGGGCAAATACGTTTCAGGGACTTTAGAGGCACATGAGCCATTTTATTACTTCAGATGACTGAAGCCGATGGAAAAGCATGACTAACAAAAAAGAATACTGAGGAAAGACTCAAGTTTCAGTAATAAATGCATTTGAGAAAACGTTCAAATATGTTAGATAATTAGCTCACGCATTCCCACCACCCTGTAAACGATAAGAACAGGTGAAGATGACTGGAATTCCTTAGCTGCTAGAACGCCTTCAGCGCCAGACCAGCCCCTCAGTTGTGCTACCCAGAGAGACAGGACAAATTCTTTCTGGCAAAGACCTGCTGCTTATAAATAAATCAATGTACGCTAATTAACGAAGATGGCCAGGGTCAGGGGTCAGGAGGTGGGCTACTCCTCCATACATCAGGGGCTCAGCGGGAGAGGAAAGCCACTGGGGTGGGGGACCTCCATGTACAACCAGCCCCCGGAGGGGTCAGGGACCTGCTTGCCACCAGCAGGGTTGAGCAATGCACATGGGTGTCTGTATAGTCAGGGAAGAGTGGGAAGGGCGGAGAAGGAAGAGAAAATAGGGTTGGGGGGCACAGATCATGGAAAGAAAAGGAAATGCTCTGTGCAAAAGCAGCCCCGACAGTTGTTCCCAGCTATGAACGCTAGCAGAAATGCTCACCCTGAGCAGAGTTAGCACCTCTGCCCCCTAAAAAACAAACTATGGTTTTGATCTAAGCCAAATTATACGACATTTTAAAGGCCAATATATAGAGATAAAGAAACACAAGACTGAATAAAAATTCGGGCTAGTCCCAGGAGACATAAGGGTCCAGAATGTGCACCACTAGTCGTGGTATCAGACTGGTCTAGAGATCACGGCTGTGTAGCTAAGCGCAAAGCACTGGTCTTCCCCGAGCCTGGTGAGGAGATCATCTCTTTGCACTGTGGTCTCTTCTCAAGCCTTGCAGCACCCATTCCTCACAGACCACCCTTTCCACTGCAAAGGGAACGATGCTGAGTGAAAATCATCACTCACTAGCACCACCGCAGAGACAGTTCCACAAAGGAACTGGGGACTTGGGATGCGGCTTGGAGACAACCAAGAAGAACACAGCCCTCCAGAAGCTGGTAGAGTAAGAGGTGGAACCAGGACAAAGACAGCAGGGTATGCAAAGGAAGCAAATGACAACACACACACACACACACACACACACACACACACACACACACACACAATCCACTGTTTCTACAACAGAGACAGACACCCGAGTGCCGGCAGCTGGGTGGAAGGAGACCCTCCATGCAAGGCATATAATCTGAACCCTGTCCTCAGTTCTTTGCCAAGCCTGGTAATTCTGAGGCCTGTCTGCTCTGTGTCTAACTGGGACCACACAGAAGGCCTGCCTCCCAGCGGGTGCAGACAATGGACTGTGAGTTCCCACGTGGGCCCCTCCCGGGTCTGGCCAGTACCTGGTGCACTGTCAGCACTTGTTCAATGTTAATCATCGTTATTAAAAAAGAAACCAAACTCCCCAGCCCTCGCAGCCTGACCACAGTGGCGTAAGCGGACGAGGATTCCCTCACCCTTCGCGCACACACTCACAGCTATGAACTCTCACCTGTCCCAGCTATCAGCACCTTCCTTCTTTATAGGCAGGCCTGGATCATTCCCAAGAACCTGGTGGCGAGGCCCAAAGCCCCCCACAGAACCTCTTCGTGTACAAAGGCCCACAGTGTTGGTCACGTCTACCTTCAGCCTAGGACGACAGACCAGAGTTACCCTGGCTCCAGTGTCTCCAGTAGCCTGTTTCCTCTCTGCTTATCCAAGGTCTATCTATTTCAAGATTGAGCCGAAGTGCTTCAGAATGCCCTTCAGCAAGCTACCCTCACCTCAGTGTATTCTCAAGGGATGTTAACACTGCCCTTCCTATTTTCAATTCAACAAACATTTAAGTGCCTACTCCAGATAAGAGACTCAGAGAAACAAAGATGCATAAGCCTCAATCCCAGACTATGAACTCAAAGAGACAATACAGTTGACACCTGAACAATGAGGGGCTAATCTGCATATAACTTATAGTCAGCCCTGCATATCCATGGTTCCCCCATATCCACAGATTCAACCAACCACGGACCATGTACTATAGTATTTACTATTGAAAAATATCTGTGTGTAAGTGGACCCATGCAGTTCAAACCTGTGTTGTTTAAGGGTCAACTGTAATATAGTCATCAATGGGACCCTTAACATGCTGGAGTGAAGAATAATTAATTTTGAAAAAAGGGCTCAAGGAGGGCTCAAGGAGGATCTCAGAGAGGGCATCACTGGAGATGAAGGATTTTGAAAGGCTGAAAATTGTAGGGAAAAGCCCTCCAAGAGGATGCGACAACAGCAGATGCATAAGGGCAGGGAAGTGCCCCTACAGGCTCAGGAAACTGAGTCACGCAGTGTGGCTTGAGTCACGTTGAGAAGCATTTCCTGGAAGAAGCACAGCTTAGGACCAGACCATGAAATCTTGAAGGCTGTGTTGAGGTGTCTGAACCTGACTGTCAGTACTAGGGAAGCTCGGGAAGGGTGGGACGGAATCCAGTCTGTGCCTGGGTAGGGAGCTCCGGTCACTCTGGAGGGAGAGAAGGGAGGTGGGGAGGTCAGCAGCAACAAGCCAGCAAGGAGTGATGGAGGACTCCGACCTGGGGCAGTGGCCACGGGAAGGGAAAGGAAGGGCAGAGCGAGGGGCTAGAAGCTCGAGGCCTCTGGCTGGGAGGAAGGAGGCCACAGCCAAGGGAGGACAGGGCTATGCTGTAACACACTGAGTAGCACAAGAGGGAACCCCTGCGGGCAGGCGAGAGAGTAACAAGCTCACCACTGGGGCTGCTGAGTGTGAGGTACCAGGAGGGCAGTTCCATCTAGCAGGCTAGATACTGGTATGTGCAGTTAGGGGCCAGGACAGGATGTCGATTTTTAAGAGTCATCAACATAAAGGGAATATTTAAACCAGTGAGTAGATCCCTCCGCTTGTTATTATCAGCTGTGATAACAGTTGTGAAAATACCTCTTAAACTGTCAGGAACCATACAATATCCATGAATTATATCCTTGCCCTCTCCCACCTGGGCTGCTTCAAGCTTGTAAGGACCAACGCAAGGGATAAATTCTGAAAACTTAAATCGGCAGCTCTCAACCTGGCTGCACATAAGAGTCCTCGGAGAAGCTTTTAAAATCCCGACACCCAAGCCGTGAGCCAGACCAACAAAATTACAATCTCGGTGGGTAGGACCCTGGCACCAGTCTTGTTAAAGCTCCCCTAGTATTTATTGTTCACTGTGGAGCCAAGTTTGAGGACCACCAGGTAAGCGAGTTTCTTTGGTACAGAGCAACTGGCACCCAGATTAGTTTCTGGGTAACAGAATAGAATAACAATGAGAAAGCATCACTCAGGCAAAAGAAGCGTTCCCTCATTCATTCTTCATTCAACACACATTTAAGGGGGGCCTCCTGGGTGGTGGGGACTGTGTGTGGGTGTTGGAAACGGTGTCAAACGACTATCCTCACGAGGTTCCTACCCTGCAAAGGAAGCAGACAGTAAGTAATGACCATGCGTGTTGGTGATTCCCAGTGCCGTGGGAGCACGCAGAGTGGGGACTGGGGGCCTAGATTAATCTAGCAGCCAGGAAAGGCTTCCCGGAGGAAGGGATGCTGACCTGAAGGATGTGAAGTAGGGTTTAATTACCAGAGGGAGATCATCCAAGCTGAAGTTTCCAGAGTTACAGTTAAATTTCTCAGCTGCGGTTAAATTGGAAATACACAGGCCAGGCTCTCCTCTACAACTTGCTGCCTCTAACTTGGGACTCTTTCCCATTTAAAGTACAGCCTTGCCCTGTGTCTAGTCACTTGGAAAGACTGGCTCCAGCCTGGGCCCTATGTCAAGCTTGAATCGATCCAACGATGGGGGAGGTGGGCCCTGGCCAGAGACCTAACTTTTAACAAACAACCAACAACAACAAAAACACTAAAGCGGGGCAGGGAATGGCAGGGAGAATTATAGGTGGAAGAAACTCATTTGCAGTCTGTTGGTTGCTCTGTTTCCTACTTGAGTTTTATTCACTTTTATTTTTTTCTAGACTCCAGGAATCTGGAGGAAATCCAGGGGTAGAAGCGCATGGAATCTAGGTTCAAGGTACGTACTTTCCATTCTGACAGAGGAACCACAACCCCATTTGACCACTAGGCAGAATCTCAGCACATGATATGTGGATGGAATCTCAGAGAATCAAGCCCCTCTCTTTTTCCAGATAAGGAAAATAAATGTTCATTCACTCAATAGAGAGTCTCCGAGAGTTTACAATGTACTAGAGCTGAGGATATAAAAAGCTAGATGAGGTCCTGATCTCGTGGAGCCTACACTGTGATGGGGAAGTCCAACCAACACAGACAACAAACTAGATAATATCCCAGTCGTAAGTACCCTAAAGAACATGAAACAGGATGACATGATAAAATACACTTGTTGGGGATGGAGGGCTATTTTACACTACAGTGGTCTGGGAAGACCTCTCTGAAGAGGTAACAATGACATGAGACCTGAAAAAAGAGAAGGAACCAGTAAGAGAGGATCAAATGGAGTTCCAGGCAGGGGATTCAGCAAATGTGAAGGTCTTGAAGTGGGAACATGTGGTTGGAAGAGCACAGTGGAGATTAAGTTCAAGTCTCGAGTTTTTGGCTCCCATGTTTTCTCCACTTGGGGATGTTTCTGTCTTGATGTTCCTAGTCATTATGTACTTCTTATGTACTATTTAATTTTTTTAAATCAAACATGGGTTGACTCAGAACCAAGGCTTTGAACTAAGACACAAGTTCAAATCCCTACTGTGCCAATGTCTTACTGTGTGGCCTGGGACAAGTGACTCAACCTCTCTGACAGTTTCTCATTTGTAAAAATGGGTTAACAATATCTATTTCATGGAGTTGTTGTGAAAAGTAAATACGATTGTGTATGTAAGCCCTTGACATACAGCAAGCATTCAAAAAATAGCAGGTCTCCTCTAAGCAGGGCGGGGACCATGTCTGTCTTGCTTGTAATTGTATCCCTATCACAAAGAGAGTTCACAAATGAAGTCATTGCTCTGGGGAAGACTGCAACCAGGAAGGGTGAGGAGGGAAATGTTTTAACCTAGAGCAATATACGTAACAACAGCAAACCAAGTAGAATGTGAGCATAGATACACAGGCACACTAAGTGAGCTCATATGCCGTCTTTAAATAAAAGCCCAGGTAAGACTTTGGCCATCCGACTTCCCCTCTCTCTACTGTGCAGGTAAACAGACACAGTGTCCTGATTCAGTCTAATACAAGACCTTGAAATACATACAAAGGTCAAAGACTCTACATCTTGATATGAAAACTCGAGACCCATGTGAACGTTCAAAGAGCTGAAATCCTGATAGGGATGAGAGTGAGCTCCACACACTCCCAACCTATGCGCTACCTTCCTGACCCCGGTCAGCGGCTGTACTCTGAAATGCTTGTGAACAGCAGGACTGACTCACTTGCTTTATAAAGATGTCTCAAAGAAACTGATGATCACACACAAGTCGAGACAGAGATAAGACGCCCACTTGTTTGAATTTTTCTATTTTACTTCTGAAATGAGATATTTTCAAGTTAAATTCACAGATGGTCATCTGATGTGGGCTTTAAGAACTTTCTATCATATTTTAAACTCTGGAAACGTAACCTCCTCGTTGCCCCATTATGACCATGACAGAGAATGTACAATCCAGATCTGTAGTTTTATATCTTCTCTGCAGAGGCAGACAGGAAGAGGAGATGGAAAAACCACACATATAAAATTGGCTTATCCGCTAAGAATGAAGTTTTGCTTGGGTTTAGGAATTAAGAGTATCCCTTTATTTTGAAGTAAATTATGAAGTCTAGCCAGATGATTGAAGTATGAATAATTCTTCCATGGATTGTATTTCAAGCAACACAGCACAGGATCTACATGATAAGGGTCTTAAGATTAGCATCCATTTGACAAGCAGTCCTTTCTATATGAATAGGAGATTGAGATCTTGGTTAGTCATTCTGGAAATGTCAGGCTTCTCAGAGGCAGTTTAGGGAAAGTTGGAGTCAGGGAATGAGGGAGCCATTGGCATGGCAAGTTGTTTACGTTATATTCCATACGTCCCCTTGCACACTCATGTACAACTGCTTGGCCGGTGGCTTCCCCCCGTTATTAACTGGGCAGCCCCTTGCTACTTGGGACTCTCTGAGCCCAGCCCCCAGCACCGAGGGCTCCCCCTGGATCTCGCTTCGCTCCTTGGCAACAAGCAGGGAGATTATCCGCCCTCAAACTGACCTCCCCTCTGCCGATGTGTTTTCCTTGGAGAGATCAGTGTAGCTAGCCTTGGTATATAAGGGTCAAGGTTTAAAAGAATCTCTGAATGCATGGCTCTACTTTCTATCTCAGCTAATGGCTTTAGGTGGAAGCACACATGAGGTTAGGCGAGCAATCTTTCACCTTCGCACGTTGCTTCAAGTGAATTAAAACCAAAACCAGAGTTTTCCACCCCCCAACCCCCAGCCACGACCCACTGTTAGTCCTCCAAAAACCACGCCGGCTCGTCAGCTGCTTTGGAGCCCACTTGACTTCTCCCCGACGAGTGTCTACACCTGATCAAACTTTTAAAGTGGAGGCAGCCTTAGCGGGTAAGGAAAGACGGGCTGAGACCGGAACCTCCTGCCTGTTGCGCCCACCGTCCCTTGTTTCCCAGCCTTCACCTCCCCTTCCCTCCCCTCTCCGACGCAGTGGGAGCGACACAACCAACTATTCATTCTTTCTCAACAAAGGGAGCGAGGGAGGGAGATGTCAACAGTTACGGGGCGGGCTCCTTAGCTTTCTCTGCAAACTTTCCAAGAGATTAGTGGAGAAACTCGCCTCCTCCAAGCCCAGGGCTTCCCCCTCCCCGGCCCTCGCATCCCTCGACCCCCACCGGCTTCTGGGGCAGAGAGAGACGGGACCAGGAGGCGCGGCTGGATGCGCAGGGGGTCGGAGAGGCCAGCGCCCGGCAAGATGCCGCTAAAGAGCAAAGAGCAGAGATGCTCGCCGCACGTCGCCTCCCGCCTCCCGCCGCGGGCCCCTCCTGGGGAATCCCAGCCGGTTCAGAGGCCCCTAAGGGAGCAGCCCGGTCCCCCATTCAGCCACTCCAGCCCCCAATCGCCAACTCGGCTGGGGGTGGGGTGCGCCGGCCCTACTTTCCTGAAGTAGTAGCCTGAAGTTCGCCAACAAACTTCCCAGTCTGTCCTGCAAGGGGAGGGGGAGGCCGAGGCGCCCCGAGAGGAGCCGCACGCCCGCGGGACACGCGGCGGAGACTCACCTCCCCGCGCGGCGCCCGGGCTCTCCGGCTGGGGCTCAGAGGCGCTGCTCGTTCTGCCCTGCGCCGCGGCTGCTCCCAGAGCAGGAGCCGCTCATGATCGGTGGGGCGCGCCGGCCGAGAAGCCCGCGCGCGGCTCTCTGTGCGCCCGGCGTTTGCGGCTCCCGCTCCCGCCCAGGCCCCAGCCCCGGCCGCGGCAGCTGCAGGAGCGGCTCTAAGCCGGCGGCGCGCACTCCGGCCCTCAACTGGTGATTTGCGGCTTCCCGGCCCCACCCCGGCGAGCCTATTCGCGCAGCCTTGCAGAACCCCCCGCGACATTTACATGCGCTGACCTCGCCTTGCCCTCCTCTGCCCGGATTTTAGAGTTTGGCTCTCTTCGTACCTCCCGAGAAGCCAGTCCTCAAGTGTAGATCGACCACTTCCTCAATGTACGCCTCACGAGAGACAACCCCACCTAATCCACTCCTCTCCCCTCCCCGCGCTATTTCATTACCCAGCAGATCTGCTTTGCTTGTCTGCAGACACCAGGCTGGCTTTCAGTTTAAAGGGGTTTGATGGGATAAAGACCAGGTAACCACAGATGACCAAGCCATGGGAACAAGCAAATCAATCACACCCACCTGGACATATTGAAAGCCAAGCGGGAGGTGGAAGTGGCACTCCAGTACTAGATTGCTTGGTGGGGTAAAAAATTGGAGTCTGGTGGAGGACTTACACTACCAGATATAAAGACCTATTAGAAAGCTGTAGAAAAGTAATTGGCAGCAAGGATAGACGATAGAATAGAGAGACCAGAAACAGACCTATAGTATATGGTCACTTGATTTACATTCAAGATGCTGATGTGTTGCACTGGGGAAAGTGTGGTCTGTCTTTTCAGTAAATGATGCTGGATCAACTGAACACCCACATGGAGAAAAAAGAAGAATCTTGACCTCTACCTTATACCATACCAAAAAAATCTATTCCAGAAGGATATTAACTCTAACTGTAGAAGGTAAAATAATAAAACCATCCAAAGTAAATATCAAAAAACATCTTCATGACCTTAAGGTAGGCAAAGACTTCTTAAACATATACAGCACTAACATAAAGGAAAAAAACTGATCATTGGATAACATGACAATTAAGAACTCCTGTTCATTCTAAGACACCATTAGTGAAAAAGCACGCCACAGAGTGCTTTACACATATCCAAAAAAAGGACTTATATAGAATATATAAAGGGCACTCACAAATCAGCAAGAAAAAGGCAGAAAAACCTAATTGAAAATAGGCAGAATATTTCAACAGGCATTTTTCAAGAGGGGATAAACAGGCATTTCTCAAAAAGTCAAAAAACATATGAAAAGGTTCTCAACTTATTAACTATCCCAGAAATGCAAATTGAAGTTGCAATGTGATCTCCCTTCACACCCACCAGAATAGCTAAAATTAGAGAATTTTGTATAACACTTTAGAAACCTGTTTGGCATTATCTACTATATTAACTTAGAGTCTGTGACCTACCAGTTCCATCCCTAGTTGTATACCTAACGAAGATATATACACATATTCACCAAAAGACATGTTCAAAGATGCTTATAGCATCTCTCTTTATAACAGCCCCAAAGAAACAACCCAGATGTCCATTAACAGAAGAGAGAGAAACTCTGTAGAATACTATAAGAATGAATGAACTATGTCTACACTCAACAAGATGCATGACTCTCATGAATATGACGTTGAGTGAAAGAAACTGGACACAAATGGGTACATGTAAAGTTCAAAAACAGCCAGAACGTATCTATGATGTTAATGGTGAAGATAGTGGTTATCTTGAGGGGTGTGTAGTGATGGAAAGGGAACCCAGAAGAGTCTCTAGGTGCTGGTAATATTCTATTTCTTGATCCAGGTGCTGGTTACATAGATGTGTACTATTTAATAAAAAATAACTATCCCTCATTTTATAAAAATTGATTGGTTTGTGCACTGCTCTATACATATGTTTTACTCCAGTTAAAATATTTTTTAAATTGTGCCATGTTGGTATACTTTGTATCCTTTTCATTCCCCTAAGAAAGAACCATCAGCAAGGCTGCAAGATTCTAAATGCAGCATTCTCAAGAATCAGTTTCTACCTTTTCCTTATGGGTGTGTTTGTGGGTTCGTCTTTATCTTCCCTGCCTCATTAGAAGCATAAACTGTTTTTGTAAGTTTTTTTTTTTTTTTTTTGCAGTACACGGGCCTCTCACTGTTGTGGCCTCTCCCGTTGCGGAGCACAGACTCCGGACGTGCAGGCTCAGCGGCCATGGCTCACGGGCCCAGCCACTCCGCGGCATGTGGGATCTTCCCGGACCAGGGCACGAACCCGTGTCCCCTGCATTGGCAGGCAGACTCTCAACCACTGCGCCACCAGGGAAGCCCTGTAAGATTTTTTGATGTGGACCATTTTTAAAGTCTTTATTGAATTTGTTACAATATTGCTTCTGTTTTATGTGTTGGTTTTTTGGCCCCAAGGCATGTGGGATTTTAGCTCCCCGACCAGGGATCGAACCCTCACCCCCTGCATTGGAAGATGAAGTCGTAACCACTGGACCACAGGGAAGTCCCTAGAAGCATAAACTTTTAATTTTTGTTCGATCTTCCCAAAGTATTTAGTGCAGTGAATTTCAAACAGACTAGCTGGTACATTTCTAAACTGAATTATTAGAAAGACATTTACTGACTTCCTGTTGCTCTGAAGTGTCACTGAGAGCAATGGTAAAACTTTGGTTTTTCTTGATTTTCAAAATTCCCTGGGCACCTACTATGGGTAAAGTTTCTACTGAGTGACGCACCATGGCGAGGTAGCAATAAAGACTAGAAGACAACTTACATCCAGAGAGGCCTTGCACAAGTCACTATCCCTCTCAGTCCCTCTATTTCCTCACGAATGAGTGAGTAAATAAATATTAGAAGTCAAGGAAATAATAAATGTGGAAGTGCCTAGCATATAATAGTTCTCATTAACTATTACTAGAACTGATGACACATCCTATTATTTGTCTTCACAATACCCCTGTGAGATAGGAGGCATCTCTATCCTGATTTATATGGGAGGAAACAGACTCAGAAAGATTAAGTAATTTCAACTACAAATTCATTCAACAAACATTTGTTGTTTACCTACTATGTGCCAAGATCCATAGCTAGTGAGAAGCAGAGTCATAATTTGATCAGATATTTTAACTTCAAGTTCAGTGGACTTTCCACCACATCACAACTACTTTCACATTTGTATCCCCAGTGCCTAGCACATAGTAGGTGATCAATGCATTCATGGATGAGCAATAGGAGGTGTTTTTTTTTTAATTAAAAAAATTTTTAATTTGTTTTTGGCTGTGTTGGGTCTCTGCTTCTGTGCGCGGGCTTTCTCTAGTTGTGGTGAACTGGGGCTACTCTTCATTGTGGTGCGCGGGCTTCTCATTGCGGTGGCTTCCCTTGTTGCGGAGCACGGGTTCTAGGTGAGCAGGCTTCAGTAGCTGTGGCTCGCGGGCTCAGCAGTTGTGGCTTACGGGCTCTAGAGCACAGGCTCAGTAGTTGTGGCGTACAGGTTTAGTTGCTCTGCGGCACACGGGATCTTCCCGGAGCAGGGCTCGAACTCGTGTCCCCTGCATTGGCAGGTGGATTCCTAACCACTGCACCACCAGGGAAGTCCCATAGGAGTATTTTTAATATAAGATTTTGATTGGGTAATATGGTTCATATATTACACATGGTTCACAAATTACACACACACACACACCATTTTATATATATATTAAATGGTATACAGTGAAAAGTCCCCCTCTTAACTCTTTCTCCCATCTGCCAGTCCCCTCCCACCATAGGTAACAACTGTTTTTAATATGTGTGCCTGCCAGAATTTCTCCAAGTGTGTGTGTTATTCCCCACTCCTACACAAAAAGTAACATGCTATACCCATAGTTCTTCACTTTGCTTATTTTTTTCACTTAATGTATCTTGGAGATTTCCCCATATTAGTGCACGGTATTCCTTTGAAGAGATGTACCAGAATTTATTCAATTAGTGCCCTATTGATGGACAGTTAAGTCGTTTCCAATCCTTTCCTATTACAAACGGTACTGCAATGAATAACCTTGAACATGTGTCATTGGTATGTGTAAGTATATCTGTAAGATAAATTTCCAGAGGTAAAATTGCTGAGTCAAAGGGTATATGCTTTTGTAATGTTGATAAGTAATGCCAAATTTCCATCCATAGGGACTGAACCAATTTACACACCACAGCAATATAAGAAAACGTTTATTTCCCCACATTCTTTTCAGAAGGTATTAAACTTTTGAATTTTTGCCAATCTGGTAAGTAAAATATGAATTTTAGTGCAATTTAAATTTGCAGTTCTCATAATAAGTGAGGCTGCTCATCTTTTCATGTTGAGTAGCTATTTGTTTTTCTTTTTTGGAATTTGCACTTCTGTTTTTCTATCTATTTGTAGGTCTTTTTATTATGACTTTTTTAGGACCCCCTTCCATATTAGGAAGCTTAGCTCTTTGTGGTATGAACTGCAAATATGTCCTCAATGATAATATTAAAGAAAACAAGTGATATACATAAAGTCCTGTTATTTTAGGAAGCTCATTCCGGAAGCCATAAGGAGTGAACTAGAGAAGTGAGAGCCAAGGTGGGACACTGGTTAGAAGGCTATAGCCATAGCCTTACTGTCACATGACAAAAGCTTTGACTAAGCTGGGGGCAGTGGAAATGGAAGTTAAGGACCAAAGTTATTACCAAGAAATAAATGGCAAGAGTTAATTATTAGCAATGATAACAATGACAATAATAGTAGCTACAACTGGTTTAGTAGTAACAACCACCAAGAACTATGCTGAGTGCTTTACCAGCTTTAAGCTGTGAACTGGTACTATTACTGCCCCTATTTCACAAATGAGAAAAGTGAGTTTTAGCAGTTAATGCAAATTGCATTTATAGCAGCATTTATAGCAGCATTTATAGCAGTTAAGTAACTTACCCAAATTCACTCTAGATGTAAGTGGCAGAACCAAGGCAAACCCCAGGTCTATCCGACCCAGCTGCCTCGCAGAGTGAAGGAGAATGATCAAAGGTCTGCAGGCTGAGTACCTGGGTAATGCCTGGCTTGATGACAGATGTAGAAGCCAGAGAACAGCTGCCGCTGGCTGGAGAGCAACGTGCTCACTCTTAGGTACACCGAGCATTTTTCAAAGCCTTTCATGTATATGATCACTCTTCCCACAATGTCTCTGTGAGTCAAAGGGGGTAGTATTAACCCCATCTTACTGATGAGAAGACTGAGGCACCATGAAATTAAATAACCAGTCCCAGCTCATATGTCTTATTCTCTGGGACACCTTCCCTAAAACTCAGAACAGGGCAGATTCCCTGATTATATGTGTCTTACCGTCTCCTTTCCTTCCTGGAATTTGTCACAGTTCATAATTACACATTTATTTCTGTTATTTTTGTTTAACATCTGTTGCTCTATAGTCTCTAAGATCCAAGTCTGGTTTTGCGTTTGCTTTGTTCCTAGTTTGGCACACATGATTGGCAGGCAGTAGATATATACTGAATGAATGAATGAACTCCAGGCCTCTAGACTGTTTATCCTTTCATCTTCCTACTGTATCATAAAGCTTCCTATAAGATAAATAATATAATTCCATGGATGTGGGCTGTGTTATAAACAATCTGAGGATTCAAATTTCTTTAAGTCTACAGCTAGCTTCCACATTCATGTTTAGACAGCAAAACCCTGGGCTGCTTCAACCAGAGAGACAGAAGAAGGACAACATAGCCAGTGAGTTGGAGTTGATGACTTCAGGGCAGTACACGAGGCTTTGTCAGGGAGTACTCACCCTGGAGTAGGTCCCCTCCTGCCACAAAGTAATTTGTTGAGCCTCACCCCATAACATCATTAGTTAACAGGTAGCTGGGGCATGCACTGGGCAAAATGCACTTTAAGGAAGAATAGCTCCTAAAATTTCAGCTTTGCCCAGCTCTAAATGGTAACAAGGAAGGAAAAACAGATGCTTAAGCTATCACTGATGAAGACCAAACAGAAAATCTGAACCTGAACAATCACAGAAAGAGAGACTGCGAATTCCCTGAGTTTACTATATAATAAATCACTGACCCAAAGAAGGGGCAGCTCTGACATGGACCAGAGCAGCAAATGCTGTGGTATTTTCTGAAGCCTCACCCTCTAGGCTCCTGGCCCATGAAGAGTTAGCCATGGACTCGGTGTCATGGGAATCCCAGTCTACCAAGCAGAGAAGTCAACTCAGCTTCCAAAAGGCCTGTATGATGGCTGTAAATGCCCTGTCATATTGGCTAGAGAAGTCACTGTAGGACGGCTACATTTCGATAGATCCTCAATAAATACTTACTGAATGAGTGAGTGAGTGAGTGAAAAAGCGATGGAGTTCTTGGTAACAGGCTCATTTTCTATACAAGGTGCACATTTGAACTACCTGTTCACCAAACTCTGGACCCTCGTCCCCAGTTACTTCCTTAATCAGATGAGCAGCTTTGCATTAATTAGCTTCTCAACTTATGCAACAGTTGGAAGGAAATACTCTAAAATGCCTCTGGATAATTATGGAATACCAGGTGATTTTAATTTCCTTATTTACACAGCTCCCCCTTTCCATTTTTTTCTTCAGTAAGCATGTATTATTTTTATTATTAAAAATGCCACTTAGGGCTTCCCTGGTGGCGCAGTGGTTGAGAGTCCGCCTGCCGATGCAGGGGACACGGGTTCATGCCCTGGTCCGGGAAGATCCCACATGCTGCGGAGCGGCTGGGCCCATGAGCCATGGCCGCTAAGCCTGCGCATCCGGAGCCTGTGCTCTGCAACGGGAGAGGCCACAACAGTGAGAGGCCCACGTACCGCAAAAAAAAAAAAAAAAGTCACTTAGAAAACCAATTCATTGAGCCCTACCATATGGAAATTATCACCAGCCCAGAGAGAGATGAAGGTGAGTACATCAACAGGAACTTCTGTCCTTGGGGGGAATACAGCACAGGTACAGAGAGAAGGATTGGCTGCAACAGAGGTTCCTGTGCTGTGGGAAGGCAGAGGAGGGAGGGATGGGGCACAGACTCTTGATGCTGGTGAAAATAAAGAAGAGAAGTTTTGAAGAAGAAATGCTTTACTATGGAAATGAAGAACAAAGAAACAAATGTATGTGAAACCTAGTGCAATGGTCACCTGGCTGTCCTCTTGAGTTACAGTGGGGAAGGTCTCAGTTTAGATGCTGCAGACTGCCCAGTGGCAGGTGGAGGTGAGCTCTGCCAGCATTATTCTAGTGCAGAAGAAGGAACCTGGACAGTTAGAGCAAATGAAGGGAGCATGAAACCTACCAGCTCCCCTATACAGGAGAAGCCAGGCTGACGGAAAAACCTCACTTACTTGGATGTACTCATTCAATCTTTGAGAGCAAAGTTGGCCTTCCAGATGAGTGGGCTTCAGCCCAAGAGCATGGTTTGTGAGATGTGGCTAAGACTCTCACACCTACCATCTTAAAAAAAAAAGTCTTCCTAGCAATCTTATCACTTAGAACTCTATCTTTAGCTGCTCATTCCTTTGTGTGAGGCGCTGACCTCACTCTGCCATCCTCTTTTTTGTAAAACAATGTTAATCCTTAATGGATGACTTAACAGAACACAGGCTCTAAATGTGCCCTTTGCCCAGTGCCTCTACTTCCAGGAATCTGTCCTGCACAAATGCTCACTCACCTGTACATACCAAGATATTTATAGCAGCATTATTTGCAGTTTTAAAAAAGTGTTTGCAGAGGGATGGCTAAATTATAGCACACCTATACTATGCAGCTGATATGAATGAGGTAATTCTATAGGTCCTGACACAGAAAGGTATCTGTGAAATATTATTAAGTGAAAAAAGCAAGCTGCCGCATTCATGTAAATATAACAAACTTGTTACTTGTGTGGGATTATGTGTTTACATGTACAAAACATCTGGAAGAACGTCCTTCCATCAGACTGAGGGGTGAAGTGGACAGGAGAGTGAGAGGGGACTTTGCTTTTCCCTCCATGTTATCCTAAACTGTTTGCATTTATTCCAGTGAGCACTGATTGCTTTCATAATTAAAAATAATTTATACAGCACTTACTATGTGCCAGGTACTGTTCTAAGAGTTTTATGTATATTCACTCATTTAGTTCTGACAATAATCCTGTGAGGTGGCACTGCTCTTATCCCTTTTTATAGATAAGGACTCAGTCCTTGCCCAGGTCACACAGAGAGATATAAAGGTGCTGAGCTTTGAACCCATGCCAGCTGGCTCAGACTTTGTGCTCATAGATCATAGTGCCTCAAAAAGATGATGTAAATAAATAAGTAGCACTGCTTTTAGAATCCGAAACACCTGCATTTGAATCCCAGTTTCTCCTGATTAGTTGGGGGATTCTTAGCAAGTGTCTTACTTCTAGCTGTTTTCCCATCTGTAAAATGGAGATGATCGTCGCATACCTCATGAGACTGTTATGAGAACTACACAGATACGTTCAGCGCCAGGCACTTAGCAAGTACTTGATAGACTATTTCCTCTATTAAGATTAAATTACCAGTCCTTTAATGCCTGATCATTTGATTGGCTGTTTTCTTGATTGGCTGCCTGACAGCATCTGGTGCTTCAAGGTAAGTGCAGAAGGAGGACTTGGGAATAAGGGGGGAGCTAGCTCAGACCCAGGACACGAAAAGTGCTGAATTAACACGTCACTGTTTTCACAGTTTTGCCTACAGTCAGTCCAGTTAAGAAAACAAAATTCATAATATTTATGTGAGTTTTGAGATCATTCTGGGGTAAAAGAGCACCATTCCATTTTGAGAATGAGGGTATTAAGTCTCGGGAATTTGTCCAAAGTCACTGAGCCAATTAGATAACAGAGGCAGGACTGAAATTTAGACTTTCTAATTCCACATCCACCCTCTTTTCACAAATCCCACTGAGTTGGTGTCGGGATACCATGGTGGGGAAGTGGTGACTGCAGCCTCTCAGAAGGAAAGTGCTAGAGAAGTGGTAAGAGTCTGGTAGTAACAGTACCACTGGGGGGAAATGTGCCACCAATTCATGTGCAGTGTTGCTGAGGGTGGGAAAGGGCCTTGCCCACACTTCAGAGATGACAAGTGTGACAGACCCACTCCGGGTGGGGTCCACCCAGACCAGGGTCAGATTACCCTATCCCTTTCTCTCTGCCCTTTATAGCCCTTAACTTAACAGCAGTCATCATTCGACCAAACGGGACCCAAGCCCATCTGGGAGGAGACAGGGGGCCACAGGCACGTGTCTGCTGGAAGCTGGGGGAGGATCCAGAGTGCACGCTTGCTCACGCTCTCCGCTTGGCAGCCTCCTGCCTCAGCCTGATCCTTCCTTATTTTCCAAAAGCCCCGGAGGTCAGGCAGGAGCCAAGGAGGGACTGTTCTCTCCTTTTGTGAGGGTCCAACCCCGCCACCCATTTTTCAGGCTCGACCAATCCCTGTGAGGTCGGGGTCGTTACCATTCTCCAGAGAGAAGAGATGGCGACCAGAAACGGTTAAGAGGGCTTCCCTTCCCTGGTGGCGCAGTGGTTGAGAGTCCGCCTGCCGATGCAGGGGACACGGGTTCGTGCCCCGGTCCGGGAAGATCCCACATGCAGTGGAGCGGCTAGGCCCGTGAGCCATGGCCGCTGAGCCTGCGCGTCCGGAGCCTGTGCTCCACAACGGGAGAAGCCACAACAGTGAGAGGCCCGCGTACCGCAAAGAAAATAAAAAATAAAAATAAATAAAAGAAATGGTTCAGAAAGAGCCAGAGTTCTTGACCTTTTTTCCAACCAGACATGAACATGGCACAGCTCACTCCCAAGTGAGTACAAGGGGTGTGCGAGCTCAGGGCATGAGGTGTGATCTCACAACTTTCTCTTTCACTCAAGACACCCTCTGGTTACTAAAATGTGGGTAACTATTAAAGCTGGGTTTTTTATGCTATTATCTCTACTTTTGTGTATGCTTAAAAAATGCCATGATGAAATGTTAAACATTTTTAAAAGCCCTTTGGAACACAAACGTGTGAAAGCAGTGTTATCATAAAAACAATCTTGTATCCACCAGTTTATTTTTTAACTAAATGATTTAGAGTCTGTGGTACTGCATTATCGGTAATGAGGTGCTTACCACATACCTCAGTACCCCAGCGGCAGAACAGCTGGCACTGCAAGTTGGAAAACTGGCCAAGGTCATCAATTTGGTCCTTTCCTTTTCTCTGATTCCTTCCTCACGCGAACCCCTCCCTCCTCATCACCCCCCTCCCCTCCACACACTCGGTTGGTGAGGGGCACTCCTTTTACGTGGTGACCATTTGGAATTCCTCTGAGTGGCCCTGTTGACGGTATTGAGGTTACCAAATAGAACACAGTCAAGCACCCTGGAATTGGCATAAGTATCTGCAACAAGGAGCAGACCACCAAATGTTCTGTGGGAGGAAACAAAGCCTAAATTTGAACGACGTCAGCTGTGTTTCCCAGCACCGGACTAAGAGCTTTACATACATCTCAGTTCATCCTTTCAGCAACCCAGAGAGGTAGAGGTTAGTAAACCCATTTCACAGGTGAGAACACAGAGGCAGAGTAACTAGCCAAGCTAACAGGGCTAAGATGTGATGACCCCTCGACTGGACTCCCTGACATTACTGCCGACATCACATCATGAACCCCTGTTTCTTAGAGCGAGGAGGAGAGTTTGGGTTGAATTTCTCGTGGGGTGGGGAATAGCAACGTGATTCTTAAAAGAAGCAAGCTAGGTGGGTTGGAGTAAGACTTGAACTCACTGCCTGGCACTTGGTAGGTGTTCAATAGATATTTGTGAACTGGACTCTTGAACAGAGTTTCAGACACAGGATGGGGGTGGGTGGGAGTCTCCAGTGTATTGGGACCATAGTCTGGACCTCCACACACTCTTGAATTTCCCCCATGGCAGAAAACCACGTAGACAGGTCACAGGTGTAAGTCACAAAGTCCCAGCCTCCTGTCCTTGAGCTCTTCCTACCCTCAGTGGTCTGGGAGCCACAGCCTCGCCATCTCTGGGGGCTTGTCAGAAATGCTGAACCTCAGCGCCACCCAAGACAGACTGACTCAGAACCTGCATTTTAACCAGCTTCCCAGGTGACAGGTGCAGAGGCCCCGCCCTGGCTCAGCAACCCTCCAGCAGGGGAAGTGCTAGCAGTCATCCTGGGCATCCCTGGGCAGCCTGGGGAAATTTCCTTTTCCCTGTTCTAGGCTTAGGGGAGCTAAGACCATGTGCTACCCTATCCTCCTCCCGCTGGAAGGACCCGTCTAAATGGGAGTGGGACTGCAGTTGTCAGCATTTCCAGGAAGTTCAAGCCCCTGTGTGTTCCCCATGTGACCTCGTCTGGCTCAGGGCCCAAGAACTCGGAGGGTGTGACAGGAGTGCTTCCTCACAGTGTGACCAGGCAGTGACAAACGTGCCACATGGAAGGAAATTAGTGAATAATCCTCACATATTCTGCACTGAGTCATGTTGGCCTTTCCTGGGACTTGTGCTTCAGATGATTAGACTTGTGGTTTCTGTTTCTTTGTTCAGTTACACCATTAACGTTACACCGTTAACAAACACCTAGAGAGTGTCCCCCGAAAATAAGGTGCTGGGGACAGCAGATCAGGTGGTTTCTGACCTTGAGACACTTTATAAAGAAATAATATTATACTGTTACCACCTTTGGTAACAAAGGTAAAATAAAGGACAGGTAAGATGCTCTGTCAACACAGACCGCGATGATTTAGTAACTACAGGAGACAGAAACTAGTCAACAGGAAGTCCAGGGACCCTCCCTCCTCACCCCCACCCCCCCGTACACTCCCTCCCGTCTCCTGCACTGTCCTCTCCCATTTGCTCTGGGCCCTCAGTGCAGAGTGTAGTCTATAGTGACCGATGGTGACCAGCCCTGCCCATTGCTCGAGCACCTACAATTGGCATCTCTGCGTGGTTTGGCAGTTCAATCCTCATGGTTGTGCCCTGAGTTAGTATTATTATCCCTCCTTTACAGATGAGGAAATTGAAGTTAAGTTGCCCAAGGTCACAGGTCTAGAAAGTATTAGAGGGATATAGATTGGACAGGGTTTCTAAAGCCCAGATTGCTCCTTCCACACTGGCTGCTTCAACCTCACCTGGCTCCTTGTGGTGTTTCAGGTGAGGGATACACACAGGGAGTGGGGTACAGTGTAGCCCCACACCGGGGGCTGTCACCTCCACTTATGCGCTCCTCTGGTGCCCGATCCAGGATTCCAGACGCCCTTCATGTATCACCAAGGGGTGAAAAGGGGACCCACCCCGGTTCTCAGAGGATTATCGCAGCCCATAAAGTTTGCGGGATGGTGTAAACTCCTTTTTAGAATGGGCTTTTTACTGGCTCTGTTTGGAAACAGAGATGAGGTAACTTAATAAAGCATTTTTGCATTTGAAACCCAGATGACAAGTACTGACCATCTGCTCTTGGGACCTGAGGGCCAGACCATAAAGGCATAGAAAGATGGACAGGAAGTTCAGTCAAAGGAAGAGAGCTAAACGAGCTGATCTAAGTTTCAACCACCCTGTTTATATCTGAGACGACTCCTCAGAGGAGAGGTGATCCAAACCCAGACCCACAAATGTTTCAGCTCTTCACGTTCCAGGGCACACTATTAGGTCTTCTCTATGAAGACACCAGAAATTGAGTCTGCTACACTTCTTTCACAGTAGAGCTCCCTGGGGGTGGGGGGCAGACCCTTGCTCATGAATCCTCTCCTTCACCCCTCTCCAGGGCTCTCCTATTACCTGGCCCATCTCTCCCTGCTCCTTTCACAGGTGTCTTCCAAACCTCCCCTCCATCGATGCTTCTCTAAAGCCCTCTTCTCTGCCCTGATATCAATGTTCTCAAACTTGCCTGATCATAAGAATCACCTGGGAAATTTGACCTTGCAGATCCCCAGGGTCCTCCCCTAGAGGTCTGGATTAGAAAGATCCAGGTGGAGAGTAGGAGACCAGGAGACCCCATGTTTAACCAGATACCATGTGTCCTTATAATCAGACACATTTGGGAAACTTGGATGGTTTCTGGATGGAAACCAGAGCCGGCTACAGTCCTCAAAGCCACACACTCCTGTCCTGTGACAGCACCTCTGATGCTCAAGGGACATTGACCCCCCCCAGCTCCAGTGACCTGCACCTGTACTCCACTTCCTCCGTCATCTACCATCCTATCTCTCTTCTTTCTTTCACGAAAGGCTCTGAATTTCTGCAGTTGCCTCTGCCCCAGGCCCTCCACTGAAATTATTCTCTCCGAGGCTGACAGTGATTTGCAAGGTACATGATCCAGTGGACACAATTCAGACATTGTGTTATTGACCTTTTTGCTACGTTTGACACTGGTGACCACTTCCTTTTTCGTGAATCTTTCTACCCCCTTGACCTCTGAGACATCATTTACCCCTGATTCTCCTCCTACCTCTTGCACATTTTCCAGTCTGTCTTCCTTGTGGGTCCACTTTCTCCAGCCACCTTGAAAATGGATGTATCCAGGTCCTGAACTCAGTCTGTTCTTCCTGGTCATCACACAAGCTTCCATAGTTCTAATGCAACCTGCTTCTTATGCTTCAGTTTTATACCCAAATGGCCTGCTAAATGTGGATTATGGCACGGACAGTTCAAAATTAGGTGGGGGCTACTAGGTGGGGGCTCAGAATTTCAGCCTATTGAGATGCTTCCCAGGCCCAGTGACTGTGTCCTCCCCCTCCCTGTCACCCCCTCACCAACATCCCACTCCCTCCTTCCCACCTCCAGTCATCCAAGGCCCCCATGGCCAGAGGAAAGAAGGTCAATATATTCATGACTGTGGCCCCAGCCACCTAAACCCTAATGACCCATTCCTGAATGGGCTGGAGGACATCTAGTAAAAAGAGATGTTCTCCTGAACTCCACCTGTGACCACCGCTGCTCTCAGCTGTTAACGGAGCCCTCAGCTGGAGAGCGAGAGGCCACCAGCTTGTGGCCGAATGCCACGTGAGAAGAGGCTGTTGAGTTTTCCCACTTTGTTCCTTTCCTATTTACAGCTTCTCCTTAACAGCATCCACTCCTGGTTGTAACTCCACGGGTTCTAACCTGCCAGGGGAACTTATAGGAGGATTATAGCCCCTTTCTGAAAGCTAACAACACACCGATGTAAGGGAACCTGGGGATTGCCTCCTGCCTTTTTGCCTTGGGACAGAAGGTGAGTACATCTTCTCACCTTCTGAGAAGGTGAGAAGCCTTTTAGGCACAGTGGAGGAGCCTTTTAGACACAGATGTGGAGAGAAGGTCAGAGTAGGGGGAGCTAGCTTTTCTGAGCCCCTGTTTATGCTGTACATACACGGTCATATTTAGTTCTCCAACAACCCTATAAGATAAATATCATTATCTCCATTTTACAGATGAAGAAACTGAACTTCAGACAGAAGAAATCTCCCTGGCCAGCTAGTAAGCTCTAGGGATCCATTTGAGTTTCCTGGTCTGTCTGCCTCTTATACATGTTTTTTTAACCAACAGAGCGTGTCACCTGTAAAGATTCTCCCCTGAGGAGAGAGAAACTCAAAATAGCGAAAAGGAACTGAAAAAGCTTGAGGAGTTTTGCTTTAGCACCTGAAGCCAATCTCCCTACAATTTCCCTTCCTATTCATACTTCCAGAACATTCTCGGGGGAAATTTCACTCCTTGCCTCTCCCACCACGCCCCCAAGGATTTTTACACAGGTGAAATCATTGCATTAAAGCTGCACCTTGTGAGGGGGAGAAGGAGTGGGTGGAAGAACTCTTGAGCTGATTACATATGAACCAGCAAGGAAGAGACCTCTTTCTCTCCAGCCAGTTTCTCAACCCCCTGCTCAGCCAAAGCATCATCTCTCGGGAAACAGTTGTAAGACCTACAGTTCAGTTACTAAAATGTGAGCAGGGAGGGGCCGTAAACAGTAATAGCAATGTTTACTGAGAGCTTGTTATGTAATAGCCAAGCGCTGCTCCAGGGACATTACGTGGAGACCCCTGTAATCCTCGCACACATGCACACAAAGTACAAAAGAGGAAACTGAGACCCAGAGAGGTGACGGCACTTGCCCAAAGTCTCCCAGCTCTTACGGTGGGGACTTGTAATCAGACTCACACAGCCTGGCTCTTAGGGCTGCCCTGCGTCCCAAAGATCGTCTCTCCTCGCTGCCCCTGACTTCATTTCAGGGGTGAGGAAACAAGTCCAAGGGCAGAGCCAGGCAAGATGCGGGTCTTCTGACTGGGACCCAGGGCTCATGCCACCACCTAGGGGCGCCGATGCACCCAAGGCTCCAGCAGTGCGCTAACTGCCCTTCACTTGGCTCAGATTTTAGATCCCAGCTAGCGCTCCGATCCAGAGAATTCTTAAATACCTATTATCTGTCTGACATCTGTACTGTACTGGAGTATCCCTAATGGGCTCATGGAAGGCTAAATATAGCTCCCCTCTCCCCTGCTCAGCAGCCAGCTACAAACAGAAGTCAGGAGGGACGGTGGCACCTCCCACATCCTGCGGTGCTTGGCCATGATTCTGAGCACCTCCTGCAAGGCCAGCAAATATTTTGATAATCTTTCCCCTCCAGGATTCTCCTGCGGAGAACAAATGGACACGGTCGGGAGCGATCTTTCAGCAGATTGCACAGGAAGTTACATCAATGGAGGGGATTTTGATTCTCAGGACTTTGGGGAAGGGAAGCGGTTTTGGAGGGAGAGTTGTGGGCAGCTGGCAGCCGACAGTGTCAAGGCGGAGGCAGCCGGGGTGGTGGGTACAAAGGCAGCCTTCAGAGTCAGCCAGACCTGGGCTTGAGGACCAGCTCTGCCGCTGGAGGATGTGTGACCTCCCAAATCGCTCTGCTTCTCTCTGGCCCCCAGTTTCCCTACTGAAAAATGGAGATGATAAGAGCATCTCCTAGACTGGCCCTGGGGAATTAGACACAATAACATCGGGGAAGCACTGAGCACAGGGCCTGGCACTTGCAGGTGCTGAATAACCGTAGATATAATTGTCCTCGTGGGATCCTTCACTTTCCTTGAAAGAAGCTCACAGGGTGTGTTGTCCGCTGTCACTGGTGCACTTTATTGAGCTTCCCTTAGGGGGCCTGACCCACAATGTGCCTTCTGGGAAGGAGGAATATCCCTGAGGGATGGGCTGCCCCTTGGCCACAAGTTCCTGCCACTGGAATAGAAGAAACTAGGGGACCCATCCCCGCAGGCAACCATCTCCCCACATGTGTCGGGTCAGCTGGGCAATGAGGACAGCCCCTCAGATTCCTGGCATGGGCCATTTCTTCACACAGGTATAGTATTTTGAAAAAGAGAAAACAAAATGAACAAACATTTATAAAAAGCAAAATAATATAAAGTCATTGAGACAAAAAAGACTCGGTACAGACTGAGTAGCATGGTGTGGAGTATGGGTTGGGCAGGACCACGGCGGGGGGGACCTATTTGACACTGGCGGCCTTTTTTGCCCCCCTTATGCCCACTTTCTGGGCCTGTCCCCAGGGCCTCTTTCCGAAGATGAATTTGTCTCTATTTCCTGTGTCTACAGGCCCTGAAGGACAGGGACACAGAGGGCTGCCCTGGGGCCCAACATTCTTCTGGTGACTCACCAATCAGGCAGTGGGCGCCTGAAGCAGAAGAATCACTTCCTGTGTCCCTGAGCCAGACACCAGTCATCCACCTGATACCTGCCCCATTGCCATCTTCTCCTCTGAGAGCACTTGAGTCACTCTCGGGGGCAGGGTGGGACCTGGCCCAGGGAAGGGGCTGGATGAAGAACCCAGGCCAGGCGTGAACCTGTGGTTTGGGGTGGGGTGAGCAGTGGACACACCGCTTTGTCCACAAAAGAAACCTCACCTTCCTAAAGACATTGACCCCTCCCACCTGAACCTGAGAGGAGACATCGTCACAGTGGAAAGTCTTGGGGCCAACACACATGCCCTTGTACACATCCCACTCCCATCACATCCACACCACCGCAACAGATGCCTTCCTGAAGCCGCACCCCTGCTAATACTTCCTTTACACGGTCTGAGACTCCTGTTTGACGTTATAGGAAGAAAGTATGTGTCTAGATGTAGTGGTGTGTGTAGGGGGGTGGGAGGATGGGGCAGATTTTATGTAGGGAGGGAGAACGTTGACCAGAAATCCAAGCACATGGGCTAGAAAAATCTGAAAAACAGCTGCAGACTGTCTCTTCTCTGTGCCCTCAACTTATCAGCTCAGGCCCAGGGTCAGGGGAGGTACGTGACCAGCAAGCTGATCTGGTTCTCGGACCTGGCACCTGGCTTTGAGCAATGGAAGTGGCTCCCGTGGCCACCAGCTGCTGCAGAAGTCTGTGGAGTCCCTTGGCTGAGGCCCAGGTCCTGCCTGGTGGAAAAATGATGTGCCCTGTCCCTGATTTGTCTCTGCGGCTCCAGCCCCAGCGCTCCCTCAGAGGCAGCCGTGGGCCACGACACTTCATTAAGACGGAGGTCAGATAACAGCCCAGGTCCTCCTTGGAAAACACACACTGGCCAGTGGCACGGAACCGACGAGCTCCGAGCCCTCCTAGGAGCCCCGGGCATCGTATTCCAGCGCTTCTGCTTCAGCTACTCCCACAGGAAGGAGAGGGCCTGCTCCCACCTTGTTTTTAATTTCAAGAATTCTGCAGTACCCTTGGGAATACTCATGTTTTCATTACAGTCAGAGTGGCAGCTACCCGTGCACTTCAGAGGCTCTAGGGCTAATCCCCGTCAAGCCCAGAGCTGTGGTCTCTGGGAGGAAGACAGACAGGCCCAGAGACCCGTGAAGCATCCTGCTTTCTGTGGTGAGGGATCTTATTTGGAGAGATAAAGAATACATTCATAAAATAAGAAAACTATCACTTTTTTTTTTTTTTTGGCGGTACGCGGGCCTCTCACTGTTGTGGCCTCCCCCGTCGCGGTGCACAGGCTCCAGACGCACAGGCTCAGTGGCCATGGCTCACGGGCCCAGCCACTCCGCGGCATGTGGGATCTTCCCGGACCGGGGCACGAATCCGTGTGCCCTGCATCGGCAGGCGGACCCTCAACCACTGCGCCACCAGGGAAGCCCGAAAACTATCATTTTCAAAAATTATTCACTTTTTAAAGATCAGCTTTGTGTGTGTGTGTTTGCGTGTGTGTGCACTCATGCTAGGAATTTTTCTAAAAGTGGAACACCTACACAGGCTTTCCTATTACATATGCATATAATGATAATATACAGTACATTTATATAATGCATTAAGGTTTACAAAGTACTTTTATATGCCCATTCATTCATTCTCTTCATGAGCCCCAACAAAGAACCAGACACTTTTCTTAGGCACGGCTGATGGGGGACACAGTGGTGAACGACGCAGGAAAGACCCCACTTCCACCGAGCGCATGCTTTAGCTGGGGACACAGACCATAAACAGCAGACAACAGGTCAGCAAGATAAGTTCAGGGAGAGGTGAGTGCGTTGAACATCACGAAGTCAGGTAAGGGCTAGAGCTGTGCTGTCCAGCATGGCAGCCATTAGCTACACACAGTTATTTCCATTTAAGTCCAACTTGATTGAAATTGAATAAAATCAAATATTCAGTTCTTCAGTTCACACTAGCCACATTTCAGGTCCTGAAGAGCCCCCTATGGCTAGCAGCTAGTGGTATAGCTACAGAACATTTGCATCATCATAGAAATTTCCACAGGACAGCAGTGAGCTAGAGTGACTGGGGCTAATTTTGCCTGGGTGGTCAGGGAAGCCCTCTCTGAGGAGGTGTCTTGAGTTGAAACCCCCAAATGAGAAGGAACCAACATCTCACAGGCCTGGGTGAGGGTGCGGGGGTGAGGGTGGGCAGACAGTTCCAGGCACCCTGGGGCAAAGGTCCAAATGTAGGCATGAGTTTGGCAAATTCGAGGAACAGGAAGGTTAGTGTGACCGGAGTGTAATCAGCTTGGAGGCTGGGGAGAATGGAGAATGGTGAGGTCAAAAGGAACAATAAAAACAGCTGGTGGCCAATGAGTGCAGTATGCCAGGTGTCCATGAGGTCAGTTCTATTACCCTCTTTTCACAGATGAGGACACAGACATAGAGAAGTAGACACTTTAGCCAAAGTCACACAGCTCCTGAGGGGACAGAGCTAGGATGTGCACTGGTTGTGGGACACGTAGGCCCTGTGCAGTGCTGCCTCTCCACAGAGATGCCCTGTGAGGGCTTGGGACCCTATCTGGACGTGATGGAGAGTCACTGCAGGCTCTTATGCAGGACAGTGACCTGACCTATTGCCCTTTTAAGTACTTGGTCTGCTCATAGTGGGAAGAATAGACTGCAGAGGGGGTTACCTCATTAATCCAGGGATAACATCACTGTGGCTCTGACTAGGATAGCAGCAATTCTTTGTATTTTTTAAAGCCTAGTGAACACGGCACTTCTATTTTGGGGAGCTATCTTCAAGGACTTCGGCAGAAAAAACAATGCATCCTTTCTTTAAAAAAAACCAAACAAACTCCAAAATACAGTAGACATACCCCAATAATCATTTAGTGACAGGAAAGCCAGTTTTTGCCAGTCTCACCTAATTCCACTTAAAGATTCTTTTCTGTATTCTTTAGATTGTTGTCAAATTAAGCCAACGAACTTCCTAAATTGGTAAGTTGGTTCCAGCTCCACCCAGGGTTGCTGCTACAGCTAGGAGAAGAAGGTGGAGTCTTAACTCAGGAGGGAACCCAAAGTGTAGGGTTCGTGTGTGCCAGAGGACCTTGCGGACTGGGCAGTACCTAAACATCCTGATCTTGAGCATTTAGAGGGGGAGCTGCTAGGACTGCAGTGATAACCATGCCTCCCCAGACCAATGCATCCTGTGACACTGAGGTTGGATGTGGTGTGTGTGTTTTTCAGGTTCTTTTGTAACAGAAGGAATAAAGGCAAACTGATAGACCTCCCAGGGAGAGATGCATGAAGGTTGTTTCACATAAATCTCCTCTGAGCTCCTGCACACGACTGCCTAAGGTGCTTATATAAAACACAACTTCTAACCCCCTCCAGCCGTTAACACTCCTCCTCATCAAATTCCTATTGCTTCTTTTCCCACAGGGGATGGGATTAAGGGGCGCAAGATGGCTCAGCTAGTGTTCCCCTTCTAGTCACAGCTGCTTCCTGAGGCCCAGAGCGTGGTGGCCCGTTTTGGGGTGCAGGTTCAGGTCGAGGTCACATTTCTGCGGTGTTCCCCACACCTGACACCCTTTCACCTGTGTCAGGTTACCTAACCTCCCTGTGGCTCCCTTTCTTCATCCCTAAAATTAGGATAATTATTGTTAACTATTGTTCTATCTCACAGTGCTGTTGTGAGAACTAAATAAGTTAGAATTAAATAAGTAAAACAGAACGATTATCATTGCTAGTGATGACATTAGATTATCATTACCGGAAGGGAGAGGATAGGAAAAAAGGGAGCCAAATCCAAAGCCCAGCCTCGAGGCAATGACCAATAAGGATCCAGAATCACCCAGGAAACAACCACCCCGGAGCCTCTGCAGGTTAGTCAGGGGATTCTCCTAAGCTCCAGATGCTGCCCCGGAAGTAGTCACTTCCTAGGCTAGATCAGCACCACCCTGCCGCCCGGGCCACAGCTTCACTGGCTCAGCATTGCCGGCACTGTGGGGCAAAGCAGCAGCCAGCCAGGCTGCTTCCTACCTTGCCTGTCTCCCTCCTCCCAGGTTGGGTTTGGTCAGATGCAGCAGCTCCTACAGGCTTCTCGGTTTGGTGTGAGGAAGTTAAGGTAGCACAGGCAAGGCTGGGGCTGCTTTGCGTGGTTCTGCTAGAGGGTGAGTGACCCAGGCCTCGGGGTGGTTGGACCTGGGCCTGCAGCCTCTCCTGGGATTGCCTGCCTGGGCGGCTGATCTCACACTGCCCATGCCACCCAGATGCCTCTTTGCCTATTGTCTCAACAGCTGACGATATAATTCTAAGTAACAGTGACTCACAGGACAGCAGTTCCTTTTTTTCCGCCAGAGCTGTCTTATGTAGATCGAGCCTTTCTCCCAGGTAAAGAAGGCCTTTACCTTTCAGTAGAAGTAGAGGGAGGCGAGGAGAATGTTGTGATTAGGAGCAAAATAGTCTGAGTTTGAATTTGGCTCTACCACTTACAAAGTCGTATGACCTTGGACAAGTTTTTTAATCTCAGGTTCTTTACCTACAAAATGGGGATAATAACAGTACTTACATCATAGGGTTATTATGAGAGTTAAATGAGTTAATATCTATACAGAGCTTAAAGCAGTGCCTGGCACATAGTAAATACTTATATAAATGTTTTAAAAGTAAATGTCCAATAATAGGAGATTGGTTACATGAAATCTATATAACAGAATACTACACAGTCATTAAAATCTCTGTTATAAAAGAATTGTGATAAGGAGCTATATTCATGATCTCTTACTAAGTGAAATGACAGACTCTAAAACAAACCACGGTATACCATTATTGTTGAGAAGAAAATAAGTCTATATACATTGAAAAATACACTAAAAGCATATACACCAAAAGGGTGTTTTTCTATCTTATAAAACATCTATGTTCTGTGTGTTACTTTAGTAATAAAAAGCAATAAGAAAACAATAAAAATTATTCAGTAATAAAAACAATAACAATTATTCAAATGTAGTAGATATACATAATCCAGAATAAGTGATCATGCTTTAAAATGATGGTGATGATGATGATAGTAATAATGATAGTTCCCAAGCCCAGATCATTCAAACCTGAGGCTGACACGTGACCACCACCACAGGCTTTAATGATTAGCCAAACGTTATTATTAAAAAGAAAAAATAATAATATCGCATGCTTAAATGGCTATAGCATACTTCTGGGAATAATCAAAAACTGACCATACCAACACAGCCAGATTTAAATCTTACCTAAGCAACAGGTGACCAACATATGTAAAATAAACAAAGAAGGGAATGGTAGTGTGTAGAAGCAATGAACTGAGCGTGCTTTGCAAGGTGACGAGTGAAGGGGAATCATGAAAGTGGCCTGTGTAGACAGGATGGGGTGGAGAAGCATTCCTCCAGCCATTGAGTCAGAGGTTTCAAGAAGGAAACGGAACTTCAGGGGCTGCTAAAATAAAGGAAGGAGATAAACAGCTCCCTTTTACTGCTCACTTGTGTAGAACTTGAATGGAGAAAAGGATAAGAACTGCTCCCTGAACCATGACGTTCAGTAATGAGCAGACTTCTCAACTCTGTCCCCAGGCCACTTCTCACCACTTCTCTCAGCCTCACCCAGAGGCTTACAAAACAATTAAAACCCCAGACACACTGCATCTGGGCTCTGGTGGATGGGGCTAATGTGAAAGTGAACCTTCTGTGTGTCAAAGAACAGGCAGTAGGCCGAATCCAAAAACCGTCCTAACTTCACTTCCAAGACCTGGCTGTGCCTGGTTCTCCCGTAACACTCACCGCTTCACACAGCCCTTTCCCAGATCCAACCAACAGTGGGTCCTGGGCAAGTTGTCATGATCTTTTTCATCTCCATGTTTTTAGCTCACAACTTTTCTCCACAGCATCCGTTACCCTCAGAAGATGTAAAGAACTTTGAAAAAAAAAAAATACTTGTTGTGAATTCTGAAATTGTGCTGGTCCAATGAAACTTCGGACTGACAGAAACCGGTTTCAGTTCCCCCTTCTATCTTTGCAATGTCACCAACATAAAGTCCCTCATATAACTGACCTTATTCACAAACCATGTTGAAATCCACATGAAAAGGTCATTGCAATAATCCACTAAACGCCTGAACTAGCTGGAATTACTTCTTTCTTTCCAAAGCACCATGGGGTCCTGGGGCTGCCTTCGCCCCTCCCAGGGCTGTGCCCAGCACACAGCAGGAAGAGGCTGGCAGGCTGTTCTGTTTCTCAGCGAGAGCTGGCCGTGATTAGAATACCCAGATGCTTTCTGTTGATGCTCGTGTGGGATCAGCTTCTAAGCTTATTAAAACGGGGGTCACACAATTTGTATCAGGAGAACTGATGGCACATTGGAAGAAGGCAATGAAAAGAATCACTAGGAGAAGAGCCACAATCACCTGAAAAAAGAACTCCCTGTGTTTAGACAAGGGAGGGCAGGGGAGCCCGGATGAAGTCAGAGCTTTTTCCTTCCAAAAGCTTCTGGTTCGAAGCCAGGGAGAAGGAAGGGACAAGCGCTGTCACGGGCTTCCTGAGGGCCCCTGACTGTGAGGCGCATGAGGTAACACCAGGCCTTCCCCGAGGTGAGGATGTTTCCCTTGTCCTTTCAGCAGGACCGGCTTTCTGACCCCAAGAGTTGGAGAGGCTACACTGATTTACAGCCACGTCTCTTTTCCCTTCCTTCTGATCCTCCCAGTCTGTGGTCTGTTCAAAGCACCCTCAAGGGAAACAGAGGCCAATGAATCTGCCTAGCCGGGAAGTGGTTTTGAGCCAGCACCGACACTGTGACACACACTTTGTCTTAAAACGGGTCCCTTGCGCTTCAGTGGAGCACAACTGCGGTCTGTGCAGGTGTTTGCAGAGGTTCCCAGAACAGAGAGCCCTCTGCCTCTGTGTAGGGGACCCTGTACAGGGATGTCTTCAACCATTGGCGTTGGATGAGGACCGGCCCTGGTGAGGGCTCAGCAGGCAGCCCTCTTCTCAGTTCCCACTCAGAACAGCAAGGAGGAAGGAGAGGAACATCTCCTGGACTAGAGATGGAAAGAGAAAAAAGAAGGCAATTTAGGGCTTCCCTGGTGGCGCAGTGGTTGAGAGTCCGCCTGCCGATTCAGAGGACGTGGGTTCGTGCCCTGGTACGGGAAGATCCCACATGCCGCGGAGCGGCTGGGCCCGTGAGCCATGGCCGCTGAGCCTGCGCGTAATTTAGATGGAAAAGCTGTTGTGTTTTTTAAAAAAAAATTCTATTTATCATTTACAACTTTAGATTGGTGGGAAAAAATTCTTTATCTGATCAACGTACGTTTTCTCTGTAAGAACTGGAGTTTTGCTTCTATACCGTTATCTCGGTGGAATCTATTTCCTCGAAGGAATAGCATGTAATTCTTTCACATCTCTATCTCAAATATATATTTTTGAAAACAGGAAAATAATATGTTATCTTTCCATAATTAAGTCACAAAATAAATAGATCTGCTCAGTGCTGTGTTCGCTTTGCTTTCCTTCTGCAAAGCTGTTTTAGGGAACACATATCTTCAGATTCCTTTTCACGAGACAAAAAAAAGGTTAGGCCAGCTTGACCAAATCCACAAGGGAATGAAGTGAGTCCAGGAGCCCGAGTATTTTCAAAACAGTACAAATACATTCCTGTTGGGACAGGGTATGGACGAGTGAGAGGTTGAAACCCAAGAGAGGATGACCAAGAGGTGGATTCTTACCTTGTGTGTCTTGCACCTGCTGGAAGGGCCATCCTGGAAGCCGGGCAAGCATAGCTATGCTGTGCCTGGCACAGCTGGGGCTGGAGAAGCCTTCTCCTCATGGTTCAGGTTTTTGCCACCTCTTCCTTTGCCCCTTGAAGGGTACTTCTGAGTGGGGAGGACTAAAACCCCAGCATCACTAATTTGGAGAGAACTTACCCTAGCAGGGCTAATCGGAGAACTCAGTGCAGAGCCTGAAGAGCCCACCGAGCTCTGCCCAACCCCTCAGCTGCAAATCTCATCACTCTTCCCTAAAGGATGGCTGGTAAGGCTGAGAACAATTCCCCAAAGTGCAGCCCTGAGTGAAGGCTGTGGATTCAAATTCCTGAACCGTGGCTGTGTTCCAGTCCAGCGTTAGCTGCTCCCCTAATCCCACTTACCTCCCTCTCTTCTCCATCTGTTTATTTTCCATTGAAGTGACCGTTCCACTCCTTGAAGTCTTAACACACACTGTTTCATGGCTGAGTTTTTCAGGTTTCTGAACACCAGTGTCTCCAAGAGCCTCCTACACCCGCTCTATGTTTCTAACTCTCTCTCTCTTTTTTTTTTTTTTGGTACGTGGGTCTCTCACTGTTGTGGCCTCTCCTGTTGCGGAGCACAGGCTCTGGACACGCAGGCTCACGGGCCCAGCTGCTCCGCGGCATGTGGGATCTTCCCGGACCAGGGCACGAACCCGTGTCCCCTGCATTGGCAGGCGGACTCTCAACCACTGCGCCACCAGGGAAGCCCTCTAACTCTCTTTAAGTGACCGTTTCGCAGGCTCCCTATGCTTCTCTGTGGCGCCTTGTCCCTCTCTCACCTTCCCTGACACTGGCCTTCCCTCTCTGCCTTCTCCTTTCTGGCTCCTCCTCCTTCCTGCCATTTTTCTCTCTTTTCCACACTCTTTCTTTACTCCCGCCCTCCTCTGCTGCCCACCATCAGCCCCAGCACACCACTGACCCCCAGGGTACCTGGATGAGCCTCACGGGAGATGAAGCGCAGCCCCTACTGAGGATGCCTGACTTGGTTTCTAAAGGGTTTTCCCCAATTCTAATAGTTACAATTCATGATTAAGGCCAAAGAAGGACGGTATTCTTGTCACTGTGCTGCTACCCTCTTCACCTCATGAGTCGAAGGACCTGGACTTCCTGGGGCCCCAAGGCCTGGTCCCCTCATAATCTAGTTTCTTATTGTCCCTAAAGGAAACTTCTTAGTAAGACTCACTAGGCCACACCTGACGGCTCTGGTCTCCACTGACCTTTCAGTCTCATGCAGTGTCACGCTTGCTCTCTGAACTCCTGCCACATGGTCCTCCTTCAGTTTCTCAAATGTGCTATATATGCTCTTACCGTAGGACCTTGGGTCATGCTATTCCCTCTGTCTGGAACATTCCACCTCCTCCGTCTGCTTTGTCTAGTTAACTCCTTTTGTTACCTGTGGCTGTGTAACAAATTACCCCCAAAACCTACCAGCTTAAAACAGCAAACATTTGTTATCTCACAGTCTCTTTGTGTCAGGAATCTGGGAGCAGCTTAGCCAGATGGTTCTGGGTCAGGGTCTCTCAAGAGGTTACATCCAAGCGGTCAGCCTGGGCTCCAGCCATTGGAGCTGGAGGATCCCCCCAACAGCTTACTCACTTGGCGCTTGGTAGACCTCAGTGCCTATCAGGCTGTTGGCATGGCCTCTCCGTGGGCTGCCTGAGTGTCCGTAGCATGTGGAAGCTGGCTTCTCCCAGAATGAATGATCAGAAAGAGAGAGAAGGAACCCAAAACAGTAGCTGCAGTCTTTTGTAACCTAATCTTAGAAGGGACACATCAGACTTTCGGCCATATGCTATTGGCCAAGCAGACCAACCCTGGCACAGTGTGGGAGGAGACTACACATGGTCTGAATACCAGGAGGCGGGAGTCACTGGGGACCATCGTGGGAGGCTGGCTTAATGATTCCTTTCCCTTGACATATATCTGTAGGATTTTGTGACTAAAGTGTATGGTCCATTGGACCATAAGCTTCTTGAGAACAGGTATCTGCTTTGCTCATGTATCAGTCAGTTTTTGGTATAAAACAAACCAAATGAAAACTTAGTGGCTTTTAAAAAAAAAGTGCTCATTTATTATTCCTCAAGTGTCTATGGGTCACCGGAGTTCTGCTGACCTGGACCAGGCTCTGCTGATCCAGCCAGGCTTGCTCATGCACCTGGCATCACTTCTTGGGTTAGCTGAGGCTGATGGGCCTGAAATGGCCTCCCTCCTCTGTCTGGCAGGGTGGCTGGCCATCCGCTAGGACAATGAAAGTGGATGGGCCTGTGTCTCTCATTATTCAGCAGCCTAGGCAGGGCGTGTCTGCATGGCAGCTCTAGGGTTTCAAGAGCACAAGGCCTCTGGAAGGATTTGGAAAAGGTACAGTGTCACTTCTGCCACTTTCTATTGGTCAAGGCAAGTCACAAGCCCAGCCCAGATTCAGAAGTGGAGAAATAGACACAACCTCTAAAGGGAGGAGGCGAAAAGTCACACCGCAAAGGTGCTTGGATAATGGGAAGGGGAGAATGCCACCGTTTTTGTAAACAATTTTCCACAGCACACCATAGTACCCCCAGAGCCTACCACAGTGCCTGGCACATAGTAGGTACTCAATTAAAAGAGTATTTCTTTTTTTTTTTTTCTTTGCGGTATGCAGGCCTCTCACTGTTGTGGCCTCTCCCATTGCGGAGCACAGGCTCCGGATGCGCAGGCTCAGCGGCCATGGCTCACGGGCCCAGCCGCTCCGCGGCATGTGGGATCTTCCTGGACCGGGGCACGAACCCATGTCCCCTACATCGGCAGGTGGACTCTCAACCACTGCGCCACCAGGGAAGCCCAAAAAGAGTATTTCTTGAATGAATGGGTTTGAGCACTTTACCTTTAGTTGTCCTTATTTTGCTCTTGGCTTGTCTCCCTCACTGTTATGCCAGTACCTTGGAGACAGGGAGGAACCTGTCGTATTCATGTTTGGGGTCCCACAGCATTGACATGGCATTGGACTTGTGTGGTAATGAATAAATGTATCGCCAACGCTTTTCAAATGCTCTCTGTGCATCTCTACTGCTTTGCCTTCCTCAGAGTTTAAAGTCTTCCACAGCAGATTTGCATAGGCTTTGCAATTTGACACCACAGGATCCTAAATCTGTCCTTTACCCGCTGTGTGACCTGGGCAAGTTCCTTCACCCAGCTGAGCCCCATTTTCTTTTTCCACAAAATGGGGGTGCCCATCTCAGAACTGCTGTAGGGTGCAATTGGACATGCGAGTGCTGAACACTGTGGCAGGTACTGAATAAACGTAATCCCCTTCCATTTACCCTAATACCCTGCATCACCTTGACCTCTGGCCCCTCCAGCCCCAGCCCTGGCTCACTCCGCCTGTCCCCGGAAAGCCACGTCTGTTCCACACCTCTCTGGGTCTCTTGAACACTATCAGTGGCATAAACATGAGTACAGCTAAGCTCCAATTAGCAGTGCAGTTCCTGCTGCCCCAGATGGGCAGGACGACCACCAATCACAGGTGATTTTTGCCACCACCTGGCTCAGCTCTGTAATCCTGAGGCCAAGAGGATCTTCCTCTGTGCCCCTCAGGTGTCTAGAGGCCCAGCTGCCTTCTGTCCTACTGCTGTCTGCCCTCCAGCCACGGTAACTGTGCTACCCACTTAGGTCCACTTTGTAATCCTATAGACATTTCTTCTTCCTAGGCTGGCTGTCTTATCTCTATGTCTTGTCTTTTCCTTCTTTACGTCTCCTTCTTGCCTCCTGTGTCTCGACGAACTCCCATCTGTCTTACCATTGTCGAGCTTTTTCCATATGTCAGGCCATAGGCTATGTACTTGATGCTAACTGTCTCAGGAATTCTTACATCAACCCTATGGCGTAAGAACTACTACTACCATTTCCTTGATGAAGAGGCCGAGGCTCAGAGAGTTCACATAACTTGCTCCTGGCTCCACACGTGGTAGGTGGTAGAACCAGGGTGAAACCTGGGTTCTGATCCCAGAGCCTTTACCCTCTCCCACACTTTATACCCTTTATCCTCTTGTTGCACGTCTCGTGGCAATGTCCTGCTAGAATGTTCCTTCTCCTGTGTGGCTGGTCTACATGTGATTGGTGTTTTCTTAAAAATTACCACCTTCCTCCTCAGCTCTTCATTCTCCTTTTCCTCTAGGGCAGTGCAGTTCACTAGAACTTTCTGTAGTGATGGAAATGTTCTCTGCATTGTCCATTATGGTAGTCACTAGACACATGTGGCTTTTGAGAATTTTCGATACGTGCCTAGTATGACTGAGAAATTGCATTTTAAATGTTATTTAATCGTAATTAAGTTAAATTTAAATAGTCACATGTGGCTACTGGCTACTGTAGTGGACAACTCCAGGGTCTCACCTTTGCGGAGAGAGGATGGGGCGTCAGGGTGGGGAAAGGGAGATGGGGAGAGAAGCAATTTGATGAAGCCACAGGACTATTTTCTCATGAATATTGAACTAAGACTAAGGTTCTCATAAGGAAAAGTCATTTAATGATGTCCTGGCCCAACATGCTTTCCTGGACTTCTGCCCTCCAATCACCAAATTCCTGGTGATGTCAGCAAGAATGCCAGGGCCTAGGAATTATGTTGAGCCTCTTCAGAGAGATGGCTTTCCTCTGCAATACGCAGATTGAAATGAACTCGTTCCAATTAGGGAAAGAGTGAGAAATCACTGCCGTGAGGTTTCCTTCTGTGTGTGCTGCTGAAATCAATATTTAGTCAATACAACCTTTGGCCTGCCATTTGCCATTCTATAGATCTTCCCACACTATAGAATTTAATGCAGATTTTAAAACTCACAAGCAGTGGTTCCAGAAACTGAAATGCTATTTTCTTTCTTTTTGGATCAAGACAGTTTCCAGGACTTCGACACAAAGAGACATCAGAAATGGTTTCTTGATGGATATAGTGAGCCTTCAAAGATGAACAAATTTCTATTGGGAAAATCCGCCCAGTTCTGGAGGCAAAACAGTCATTCTTTTACCCATTTATTCATCCAACTTTTCATCTATCCACCCAAAAACATTTTCTGAGTTCTTAGCAAGTTCTAAAATGCAGGTAGGGAAGGGGGGTGGTTAAAAAATGAGAAAGACAAATAACTTTTATACATTCAACTTCTTTTTAATTTCCAAAGTAAATAGGTAAGTTTCATGCTAGTAACCCAAAGGACATATGACATTAAGTCCGTTCTCTTAGTATCTTCTACCAGGTATTTTTTTTATCCATTCATTTAATTATCAAATATTGTCAAGTCCCTTTAATGCATATCCTGTCCATTTAGTTACTGTCACAAGAATTTTGAGGTTATAAAGCACTTAAACTGTACTTTTATTAGGGAAGTTACCTCAATAAACCACAATTTCTCTTCACATATCTGCTTCTCTCTAGGGTGGGGTTCCTTGAGGGTTGGAACATCATCTTCTTGACTGCAGTGTCTTTGCTCCCTAGAACACTGCCTGGTGCATAGTGGGTGCTTATTAAAAGTCCCCTGAAGAAACATCAAACCACAGAAAATGTGACATTTGTCTAGATCCGTGATCCACACTGCCGGTGGTCTGTCTCCAGCATAGAAGTCAAAATCCCAAAGGAATCTGAAGTAACTTGCGCTGAAGTCAGCCTCCCAAGAACTCATTGAATCCCTAGCTTCCTTAGTGATATTTTCATTCTCTGGTGTCTTAAAGGATAAGAAACTCTCTAAGGGCACTGATCACAAATAGGACCTTCTTTCTTTCTTGCCTTCTCTCTCTCTCTGCATATGTTCTGAAACTTCATCGAGTTCAAAGGTTATCCTCTATCGACTCCTAACAACACAATATTTGGTGAAGATTTGAAGATTATAATACTGCCATCATGATTTTCACAGCTTCATAAACTGTCACACCCATTTTTGACTTGTGCCTTTACAGATCAAAAGGTGTTCTCAGGCTTCCCTGGTGACACAGTGGTTGAGAGTCCACCTGCCGATGCAGGGGACACGGGTTCGTGCCCCGGTCCGGGAAGATCCCACGTGCCGCGGAGCAGCTGGGCCCGTGAGCCATGTCCGCTGAGCCTGCACGTCCGGAGCCTGTGCTCCGCAACGGGAGAGGCCACAACAGTGAGAGGCCCGCGTACATCTTTCATAAAGTCCAGTGACAAAAACTGTATAAGGTATTTATTCATTTATTTGAACACTTGCTCAACAAATGTCTATTGCATGCTTACTATGCACCAGGCACTGCAATTCCATGTTGAGTTAAGACCTAATAAAATTATAAACCAGAAGTACCTTTTTGTTTTCCCTCCCTGCTTTGCTCCCTTGCTCAACTTCTAGAGCAAACATTATGTTGCCTGTTATGGGCTGAACTGTTTACCCCCAAAATTCAGATATTGAAGTCTTACCCTCCAGTACCTCAGAATGTGACTATATTTGGAGATAGGACCTTTAAAGAGGTAATTAAGGTAAAATGAGTTATATGGGTGGATGCTAAACTAATATGGCTGGTGTTTTTATAAGAAGAGGAGATTAGGACACAGACGTGTACAGAAGAAAGGCCATGTGAAGACACAGGGAGAAGATGGCCATCTATAAACCAAGGAGATAGACCTCAGAAGAAATCAACCCTGCTGACATCCTGTTCTTGAACTTCCAGCCTCCAGAACTGTGAGGAAAATAAATTTCTGCTGTTTAAGCCACCCAGTCTGAGGTACTTTGTTATTACAGCCTTAGCAGACGAATACTTTGGCAATTCATCATCCCTGTGTATATCTTCTCTTTTTTCTTCTGTTGTTTTCTCTTCTTTCTTTGTTTTGTTTTATTTTGAACTGTTGATGATCTCTTAGAGATCTTTTCTTTACTTTTCACTTGTGTGTCTTCTTTCTCTGACTAGTTTGTAAGTTCCTCAAGGAAAAAGCGAGGGAAACAAAGCACTGTCTTTGGGATTTTCACCTGCCCCTGTGCAATAAATGGGGCCATTTTAAAGGTAAGGAAACAAAGGTCCTGGGGAGATCAACTAAATTGCCCCAAATCTCCCAGCTGGCCGGTGGTAGGGCTGGGGTTCTCAGCAGGCCTGCCTTGCTCCAAAAGCTACCAGACCTGCCACCTCACCTGTCTGCCTCCTTGAGAGCCTGAGCTGGTGGCTCACGATTACTTGAGCACCCCAGAGAGCTGAGCTCCAGGCTGGCCCACAGGAGACACACCAAAACTATTTATGGACTTGATTGAAATAAATGCAGATGGTTTAGCTGATCCAGGGCAATTAACCCCAGAGCACTCCTTCTCTCACATTAGGGACAGATGGCAGCTCTTGGGGAGAAACGTAAAGACCTGAGGTGTTATGAACCATTATCTCTTCCTCTCCCCAGCTGACAGATAAAAGCTGCAGGCTTGGCCTTCACTATGCACTTTTTAGATTTCTGTCAGAACAAGCCACAAACCTTAATGCATTTGAGTAGCGCTCAGCCAACTTGCAATTATTTGTGGTGACAGGGAGAAAAGATGGCATCTGCCGAGGATGTTGACATCTGCCAACACCACCAAGTTTCCCTGGACCAAGAATGTCAACATTTTTCTCCAGCTGGAGGACAAGTGTTTCATCTCCTGCAGAGAGGTCTGCAAGCAGTGGATGCCGCAAGAGCCCCGGCCAGGCTGCTGGAGCGGGAAGGGCACGAGGCGGGCCAGGAGCAGCCTCTGAAGGAACCAAGCTCTACTGTGGTTGAAAACACTCTGGGAACAATGGCTATTTAACTGCTCCTTTGGCAGTGAAAATGCTTATAAAAATAGATCTGACCTTTCGTGCTTTTCTAATTTTGCACCATGTGTATTTATTATCTATTCAAAAATCAATGAATTTTTTGGAAAAAAAGACCTGCATGTTCTTACATGCAAAGCCTGAAACAGTGTAAAGTTGACTTAAGAGCGCTGGCCTGGAAGTTCCTGGATATGAGTTCCTACACTGCCATTAATTTTGTTTCTAAAATACAGATTTCTCCTGCTTAAAACTCTCAGAAGCCCAATCACTTACAGAATAAATTCCAACTCATTAGCTTGGCCTATAAGATCAGGGGTGACCTAACTTCTGCCGACCTGATGTAGATAGACACTTAGATAGGATTTGGGTGCAAGTTGTACAAGATCCCCTGAGGGAGGTGATCTTCAGAGCAAGGTAAGGCCGTGGGGATGTGAGAGGCAGGGAAGGGAGGAATGCCTATAAGGGTGCTTTATGAGCTGGTGGCCACTGTGGGAAACTTGGTCCAATTTCCCTGGGTCCCTCCGAGAGACTGTGTAGCATTATCTGATCAAGGGCTAGGAAGCTGGGGAATTTGCTCATCAGCTCCCTTCCTCGTTGACTGACCTGAAGGCATTAACTCCTCAGCCCTTCTGGTTTGCTTCATATGAGAGATGAACCCACTCTCATGACCAGAGAATGCATTGAGGCAGGGAGATTGGAGGTGTCTGAGCTAGCAAGCTGCAGATGGGCTGCATAGAACACGAAAGTGGCCACAATACTGCACAGTTCTTTGCATCAGGAGGTGGAATCTATTTCTTTACCCCTTGAATCTGGACTGGCCTTTTGGGGAGTAGAATACAGAAGTTGTAAGGTTATAGGAGGTCTTGGCCTGGGCCTCAGGAGACCTTACAGCATCTGCTCTTATACTCTTATGACTGCTGCCACCATGTGAATAAGGCCAGGCCAGGCTGCTGAATGATGTGAGACCACGTGGAGCAGAGAGGAGTCATCCAGTTGAGCACCCCCAGATCAACAAGCTCCCAGCCAGCTGGCCAGCTGACCAGAGACACATGTGAGCCCCGCCCAGTCCAGCCCAGAAGGGCAACTCAGGTGAGCCTAGCCTAAATTGCTGAGCTTGTAATCACAAACTAAATGGTCATTTCTTTAAACCACTGAATTTGGGGTGGTTTTTTATGTAGCAAAAGCTAATTGATATAGCGTTTAAGGGAACTGTCCAAAGCTACTGGTAAGCTCTGAAGTAGGCAAAGGGGCACCAACATCTTCTACTACACCACCTGTATTAGCTAGCTATCACTGTGTGACAAATCACCCGAAAACACTGCACTTAAAACAGTGAACATTTCCTATGGTTTCTGGAGGTCAGAATCTGAGAGGGGCTTAGCTGGGTGGTGCTGGACCAGGGTCTCTCCTCAGCTTACAGTTAAGGTGCTGGCTGGAGCTACAGTCATGTAAAGGGGATCTGCTTCCAAGCTCACTCATGCAGCTGATGACAAGAGTCTTTAGTTTCTTATGGGCTGTTGGCTGGAGGCCTCACTTCTTCACCAGGTGGGCCTCTCCATAGCACTGCTCTCAGCACAGCTGTATTCTACTGGTCAACACAGATCAACTGTGGAACAGTGCAGGTGAGGGCTACACAAAGACGTGAATACCAGGAGGTGGGGGTCACTGGGAGCTACTGGGAGGCCGCCTACCACACTACCTTTTCCCTGTCATTTACCAATGTCCTCTGTCACATACTCCACCCTTCAAATGATTCATTCATTCCCTGAACACATAATAATGATAACGGCTATTACTGGTTTGCAGGCCTACTAAGTGCCAGGCGCTGTGATGGCCAGTTTATGTATAAAAGCTACATCTTTCTTGATCCATGAGCCCTTGTCCTCCGGCAAAAGATCTCCTGTTATATTGTGATACAATAAGAAATATAGGGACTTCCCTGGTGGCGCAGTGGTTAAGAATCCGCCTGCCAATGCAGGGGACATGGGTTCGATCCCTGGTCTGGGAAGATCCCACATGCCGCAGAGCAACTAAGCCTGTGCGTCACAACTACTGAGCCTGCGCTCTAGAGCCCGTGAACCACAGCTACTGAAGCCCATGTGCCGCAACTACTGAAGCTCGCGTGCCTAGAGCCTGTGCTCCACAACAAGAGAAGCCACCACAATGAGAAGCCCGTGCGCTGCAACGAAGAGTAGCCCCCGCTCGCCGCAACTAGAGAAAGCCCACGCGCAGCAACAAAGACCCAACGCAGCCAAAAATCAATCAATCAATCTGTGACTCTGTTTAAAAAAATATTAGGAAAAAAAAATAAAGAACACTACCTCTTTCTAATCTTTAAAAAAAGAAAAAATATATATATTTGGTCTTCATCCCCAGTTCCTGGCACAGAGCTCTTAAAAAAAAACAACCCTTGGAATTTCTGAGTGACAGGTGTAAGAGGAGTGTCTTCTGTTATCCATAATGAGCCCCTTTCAACCATCCCCACCTCCCCTGGATGGCAGTGACTTCACACATCACACAGCCAGTCCCCTCCCCGGGCCACAGCACGTAGCAGAGAACCAGTCAGGGGGGCGCTGATGGGCTGCTCCCTGCTCTTGCAGCTCCGCGGGTGAAGAACATGACTGCTGCCTGCTTTTGTATCTTTTCCAATTAAAGGAACTCAGAATCTTCTATTTTAGTTAAATGAACAACAACAACAAAAGGTAGAAAAGATGAGGACATTCTGAGGAGCAAATGGAACACACACCCACCCATACCACACACACTGGTCCTGGGAGCCTGGTCCTTTAGCTTTCTTGTTACCTCTTTCTTGCTTGGGAGGCGAAGAAAAGAAGGAAGAAGCCCGCTGGAACCCGCAGTGCTCTGTGCCTTTCCCTGTGCTCTTGAGGTGCACGCCTGCTGGGAGTACTGGGGGTGCATCAGGGTGCTAGGTGGCTACAAAGAGCCTGAGCCAGCTCCCTGGGCGCTGCTGGCTGAAACCATGCTCACCCCTGGGAGCGGTGCACAGATAGCGGCCACCGCAAGTGGCTGGACTGGCAGCTCTGGATGCCTTAGATGTTCAGGGATGCCTCAGGCTGGAAACATTTCAGAGGCATTTAGGTGGGGCAGGAAGGAAGGGTAGGGAAGGCTCCTCTGAAGTCAGCACAGTGTGAGCCAGCAGTGAGGGGGATGGGGGATGGTTACTTAGTTCCTGCTGTGCCCTGCAAACTGGAACCCAGGGCCAGCGGTTCAGAATCCTCAGGAACCTCTTGAGTCTGGTGGAATACAGCAGTGGCCTGCCCATGTTGTTCCCTCTGCCTAGAAAGTCCATCTTCACTTTGTCTACCCAGAAAAATCTCAGCGCCCTTTCCGATCTAACCTGAATGCCCCCTCCCGTGGGAAGCCCTCCTTGACGGCACACAGGAAGCATTCCTCCATAAGAGCACACATGGCCTTCTATTGTGACTCTCCCTTTAATGACATTGAACTTTTCATAGAGGCCCACTGCCTGGTGGCCCAGAGACCTTGGGAACAGAGTGGGACACTCAGTAAATGTTTGTTGATCTGAGTATGATGGAGAATACTAAGGAAGGTTCTGTATGCGCGCCAAGAAGGAGGCACGTCACTCACCAGGGCTGCTCTTCACTGATGAACTGAATGCATCTCTCCCACAGATGCCAGTGGGAGCTGTTCTTTCTGAGCCTTTGAATCTGTGACCCCTCTTCTCCTGAGAGGCTGTGTGGTGAAGCAGGGAAGGGGTAACCCCTGCAGCCAGGATTCCTTGGCTGCAAATTCTGTGTCCACCACCTACCAGCTGTGCCGCTCTGGGCAGGATAGAAGATAGCAAACGTACTGACCACGAGGACTCCTGGTGAGGACTGAAGGAAGTACGATGGGTGTGAGCGCTTCTGTAATGTCGGCTATTACTCTTATTTGCCCTGTTTCCCCGGATCACAGAAGCAGAACTCCAAACTATCTCAGGGACGACCCTGAATGTGTCTGGGGACAAAGAGTGTGGTGGGGACTGGCCATCACTGCTGTTCCCACAGGCTCAGGCCAGTCCAGTGAGGCAGAGGGCAGGCCTAGGCCAGTGTCAAAAGAAAGACCTCTGTAAGGGGGCAGGGGTGGGGGAGGACCCCAGCTCCAAGTGCCTGATCCCATGCACTCGTGAGCCTCCCCAAAACTCTGCACCCTGCTTTGGGACTCCAAACGAGGGCCTGCTTGGATATCAGGGCTGCCTTTTTGTTTTTGGCCTCCTGGCCTTTGCTGCTGTCCTCAGGGACAGGCTATTTTAGGTAGCAGTCAAAATAAAACTGAGATTAACCCAGAATTCTTGGCAGTCAAACAATACCATAATTATGTGCTTTTTAACTTCAGAAATCAGACAGCCCAAGCTGACCCGCGGGGGTCTGTGGGGTGCTTTGAGGATAACAAGGCCTCCGTCCTGGGCTGTGTCACCTTCATACACCCTTGGCTGCGGGCGGCCATCAGGCTCTTGGGGACACTGTGACTTCTCCGGGGAGTCATGCTGTCCCAACAACAATACAACTTGCTTTCACACTAGACGCTGGCAAGTTGGAAGGGCAACTTACCACTTTCTATATCATAAATCCCCTCTCACAGAAGTCCTGGTCCCAGGGGCTGATGGCCGTGAGGGAACAGAGGATGCCTGTCCTCCAGGGCTGGTTTTCAGGGCAGGAAATCACCCGCAGGAATGTGTCTGTGCTTTGATTGCCAACAAGGGACGCAGACCCCCTAGTCGGGCAAACAGGCCCCTTCCTCTTTGCCGGGAGCCGAGGGGGAGGGGAGGGAATTAGTCACACACAAGAACGACAGGATTGGGCCCCTGAGAGTAAAACCCTTACTCCAACCAAGAAAGGGGAAAAAGAATGGGGGATTCAAGGAGTTGGGGGGGTGGGGTTGAGATGATGTAATAAAGGTCACGGCCTGAAGAACAAAGAGGCAGCCATGATTAGAAGCTTCGGGCAGATCTCTAAGCTCCCAGCAGGACGTCAGAGCGTCTGGAAGAGAGAAAGGAACCACCAGCCCCCAGCCCCAGAGCAGCCCCCCGAGGTATGGCTGGAAAAACACAATTTTCCCTCAACACTGACTTGGCCCTGGGAACAAAGTGCTTCAGGAAACATGATGCTCCTAACAGAGTGCTAGATATTAGCCAGGAAAGTTGACCTTGCAGTGAGATTGGAAATAGAAAAACACACGCCAGGGCCCTCTGGCAGAGCAGCCCTGTCGGCAGGGAGGCAAACAGGCAGGGCACCCTGCGCCGCGGCGAGGAGAGCTGTGTGGGATGGTCCTGAGCCCCCCCCTCCAACAGGAGTGCCCATGGCTCTACTGTTACTGTCATCGAGGACTGTGTCCCTGTCACGCCTTCAGGAGCCCTTCATTGCCCGCTGCCCCCAGGATCTTGAGGCCAAGTCTTCCTGCCAGCTCTCCTGGGAGTTGCCCCCAGAGGACTGCATATCTTTAACGATGGTTACTGACTTCCTGCCCGGTGTTAGTTTCTTTTTATTTTTGTCTCAAAATCCTGACATGTCTGTCTTTCTCTGCCACACAAGCCACAAGAACGACAAGCCCTGGGAGGCTGGTCGTGGGGACCAGACATGTCCAGAGAAATGAATCTTGTCTCAAGGTATGACCTTGAGTTTGGGGGCAGATAAAGGAGAAACAGGCTGAGTGATAGCGGCTGAAGGAGGTCAGGGGTTTTATACAGGTGGGACTAGAAGGCAGGGCCTCCAGCTGCTCTCGCTAGTAAAGGCTGATGGGTTTTCATCCTAGAAGGGCTGCCCTGCTCGCACTTTCCGTCCTGTGTGGTCTCTAGTTGGAAAGGGAAGTCACATTCCAGTGTGAAAAAGACGCCATATGAGCCACCTGCCTCTGGGGACCACATGGCGGCACCTTTGTCCAGCAGAGCCAGAAGAACTGGACCGACCCCCTGTCCAGGGTGGAAGGGGCTTTGGACCGACAGTTGCGTGGCAGTAAAGTGATGAACAAGGGCTGGGAACTGATCCAATTGGGCCTTGGCCGGTGCTTGGGGGCTCAGCCAAAGTAGAGACAGGGAAGCCTAGAGGGGAGCAGAGGCCCCTCTCGTAAAGACACCCGCTGCCAGTGGCTGGGGCTCCTGTCCTGCCTCCCGGGTTGGGAACATTTATAAAGAAAGGGCTGCCATCACACCAGTCCTGTTGCAAACGGATTTCCTGAGGGCTGCGTCCAAACGCCTTTGGAGGGAGTGTGGCCCTGTTGACTTAGATTTTGGAGTTCCGGCCTCCAGAACTGAGGAAGAATAAATTTCTACTGTTTTAAGCAGCCCTGTTTACGGTCATTTGTTACAGCAGCCCTAGGAAACCAATACAGCATATATCTGTATTTCTAATACAGGAAATAGATTCTAGGACAGAGATCTGTCTACAGGTAGTTTATTGGAGAGTGCTCTCAAAAAAGTGTGAGAAAGTGGGACTGGGCAGAGGGGGAGGTTGAACTGTGATGCATTTGTAACAGAGGCCTCAGCCTATCCTGGGGTAGTGCGGCTGGGACAGCCCTTCCTTCTGAGTCGTCTCAATTTGAGGCCAGGGGCCAGGCCTTGGTACCTCTACCAGCTAGTCACTGGATGTGAGCATCCCCCTGGGAGGGGTACAGCCTCGGGGAGGGGCAGCTCTCTTCAGAGGAGAGCAACGCCTGGGCATCTCAGTTGTGAGTCCTAAGCAGCCACCACTCCCAGCATCTGCGGAAATTAGACCGTCCTGAAATGGGGAACTGGGGACTCATCAGCAGGCCCTAAAATACCCTTCCAGGCTTTTCTATTCTCTCTAATACATATTTTCAGTTTTATGAATGAACTGAAATTGAATGTCTGAAATACCTGAGCTTTCCGTGTGTTTGTCCATAAATTTAGCAGAATATTTAAAGTAGAAATCTACTGTTAAAACATCACTGAGTTTTCTGTGTTAAAGCCTATAAAACAAGTTTATTTTAAGGAAGTGGAACTATTCCATATGACTAAATCATCATGTGATTTTTCCAGGACACAGAATTTTCTTTCTATATATACCTCTTTCAGTTCCAGACATACTGGCCGTCTTTCCGTTCTTCCAGATGTCTCTTCTTAAGCTAGTTTGTTGGATTTTTTTTTTTTTTCTGGATGTGGACCATTTTTAAAGTCTTTATTGAATTTGTTACAATATTGCTTCTGTTGTTTATGTTTTAGTTTTTTGGCCCTGAGGCATGTGGGATCTTAGCTGCCCAACCAGGGATCGAACCCACACCCCCTGCATTGGAAGGTGACGTCCTAACCACTGGAATTCCAGGGAAGTCCCTACACCAGTTTGTTTGGTTTTTTTTTTGCAGATATATGATTTTTATTATTTCATTGATTGCCATATAATTTAATGCTTTGCATCTTTGCTGGGCATTTTATTGTCTACCTGGCTTGTGAAACAAATAATGAAATCACAACTTAGTCTTTGATGGTAGGTTAATGATATTAATAATCTTATACTTTTTTAACATCTTTATTGGAGTATAATTGCTTTACAATGGTGTGTTAGTTTCTGCTTTATAACAAAGTGAATCAGTTATACATATACATATGTTCCCATATCTCTTCCCTCTTGTGTCTCCCTCCCTCCCACCCTCCCTATCCCATCCCTCTAGGTGGTCACAAAGCACCGAGCTGATCTCCCTGTGCTATGTGGCTGCTTCCCACTAGCTATCTATTTTACGTTTGGTAGTGTATATATGTCCATGCCACTCTCTTGCTTTGTCACAGCTTACCCTTCCACCTCCCCATATCCTCAAGTCCATTCTCTAGTAGGTCTGTGTCTTTATTCCCGTCTTACCCCTAGGTTCTTCATGACCATTTTTTTCCCCTTAGATTCCATATATATGTGTTAGCATACGGTATTTGTTTTTCTCCTTCTGACTCACTTCACTCTGTATGACATACAGAGTGAAGTGAGTCAGAAGGAGAAAAACAAATACCGTATGCTAGTTTGTTTTTGATGAGACCTGTTCTCTCTGCCTTGTGAACTTTTCCCCTGCAGCCCCACCCCTGCCCCTATACACCTGGGTCCCTCTTGCTCATCCTTCATGTCTCAACCGAAACCCCACTCTCACAGGGAGGCCTTTGCTGATGCCCCCTAAATTAATTCCTCAACAGCACCTTGGAATTTCCTTTCTATTCCTCATCGTACTTCCAATTGCTGTCCCATCAGCTCCTGGCACTGGGCTGACAGTGGGTGTGCAGAGATATTTGTTGAATTGCGGGTGTAATCTCGTGTGTGGTGCCTGCAGTCTAGATTGAACCTTACTTACTGCCCTATGCCTTCAGTGCTCAGCAGAGCGCTGTGAACTTGTGGACACGTGCTAAATGTTTTTGAATGACTCAGTGGTTTTAGATAGATAGATAGATAGATATCTGCATGTGTATCTATACATATACACATATCTGTCTCTATCTCTATCTCTATCTCCAAACTGCTTCCCCTAATGCCCAGGAACTGAAAACACACAGGGTATGGCTCTATGAGATGCTCTCCTTGGGGTTCCCATGACCAGCCCTGCAAAATCCATGCATCCAGCACCACTGGTCTTCTAGTAAGTGTTAGAGGGAATTTCTGGCTTACTTTGAAAACATCTCTGGAATCTTCCCTACAGAAGATTCCAAATAATATATGTGATGCTCCCTCCTGCAGGAGGTGGAGCTTAACTCCTTCTCCCACCTCCTTTGAGTGTGGGCTTGCTTTCCAAGAGTACAGTATGCAAGGGAGGGAAAAGTAACTTTACAATGGAGAGACACAATCACTTGGTCAAGTGATCCAGGTTAAGGTCAGTGATAACTCATGTTGATAATGTGTACCGTTGGTTTATTCTGATGACATGGTCCTTCACCTCGGTGGTCTTCCCAAAACTCATAACCTTGGTCTAACTATGAGAAAAGCATTAAACAAATGCCAGTTGTGGGACATTCTACAAAATACCTGACCAGTACTCCTCAAAACTGCCCAGGTCATCCAAACACAGACAGTCAGACACTGTCACAGGCCAAAGAAGAATAAGGATGCATAAATGCAATGTGGAATTTTGGATGGGGTCCTGGAGCAGAAAATAACACTGGGGGAAAACTAGTGAAATGTGAATGAAGTGTGGAGCTTAGTTAATGGTAATATACCAGTGTTGGTTTCTTAGTGTGACAAATGTTCCTTGCAATGTAAGATGTTAACAACAGAGGAAACTAAGTGAGGGGTATAGGGGAATTCTGTACTATCTTTGCAACTTTTCTGTAAATCTAAATCTATTCTATTTTTTTTTAAAAAGCTGGGAGAAATCCAACACCAATTGCATGCCAGGGGGAAGCCACGGGGCCTGAACAGTCCTCTGATGAACTATTTTATTGGGTGGGGAGTAGGTTAGAAAGGAAGGAGGTGCAAGGTCAGGGGCTCAGCTATAAAAACACATGCTAAATGGGGGAAAACATCAGTGGGAAGCCTGTGTCTTACATAAATAAATAATAGATATTAAAAATTTTATATATTTAAGGTGCCGCCTTAATCAAAGCAACTTTCTCTGCATTTGACATAGTGCATGGCTGAAAGATTCCACATGGAGGTTCAAAAACCCACACTCCACTCCTTCTCTATCTCAGGTCCAGTGTGGACAGCGTTAACACCCAGCATCTCCTCACAAAAAGTCCTATTCAGGAGTGAGTAATGCCCCAGCCCCAGGGCAGGAGGGAGTGGAGGGACCGGTCCTCTGAGGCTCAATATTTTGAGAGCCTTCTCCTCGCCTGTCCCCACCTCATCATTGTCAGAGCAATGAGGGCTCTGACACTGGATCCCAATCCTGTACATCTCCATCCCTGATCCCCAGGGCGAGGCTCAGCAGGGGGCCCGGTAGGCAAAGCTGGGAAACAGGACTCAGAAGAGCAAACCTCCTGGGCAGGTGACTTCTCCCCAGTGTCAGGAGAGATTCTCCTCTCCAGGGAAAGTGAGAAAGAGAAAGAAGGTAATTCGCACATGTAGAGAAAAGAAGGAGGTTCACAGAACCAACCTCACAGTATGGGGCCGAGATTAGCAGGGCCGGTGACCCAGGACGGGCCCTGGGTAAAACCTGTTCCCAGACAACACACTCGATGCCAGACGAGCTTTGCGAGGCCAGCAAAGCCCCGGCAACAGAAAGAGCAACACGGAAAGGTGGGTGTGAGCAGAGAGCGAAAGAGGACTGGTAAGGAAAACCTGAGTGGAAAGACCTGAGCTTTGAAGAACGACTTCAGCAGTTGCCATGGAGTTAGAACAGCGTTTCCTAATCCCTTGTGACACAGCCAGTCCACTCTTGTCACCAGGATCATGGCCAATGGCTCCCTGCCACCTTCTCCCTCCCTGAGGAAGCCCCCATTGTCCTTCAGCCGCATCACCTGCTCCAAAACCTCAAACCCCAGAAAATGTCCTCAAGGAAATAAAGAAGTCTCCTTCCCCTCTCGTCTGACTTCTCTCTGGGCAGCAGCTCCAGAATCCCCTGATACCAATCAACCCCTGCCAAATGGGCCTCCCCGCTCCGTGACCTGCAGCAGTGGTCATTTCTAAACAAGTATCAACCTCATTCAAACAACAGCTGCAGAGGGAGAAGTGTTTGCCCTGCACCCAACACCCTTTATCAATGGGGTTAGTATCTGAAATCCCTGCAAAGCTGCAACACAAAATACAAAACTGAATTTGGGAGTAACGTGTATGCACTACTATATAGAAAACAGATAACCAACAAGGACCTACTGTATAGCACAGGGAACTCTACTCAATATTTCGTAATAACCTATATGGGAAAAGAATCTGAAATATATATATATATATATATATAAAGACACACACGTGTGTATGTATGTGTGTAACTTAATCACTTTGCTGTACACCCAAGACTACAATATTGCAAATCAACTATACGTCTATAAAAAAATACAAAATTGACACCAAAGTGGCATTTTACTGAGTGTTTACGGGAAAAGAGTTTGGGAAAATGGATCTTCACTGGATTCTACTTTGTAGGCGGTTTTAAACAAGTCCCCAAGGATTCAAGAGCAAATGAGACACTCCCTCCACCTGTGGTGGCCCTGCAGGGTCCACTCCAGCCCAGTCAGCTAGACTCAAACAGTTCCCTATTTGGAGGAGGGATTTAGATGAGATGAACACCGTAGGTTTCCCCTTAGTTTATAAAGCTTCAGAAACAGCTTTCTCTTAGAAGACAGAAGGAAACTCAAGTTCATCGAAGGCTTACTCTGTCCTGTAAAGCATCTCTGAATCACTGAAGGTTAAATGACACCACCATGCAATTCTTTGAAAATATAATTCTTTTCAGAAAGACTATTTGTGGATCTAAAGGCTCTGGAATGAAGATATTATAAGGGAATCTGAAGTCAAAGCACATTACTTCAGATGCATTCATACATATAAAATACAACGTGAGAAAAGATTTTTTCTCCCCTATAGTTCATAGATCTTTGGTCATTTATCCTCGGGTTGATTATTCAAAAAAGGCAACTTCTTCTTAAATGGAATATGTGGTTTACTAAAGTATATTGGATGTAGATTTTGCTTTTTAGAGCACTGAATGTATACATGAAAACTAAAGAAGCAGAGGCATCATGGGACATAGGAACTGAGTCTATATAATGTGCATGTAAGGTCCAAAATTAAACCACTGATATGGAGATCAAAGATCCAAACCGGTCTGATAATATAAGACCTGGTTTGGACCTGTGAAACCCATCTGGACTAAGGCTGAGGCAAACAGAGATCATATGAAAAGAGTACATGTGGGGACCTCCCTGGTGGCACAGTGGTTAAGAATCCGCCTGCCAATGCAGGGGACACGGGTTCGGGCCCTGGTCCAGGAAGATCCCGCATGCCGTGGAGCAGCTAAGGCCGCGCGCCTAGAGCCCGTGCTCCGCAACAAGAGAAGTCACTACAATGAGAAGCCCGCGCACCGCAACGAAGGGTAGCCCCCGCTCGCTGTAACTAGAGAAAGCCCGTGTGCAGCAATGAAGATCCAATGGGCCAAAAATAAATAAATAAATAAATTTCTAAAAAAAAGAAAAGAAAAGAAAGAAAGAGTGCATGTGAATGAGAACTCCCAAGGAAGAATAGCTCTTAAAATATTTTAAAGCAGGGCTTCCCTTGTGGCGCAGTGGTTGGTGGGGGTGGTCTGCCTGCCGATGCAGGGGGCGTGGGTTCGTGCCCCGGTCCAGGAGGATCCCGCGTGCCGCAGAGCGGCTGGGCCCGTGAGCCATGGCCGCTGAGCCTGCGCGTCCGGAGCCTGTGCTACGCAACGGGAGAGGCCACAACAGTGAGAGGCCCGCGTACCGCAAAAAAAAAAACAAAACTTTTAAAGCACATGAAGAAGTCCATTATCATAAAGATATTTGGTAAAAAAAAAAAAGTCCCCAAGGTATAGGCAGAGCACAAAGGATTTTTAGGGCAGTGAAAATACTCTGTATGCCACTATAATGATGAATGTATGTCATTATACATTTGTCCAAACCCACAGAATGTATAATACCAAGAGTGAACCACAAGGTAAACTATGGATTTTGGATGCGTCAATGTAGGTTCAGCCTTGGTCAAAAAAATGTGCCATATGTGAGTGATGTTGATAATAAGGCTGCTGTCATGTGTGGGAGCAGGCGGTATATGGGAAATCTCTGTACCTTCCTCTCCATTTTCCTATCAAAAGAAAAAGTCCCTAAGGAATAAGCACACTGAAAACCCCAAACATTTATTTTCTAAATCCTCTTCTGAAGCAGTGGCGACCCCTCCCCAGACCGTTACAGGTGTTACAAAACACCATATTGGAGACGGAACAGGAGGACGTCGGTCTGGGGGTAGAGCAGAGCTTAGACACCCTTCCCCAGGGCTGCACTGGGGCCGCAGCCTCACAGCAGGGTGGTGAGGATTAATAAACACCCCCTTCTTTGCAAGGAGCTGTGAGGCCCTCAGATGAAAGGCACAATGTAAACACAGGCCAGAACCCTTCCGCCTACTCGGAGACTTTAGTGCAGCTGGGTGTGGGGTGTGTGTGAGTACGTGTGCACACACACATGCGTACCCGTGTATACGTGGGTACCCCTTTTCAGATCCTCTCATTTGTTCAGAGCCCTTGGCCCATTGGGTACTAGTGCAGTTTAAATATTACTCAAACATTGTTTTTTTCTTTCAAGCATTAGGCCACATAGGCAATAGACGAGTTAATTTGAAGAGTAGAACTTAAAACCAAAGTCCAGTCTGAGTAGAGACCCGTGGCTTTTCTCCTAGAAAATCTGGCCTTATGTCATTTCCACAGGGAGAAGAGGAACTGGGTCTTTATTGGAGGAGAAAGTTCAAGGCTACTGAGGCTGTCAGCTGGCAGACAGGATGAAGACAAATAACAATACTTCATATTTGTAATTAAATGGCATCTTCAGGTGAGTTCAGTGTTCTACACACCTCAGTTGATATTTACAACATTTGGGAGGTATGTAAGAGGTGGGCAATGTAAACCCATTGCTGAGATGGGAAAGTTTGAGGTCCAGAAAGGTGAGGTATTTTCTATACTCTAAGGCCATATGTTTCAAATGAGGTTTGCAAACCCCTGAGGGTCCAAGGAAGTATTCTAGAGTAGCCATGAGCCTTCTCTGTAAGAATTATTAATTTTTCATTCATTTTATGCTAATCTAAAAGAATAAACATTTTGTCATATGTGTGACCCCCTGACAACAGAGTACTGACATGGTCTCAAGGTACACATTTGTGTTTATAATCATGTCATCTAACAGTGCCTGCATTTATCTTTTAGTGTAGTGTTCCTCAAACTGGACTCCATGGGTATGCGTGGATACCCTAGTTTGGGAAACGTTGCTTTATGACACAGAGCTTTCCTGTAGGATCTGCCTCACTGTGGTTGAATCCTAGGCAAGAGCCAGACAGATAGGGTAGTTCCCACAGTCACAGAGGCCAAAGTGGGTGGCACATGAGGCTGTGATCTGGCCTGGGCTGACCTCTGGGGAGGTCAGATAGGGTGGGTGGGGACATGATGTTCCAGGGCGACGGTGATGCTTGTAAACAGGTGGTGGCAGCCTTACAGCTTTGCATGGGCCACCTAGGGGCCAGCCATCATGGGCAGAGGCTGGGACATCCAGGCAGGGCACGGTCCCAGTGAAACAGGCAGAGCTACTCTAGTTGCAGCAGAATTCAGGGCAAACCAGGAAACCAAGGCACAGAGTCAGTGTTGTTACTGGACCAACGTGGAGGGGATTCAGAATAGTGGGCACACAGGGGACGCCCATCCCTGGCATCCCAGCACTAGGTTTAAGGCAGGACAGGGGCTTTCTGTGTGAAACACTCTCCACTCAGTTAGTTCCTACTCACCCTTCACTTATCATGTTAGATGTCAGTTCCTCTGGGACATCCTCCCTGCCCCCAGACTAGACGAACCTTGCTGCCAAGTACCCACAGCAGCCTGCGCTTCTCTGTCTCTACCACTGGTGATTAGCTGCTCAAGGTGTGTTTCCTTAACTGGACTGCAAGCTCCCTGAGGACAGGGGTGGTGCCTGTCCTGGTGACTGCTGTATTCCCCAGAACGAGCACGTAGCAGGGCTCTGTAAATGTTGTTGATGAAATAAAAGCAATGTGAGTATCAGGGCTTTCTGGTCTGAGTCTTTGGTGCGCCCTCTGGCTTGGTCAGAAGTGGTCCGGACCTGGACATGCTGGGCCTGAGGCTGCAGAATCTGATGCCGAAAGCTTGAAAAGCAACATTCTACAGAAACGCTCTTACAACCCCACGCCAGAAGCCCGGATTGTAGGATAACTTTGCTGTCATCCCTCGTGATTCTCCCGATCTGACTGCCCAGACAGAGGCCCTCTTCTCCCACTCCTCAGCTGTGATCTTGGTCCCGGCAGACAACATGAGGCCTTTTTGAGACTTTCCTCAGCACCCGACACTTTTGCTTTTGGAGACCACATCCCATAGCAAAACCTCTAAAATGCTCTTTCATCTCACATGAAATAACACATATTTAACCATGGAAGAGGTCAGTTCAGATGCAGTTGACGAGCTGGAATCCTATTCCATTTTGCAGACATTTACTTAAACATTTTTCAATTTTGATTTCATGGTTTCCATTTCTTTAAAAAATTATATAGTTTTTTCAAGTCTCAAAATTGTTTATAGGCCCATGAAAAGCTCATGTATCCATTTATTGAATAATGTGGTCCTGGGTCCAAGGTAGTTATCTTCCATGACCTGACCCACCAAACAAGCTCCTAGCATCTGCTGGCAGGAGCCACACTTCCTTCTGAGGCTCAGATACCTCTATCTGAAGCGCAGCATTCAGCAGCCTCCCTATGGATTCTGTAGGCAGAGCAGAGGAAGAACATTCCTGCCATCAGAATTAAGGGCTGTGTCTACGAGTGGGTGGTGAGAGCACTCATTGCTAAGTAAGGCATTTGGAGCGCACAATAATCCAGCCAAGCTAGTCACTGCACACGGACCGCAGCCATGAAACCTGGAGGATCTGGGAGAGAGAGAAAACAGGGAGTGTGGTAGCCAGAGGTGGGAAGATAGAGGAGCTAATTTAATAGCATAATTTAAATTAAATTAAGAAAAAGCTCCCAAACCTCCATTTTAAAATAACAGATTGAACATCCAATTTTATGGAATGAGGACCGGTGATGAGTTTAACTATAACACGTGCCAGACATTATAGTAAGTCCTACAGAAAGCTAGGAGCCCTCCGGCGGTTCATGTATGTAGACAGCGTAGGTGTGATTACCTAGTACAATATGATCGTGTGAATAGAGAACACAATACTCATGGGGGAATGGATGAGGAGACGTCATCCATGGGACCCGAAGGGGCTCAGGTAGGTCTCACAGAGACTGTGGCTTCTTAACTGGATGTTCAAGGATGAATGGAATTCTTCCAGATCATAGGAGGAGGGGAACAAAATCCCAGGAAGAGGAGGCAAAATGAGTAAAGTTATATAAATAAAAAATAATAATGGCTAACTTTCATTGAGTGCTTTCTAAGGGGCAGGTTCCGCTCCCGGTACCTCACAGTTAGTCACTCTCTTCATAGAAATGTTACGGTGATGCCGTTATTCCACTTTATGGGGCTGGGGGGCCTGAGGCACAGTCAGGTTCCAGAACCCCCCTCCTTAGCCTCCTTGCCCTGACCTATGCAGGTTTGGGAGGGAGAGGAGTGGGGCGGGAAGGGAAGGTGAGGGAGGGAAAGAGCCCCCTCGGCTGGGACTGGAGAATCAGATGATGAGACTGAAAATAGAAATTGGACCAGATTGGGAGGATTCTTAACTGCCATGCTAGGATTTTAAATTTTATGCTATAGACCTTTCTCAGAGTGGAGTCTATGGGTCATCTGCGTAAGCACCATCTCGAGCTTGCTGAAATGCAGCACCCTGGGCCTCGACCCAGACCTACTGAGTCAGCAACTCTGGGATGGTGCCTGGTAGCCTGAATTTTTAAGAGCTCTTCAGGCAGTTCTTCTGCATGCTCAAGTTTGAGAACCCACAGCTGTAGGCCATGTGGATATATGGCCATTCTTTTTTTTTTTTTTTTTGTGGTACGCGGGCCTCTCACTGCTGTGGCCTCTCCCGTTGCGGAGCACAGGCTCCGGCCGCGCAGGCTCAGCGGCCATGGCCCACGGGCCCAGCCTCTCCGCGGCATGTGGGATCTTCCCAGACCAGGGCACGAACCCGTGTCCCCTGCATCGGCAGGCGGACTCTCAACCACTGTGCCACCAGGGAAGCCCAATGGCCATTTTTAAGTTGTGGAGTAAATGGTCAGATATACTTTACAGAAAGCAAAGTTTTGAGCAATGGATGAGTTGAGGGGGAAGCCTCGAAGCAGAGGCCAGCCAAGAGTCTCCTGTTCTCTCCAGGCACGGCGACAGTCTGTATAGAGAAACAGCGGTATCGAGAGGGGTTGCATTGGCAGAATGATAAAGACAGGGGTCCTATTGCAGAGAAAGTGAGGTATGGACGATTATTTAAAAGTTTCTGCTTGGGTGGCCAGTGATGAAGTTGGGCAGTAATGGAGCACAGGCTTGGATTTAGAAGACTTGAATTCAAATTCAAGCTCTGGCACCCGCCAATAGTAAGACAGTGGCACCTCAGTTTTCTCGCTGCAAATTGGGGACAATATCACCCATTTCATAGTATTGTTGTGAGGATTAAATAGTATACTATAAGGAAATATGCACATCCCTGACACTTGATATGTTTCATGCTTGTTTCCAAAAAGGAAGATTAAAAATAAAACTAAATTGAGGAGAAGAACTTGTCTAATAAGCATCTCCAAGTCACAATCACAGTTGGAACCCACCCAAGCCCGTCCTGCAGGTCAGTGAAGGAGCTGTGCTTATAGCCCTTCTCTGCTGCCGGTCTCCGCGCCAAGGATGAGCTGAGCTGGGAAGGAATGCGCGGAGGCCGAGCAGAGCTGGCTGCAGGTCAGAGATGAGTCTCTGCTTGGCACCATCATCCTGCACGACGGGTAACAGATTCTCCCACAGCACGTCTGTGAAGTCCATCACCAGGAGGCTGGGCAGGCCCGGGGCGGACCCGCAGCCAAGTCTAGGAAAGCCTGCTGGAAGACGCATGAGGTCTGGGAGCGTTTATAGTGGCAGAGAAGCTGTCCTGAGTCAGGTGAGGGTTAGGGCTCGGGTTGTCAGATAACATACCGGATGCCCAGTTAAATTTGAATTTCTGATAAACAGTGAGTCATGTTATAGCGTAAGTATGTCCCATGCAATATTTATACTAAAACGTCATTCATCATTTACCTGACATTAAAATTTAACTGAGGGCTTCCCTGGTGGCGCAGTGGTTGAGAGTCCACCTGCCGGTGCAGGGGATACGGGTTTGTGCCCCGGTCCGGGAATATCCCACGTGCCGCAGAGCAGCTGGACCCGTGAGCCATGGCCGCTGGGCCTGTGCGTCCGGAGCCTGTGCTCCGCAACGGGAGAGGCCACAACGGTGAGAGGCCCGTGTACCGCAAAAAAAAAAAAAAAAAAAAAAAAAAAAATTAACTGAGTGTTCTATATTTTTGTTTGCTAAATCTGGCAACCTTAGTCAGGACCCTTCAGGTCTACACAGGTTAACCTTGGAGCCAGGACCAGAGAACAGGAAGCAGAGGAGGAACAGGGAGGTCAGGGGAACTTTGCCTGAGTTCTCTGAGGATGACACAATTCCTTGACCCCATGTAGGAGACTGGTGGGTCTGGACCTGGCACTGCCTCTAACCTGGAATTCCAACCTTGACTTGCCCATCAAATCTTGAACTTCTTTCTTCCTCCTTGTCATATGAGTTTATCTCCCAGATTCTGGTCCCTAGGTTTCTAGCTGTACAGCTGGGAGATGAACTTCCCTTCCCTTGGGAACTGGTCCTTCCTGATTGGCATGGCTTTGTGGCAGCTGCCACATCTTAGGTGACCCCCGCTCTGGTTAGAGGAGGTACTTCAGGGCTATAGAGAAGCCTGTGAGACGGAAAATACAGTGCCACCAAAGCAGGGAGAAAATTTGGTTTATGTTACGCAGTGATCAAAACCAGTTACGTGTTAATGAGTGATGTACCTAGATGCTCATACCTCCGGGGTTTAAGGCCCTGTACATTTTTATAAATCCAGTAACGACTGGTTAAAATCTTTATGCTTTGATCTTTTAGTACAGTGTTATACTCTTCTAAAAATAAAATAATGACTAAAAATATGTACTGTATAACGTTTGGCTCAGTTAGCCTTACCTACAGAAATTCAGCCTCTTAGGCCCTGAGGCAGGGTCAGCTTCATAGATAGGTAACATATGCAGAGCCCAGGCTCAGAAGGTTCCCGTGCGTGTTAAATGCTCTGCTGCTGCCATCTTGTTATTATTCAGAAATTCTGAACTAGGGGCCCTACGCTTTCATTTTGTACTGAACCTCTCAAATGACGTACTCAGCCTTGCCCTAAGGGGATAGAATGTGCCTAGAAATCGAGTTTAGTACATGGAAGAAGAAAACAGTTTCTGAAGTTCCAGCCTTGGAAACCCTGAACATGCGATGTGGTGGCACAAAATCATCAAGAGGAAGGCAAGTCAGATCAGGCAGGTATCTTGTCACCTGGAAGGTCACTCGTGGTGACACAAAAGGCTGACAACAGCGCCCAGGCCTAGCAAAGTCAGCGCACAAAGTCAGTCCACAAAGATGCTCTTTCTCACGGATACAGGCGTAAACAGCACAAATCTAAGGGGCTGGCTGTGGGGAGGAGCCTTCCCTCCTTGTCCACAAGCTGGGACATCCATTTAATCCCACAGAGCACCACCTCTGAGTCCTCAGCGAGGATCTCCCTACCCCCATCAGCCATCAGGGTTGGCACCAGCTCTCACCTGGTGGACTTGGTCAGTGTGCCCTGGGTGGGCCTGGGACTTCCAGCGAGGTGCAGGGCAAGAGGGCGCTTGGGCTTGTCTCCTCTGCTCACTCAACATTCTTTTCCTTCTTTTGTCTTTGTATTCAGTCCTCTCTGCTCCCAACCCCCGGTCCTCTGTCCCCTTCCGGCCCCAAAAACCCTGATGCATCTGGATTCCCACAGGATCAGTTGTTCTGTGGAGCAGAGGTCAGGGAGGGGATGGCCTTTCCCATCCTTTTTTGTTCTAGTCCAGTGCTCCAGCCTAATATCTTTGCTATCTTAGGTGATAGGCATTAGGGACCGGCTGCCAAGCCGAGAAGCTGAGTGGGAAATTCAGCAGAGCGGGCTTTTTGTTTATTTCTAATAGGAAGTTAGGAATTACTCCAGAGCCCCGGCTGTATTTTCAGCTGACATCCTTGTGTTCAGCCTCGGATGAAAGTGCTCCTGCTGACTTCCACATCCTCTGTCACCGGCTTCATTGATAGCAGCTGCAGATGACCCGGGGTAGAGCTTGGCTTTCTGCCTGCTGGTCTCTGCTCCGGAGTCCTTGCTTGGCTGACATCAAGTGACCAGCGCCGAAATCCGCCAGATGGCTTCAGAAAATATGCTCACCAGAGTCAGATGTAATTCAAGATACTAGTACTTGGAGGAAGTTCTAAGACCATCAGTTAGTGGTGGAGGTTGATGGTTGGGTCCCATATCCCCTCGACATCCCAATGTCAGCAATGCAGCAAGGCCCAGACTAAGACAGTAGCTTGCAACTTGGGAAGAACATGCCAAATAATAATAGATATTATTAACGTCTGATACCTCTATGGAGACATTACAGTGTAGTATTAAGATCACCAGCTCAGGTCAGACCACCCGGATTTGAAACCTCACTCTGACATTTGTTAGCTCTGTGACCATGGGGATGTTTCTTAACCTCTCTGTGCCTTGGTTTCCTCATCAGCTAAGTGAGGATGAGGAAAGTGCCTATTTCATGACGTTGTTGTGAGGATTACATGTGTCAGTATCCAGAAAACACTTAGAACAATGCCTGGCATATATCAAGTGCTCAATAACTGTCAACTATTGTTATCATCATTATTATTATTTTAATCCTTACAATGACACTGCAAGGAATGCATGTTGAAATTAAAAACTAGCTTCAAAGAGGTTAAATAACTTGTCCAAGTCACACATGGTAAGTGATGGACTCAGAGTCCACGTACCAACCTCCACACCATGATGCCTCAGTGCAGAGAGAGGAATGACGAGTTGTCTGGGTCTGGCATCTCAAACCAGCATTCCTAACCCCAAAGCGTTTACCCAGGGCACTGGAGAGAGGGAAGTGGGTGGCGCCGGCTGTCAGAGTGAAGGCATCTATTTGGCTGCACAGTTAGCCAACTAGAAGATTGTAGGAGCAGAGAGAACTAGGGTGAGGGATACTACACTTGCTCCATCCATCCTTGCTGCTATAATCCAATGAGCTTCTTACAGTGGAGTTTTAGAAGCAGAGTAGCTCCATGTGACTACCAAAACCTGGTCTATCACAGTCTAAGGGAAAAGGTGGAAGGCCATAGTTTAAGGTTTAAAGCAAAAGACGCTCTTGATTGCTGTGGGTGACAACGTGCTAATGGTTTCTAATAATGTCCCAAATCTCCCTTAAGTGTTTGTCACGTGGGCTGTGATCAAAAGCCCTGCTCCCAGGGGACTCTGGTAGTACCCTTCTCTCCATCTGCCAGGTTCCATTTTCTCTAATTGCCTTGAGCACCTGGCCCTCCTTAAATGGAATTTACACCTATTAGAAGCAGTTTCCCATATACTATACGGATACCATCCTTGCTGTCTACTTTTGGTAAAAGAAATTCTTCCCCAAACTGAATAAGACTGAGAATTAAAATCCCCAGTACTAAAAATCTCTGTGTTTAAGATCACTGACAAAACCATCCTAGGTTTCTGCTGAAGTTCATTGTTTTACAAATTGAACAGGGCGCTTTTTTGGTAACCTACTATTTAGAAAACAAACAAACAATGAAACCCACATAAAACTATTTCAGAAATGCTACCACACAGAAAAGAAATCCTCTTGCCAAAATGCCACCATATGAAGAAGGCAATTGAAGAAAAGGGCACTTGTTGAAATACCACCACCATCATATTGAATTGGAAAGAAATTAATATCCTGCTTAACTCCATAAACCTTTTTTTCAATCACTCCTTATTTTAAAAAATGCAACCTATGTTTTAAAATTATATTTACCGAATGTCAACTTCCTTTATGTAAGGATAATAAAAAATTATTTGATCAGTGTTGGGTATCAGAAAAAATTGGGGTGCTAAATTGCAAAAATAGTCCAGAGATTACTGGGTTGGGTAACAGAAGACCTGTGTTCTAAACACGGGTGCTACGTTCATTATTTATTGCTGCATAACAAAATTACCCCAAAACTTAGTGGCTTGAAACAAAATCAATTATTATCTCTCATAATTTCCATGAGTCAGGAATTTGGTTCTGGCTCAGTTTTGCTCATGAGATTGTAGTTGATGTCCAGCAGGGCTGCAGGATTAACTCTCAAGAAGGCTCACTCACTTGGCTGTTGGCAGGAGGCCTCAGTTCTCCACATGGGCTTCCCCATGGACTGCCTGTATGTTCTCAACGTATGAGGACTGCCGCCCCCAGATGATTCAAGAGACTGAGGTGAAACCCACAGTGCCATCTGAGACCTCCACTGTGCCATTTACCAGACTCTATTGGTCACCCAGGCTGGCCATGATTCAATGTTGGAGGGACTACACAAGAGCATGAACACAAGGAGGCAAGAATCACTGGGGCCACCTTAGAGACTGGCCACCATGGGTGGCTCTAACACTAACCCGTTCCAAGAAACCTTCTGTTGGTGCCAAGTATTCCTTTCTTATTTTCCCATAACACCCGACTCCACTCACCACCCCACTAAACGCTTCTGCTTTCAGTTATACATAGAAATTTAGAGCCGAATAGCACTGTAGCAATCACCTATTCCAATTCCAAATGCCCCTTGGGATTAAATATAAAATGATATGTTTATGTGCTCCTCTACTAGATTCTAAGCTCCTTGAGGATGGGAACTATGTCTTATTTTTACGTATTCCCAGTGGCCAGCATAAAGCCTGTAATGTAGAAGTGCTCCATGAATGTCTACTGAAGTTTTACTTGTCTTGGATGAATTATTTTTGTTCTCTGGACCTCAGTTTTCTCACTTGTATCGGACTGGATGATTTTTAAGCCATTTGCCACTTGATCACGTGAAGAGCTTTTTCCTAGTGGAGTGTGGTCATGTGGCATGATAGCTCTTCACCAATTCCTGGAAGAATCTCCTTTTGGTTTGGGATAGAGAGAGTCTGCTGGCTATTGTACTGTGGAAGCAGAGACCCTCAGAAGACAGGGGTGGAATAAATCATCATCCAAGGGTTCAGTTTTTGAGCCAAGACTAATTCGAGAACACTTCCCAGGTGTGTTGTGGGAAGGGGAAAGAGGGATGACAATTCCAGACAAAGAGGCTCCCTCACTCTGTGAATTAATTTGATCGTTTCTCCCCTGCTAGAAAACCCTTTGGTTCCCTACTGCCAACAGAGCAAAACTCAGATTCCTTAATCTGCATCCACCTTCCTCTTCATGGACCCCTTGCTCCAGGCATGCTGCACGCTGGCTGTCCCCTGTCTAGAGCAGCAGTTTCTTTATCCATGGTAATCCTCTACTCCGATGGAGCCTCTGTCAAACAAACTCTAGGCCGACACTCTCCAAAGATCTCTCAAACTAAGTGTAAGTTCTTTGGGAAGTTGTATTCCCAAAAGACACTTGAAATTAAAACTATATTAAGATGCATTAAAAAATTATGCCATATAATTTTTCCTAAAATATTTCATCTCATAGGGAGTGGGAAATAGACTATAAATTAATTAATTGTGTCTTCTCAGGGTTTTATTTGATGTACCAAATCATGCTAGGGAAAAATTTGAGCCCAGGGAAAAGAAAGATCTGGAGGTGACCTTCCGTAACAGTGGGCTTGTAGCATACGCAGAGGCAGGTAGCCCTGTAAACAGCCCCACTACACCGTCAATCTCACATATCACAGTCTCCACTGCTTTGTAGCATACAGCCTCTGTATTGGGAGCTTCATAAAAATGAGTTCACTTAAACTTATCCAATAAGCCTCTTTCACTGTTAAAATATGGCCCATAAGGGGGAACATGCTGATGTGGCTTTTCCTCCAGGCACTTGTCTAATGTGGTTTCAAGCAGGTGGTGTTTTCCCAGGTTCCCTCCTTTGGAAAGTGTTGTGAGGACTTTTCTGAGAGCAGTCAATCACCCAGGACGTACAGACAAGCCCATGCTTACCAAGTTACTCCTAAGTACACTGACTTCATTATTTGCTCATAATGTGAACAGGTATTTATTTAATGTCTCTCTTTGTATAGAGATTATCAGTTGGCCTGTGGGCCTTTCATCTCTCTGTCTACATTATTGTTGTCTGTTCCTTAAAAAGGAGGGTTACAGCTTAATGGTGGCAGCGTATAATCTCACATAAAGGTGCTGGGGAAGGGCAGGAGGATGCAGAGTAGGAGGTGACAGAAATTGCAGGGAAAGCCTGTGGATCTAACCTAGCCAGTCCGGATTAACCCACATCCTGCAAGGCAGCAGGCTGGATGCAACATTACGTAACCCCGACCACGTTGTACACAGCAGTTTTCCAGAGCTTTCACGTCTTCCATCTCATTTTACCTTTGCAATTGCCTGGTTAGATAGGCATTATTATCCCTGCTTTACAGATTGGAAGAGCCAAGGCTCAGGGTGTGATGAGGGTCTTAGTCACACTGGAACTTAGTGGCAAAATCACTTATTCCCAATGGTGCTGGACTGCGGGGCCAGCTCTAGGGAGAGTATGAAGTTGGCAAGGTTGTCCAGATCAGGCCTAGTCTCTAGATCTCAGGACGAACTCTAACAGGGGTAAATATCCGTATCGCTAGCCTACTTTAGGGTCAGGTGCCTTGAGAGGCCCATAGCGCTTCTCCAATAGTGGCACTTTCCAGAGCAACCAGTGAGTGTAAGAGAGAATGTGGGTCTCTCTCTTGGGCAGTTTCCCTTGAAACCTTGTTTTCCCCACTGTATTGCTGATGATAAACGGGGCCGAGCCTGAGGCAGATGTCTGCCCTCCATTCCTACAGAAACCCCTGTCCCGCCTCCCTTGGTTGGGCTCTCCCAGACCTCCCTCACTGACATGATTTACTGCCCTCATTAAATGGGACGCTTAGCCAAATTCAATGGATTTCGTGTCTTGCCCACAAGGAAATCCCCTTAGGAAGCAAGCTGACATGGTGTCTGAAAGAAGAAAGAAACTGCAAATGAAAGCCATTAGCCCAAAGAGAAACTCTGCAGTTTCTCCTTCCAGGCCTTCTCTTGACTTTGAGCTGGGCCAAGACCCAAAGGCATTTCTTTTTAATTTAATTATCTTCAGGGAACCATAGCTCAAAGCAGGCACAAACATGTCTGCCCTACACGGCAGGTACACCACTTCTTGTGTGATGGCTGGGGCTTCTGGGGGTTGGAGGTCTTGTGGGTGACATCAACTCTCTTCCCACAAACAAACAGACCCTTTCAGAAAGCCAGGCGGAGCCACCATGTGGGGCAGAAGCAGACTCTCCGTGTTACCTGCTTGTTCTGTCAGGAGACCATAAGGTAGAAGAAAAGGCGAAAGGGATGCTGCCGGCTCGGCGGGGCCAACAGAGATTGGCAGCTGGATTAAGCCTCTGTCTGCCTGCAAGGAGTTGGGCACTTTGATGACAGATTATTTCACCCTGCAGCAAATGAAGAGAGCTTTTGTCAACATCATCTGTTGGGGAGCAGGGTGGCTCACTCTTCAGTTGCTTCCAAGGACTGCTTTGTCATGGACTTCTCTTGCTATTCAGAATTTACTAAACATTGGCTTCTTGGGCTAAACTCTTTCATGCCAGTGAAAGGTGGGTGATAAAAATGCATTTCTCTCTCTCCCAGTCACTCACCATCATTTTTTTCCTGAATCTATCCCCTTCACTCCAACACAATTGAATAAACATGCCACAGTCTCTTAAGACTTGTTAGGCAGAAAAAAGGGTCCTGGATTCTGGTTTTGTCTCTGCCAGGTGTTCATAACTGTGTGTGTAGGGCAGGGACGCCTCCCTGCCTTACTCACTCCTTCGTTGGTTTCCTCATCTAAAAAGTGAGGCTATTCACAGATTTCACTCCTGGGCATATTTCTGAGGGTATGTGATGAGGGAAATTGCTTAGAGCTCTTCAGAAGACAGAAGCTTTTACTCACTCGTACACAGTACTTGTGTGAGTTTAGAGGTTAGTTAGAGGTCTTTGGAGTGATAGAAGGCTGCAACTTTTATGAATAATTTGACAGAGGTCTGATGCTCTTCTTGAGCTCTCCCTGGGCAAAGGCCGCTGACTGTGGATCAGCTCTTGGATTTGTAAGCATGTGGGGCCGGAGGAGAGCATCCAACATGCTGAGCCTCCCAGGACAGGCACAGAAGGAAGTGGGCAGCAGTGGCCACCAGCCCATGTTCCAGAGGAGCCTGAGCTGGGTGTCATTACTGTCCCAGAGCTGGAAAGGATGCTCCAGACGCAGATACTGCAAGGTTGTGCTCAATCCCAGGGTCCCCCTGCTAAGCCACAGACCCCCTCCACCCTCTCAGGATGCCTTTTGCAGTGAACATTTGCAAACGCTAGATGTAAAGTTGAGATGGTCTGTGTTCTTAATCCCGAAAAAAGGAAAGCTTCATGGGTAGTTTAGAACCTTAAAAAGAACATGAATACCTTTTGCTGAACACAGCAACTTTCTCAGAGCAGCAGAAAGGGAGAGGCTGTTACTAAATTGGTTCTCTGCACAGCCCGTGGGCATCCTCGGGGAGCACAGGGTTGGCCCGCATGTATTCCTATAAACATACTTGATGTGCTCCAGGCTCAAAAACCCAAATCCACACCCTCCCACTCAGTGCCGCTCCTTTCTCTTTCTTTGTTCTCCCCTTCCAAGCCAAACTTCTTGAAGAGAGGTCTACACTCTGTCCTCACTAACACGACTCACTCCTGAGCCTCCGGTACTCTGGCTTTCCACTTGCCCCTGAAAATGCTCTTCCACAAGCTACTGACCACCTCTTAATTGTCCACTCCAGGGGCTGTTCAGTCCTGCTCAAAGCCCTCTCTTCCCAGGGCTCCTGCCACACCGCACCCTCTACTCTTCTGAATCTCCTTTTAGTTCCTGGTTCTTGCTTCTTGGATTCCTTCACTGACTCTATACCCTGTACCCCTTAAATATTTGCTTTCCTCTGGGTTCTGGTCTTGGTCTTCTTGGTTTTCCTCATTCTTCATATTTTTAGTGAATATTTGTCATTTTTAAAAATGGTTGACAAGCCCCCCTGAACGGAGAATTCTTCAGAGAATTCTCCACCTTAAGAGTTTAAGTGGAAAGCAGACAGAGTCTAGGTGCTCACTTTCCCACCTTCCCTTGAAGTGCAGGCATGTGACCTGGGCTCTAGCAAACAGATACACCTGAAACCTGCCTTTGAGTGGGAAGCCAGTCTCAAAAAGTCACGCACTGAGGGGCTCCATTCTGGCGAGGATAGGTGCTGCCATGTCCAGGTTCTGGAAGTAGTGCCCAGTGTCCAGAAGTACTAGCTGTGGTTTCCATGCCCTGCGTTGCTACGGTCAGTGTGAGGACCACCCCCTGCTTTCCACCAGGATCCGTGTCTTGAGTAACAGCATCGCATCATCACATCTACAGGACTTGCTGTCTTTAACCCCAAGTCGCTGACTGACCCTCCTAAATAGCTCTTGATTTTGTCTCCTCCTGTGTCCCAGGCACCACTACGTTAGATTAGGATCTCGCTTGCACTATTGAAACAGCCTCCTAATGAGTTTCCCTGTCTCTTGCCTTTCGATCTCATTTGCACGGCTGTCAGAGTGGTCTTTCCCAAATGTGAAATTGACTTTGTTGTTCCTACGTTTAAAACCTTCCAGTAGCTCCCCATTGCTTTCAGGATAAAATCTGGATCCTTTAACATGACACTCGGGTTCCATCTCCCACTACTACCCGCCCCCACCAGACACACACCATGCTCCGGCCATATCTAACTGCCTGTGTTTCCTGCACATGCCACCCTGATCCATAGCTCTAGACCTTTGCCCACTAAGGTCCTGGAGATCCCTGCCTGCTCCAGTCTCACCCACCCGCCAGCAGGATAACAGAACCAGAGTGCCTCTGATTCTGACCGAGAGCCAAGCCTGCTGGTTCATTGGAAGGTCCTCACCTTAAGAAAATGGAGATGCCTGCTTCCCTGTGTCCAGGGTCTCTGGAATAAACAGAACCCTAGGAGAACAACAAATAAACAGAACCCTCATTCATTTATTTCTCCAGCCCATATTTATTGAATAACCACTCGGTGTTAGGTACTGAGCTAGGTGTTGGGACTAAGCAGTAGACAGTCATCGTTCATCTTCATGGAGCACAGAACCAGCTGAACTCACACTGTCTGAGGCTAGCCTGCTTATCTGGACTTCTGCACTGTCTTCTGAATTCCACTCCAGTTCCCAGCTCCACCACTGCCCCCACTGGCCAGCTCCCACCTCCTCTCCTCTCCTCTCACAGAGGGTTGCATTCTAATTGCCGTGTCCTTTTCTCCACCCAGCTTGATCTCCTTGATCTCTTTCATCCATCCATCACAAAGGACTGGTTCCTCCTAAGTCCCCGGTGCTGTGCCTGACTCCATTCCTTGAATCAGATACCTTGATTATTAATGCCAGTCCAGGTTGGACTTGAGTTGGCCACACTCAATAACCTTGTGAATTTAACTTTTAACTCTTCTGTAGAGGAAAGTATTTCCTTTGATCACCATCCTTGTCAACCTCCCATCCATACACCACTCTTCACTTTCTTCTCTCCCCATTGGGTCTCTGCAAGTCTTGCCATTTAAACTGTCCTCTTCCCCCATGATTTTCCATGTCTAGCAAATGTTTACTCTTCCTTCAGACTGAGCAAAGGTCACCTCATCTGGGAAGTCCTCATCCCACCCCTACCTTTCCCACACATTATCTTCCTGATATGCTGTATTTTTATAAGCACTTTCCCAATTCTACTATAATTCTGTCTTCCCCACAAAGCTGAGACTACATCTTTTTTTAAAAATATTTATTTATTTTTCTTTATTTATTTTCTTGGCTGCATCAGGTCTGAGTTGTGGCATACGGGATCTTTGTTGCGGTGCTCAGGTTTCTCTCTAGTTGTGGCACACGAACTCAGTAGTTGTGGCGCGAGGGCTTAGGTGCCCTGCAGCATGTGGGATCTTAGTTCCCCGACCAGGGATCGAACCTGCGTCCCCTGCATTAGAAGGCGGATTCTTTACCACTGGACCACCAGGGAAGTCCCCGAGACTACGTCTTAAAGCATTATTGTATCCCCTGTTCCTGACCCACCATATGACCTAAAGTAGAATATAATATACATATAAATAAAGTAAATGCAAGGAGGAAATCCAAATCTCACACTGAATTCAAAGCTATAAAATTAGATCACTTTTCCAATGTTCCCCTTTCTTTTGGTGGCACATATGTTTATGCAAGGAGTGAGATGAGCAAATGACAATGCTGGTCTTCTAGTTCTAAAAAGAATCCATCTTCTGTTTTTTTCTCCTCCTTTTACTCTGTGGCAAATGTTTAACAACTGGTTCGCTGGCAGAAAGCCCTGTTTAGTAGTGTTTGCCAGTCTCCAGGGTGTAAATACTCTCACCATGGCTGATTTCAAGCTATACCAACACGATGGTTCTGAATGTGGACTGGGGGAAGACGTGCACAGTGACTCTTGGGAGCCAGTAGGAGCCAGCTCCTGGGCACCATTGCCTTCCTTCACTCTTCACAGCGAATTAGACCAAGTCCAGCTCATCCTTGCATAATTCTCAGCATCCCAGCTCTTCTTCAGCACTTCATGCCTGACCACATCTGCCCTTCCTTCCGTATCCCACCTTTCTTCCAGAGGAGTCTACCTTTCCGGTGTTATAGTTTTTCATTGCATTAGTTTCCTGTGGCTGCTGTAATAAATTGCCGCAGACTTGGGGGCTTAAAACAATACAAATGTATTCTCTTGTGTTCTGGAGGCCAGAGGTCTGAAATGAGTTTCACTGGTCCAAAATCAGGGTGTTGGCAGGGCCGTGCTTCGTCTGGAGTCTCTAAGGAAGAATCTGTTCCTTGCCTCTTTCAGGTTCTGGTGACTGTCGGCATTGTCTTGGGGCTGCATCACTCCGATCACTGCCCATGTGGTCACATTACCTTCTCCTCTTCTGTCTGTGTCAAATATCTCCCTGCCTCTCATATGGACACTTGTGATTGCATTTAGGGCCCTTCTAGATAATCCAGGATAATGTCCCTATCTCGTGGTCCTTAACTTAATCACATCTACAAAGACACTTTTTCCTATAAGGCAGCATTAATGGGTTCCAGAGATCTTTGGGGGCCGTTATTCAGCCTACTGCATTCATTATTTTTATAATAATGATTGTCATACTGAGTAAGTCAAACAGAGAAAGACAAATATCATATGATATTGCTTATACGTGGAATCTAAAAAAAGTGGTACAAATGAACTTATTTACAAAACAGAAATAGAGTCACAGATGTAGAAAACAAACTTACGGTTACCAAAAGGGAATGGGGGGTAAGGGATAAATTGGGAGACTGGGATTGACATATACACACTACTATATATAAAATAGATAACTAATAAGAACCTACTGCATAGCACAGGGAACTCTACTCAATACTCTTTAATGACCTATATGGGAAAAAAAAAGAGTGGATATATGTATAACTGATTTACTTTGCTGTACAGCGAAAACTAACACAACATTGTAAATCAACTATACTCCAATAAAAATTAATAAAAAAAGATAAATAAATAAAAATAATGGCTTTCCCCATTAGAGTTGCCATAGCCCTAACTCAGCCAGAATGGAGAATAAGCACTGTCTTTTGCCCTCGCCAGTGCGCTGGTGTGTTCTCCTGTGCTTTCCTCCGCTCGCCTGGCTTTTTCCAGTCTGTTTGGCTTACCTCTGGTGATCTCTCAGCCATTAATAATCCTAATTTCCTGTTGGCAGTCTTTTGACTCATAGTAAGTAGAAGGTTTGTTTTCCAAAGAAAAACACACATGGAGTTATTTTAATGGCTAAATAACCCACTAGATATTAGCTTGTGAGTGTGCTGTGCTCTAAAGTGGTGTGTGTGTGTGTGTGTGTGTGTGTGTGTGTGTGCATGCACGCATGTGTCTTGACTATGTGTTGCATCAGAACAGTTCTACAGGATGCGGAAAAGATAAAGACATGGGCCAATCAACCCCAAGGGAATGCTGATAATAAACTCATCATAAATTATGTCAGGAACATATCTCCCTGGGGACCAGTTATAATGGCCTCATAGGATGCTCCTTCATAAATGTTCATGTACCTGGAAGCACATCGCTATCCCCAAATGTAGAAAATTTTGGAAATATGGGAATAAAAAAAACCAATCATAGCCTAACCTAACCACTACTGGCATGTTGGTGCCAATAAAGCTGTGATGAGCATCTTTCTGCAAATTGCTTTTCCATATTTAAGGTTATTTCTTTATATCCATGAATTCCCAGAATGACTGGGTCCAGTTGAAGATGGTTAAAAATACTTCATATCACTTCTGGGTTCCAGTGGCTCCATACCATTTTCAGCCCAGAGATCGAGGCCTCCTGAGATCAGCCCACCTCTCCCTGCCCAAGCTCCCTGCACTTTATTCCCCCATAAGAACCAGCCACGACAGCCAGGCTCATTTTCTACTGCCTCCTCCATGCTGCCTGTCTGTCCTTTTGCTCTGGTGTAGCTTCTTGGGTTCTTCGAATGCCCAGTCTTCTCAGATTGCCCATCCCTTGCCTCTCCTTCAAGGCCCAGTTCAAGTCCCCTCTGGAGAAAACCCTTCTTTTAAAAGGCTGTCACTGGACTTTCATGGTGGTACAGTGGTTAAGATTCCACGCTTCCACTGTAGGGGGCACGGGTTCTATCCCTGGTCGAGGAACTGGGATCCCGTATGCCACGCGGTGCATCCACATGTCGGGTCAGTGTCATGCAGGGAAAAGAGGATCTGATTTGGAGTCAGAGTCTCTGGGTTCATGTCCATGAGATCCCTGAGATAAAAGTCCTTCCGGGAACTCAGTTTCCTCTGCTCATAAAATAAGAGTTATGATCCTGGCTCAGAGTTTGTCCAACGTTGTCATAAATATGTAAAATAATGAATAGGAAAATGTTTTTTTGTTTGTTTGTTTGTTTTTGCGGTACACGGGCCTCTCCCGTTGCAGAGCACAGGCTCCGGACGCGCAGGCTCAGCGGCCATGGCTCACGGGCCCAGCCGTTCCGCGACATGTGGGATTTTCCCGGACCAGGGCACGAACCCGTGTCCCCTGCATCTGCAGGCGGATGCTCAGTCACTGCACCACCAGGAAAGCCCCCAGGAAAGTGTTTTAAAAGCTTCATAAACACAGGGCTATAATGTTATTTCTGCCTTCACCAATTCTCCTTTCATCCTTATGGTCTATACAACATAATTAATAGCACTTGATAGACTGACCTATTTATTCTTCAATAGCATCACATACCTGGAACTATGTTCTTGCCTGTTATAATGTTGTATAGGAAGCTGGCTTGTTCACTGTAGCCTGTGCGTGTGTCTCAGCCCTCCAGCTAGATTGGGATGTACAGGTGTAGAAATAGTGCCTTATGCGTCTTTTGTTCCCCATGACGCCTAGCACAATACTGAACACAACGAAGGTGCTGAATGAACACTTGACCAGACGCTTATGTAGCCTTACCACTGTGCCTGCCAGCTTATATTCTTCTTAAAAAGTTTAACTTATCATTAAGTTTCAAATTGCAAGGTGATCTGCATTAGCCACAGGGCATTGTGTACATCTCAAAAACATGTTACTGGGTCCTTCAGCAAAGAAGTAGTGGGGATGGTGCTGGTAGATTTGTACTAATCTCTCACTAGGCTTCCAAAGCCATCAGAAAAGAACATGCTTGGATCGAAGTTTTGGTCAATGTTCCTTCGTGGTTCGCCTTTTTATCACCCTTCCCCTAGTACTTTTTTTTAAAAAATACAAATCTTGAATAAAGTAAAAGGAAACAAACCCGGTTAATGTCATTTTCAACGTGGACGTTTCAACAGAGAAAAGATCCAAAATTTCTAAAATCAGAATTTTTTTAAAAAATTTATTTTTTTATTTTATTTTATTTTTGGCTGCGTTGGGTCTTCATTGCTGATCTCGGGCTTTCTCTAGTTGCAGCGAGCGGGGGCTACTCTTCCTTGCGGTGCGCGGGCTTCTCATTGTGGTGGCTTCTCTTGTTGTGGAGCACGGGCTCTAGGCACGTGGGCTTCAGTAGTTGTGGCTCACGGGTTCTAGAGCACGGGCTCAGTAGCTGTGGCACACGGGCTCAGTTGCTCTGCAGCATGTGGGATCTTCCTGGACCAGGGATCGAACCCGTGTCTCCTGCATTGGCAGGCGGATTCTTAACCACTGCGCCACCAGGGAAGTCCCTAAAATCAGAGTTTTAACAGTGACTAGGAAACTATGTGGTATAGGTTGAGCACTTTTTAAGAAAATCCAGTTTCTAGAAACCCAAATTTATAAAATTGAAATTAGGAAGCAAATTTCACAGGAGTCTTTTACTAGGAAATTCCTCATTCTTGTATCACTCTTGAGTCAATTAAAATGGACTTAAGGTAAAAATGTTTAATTTTCACTCTCCAATCAGGACCACAAGTATTGAGTAAAGTGAATTGCATCCATATAAATTTAATAATTTTATATTCATCAAAATCTTCATTCTTGATATATTTACTTGCTCAGTGAGTCATTTGCTTAAAGATGATCTTGATTTTTCACTTTTCCTGCTTTGGCTGAAATGTTTCAGCTTAAAGTTATGTGATAAATGGGGATTTTCTTATCTTAAGATGAGACACCAGAATTGATCTCTTTGAAGGAATTTGTACTCCAATTGAGCAAAGATGATTCTTTCAATGCTGCTTTGATACTTGGCATTGAACCAAGAAATCTAAAATTAGCTGCCTTCAGAATCCAGGTGTGGACTAAGTGGAAGCAATTCAGTTTGCCCCAGGAACTCACAGAAATTGCTGAAACAGTAAATAGAGGTCTGGTCAAACTGCTTCCTTCACTAAAGCCAACTTTTCAGGACTGCCTCTTTCTGCAAGGAACAGAAAGCTACCGTAATTCAGAGCTGAAAGGGACCAGAGAGGGCATCTTGTATAAACACTTCAGGTCAGCGGAATGAAGTAACTGGCCTTTCTGAGCCTGTTTCCACAATGCCAAATGGGGTCATACTACTTGCCTGCCCACCTCTCAAAGGTACTGTGAGGATTAAGTGATTGGGCTTTTTCCATAAAAAGAATGAAATAATTGCATTTGCAGCAACATGGATGGGCCTAGAGATTATCATATTAAGTGAAGTAAGTCAGAAAGAGAAAGACAAATACCATGTGATATCACTTATATGTGGAATGTAAAATATAGCACACACTATTATTCAACATAGTTTCGGAAGTCCTAGCCACAGCAATCGGTGAAGAAAAAGAAATAAAAGGAAGCCAAATTGGAAAAGAAGAAGTAAAACTGTCACTGTTTGCAGATGACATGATACTATATATAGATAATCCTAAAGATGCCACCAGAAAACTACTAGAGATCAGTGAATTTGGTAAAGCTGCAGGATACAAAATTAATGCACAGAAATCTCTTGCATTCCTATACACTAAGAATGAAAGATCAGAAAGAGAAATTAAGGAAACAACCCCATTCACCATTGCATGAAATAAATGGTGAAAAGAATAAAATACCTAGGAATAAACCTACCTAAGGAGGTAAAAGACCTGTACTCAGAAAACTATAAGACACTGATGAAAGAAATCAAAGATGACATAAACAGATGGAGAGATATACCATGTTCTTTGATTGGACAAATCAATATTGTGAAAATGACTATACTACCCAACGCGATCTACAGATTCAATGCAATCTCTATCAAATTACCAATGGCATGTTTTACAGAAGTAGGACAAAAAAATCTTAAAATTTGTGTGGAGACAAAAAAGATCCCGAATAGCCAAAGCAATCTTGAGGGAAAAAAATGGAGCTGGAGGAATCAGACTCCCTGACTTCAGACTATACTACAAAACTACAGTAATCAAGACAATATGGTACTGGCACAAAAACAGAAATATAGATCAATGGAACAGGATAGAAAGCCCAGAGATAAACCCACGTACCTATGGTCAACTAATCTATGACAAAGGAGGTAAGGATATACAGTGGAAGAAAGACAGCCCTTCAATAAATGGTGCTGGGAAACCTGGACAGCTACATGTAAAAGAATGAAATTAGAACACTCCCTAACACCATACACAAAAATAAACTCAAAATGGATTAAAGACCTAAATGTAAGACTGAACACTATAAAATTCTTAGAGGACAACATAGGAAGAAGACATAAATCACAGCAAGATCTTTTTTGACCCACCTCCTAGAGTAATGGAAATAAAAACAAACAAATGGGACCTAATGAAGCTTAAAAGCTTTTGCACAGCAAAGGAAACTATAAACAAGATGAAAAGACAACCCTCAGAATGGGAGAAAATATTTGCAAATGAATCAACAGACAATGGATTAATCTCCAAAATATATAAACAGCTCATGAAGCTCAATATTAAAAAAACAAACAACCCAATCAAAAAGTGGACAGAAGACCTAAATAGACATTTCTCCAAAGAAGACATACAGATGGCCAAGAGGCACATGAAAAGCTGCTCAACATCACTAATTATTAGAGAAATGCAAATCAAAACTACAATGAGGTATCACCTCACACCAGTTAGAATGGGCATCGTCAGAAAATCTACAAACAACAAATGCTTGAGAAGGTGTGGAGAAAAGGGAACCCTCTTGCACTGTTGGTGGGAATGTAAATTGATACAGCCACTATGGAGAACAGTATGGAAGTTCCTTAAGAAACTAAAAATAGAGTTACCATATGGCCCAGCAATCCCACTACTGGGCATATACCCAGAGAAAACCATAATTCAAAAAGACACATGCACCCCAGTGTTCACTGCAGCACTATTTACAATAGCCAGGTCATGGAAGCAACCTAAATGCCCATGGACAGATGAATGGGTAAAGAAGAAGTGGTACATATATACAATGGAATATTACTCAGCCATAAAAAGGAACGAAATTGGGTCACATGTAGAGACGTGGATAGACCTAGAGACTGTCATACAGAGTGAGGTAAGTCAGAAAGAGAAAAACAAATATCGTATATTAATGCATATATGTGGAATCTAGAAAAATGGTACAGATGAACCAGTTTGCAAGGCAGAAATAGAGACACAGATGTAGAGAATAAATGTATGGACACCACAGGGGGAAAGTGGCAGGGGTGGTAGTGGTGGTGGGATGAATTGGGAGATTGGGATTGACATATATACACTAATATGTATAAAATGGATGACTAATAAAATAAATAAAATAGAAAAATACAAAAAAAAATATGGCACAAATGAACTTTCCTATGAAAGAGAAACAGACTCACAGACATAGAGAACAAATTCGTGGTTGCCAAGGGGGAGGAGGGGTGGGAGAGGGATGGACTGGGGTTTGGGGATTAGCAGATGTAAACTATTATGTATAGAATGGATAAACAACAAGGTCCTACTGTATTGCACAGGGAATTATATTCAATACCCTGTGATAAAGCATAATGGAAAGGAATACGGAAAAAAATGTATAGTACATATAACTGAATCACTTTGCTGTACAGCAGAAATTAACACATTATAAATCAACTATACTTCAATAATATAAATTAAAAATTTTTTTAAGTGAATGGCTTTTTAAACTGTAAGCATAAGGCGTTATTCTTTTCTACATTCACTTTGGTGTTTCTAAATCATGGCTACACATTCTTTTTTTTTTTGGCGGTACGCGGGCTTCTCACTGTTTGTGGTCTCTCCTGTTGCGGAGCACAGGCTCCGGACGCGCAGGCTCAGCGGCCACGGCTCACGGGCCCAGCCACTCCGCGGCATGTGGGATCTTCCCGGACCGGGGCACGAACCTGCGTCCCCTGCATTGGCAGGCGGACTCTCAACCACTCTGCCACCAGGGAAGCCCTGGCTACACATTCTTTAACACTCCTTCCATCCAGAAATCCCCTCCCTTTGACTATAGGCAGCCAGCCTCAAAGACTTTCTTGTAACCAATAGAAGCAGCCCACTTCTGAGTGCAGGTCAGAAAAGGCAATTCAGCTTCTGCCTGGTTCTCTTGGGATGCTCACTGTGGAAGAAGCCGGGCACCATGTTTGAAGTTCAACTACCCTGAGATGCCATGCTGTAGGGAAGCCACCTGGAGAGGCCAAGTGCAGGCCCTCTGTCAGCAGCCCTCATCTTCAAGTCTCACCCAGGCCAGGCACCAGACATGTGAGTGAATGAGCCTTCGGAAGACACTAGCCTCCAACCACTGAGATATCTCAGATTCTGAACTTCCCAGTTGATGTCCCAGATATCATGGCACAGAGATGAGCCTCTGTCCTTTCTGAATCCCTGACCCATAGAATCCACGAGCATAACAAAATGGTTATTTTTTGGCTACTAAATTTGTGCTGTTTGTTATGCAGCACTGGTAATGGTAACAGTCACACTGCAACCGCAGGAACAACACCAAGCCCTGTACTTGCTCTGTGCCGGGCACAGTGGCAAGCAGCTCACATATGGACTTGACTACATCCTGACCACAGCTCAGTGAGGAAGTCATGATTTTCCATCTCACACTGAAGAAACTGATGATCAGAGGGGCTAATGATTCACTCAGGTTCCACAGGGACTAAGTGGCAGGGCCAGGACTGACATCTGGGTCTGGTCTGACCACAAAACCCACCCCTAGGCTACAGCTGAGTCCTCCCGTGTAGTGGGTGATAGCCGACTGTCAACGCACACCTCTCCCTGATGCCCAATGTGTTTGGTTCCTCTAGTTCCTCTCTTTTCCTATTTGCCACTTACAATCCCCTTCTTTCAAGAGCTGGAATGAAACCTCCTTCTATGTCTGACGTGGTCAACTTTCAAGCTGGCCTGGTACCACCAGGGAGGTTTTCAGACCGTGAGGCCACTTTGCCCATCCCTAAGGCTGAACCAACCACGAGGCTTTACCTCACAAGCCCTGCTTTGCCTCACAGGCCAAGCCCGTCAGATCTAGTTTTCTCCTGAGCTGTGGGGAGAAAATAACAAATAATTCACAGAACAACTCACTCATACATTCTAATCTCAAAAATATGCTGGGTGACCAATTTGTTCTTGGCCCCCAGAGCCATTAGCACACGTGTGACAAATTATCCAGAAGGTTCTCCACACATTGGTGATCTCAACCCACTCTTGTGGGCTGCCAGCCTCCAGACTGCTCCTACATGAGGGTGTGTAGCTCAGGCTGCCGCCCTGGCAGGGCCTTCCATATCTGGAAGGGAAAATCCACGCCAGCATTGGTCCTGGTACCCACAGATCCCCTGGAGCTGTAGGTCCACCCAGGGGTCCACATAAAAGCATGCGCCTTTGAATGTCTTCAGGAACAGCGCTCAGAATGCACCTCTTTGCCTTGCACCTAAAGATCTACTTTGGCTGTTCTCTTGTATTCTCTCCGCAGTAGCACCTGCAAGCTTAGTTCGTCCAATCCCCACCAAGCCCAAACCTCAGGCACCTCTTGCTGGCAAGAGGCCACCTTCAAAGGCAGACGTGAAAGAAGGTAGGCACTAAGTCTCCCACTTAAAGCTGTCACTACCACAGAATGTGAAGGGAGCTGGCTCCTCGTTCTAGCAGTGAAATCCCTCGTAGAGCCCCTGTCTCATCCTGTCACGTGACTGCAGTGCTCCAGAAAGGGCTCTGACTAACCAGCCAGCACCTCTGGGCTTGGAATTGCCCCACAGCTCATCTGTGAGGAGCTGGGAGGGTTCTCCTTCCAATTCAAGTTGGCACTGAGCTCCTACCACGTGCTGGGCATTGGAAATACTAAGATGCATGAGCCAATTCCTGACCTCACTTGCAGATGAAGACATTCGTTCTCAGTCTTGACTTCCATGTATACCATCAGGTGTCAATCAGTTGTGACAAGTCACTTACTATCAATAACAGGACGCATCAAAGATTTGAAATAAGAGTGGATGCGTGATTATACGCACAATATTGTTGCTTAGTGAGGGGGTTATGATCTTCCCATCTCACAGTGAGGAAACTCGTTCTGACACAGGAGAAGGGGCTGGAGAGAGGCAGTCTGAGCTCTGTGGGAAGCACACGGTGAATGTCACGCTTGCGAGCATCATCTGTCTTGCACCTTGAGGGAAAAGGCTGAGAACTGCTGTGAGCCCAGCGAAGGCAGGGTGTGGGCTACGCACAGAACCACAATTCATACAACCAGCAAAGGGGCTTCCTCTGCTGTTCCCCACACAGAAGGGACTAGCCAGCGGTAGGCTGCCTTTCAAGAAGCCAACAAAGCAGAAGGAACGGTTGTCTTTTGACTCTGGCAAGATTTTGCTCATTTGTTGTTTGTTTAGGAAAAGAACGGTGTACCAGTTCTAGCTGTGGCAATGTCTGGCACTGTGAGCGTCCCCTCTGTAGCTGATATCTCCCAGGGGACCCATGATGAATCACATGGTGCGCCGTGCTAAGTTAATCTCTTCAATAACGTTAATAGTAACGTTATTTATTTCTACGGTGCTGTAAACTTACAGAACATGTCACATTCACCAGCAGTGGTAGGTTCAACTTTAAGAGCCTTTGGAGTGGGTCTTACCGCCACCTCCACGTGAAGAAATAACCTCAGAGAGGCCCTGGTGCACACCAGGTGAGTGACAGAGCTGGGATTTAAATCCAGATCTTCTGTTTCCAAACTGTATTTCTTGCATTAAACCCACGTGTGTTACACCCCGCCTCGTGAAGGTGAGGGACAAAGACGTGGCTACATCTTCAGTGGTGGCGTCTAAAGGGAACGGAGGCGGTCTCATGTTGTTGGATAAATGTCTCACTGGCTCACGGAAGCCTGTTTCTCGGTAGTGGTGATACATCTCTCTGTTTAGTCTGTCTTCTTGGCCACCCTCCTGCAGAATTTCCTCTGCTTTCAATACACACATACCTCCCACCACACACATACCCAGGACTATTCCAGAACTGGCAGGGGGCAATGCTTCCACTTAGAGCTTTGGTAAGCAACCCAAACCGGTGATGGCCTGAGAGCCCACAGGTCTTACTTCCTGCTATTGGAAGACCGGAACACCTACCAGTTGCCATGGTCGCCACTGAGCTGGCATTGGGCTCTTACGCATGTAGACTTAAGTCACTTACTGCGACTTAAATCACAGGAAATCTTGCAGAGAAGAGGGAGTAAAAAATTCTCCCCCAGATTTGCCCCTCTCTCCCAACACACACACACACACACACACACACACACACACACACACACTCCCCTGTCCTACACACATGGATCAGGCATTGGCTCTGTGACTAAGGTGCTCCACTCAGGGGAGAACGTGGTGCCCAAACTGTGACATGGGCACTGCTCATCAAATGCCATTTAAAGCCAAGGACTTTTCACCCCTCATTCAAAGTGTTTCTCAGGCTTCCCTGGTGGCACAGTGGTTGAGAGTCTGCCTGCCGATGCAGGGGACGCGGGTTCGTGCCCCAGTCCGGGAAGATCCCACATGCCGCGGAGTGGCTGGGCCCGTGAGCCATGGCCGCTGACTCTGCGCATCTGGAGCCTGTGCTCCGCAACGGAGAGGCCACAACAGTGGGAGGCCCACGTACCAAAAAAAAAAAAAAAAATGGGGCAAAGTTTTTCTCAAAGTGCTTATTGAACTTCAAACTGAATGGCCACTTAAAGGGTGATTGCAGCCCTCCCACTGTCAAAAAAATGAAACTTCTGGTTTTGTTAATGCTGAGTCTTGGCTCAAGGTTTGAAGGCTGCATGGACTCCTGCCCCGTACGTGCATACATTTGGAGAACGGCTCAGCTGGCCTTCCAGGAAAAACACGCTCGCGTCCTGCTGTATTCCTTCAGCTTTGGTCTTGTCAACACAGGGATCATTGAGAGCCTAACCCTAAAGCTTTGGACCCCTTTGTTCTCTGAACATGAAGGGCAAGATGCAGAGCAATCACGTGACAAAGAGTGAAACTATGGTTGTCGGTGGGGATACCTGCCATTTCTAGAACACTTCATCCTTCCGGAGGGCTTGCATGATATCATTTGACCCACACAGCACATCTCAGAGGTGAAATTGAGCCAGACTTTTTAATCACCGTTATGTGGATGAAGCAGCAGAAATTTATAAATGTATAAAGAGATACAGGGTGAAAGTGTGTGTGTGTCGGGGGGTATACATACGCACATGCACACGCTCAGAAAGGAGGAAACATCTCATCATTTAAAACTACCTAAGACCCCCCCCCAAAAAAACCCACAAAAATGACCTAAGATGACATCTGATGATAGGGGCTTTTGTGTCATTTTAATTTTCTGTTTATTATTCCATATCAGGGTTATCTGGAGTCACGCTGACTCTGGGCTCAGACCAAACAGAGCGGGAAATCCCACAGGCAGGAGCCAGCCTGCAGCTGAAGTTCACCTGCTCTGGACAAACAAGAGAGCGGAGAATATGTCCCCTGTGCTGTGGGCTGCCTGGCTCTCCTATCTAGAGCCTCTGACAGTTTGAGTGGCTGGTGAAGAACTGTCAGCTGCACAGACAAAATTCATAGAACTGATGGTCAGAATTTTAGAGCTATGCATCACCTTAAAGATCCCAAGTAAGCTGCCTTTTAATTGCAGGTAGTGTTCCAGAATTGGGTTTCTTCCCCTGTGTGTTAGTAGCCTTGGTAGCATGAGTTACCCCTATTCTAGAAAACAGTGTCTGGTCCAGAGTCATCCAAGGGCTCTTCCTGCGGTGCTCACTCTTAGCCCCCTCCCCTCCACCCTATTTCTGCAACACCAGCCACTGGTCTAATAATCAACTCTATTACCTCACAGTAGTACAGAGCCCTCCTTCCCTGCATGCTAGAAACTAGCCCAGAGGCCAGCCTGGAGAGCCCGTCACCCACTTTATGTTGCACAAGTTCTTGTAAACTTTGTATCTGACTTTTCCTTCTCCCTGGAGGATCTTGGGGTTGGATAAAAAAGCTGATGAAGCAAGTTCGTATCCTGTGCTTATTTTCCAACTTCATCTGAAACTGTTATAAAATACATTAAAAAAATTATTTTTAAACAAAACCACTAGCAGAAACTGAAGGGGCCTCGGTTAGCTCCTACGAGGTAATATATCCTTTGGACGGATGTGTGTCTGTGCCCACTGTCCCCCCTCCATTAAGCACCCCCTGGGGAATGCCCAGGTACAGCCTCCGGAAAGGATTGGGATGCTTTTTGGCACAAACAGCCCTCAGAAAATCCTGTGGCTTTCACGACAGTTCCCTTGCATTCCCATGGCTGCTGTGTCAGGCACGGTGTAGAAGTTAGTCTCCAATATGGGGTCCCTGGCCTCATAAAAGTTACACCCTAAGCTTCAAGAGTTTTCTGGAATGCAAGCAGGAGGTGCTGAGCTGTTCTGAGCTCTTTGGGTTTGGGATGGGGGGACCTGAGGGGTGTGCTGTGAGCGGCTGTGGTTCCAGCTCAGCCTCCGGGTCTGGAAGCCATTGTGATCGGGGTCTGTTCTGGATCTGGCGGGCAGATGAGTGTGTCTGGCCTCTGGGTTCCTTGCTGAGGTGCAAAGAGGAAAACCCTCACTCCTGTTTCCTGTCACAGTCAGGGGATTTGTGTTCAGACCGAGGAAATCCCGTGATCTTCCAAAAGGAGCACGCATCACGGGGACTGGGGGCTGAGGCCAGGCTGAGTGGGGCGAGGCCTGGCTGATGACCTCCCTTCTACCCCCCTCTTCTCCCAAGGAGGAGCAGGCCATACAGCAGCCCCCCAGTTTCTCTTCCCTCTTATCTTTTCCTCTTATCGTTTGCATCTGCATCTCACTCGCATGTTGAGTTAGCTCATGGTAAGACTAACTGCATAATTTCCCAGCTGACTTCAGATGGAGGGAAGTAATGCCCTTGTGAGGTAAATTTGCCCAGGCAACCAGGAGTAAGATGGATTCTGCAGTGTGTGTTCAGCCAGTTGTATGACAAATAGCCGAACCTCTCTAGAGAGCATCAGGACTCCTCTGTACTTCTCTTCCTTTCCTTTTCCTTCAAAAGGGCCTGACAATCCCCCGCGGGCTGCAGAGGGCAAGGTGGGCATCCTTCAGAGTTAACTCCTTCTTCCCTGGGTCATTCCTTCACCAACCTCCCAACCTCCTTGACAGAGGGTCTCCCCACACTGCTTCTCCCACCACCCAGCCTCCCTGCGGACCGCCCTTGACTGGACCTCAGCGCCAAAGTCCTCCTGTCCAGTATCTCTAAGTCTCGTGGGCTGGCTTCCCTGGGGGAAGAGACTCTGGGACAGAGATTTACATGCTAGTGGTTTACTGGGGAGCGCGCTTGGGGACTATAGTGTCAGGGAGGGAGAGAGGAAGGCTCACACTTAAGGATGAGCTGCGGCCGTCAGCACAGAGACCTCAACCCATCCCTGAGGGAGCTCTGAGGCTGAGTTGGCCCTCAGAGGGCCAAGACTGTGCACCTCTGCATCGTCCACTCGTTGGATACAGTTGTTCCTGCCATGAGGACATAACCCTGGGCAAAGTAGCTCCTTTTGAGTGAGGGCAATTCCTGGGGAGGGACTCAGCTGCCCCCCATCAGCAGGTAACACTCCTGGCAGCCAGGAGAACGAGGGTCTCTGTTCTGAAGGGAAGCCTGGCAGCGTTGCCTGCTAGGATGTAGAGAAACAGGAGGATGAGCTGGGCCTCCAGTTCCCACTGCACCAGGTCATCCCCTTGGAGTTGACCTGACCTGTCAGGGGGCGGGGCCAGAGGAGAGAAGGAGGGTTTCCAGGGAGCCCCACCAGTGGCTGGAAAAGAACAAGCACTGGCTGAGAGCTGCTGGGCAGGCCTGGCCCGCAGAAGATGAACTGGCTGCCATCTTGGGGAAGGAGTCCAAATGGACCAAGTGGGTCCAACACAGCCAAGTAATTTGTCTGAGAAAAGCCCCTAATTGGGAGCTAGTCCTGGGATGGTCTAAAGCTATGCCACCCTGCTGGATTCCCAGAGGTTACTGCAACAGGTAACCAACACCCTGCTTTGAGCATCCTGGTGTATATCGTTTGCAAAGCATGGCGGACTCATGGGACCCCAGGAGGAGACTATCTGAGAAATATTCTGACCAAAGCTAGGAGCGATGTCTGCCTATCTTTTGACATTTCTTATATGTATTTATGTACTCTCTCCAAATAACTTGAGTTCTCCAAGTCACTTAATCGGGTCCAGTTTGGTTCTCTGCTCTCTGTTCACCCCCTTGACATCATTGCCACGTCTTTGTTTTTCCGTCTCATTTGGGAGGAGAGACAGTGGGTGGTGGCTGAGGAGAGGCTGTGGGGGAATCGAATGAGAGAGAAGTCCTGCTCTCTGCCACTGCCCACCCTTCTCCAGGCTGAGTGGGGGATGGTTGGCGGAGGCAGGTGAAGGTGTGACTGCCAGCACCCTGTTACCCCTCTCCCCTACACTCCTATGCAGAATTGGATATAACACCAGCTTGTCACTATTCCCCAGCCAACTTCAGACTGTGGGCTGATGCAACCGCAGCCTGTGACACAGTTAGCCAGACGCTGGCAGCAGTGTTTCAAGTGTGACAAGGGTGAAATCGGCCATGATGGGAGCACTTACACGATGCAGCACTTACACGACGGATTTCCCTTCATGAAAGAGAGGGAGATTTTAACCCTCCAGCGCTCGGCTAATTTCCTCAGCAACACGGATCAGGGCCATTGCAGGGTCCCCACCCCCATCAGACCCAGGAGGGGCAGGAGCAGCTCTGGGCTGGAAGGTTGCCTGCCCGGCCAGGTGAGGGGTGGTGCCTGGACCTGTCACCAGCTGGTTTCTTATGTGCTGGGGAAGCAGCATGTGGAGCTGGGAGTGATGTAGGAATCTTCTGAGGGATTTTTGATTTTCCAAGCCTACTGGTTTTTCTTCATTTTTGATTCCAGCTGCATCAATCAAACATTTAAATACTCACATGACACATGTTGACTGAAAACCTATTAACCGCAGCACTCTCTGGAAAACCCTTGCTCTCTTCTCACACGGCTTCTTCTACCCATAAGGTCCTCCTCCCTCTTCTCCGCAGAGATATCCCTTCAAGACCCACCTCTCTCTCAAAGCCTTCGCTGCTCACTACTGCTCATTGGTTGTGACCTTCCCTTCCTCTCTCCTTCCCCCTGCATCACATTCCCACCCCTCTCCACCCCACCTCAAGATCCCTCAGATCTACTCCCTTCTCTCCAGCCTAGTTGAGGCTCTCACCATCCCTTGCTCTTGCCTGCTCTTCCTGCCTTTTGTCTTTTCCTCTTCAATCTATTCTCCTCGCTGCAGTGTTCATTCCAAAAGACAAATATGATCATGTCATTGAATGGTCCAAACACTTCTATAATAGCTAACATTTACTGAATGCTTGCTGCATGCCAGGCTCTAAGTGCTCTACGTGTAAAACTTGTCTACATATCGCGATAAACTATGAAGCAGGCATTATTTCTCCCATTTCACAGATGAGGAAAATAAGGCTCAGAGAGGTTAAGTAATCTGCCCAAGGTCACACAGCTATTAAGTGGTAGAGCAAGCATTTGAACCTAGGTAAACAGACTTCAAATACTACCCTCTCGAGCAATGTACTGAATTATATGGCTCCTCAATGACTCTCATCAGCTCTCAGAATAAAGTCCAAACTCCTCAGCAGTCAAGGTCCCTCATTTTAGACTCATCCCTTTTCATTTGCCGACCTGTACCCTTTACTCCACCCCTGAGTGATGTGCTGGTAAATGTTTAACAATGGGCTCTCTGGAAAAGAAAGCCTTGATATGTAGCATTTGCAGATCTCCATCGTGTAAGTGCTCCCACCATGGCCGATTTCAAGCTGTGACTATGACATCGCTGAATGAGGAGCTGGGAAGAGATGCACGCACTCATCTGGCAGGAGCAGGCTCCGCGCTCAGGCACACCGCAGGCTCCACCCACTTCTATCACCCACCCTGACTCTGCCCAGCAAGGGCAGTGTACCTTGGACCACAAACCACACATCCCCCTGATCACTGACCCATGGCTCATGTGTGGATCTGGAAAGTGCCAGTGAAAGTCCACATTCATTTCCTCTTGTTCACCATCCACCTCTGGCAGTCTGAGGGCAGGGCTGAGAACACCAACTAGGCCACGAAGGCTGATGCCCATCCTTCAGACAGACACCTGTCCACTGCTTGCCGCAGCAGATGTGACCTACCACAGCCCCTGCCCTCCACCCAGAACACCCCATCCACAGCAGTTACGCCTTTCCCCTAAGAGGTAATGCACGACTACTGCCCTATCTGTGCTCTGTCCAGAGGCATCCTGGGCTCTTACCTGTGGACATCCATCCTTAGCCTCTCCCCTTCTCAGCCCACCCACACTTCCAGGGCCCCATCTCTTCTCCTTATTTCATGTGATAATGGTCCCCAAATAAGGATGTCGCTGGCCCTTTACTCAGGAGTCCCACAGGCACCTCCCACTCAGCAGCTCTCACTGATCTCCCTGATCCACAGACCCGGTCCTTACTCTGCAATCTCATCCTCTGTGACTCAAACACTCCGTCCCGTCTACCAGTTCTCTGGGGCAAGTGTCCTCCCAGCTGTGGCACATGTGTAGATCTCCCGTCCAAGCAGGAACTCACACATAAGCCAAGCAGCTCCCAGGATGGCTGTCCCTGCTCAGAGGCTGGAGGATCTTCCAGTCAGGCATGAGCTAGAACAGACGTCCTGGGGGATATTCCTAGGGAAAGCGGTTTCAGGTGTTTCATCCCAGCTCCTAATTAAAGACCAGGTAGTTTACCCAAGGTGAATAATTGCTTTCCCTTCATTTGTCCCTGGTGCAAAGTGCAATATCCCATGGGACACTGGGTGTGGCTTAGGAGTGACATTTTCTTGTTAACTAAATATTTAATATGACATCACTACATAAATCATAGACACCATATAAGAATGCCAGTTTCCACATGTTTATGACTGAAGGTTAATACTTCCCACTGGGACCACAGCAAACTTCCCCATTCTTGCGATTCTGAATCTTGTGGTACCTGGGGCCATCTCTGTGATCAACCAGTGAGCATCTTTAAATGTGGTGTCAGTTCACAGATATGTGTGGGGCAGCAGGTCAAACACAAAGAAGGTTTACTCAAGGGGAGGTTCTAGCTTCACAGCTGGGCCATCAAACAGCCGTGGTGACCCCTCCAGACCCATCCAGAGCCACTTGAGTCAGTGAACTGAAAGCACTTCAGAGAAGTGAAGACTTGGAACAAATGTATGAGGCGGCGCTAAGTGTGTGTGTGTGTGTGTGTGTGTGTGTGTGTATAGAAGGGTGGCTGCCCTGGGCAGTTTCAGAGATGGTGCTGATAATGACCAGGCTGCCAGAGGCCTTTCCAACCAGACTCAGAGGTGAGAGTGCCCAGGAGGTGGGCAGTCAGAACTCTCCGAAGATTCATCTGCCCAGACAAATTTTCTTTCTGACTATAGGAATGCTGGTCACTCCTGCTGCCTGGGCCACCAACCTCTGTCCAAAGAAAGTCCTGGCTTCAGGGCGCACCCAGCCTGAGGCTGAGCACAGCTGCCTGCCCACACTTCACTCCTGACCCCTTTCTCCTCCTTAGAGCCCTCTTCAAGTTGTTTAGAGGACCACAGGGTCTCCTCCACTTTGAGGGTATCAGCTGTAATCTTACTGTGATAAACGGATTGTGCTGGATCTTTCTAAGTCTATCTGTTGGAGGTTTCCAGGGAATTTTTCTAGTGCTTATCTGATTAACTGGGGCCAATTCACTAAGCTCCCAAGTAATGGAATCTGCTTTGAGCTTCAAGACATGGAAACAAAGACACGTAGACAAAGATGGCTGAGATAAAAATTCCTAGTACAATAAAGGCTATGTTGTAGAGACAGAGAAAGACCTTAGGACAGAATTTATAGCCACGGGGGTGGGTGAGGACCAGGTACCTCAATCCTAAAGGGTGCATGTGTGACAGAGTGAGAGGCCTCCTTTTCTATCTAACTAGCTGGTACATCACTGTTTTTGGGGCACTCAACTGATTTTGAATCTAGTACAAGACTACCAAGAGCTACCAAGAACTAAGGAAAAGCCACACAGTGCCTACCCACACAGGGTGGAAACCGGGCAGAAGGAAAATGAGGATAGGAGAAAGATTTTTTGCTGTATAAGAGTTTATACTTTTTGAGGTTTGAACCACGTAAATGTATTACTCCTTTGTAAAATTAAATGAAAAAAAATTCGTATAAAGTTTGATTTACTCTGCTATTTTGAAAAAATAAATATCATATCAAATACAACATTTCAAGTAGGCAGCTCTTCTGAAATTAGAGGTTACAAAAGTACATATTTCTAGGTGTGGAAAACACCATTCATCAAGGAGCTCCGAGCCCCTTCATTTGTGCGTTGCCTTAATCTAGAGACAGGGATGTCATGGGGCTGGCACCCTTCAGGATTGGCTGAGGTCACACTCAGTGACAATCAACATGACAGGTGGGACTAGGTGGTGAGCAGGTGGCTACCTGCAAGGCTATAGCATAAGAGTCAACGCCAGGGCAGTGATTAATGACCCTATTGGCAGAGAGGAGGGCCTCTGGAGAAGCCAAGTGCCAAGGAGGGAGCCCCTGCCCAAAAGGTGAGAGAGGTAGGAGGGATGGGAATAGCCACCAAAAAGCAGATGTGCAGACAGAAGGAAACTAAGAGAGGAATTCCATGCCAAAGCATGACGTAAGTGAAGAAAGAAAATTTCACCCTGGTGGGTTTCAGCTGAAAAGCGCGGTGTAGAAACCTACACAGTGCATAGGAGCAAATCGGCAAATCAGAGAGGCCCTGGCCACACAGACTGAGCTGGAAGACATCTAGGGGAGAAGCCAGGGTAAAGAGGGGGATGTGCCAAAGCTTGGAACGTGGAGAAGTTAAAATAGAGCTGAAGTGTGATCTGGTCACCCAGAGGGAGGATGCATAAACAAAGTAAGGGGAGACTGTGTAGAGGAGAAAAGTTTACTCTAAAAAGTCAGCAGCAATGAGAGATTTGATTTCAGCTACAGCCATCCCAGAACCCCTATGGGGAGGTAGATAGGGCAGCTCAGAGGAAGGAAGGCCAGAAGGGCTCTCTGAGGCCTCTCCTTTCATGGGGATAAGATATCTGGCAGCCTCCGGAACGGGGCCCTGCATGGGAGACAAGCAGGTTTCCCTTGAGCCATAAAATCCCTCCTCTGGGCTCCCAGGGGCACCAGTGTGCAGTAGGTTGCCCAAGGGTACCGAGCAGTTACAGATGAAAACAATCCCTTTTAGCCCAAAGGCCATCCTCTCTCTCCCTGTTCAAGGACAGAGGGCTGCAAGACCTGAGATCTGAGTGTCACCACACTCATCCCCAGGGGCCTTTAAGCACTGGCTCAGAAAAGCCCTGGAGTGTCCGGGGCTCTGTGGGGTAAGGTCAGTGCACACACTTCCAAGACAAGCAAAGAAAGCCGGCTCTGTAATTTCCTAACACCGAGGGAGGAAACAGAACGAGCGCAGACCAGATACCTTCCCTAAAAGCACAGCTGGCAAGCACACCCACACTGTGAGGCTGCAACTCCCTGAACTAATTAAAAGGCAGAGCAATGAGAATGTCTGGATTGCTGCATAAGCATCTCTTGGGGAAAATACGTTTATGGTATTGCATACCCAGGCCCCGCCTTCACATCCAAGAACCAAGTCAGACACAGGTGATTACAGTTTAGAGCTAGAAATGTATGTAGGGATGTGTGAGTGTGAGTGAGTGAACGAGAGAGAGAGAGACAGAGAGAGAGACAGAGAGAGAGAGAGCGCGTGCGTGCGTGCGTGCGTGCGTGATGGGTGGATAAGAGCTCAGGCAGAGAGAATTCCTCTGTGGGATGGGAGATAGCCAAGGCAGGCTACCATCTTCCTTCTGATTTCCCTTAAGGACAGAACAATAGGCAAAGGGCTCAAGTGGTACCACAAAGGAACTGGTGTGGCCATTAGGGGAGAAATAACCTCCAACCTATAAGGGGGCATTTTAGCATTTCAGTCTCTAGGAGGTGTTTTTCTCTCTTTCTTTCTAAGTTTAAACACTTATTGTTTGAGTCTAACCCTGCTTGGAGCCAGAATGGGCCAAATCAATATTAAGAGTTTTTTCTGCTTTGTGAATCTATGAAAAGGAAAATTATTTCTTATTCTTTCCTGACAATACTCTTATCAGGTTTGGAAAATTCCCCTGGTGCAGAAAGCCTGAAGCACATTCATATCCGTAGATTGGGGGTCCCAGAGGGAGCCCAGTTGGCAGGTTCCCTTCAGGAGCTCTGCCCACCTCAAGGGCCACCAGGAGAGTTATTTGTTGAGTGTGTTGGGAATGTAGCTGAACTGCAGGATGCCAGATAAACTCTGACATCAAAAAAGAGAACAGAGGCAGCGTGCCCCTCATCTCTTCCCTGGGGAGGGCCCTGGTGGAGATTGAACTTTATCCTGGGACAGTGAAGGATTGCACTGTCCAGGCTTATGAGAAAGAAAGAAGACTTTTGAGCAAGATACTGGGAGGTGTCTTAACTGACCCTTAGCCCAGACTCCACTGGGAATCGATCCCAAGTCTTTGGCAAAGAAGATTCTAAGTTGGAATCGCAAGAGAGCCCTTTGAGGCATCTAACAGAAGAGCTATGACAGGGAGAGCCTGCCCCATCCCAGGTGGGTACCAGAAAGGAGGTGCAGCATCAGGACCAGCAGAGGTGGTGATGGTTGCTGCAGTCACCTACAGAGTAGAGTGTGGCTCTGACCTCAGCCTCGGGAAAACTTGAATGGTCACTAAAAACTGTATGAGGCCCCTGGGACTCTGTCAGGTGAAAGCTGGGCTGTGCCTTCAGTGGGCTTGGAGTTTCAGTGACTTCACCAGGAGGGAGCTCAGAGTCTAAGACATATTCGTTGCCACTATGTTACCCCTTTCTGACTGTGTCCCTCAGGCAGGCATCAGGTGGGGAGGTATTTTATACATAGGTTGGCATGTAAACTGGCAACATCCCTGGGAACACATCAGAAGGTATGAATTACCTTTCTTCGGAGAATAAGAAACTAATGATTCAAAGGTTATCAACAATTTATCCAAACTCCCTTTTGTGGGAAGACTACCCATAAGCAGGGAATTATTGGGGAGGGAGGAAGGACATGGAGCTGTGTGTGCAAATCCCAACACACCCTCATTTTTCTAGAGAATTAAAAAATTGTCTTAGCACTGCAGACAGCAGCAGATGAGCTCCAGCTGTGTGCTCACCACCCCCCACCCCCATTTGGTTCTTCTTTGCCAGTGGTTGTCATCTCTGGTCCCTTTCACCCTGCCCAGGCTCTCAGCAGCTCTGAGGAACTTCTTTTTTTTTTTTTTTTTTTTTTTTTGTGGTACACGGGCTTCTCACTGCTGTGGCCTCTCCCGCTGCGGAGCACAGGCTCCAGACGCACAGGCTCAGCAGCCATGGCTCACGGGCCCAGCCGCTCCGTGGCATGTGGGATCCTCCTGGACCGGGGCACGAACCCGCGTCCCCTGCATCGGCAGGCGGACTCTCAACCACTGCGCCACCAGGGAAGCCCTCTGAGGAACCTTCTGAGGCTGTGCAGAGAAGAGCTGAAGACCACTGCCCTATGCCTTTAGCACTGGAAAGAGAAATCAAATTGTCTTTATTCCCAAGTCCTGTCCTCAACCAGTACTAATAACACTAGGTAATGTTTATTAAGTACTTAATATACCCATGTTCTGTATTCTCATTTTATCCTTACAACTCTATAAGGCTAGTTCTATTATTATATCCACCTTATAAATGAGGAAACTGAGTTATTCGCAGAAAGAGGAAGTGATTTGTCTGAGGTTGCACAGGCAGTCTAGTTCCAGAGCCCATCCCCACAGCCACTCTGCCGTGACTGTATTCTTAAACTTCAGGTATGGGATGAAGGCAAAATGGTAAGAAACATGAAACTTCTTAGGCCAACTTGGCTCATGGAGTCATCAGGGACCTGGAAAAGCTATTTGCTTTAATGACTCAGACTTGGGAATTCTGTTTCCTATTAAGATTCTGCCTCTTGGTATCCTGCAAACACTAGGGCAGATTATATAACTTCTCGATATACCCATTTCCTTTGCCAGTGGAACAACTAAGTGGACCACGCATCATGGGTGGATTTGGAATAGGTAAAGAAGAGAAGTCAGGAATTAGAATGTCTGTTCAGTTTTGTAAATTGTGTGGTGTTCTGGCCTAGATGAGAGAATCACAGACTTTTCGAACTTTTAGAGCTTGCAGATCACAGAATCCATGCTCGGCAGGACCTTCAATATTATTGGGGTGAATGCCTCACCCAACACAAGTATCCTTCTATCCACAGTCCTGAGACAGTGCTGGGGCCCTTCAGGGCCGGGAGGCTCTTTAGGTCACCAGGAAGCCATCCCTTGTCTGCAAGGCATCCTTCTTCTGCCAAATGTACCCAGACACAGCACACCCTAGTGGTCTCCATCGCTGCTTCTTACATCGCACCATGTTGGCCTCCCTCCCACCAGAGTCTAACCCTGCCCTCTGGAGAGCCTAGAGTAAATCATATCCCACGGCTCCATGGCAGCCCTTGACACGAAGGTGAGCTGTGATGCCTCTCCTGGTGCTCTCTTTTCCGAGCTAAACCGTTTCAGCTTCTTCAATTGTCATTCAACCTTATTTCCACTGCCCTCACCATCTTTATTACTCTTCTCTGAATGCACTTGGTTTGCCAGTTGTTCCCCTAGCCTTCCATCTGATTCTACAGATATTGACTGAGTGTCTTCCAGGAAGATAGTGGATGCTGAGAATGCGTAGAAAAAGCATAGTCTCTGTCTTGAGGGGCTCACTGTCTTGGGATGGGAAAGTGGAGTACTCGCAAGCAATTGCAACGTGGTGCGGGGAGTGCTATGACAGGGGCAAACCCAGGGGGCTCTGAAAGCCCAGTGGATGGGAAAACTGACAAGTGGAGGGGTGTTTGTGTGTGTATTGGAAACTGCATTCCAGAGGGGAGAGAGAGAGGACCAGGTCTGGGAGCTACCTGTGGTTTGGAACTACTAGAATCAAGGTTGTGGGTCAGTAGAGGATAAGAGATAGGCTTGAGGTCAACAGGGGCCAGATCATGAAGGACATTGTATGAGACTATTCAGAGAGCCATAGGGAGCTACTGAAGGTTTGTAAGCAGGAGAGTGACACCATCAAATTTAGGTTTTCAAGAACAATCGCTCTACGTTGGAGAGAGTCCTGGAAGCAGCTGTGAGGCTGGAGGCGGGTGATTCCATCGCCGGATCAGAACAGAGCACAGCAGGTCTCTAAACTTACTCTGGCAGCTGAGATTCTGTGGATGCTGCCTGAAATTGTGAGCTCTACTTGTGGCCACAGCTCACTCTTGTTTCACATTCAGGGGCAAATAAACCTTCTCTGTAGGAATAGCAATGTTAGCTTTTTCCCAGCATCTATCTCTGCCACCAATTGTTTTAAATTTAATCTCATCAATTTCAGCCCCTCCTTTCAGGTCATTGAAATCTTTGTGCATCGTGATTCAGCCCCTTCATTTTTACTTAAGGGAAATACTGAAGGATTGGCCACAGGGCATGTGGGATAATCAGTGGTAGAAGCAACGCTGAATCCAGGTGTCCTGACCCCTAAACCAGGCACCCTGTTATTCTGCCTCTCTAGGAAATTGATCTGTTTAGAGGAACTAGAATCAAGATTGACTAGCAGCAGCTTAATTGGAAGAACAGGTCTTAGCTTACAGACCCCAAAGTCAGGAAGGGGGGACCCTGTACCCCTTTCCAGTATTTCTTCTTGTTGACAGAAATAATCCCTGAGTAAGAATCTACGATCAGCAGGGATGGCATTACAGGTCTTCAGGCAGCTGAAGGTCACAGCTGTTCAAACCCAATCATCGAGGCACTTGACAATGTCAGAAAGCTTGAAAGAATTTCATAGGGTGAAAAAAAAATTCTTACAAGCTAATGAATGCTTAACAGAAGGTTCTCTATGGATCTGAACTAGTTCAGAACGTAAAAGCTGTTCAGAGAGACTGGACAGGTGATGGGAAATGGGACACCCCTGCAGAGGAGGGGGAGTGGGGCAGGGGGCCGGCAAACAGAAAGCTTCCCTGGACGGATGCCTAGAGAATCAGGCTCCTTCTCAGTTAGGACCTAATCCCCTGGTTCTCCGACTGACTTTTCACCATAGCCCCATGAAACCTGGAGACTGGTCTCCCCTGGGCCCTGCTCATTAAAGTCTCTGACCCTCAGTCCTGGGAATCGGCACAGACTGTGTGCAGGGCCCTGTGCCCAGGCTGACCAGCGTATCCCAGGTCAGTCCATCCGCCACCCAGCACCACACCTTCATTAGCTCTTTTCCTCTTTGTTTACTTTTCCTTGATGTTAATGCTTTAAATCTTTTTTAAAACAGAGCAGACCTCTACTTCTAACCAGCTCATCCTGCATCTCCTCTGGCAAACTCATAGGACCTCCATCCTTTCCCGAGACTCAGCCCTTTCCCCATAACCCATCACCTCATTCCTCACTTGAATCCCCACCTCAAGTTCCACTAGTGCAATGCTTTCCCAGTATCCTCTGTTCTGAAGTCAAATGCCATTATGGAAACATCAGACTTGTCAGATGAGCAAGTACTTTATTGATGCCTTCCCAATAAGCATATGCTTGTCTTTGAATAACTGTGGACTGGCCAAATTTCACCAAGGTAATTTAGAGCAATGAGGAACAACCCCAAAATACACTCTTCAGGGAGAGACTGTAAATAAATCTTTATCTACTTTTCATATAACAGGCACCATAAGCATTGTTTTAAGAGGAGAAACAAATCAAGTCATATGCATTTAGCTCTGAGCCCTGGTCCTTACTGTCCAAGCTGGAAAGGAAGCCCCACAGCCTGAACTGAGACCGTGACCATCTCCCTAACTCTTTCCCTGTAGTCATCAAAGCCCTCCTCAGTGAAGCCGCGGCCTGAACTTATCCGGTTTGAGATCGGGTAGCAAGAGCTTCACTAAAGCCGTCATGTTTTTTAAAGAGCATTTTCTATAGCGTTCTGTCTGGTTTCTCACACATCTTCGATGACACATGAAAAGCTTTGTTGAAATGAAATGTATTTGTCTGTGTGCGGGTTACTCAAATTGCCTCTCTTCCTTGCCAGGAAATTCCGATATCTGGCAAGAGATGCCCACATAAAGTCCCACATAGCAGAAAAGAAAAGCCTCGCTGTCACACAGGACTTCCAGAGGATTAAACACAAGCCAGAGTTTTTAATTTTTTTTAAAGGATAAGGGAAAATAAAAGCTTACTTCCCTCACCCACTCAGCACGCCGCCTTTCAGAGAGGACACATCACTGCCTGCTCTTGGCCATCGGAGACCCGGGCCACCGTAGCAATTTAGTGTCTTAACTTTAAACATACCACCAACTGAACAACTGCTGCATCCAGGTGAGTCTGAGCTTAACATGCCTCAGCCCCAGACTCCTCCAAAGCCAGCGCGCACTTACCTAATGACATGGTGCCGATGGGGCGTCAGACATGGGGGACTCAGAGGGCATCTGCTTTCAACCACAGAGCTGGGGGTGCTGGCGTCTCCCCTCCTTGGGAGCGGGGTGCAGTCCTGACCGCCCAGCCTCCAGCTGCCCAGCGGCTGGGGAATCACAAGGTGATATGATCAGGTCCAGACGGTTTGCCGCGTGATTGCTTCATACCACAGGGTGCTTCCTGCCCTGAGCTAAAAGAATGAAGGAGGGGTTTTCTTAAGAAATGCAGCTTTTCGACAAAATTCCTTTTCTCTGTGTGTACAAGAAGGTGCACTGCAACATTATCTGTAAGAGGAAATAACTGGGAAAAAAATGCTTGCCGACTGGGGACTGAAATAAATGATGGTATTTCCATATAGTGCAATTAAAAAAAAAAGAGGAGGATCTGTCTTTGCTGCTAAGGTCTCTAATGTGTACTGCAGAGTGAAAAAAAAAACATCAGATAGTACTTGCAGTAAGGTCCAAACTGCATGTATTTTGTACATGCTTAGAAAAAATGTGTGGAGCAATTCACAAGAAACTTGGAATAGTGGAGACCTCGAGGAGTAGAACTGGGGCAGGAGGAGTGATCTTACTTTTTGGCTCTTTTTTAGATTGTCTTTTTTACCTTGTGTATGCACATAGTACTTTTAAAGTAAAAGGAATTTTTAAAAATTCCTTTCTTGCCTAATGAAAAGTATTTTTTCAGCTACACAGGGCCTCCAATAAACAAAACTAAACTTCTCCATCATCAATCAAGCTGCAGGGGATGACTGTGAAAAGAGAAACTCAATATCCTAGAAAAGAATATTGAACAGTAAATCTCAGTGAGTTTGGTGAAGGGAGAGGTCTTCAGAAAATACATTCTGATACTGCTCCAAGTTGAGAAACACTGAATTAAATATACTGCACCTTATTTTTATAATTTTATATGATAGAAAATTTTAGCACATAAAGTAAATAGTATAGTGAAATCTCACATACCCAACACCAAGCTACATTAATTTACATGGCTAATCCTGCTTCACACCTAACCCATCTCCCACTCTCCTGCCACCTGCCAAACATCATGTCCTTTTATCTGAGGGTATGTATTCTTATAAGAATGCTCTCTTTTTTAAACATTACCACCATACTACTAAGATATGTTTTTATTTTTTAACATTAAAAAAAATTATTTTATTGAAATATAGTTGATTTACAATGTTGTGTTAATGTCTGCTGTACAGCAAAGTGATTCAGTTATACACACACACACACACACACACATATATATATACATTCTTTTTCATATTCTTTTCCATTATGGTTTATCACAGGATATTGAATATAGTTCCCCACGCTATATAGTAGAATCTCATTTAAAGATATGTTTTTAAAACTTGTCAATAATCCCTCATATCATTAAATATCTAGTAAGTATTCAAATTTCCAAACAAGAGTTATACAGGGTGTTTGGTTGCTATGTCTACTATGTCTATACTATGTTCTCTCTCTCTGTTTTTTCCTTGCAGTTTATTTGTTGAGGAAACCAAGTCATTTGTCCTGTAGAATTTCCCACATTCTGGACTTCGCTGATTATATACCTGTGGAGTTTTTTTAGCATGCTCTTCAGTCCCTTCTTTTTTCTGTAAATTGGTAGTTAGATCTAGACTTGGTTTGATTGGGGTCTAATTCTTTGGCCATAATAGATAATGTCCTATGTCTTTCTGGGATCCTAGCTGCCCTTGATGATTATGATTGACTGAAGTGTATCCCCCCAAAAAAGATATGTTGAAGTCCTAAACTTCATGCCCATAGATGTAATCGGGTTAAAATGAAACCCACCCTAATCCAGACCTTATTAGAGGAGAAACATTTGAACATAGACAGACTCAGAGAGAAGATGTTCATGTGACCACAAAGGCAGGAATTGGAATGTTGTGTCTACAAGCCAGGGAATGCCAAGGTGTGCCAACAAACAGCAGAAGTTAGAAATGGAAAGGAGGGATCCTTTCCTAGATTTTCAGAGGGAGCGTGCTCCTGCCAACACCTTGATTTTAGACTCTAGACTCCAGGACTGTGAGACATCAAATTTCTTTTTTAAGCTACCCAGTTTGTGGTTCTTTGTTATGGCAGCCCTAGGAAACTAATACTTTTATCTTTGCCTAGAATCATTATTTCTTTTAGGACTTGTCAAATGGTGACATTCCTTAATTATTAGCTGGAATACTTCTATAAAAAGAAACATCTCCGGGCTTCCCTGGTGGTGCAGCGGTTGAGAGCCTACCTGCCGATGCAGGGGACACAGGTTCGTGCCCCGGTCCGGGAAAATCCCACATGCTGTGGAGCGGCTGGGCCCGTGAGCCATGGCCGCTGAGCCTGCGCATCCGGAGCCTGTGCTCTGCAACGAGAGAGGCCACAACAGTGAGAGGCCCGTGTACCGCAAAAAAAAACAAACAAAAAACCCATCTCCCCCACTACTATTTTGTTACTCTGAAGTTCATACGGCAAAGATAGAAAACAGGTTTACTCGCCTGTTTTCAGAACAATTAAGTTGGTTTCCCAATATCATCCAACAGTGGTTATAGGATTCTTTTTTTAGCATGATTATAAACTTGTGAATTTTCAACATGATTCACATGTTTCAATTCTTTTCTGTTATTCATGTTTAAATTGTCCCATTTGTGGCTAGTTAGAGCCTTGACAAGTTGACTCTGAGTCCCTTTGACATGACCCCAGGAATTTCAAGTATGTTGTGATGTTCCAGGCTGATCATGTGCATTTCCTGCCTCAGACCAGAGCCATCCATTTCCCCAAGAAGCCCTGGTTCCATTTAGTGGGAAATAGTATTAAGAGACTATAAACTGGCACTAGATTGTAAACTCGCACATTCCGTGTGACTGATCACTGTTTCTAGGCCTCTTCAGTGGACAGAACTAGGAAATAGATTTTCAAAATAAGAAAATGTATCAACAGTTCATACTAATATTTTCCATTCAAATTTGATTATAAAATGTTTACTACATTTTTAAATTCTATATTTGCATCTCTGTCTCTTATGGTAAAATTCCTGGTTTCTATTAACATTAGCATAATTACATATTTCCTTATTTTATATCTAGCTAATAATTTCAGAATAATAACACAAATATTATTACTAACAACATGAATATTGAAAAGTTTAAGACTTTTTTTGGAGTTCTTCTTGCCTTAGGATTTCTCCCACCAGGATGTACTACAATTTACTCTGTTAAAAATCTCTTGAAATAATTCCCCTCTGTGTGGTCGGCCACCAACTCAATATACAGTTAAAAACATTTTGTTTTATTTTGATTTTAAGGAATTGCCTTTTTTCAATTTTGATTTAATTTAGTCTACATATAACATAATACAGTCTACATACAAGTCTACAATAACATAATACAATCACATGGGTATAAACTTGAAAGGCGCTAGATTATGGGAAAACAGATCTGTATAGAGCTATTCATGCAGGTAAAGGCACTTATTTTTCTGGAGGGACACACTGTTAACTGCTACCTATGGGGGCCGGGGAAAGGGCTGAGCCTCTACCAAGAGGAGTGGGTTTCTTGGTGGTGAAGAGTCAGGTGGCTGGAGAGGGAACCGCTACCTCTAGGACCCTGCAGTACATTCACATGTCTGTTGAGCACGCACCACGTGCTGGTGCACTACTAGCGCAGGACTAGTTAACGCAAGAGCACAACATACAATGAGTAGTTAGTGTGGCAGGCACTTTGTTAAGCATTTGGCCTATATTGCATCATCCTCAAAGCTACCCTAGAGACTAATATTCTCTTTCATCAGGAAGCTGATCCTTCCATGGGATCATTAACTTTCCCAGGGTCACACAGCTAGTAGTGTGGGAGCTGGGATTCCAATCTGCTTGTCTCTTGTCACAGCTCTAGCTTTACCCACAACTCCCACCTCCTGCTCTGTTTCTAGGCACCTGGCCCTTCCGGTTCCTCCACCGGGCCCCACTTTTCTAGTCTCCACGACTTGCCCTGAGACACACTTTTACCCAACCCTTCCTTGCTCAGTTAACTCCTACCCATCCCTCAGCTTAATATTCAGATATCATTCCTCAAGGGGAGCCTTTCTGAAGGTAGCGCCTCCCCTGTTGTCCTTATGCTACCATAGCATCACGTGTTCAGTCATCAGTGCTCCCCACAACCTGGGCTCTTGGGGGAGAGGAGGGTGTCTGACTGTCTTAGTTATTGAAAACCACAAGTCTTGGTAATGGACCATGGTAGGGTCCCAATTTCCTGACACTAATATATCTCTTGGCCAACATGAGAAAAAGCAATTAAGTGGGAAGGACAAGATGGGGGGAAGGAGTGGTCAAAGCCAGCGGCTGAGTTTCTAGCAGTCAGATTTAATCATAGAAAACTTTGAGAGAGACAGTGTGGGCACTGAATTTTAGGCAATTCATTCTTGTATAGGAGGCAGGGTGTGGAGAGACTACCCAGGGGTTAACAGAATCAACAAAGTGGCCACAACTTCTAATTGGGAGATGACATCCCTCAGGGCCTGTATGTGGCTAGGAGGCTAGCCTGCCTGTGCTCACCATCCCCATTCATCCATCCATTTGTTCACAAATATTTACTGAGCTCTGCTCTGAGCACTGAGGAAGAGGGCAGAGAACAAAAGAAAGCCCTTGACCTCAGAGGGCTTACATTCTATTGGAGATGACAGTTAACTATTAAACAAATATAGAAGGTGTCAGGTGGACGCAAGCGGCATGACGAAAATAAAACAGGGTAAGACAATTAGCAAGCGATATGAAGGGCTGTTTGGGCATAGGGGTCAGAGAAGACCCCTCTTTGAGAGAAACCTGGGTGAAAAAGAAAGTAAGCCTCACACAAACCGAGGGGAAAGGCGTCCCAGGGCAGCATTAGTCATGTTGATAGAATGTCATTAGAAACCCGAGCCTCTTCCTTTCAGCACTTGTAAGTAACTGTCTAGTATTTAAGTCGTTCAGGAAATGAGGATGCAGTCAGCAACACACGTACTCCTGGGTACAGGCACTTTGCTAAAGCACTTTCGGCCCCGGGAATGGCTTATGGCAGCCACAGTAGCCCCTTCCCACCCTTGCAGCGGCATCAGGCCTCTCATGCTCACCCCTCCCCACCTCTCCTGCCTCTAGGAAGAGAACCCTCCCCCCGCATTTCATCTTGAACTTGGGGCCAGCGAATCCTGGGGTGACTCATGCTCCTGTTGCCCTTGGCCTCCACCTGAAATGTGAACCCCTCAGGACACGTCTCCTTACCCTCAGCCCTGCCTTGTTTCACCGTCCTTCCTGCTGACTCCTTCTCCCACTGCTCCTGGGATTCCCTCCCGTCCTTCCCCGGTGTGACCTCTGGGGCCCCACGAAAGACAGGTAACACCCCAGACCTCAGCCTCTCCTCCAAGTGCTCCCGCACTCCTCTGTGAAGGCTTCTCAGCCTTCCTTTACCACCTTCTCCAGGGAAGGCTGCCCATTCTCCTACTTCCTGTCCTAGACCCCCAGTGCTTTGCTTTCCCCTCCTTTATAGAAACGAGCTTTTGTTAGGGGAACCACTGCCTGAAACCGCCCACCCTGGCCAGGTACCACAGTAAGTATTTGCATGAGTTATCTTGTGACAGGAGGTCCTGGTAAGGAATGAGGAAGTAACAAGCTACCACCAACCGTAATAATTTGGGAAAGGTCAAAAGGAGAGAGGAGACACCAGTCCATAGGTCCTACTAACCTCCCAGAATCCTCCTCGCTGGAATCCATCTTGGCTGAGTGATGCTCGCGTCACCAGGAAGGACCCTGAGGCAGAATGATTGGCCAGAGACAACGCAGAAACCAACCCCACTACCGTAAAACCTGAGACTGTGAGCCACGTGGCAGAGCAGTCCTCCTGGGTCCCCTTACCCTCCTGCTCTCCACCCAGGCGCCCCTTCACAATAAAGACTCTAGCTTTGTCAGCACGTGTGTCTCCTCGGACAATTCACGTCTGAGTGTGAGACAAGAGCTCACTCTCGGGCCCTGGAAGGAGTCCCCTTTCTGCAACTCTTTGATTTTCATGCCATCCATCTCTTCTCCCCTCTACTTTTCTGGGTCTCCCATAATCATTATTAAGGGATTGACTCAGAAAGTTTCTTCCACTCCAACCCTCACCATCACCTGGGGAAATGTCAAAATCTGGCTTATGATTCTCTTAAAACCCTGGTCTCACAATCCCTTGGCTTTTTCAAATGCAATGACTTTTATCTGCTCTCTACTCAGTCACTTATGGCCATCCAGTGATCCAAAACACAAGCGCAGAGACTGGAAAAGAAGATGGAGACAGGTGAATAGGAAGCAAAGCCAAGATGACGGGAGCCAGGATTTTCTCTAGAAGCAGGGCTGGGAAGCTCAAAACTTCACTGTGAGGGTGAATTTGACATGCTTTATGGGTGATTTCATTTGGTTTAAAAACTTACTTGGGGGACTTCCCTGGTGGTGCAGTGGTTAAGAATACACCTGCCGGGCTTCCCTGGTGGCGCAGTGGCTGAGAGTCCGCCTGCCGATGCAGGGGATGCGGGTTCGTGCCCCAGTCCGGGAAGATCCCACATGCCGCGGAGTGGCTGGGCCCGTGAGCCATGGCCGCTGAGCCTGCGCGTCCGGAGCCTGTGCTCCGCAACGGGAGAGGCCACAGCAGTGGGAGGCCCGCGTACCGAAAAAAAAAAAAAAGAATACACCTGCCAATGCAGGGGACACGGGTTCCATCCCTGGTCCATCCTTACTGAGCCTGCGCTCCAGAGGCTGTGAGCCACAACTACTGGAGCCCGTGCGCCTAGAGCCCGTGCTCCGCGACGAGAAGCCACCGCAATAAGAAGCCCAAGCACAGCAACGAAGAGTAGCCCCTGCTCACCACAACTAGAGAAAGCCTGCGTGCAGCAATGAAGACCCAATGCGGCCAAAATAAATATACATAAATTTATCCAAAAAAAATTAAAAAAAAAAAACTTACTTGGCCTGGTCAAGAATAAGAACATTCTGGTTAATAAAATAGTTTTGTTTAAAGATACATATTACTAAATGTACAAAAAATAATAAAATACATTGAAACCTCACTGAATATCACTTAACCATTGTTTGCTGAATAATAACATCCATTGAATTTTCAGAGCACTTTTGCACATCATATTTCATTTTGATCTCAAAACAGTCCTGTCCTGGCTCTCTGGTATGATCCTAAAATGAATCAGGCCCATTTTTTTGGAATCTAGACATCGGTACATTGGATCAACTGAGGCGGGCTTCACCAAAAGGTACTCTGGGGGCCCAGGGGAGGGCTGGTAGGAAAAGAAAGGTAGCCAGCATGTGGAGTAGAGAAGATAGACCAGTTCTGCAAGGTCCAGCTGACTGACTAATTTTCTCCTAGTCTGATGGGTCTATAACAGGGGTCAGCAAACTTTCTGTAAAGAGGTCAAAAGTAAGATAGTAAAAAAGAAATAGCATAGCTATGCTCCAGTAAAACTTTATTCATGGACACTGAAATTTGAATTTCATTTTTACACACCACAAAATATTACTTTTAATTTTTTTCAACCATTTACAAATGTAGAAACCATTCTCAGCTCAAGGGCTACTTAGAAACATCCAGTGAACAGGACTTGGCCAATGGGCCTCAGTTTGCCGGCCCCTGGTCTGTGCAAATACACCCATAAAGGAACTTGGCAACTGGCATTTTGTTCATGGACTAATAGTGGTAACAACAGCTGCCATTCTGAACACTTTATGCCAAATACTATGAAAACGGTTTACATACTTATTATCATTTAGTCTTCATATAATCAGGCAAGTTATGCCCTCCACACTTTATAGATGAAGAAAACAGGGCTCTGGGTGGATCATCTGCCAGAGATCACACAAGTAAGGCTAGGAGATTCCCCATCTGTCTACAGAGATTATGCTCTGAAGTAGTACACGTGAATGCCCCAGGCTAGCTCTCCACCATACACATGTCTGGGTCTCAAGTCCCCTCACTCTACCTATCCATCCTCCTACATCTTCCTGCTGTTTGGCTATTTTGACTCTGGCTTTCACCTTTGTTCCCCACCTTAAGATTTATCTTCTCCATGACCTGGCAATTATTCAGACTGGACACCAGGAAATCTGTCTGTTCAACTCTATATAAATCCATAGGTTTGGGTCAAGGAAGCTTAAGCAAGGATGAGGTGCCTTTTCTGGGGTAGATGGGAGCTGCTGGAGCCAAAAGGTGAGTTTCACCTAAAGCCCTTACAAAGTGCTGAGTGTCAAAGCCAGAAAAACCCAGACCAATGTGAAGTCAAAGGTGGGAAGATCTAGGAGGGAGGGGCACCAAAGATCAGGTCATGAGTGGAAATGAAAGGGAAGGGAAGAAAACTCAAGTCCAGGTTAAGTCCAAAATGGATAGATGGGAAAGATATACCATGTTATTGGATTAGGAGAATCAATATTGTCAAAATGACTGTACTATCCAAGGCAATCTACAGATTGCCATCCTTATCAAATTACCAATGGCATTTTTCACAGAACTAGAACAAAAAAAATCTCAAAATTTGTATTGTGACACAAAAGACCCTGAATAGCCAAAGCAATCTTGGGAAAGAAAAATGGAGCTGGAGAAATCAAGCTCCCTGACTTCAGACTATACTACAAAGCTACAGTAATCAAAACAGTATGGTAGGGCTTCCCTGGTGGCACAGTGGTTGAGAGTCCACCTGCCGATGCAGGGGACATGGGTTCCTGCCCTGGTCTGGGAAGATCCCACATGCCGCAGAGCGGCTGGTCCTGTGAGCCATGGCCGCTGGGCCTGCGTGTCCATAGCCTGTGCTCCACAACGGGAGAGACCACAACAGTGAGAGGCCCACGTACCAGAAAAAAAAAAAAAAAACAGTATGGTATTGGCACAAAAACAGAAATATAGATCAATGGAACAGGACAGAAAGCCCAGAAATAAACCCATGCACCTATGGTCAATTAATCTATGACAAAGAAGGCAAGACTATACAGTGGAGAAAAGACAGTCTCTTCAATAAGTGGTGCTGGGAAAACTAGACAGTTACATGTAAAAAAATGAAATTAGAACATTCTTTAACACCATACACAAAAAGAAGTTCAAACTGGATTAAAGACCTAAACGAAAGACCAGATACTATAATACAGAGGAAAACATAGGCAGAACACTCTTTGACATAAGTTGCAGCAAGATCTTTTTTGATCCGTCTCCTAGAGTAATGGAAATAAAAGCAAAGATAAACAAATGGGACCTAATTAAACTCAAAAGCTTCTGCACGACAAAGGAAACCATAAACAAAATGAAAAGACAGTCCACAGAATGGGAGAAAATATTTGCAAATGATGCAACTGACAGGGATTAATCTCCAAAATTTACAAACAGCTCATGTGGCTCAATATCAAAAAAACAAACAACCCAATCAAAAAATAGGCAGAAGGGCTTCCCTGGTGGCGCAGTGGTTGGGAGTCCGCCTGCCGATGCAGGGGACACGGGTTCGTGCCCCGGTCCGGGAAGATCCCACATGCCGCGGAGCCGCTGGGCCCGTGGGCCATGGCCGCTGGGCCTGCGCGTCCGGAGCCTGTGCTCCGCAGCGGGAGAGGCCGCAGCGGTGAGAGGCCCGCGTACCGCAAAAAAAAAAAAAAAAAAAAAAATAGGCAGAAGACCTAAATAGACATTTCTCCAAAGAAGACATGCATATGGCCAAGAGGCACGTGACAAGATGCTCAGCATCACTAATTTTTTAAAAAATTTATTTATTTTGTTTATTTATTTTTGGCTGTGTTGGGTCTTCATTGCTGCGCACAGGCTTTCTCTAGTTGTGGCGAGTGGGGGCTACTCTTAGTTGTGGTGTGCGGGCTTCTCATCGTGGTGGCTTCTCTTGCTGTGGAGCATGGGCTCTAGGCATGCAGGCTTCAGCAGTTGCAGCACACAGGCTCAGTAGCTGTGGTGCACGGGCTTAGTTGCTCCATGGCCTGTGGGATCTTCCCAGACCAGGGCTCAAACCCATGTCCCCTACATTGGCAGGCAGATTCTTAACCACTGCACCACCAGGGAAGCCCAGCAACACTAATTATTAATCAAAACTACAATGAGATATCACCAATCAGAATGGCCATCATCAAAAAGTCTACAAACAATAAATGCTGGAGTGGGTATGGAGAAAAGTGAACCCTCCTACACTGTTGGTGGGTATGTAAATTGGTGCAGCCATTATGGAGAACAGTATGGAGGTTCCTTAAGAAACTAAAATAAAGCTACCATATGATCCAGCAAACCCACTCCTGGGCATATACCCTGAGAAAAACATGGTTCGAAAGGATACATGCACCCCAATGTTCCCTACAGCACTGTTTACAATAGCCAAGACATGGAAGCAACTGAAATGTCCATCAACAGATGAATGGATAAAGAAGATGTGGTACATATATACAATGGAATATTACTCAGCCATTAAAAAGAATGAAATAATGCCATTTGCAGCAACATGGATAGACCTGGAGATTATCATACTAGGTGAAGTAAGTCAGACAGAGAAAGACAAATATCATATGATATCATTTATACAGTATGTGGAATCTAAAAAAAAAATGATACAAATTAACTTATTTACAAAACAGAAACTCACAGACTTAGGGAATGAGCTCATGATTACCATGGGGGAAGGGTAGAGGAGGAGGGATAGATTGGGAATTTGGGATTGACATGTACACACTGCTATATTTAAAATAGATAACCAACAAGGTCCTACTGTATAGCACAAGGAACTCTGCTCAATATTCTGTAATAAACTAAATGGGAAAAGAATTTGAGAAAGAATAGATACAACCATATGTATAACTGAATCACTTTGCTGTACACCTAAAACTAACACAACGTTTTAAGTCAACTATACTCTAATATAAAAATTTTTAAAAAACCCAAAATGCAAGGATGGATGGATGGAGCAGAGAGCTCCAAGGCCATCCTTCAACTGTGGTCAACTTTGAGGGACACTGGGCAGGCAGGCCTGACTTGAAGGTGCAAGGTCAGAGCAGACAGGCTCATCTTGGGACTCCCTTACTGGGAGCAGCAGTGTTCCTGGGTACCACTCTGCATCTTCAGCTCCACTGTTATTGATCCAGGCCCTAGAGGAATGTTTCCCAGATGGGTCCAGATGAAACTAGCCATGTACTATAGAAAATTGGGGCTCAGTCCTACGAAGGCTGATATCTAAGGGGCATTTTTAGCTGTGCTGACACTGGTGGGACACTGTGGTTCCAGAGAGTCAGTTCATTTTGAGGCCAGTCCCTAGACAGCAGAGTCCAGTCCTGTGGGGAGAGCGACAGAGAGGTCATGGAAGGAGTCCAGTCCCTCAGAGAAAGTGCCGTCTGTCAGGAAATCAGTGCCGAAGGCCAGTTCTCTTAAGTACCCAGCAATCACGCCAGAAGATGAGGAGGGACAGTGTCCTCTGGGGCCACCAAGAGGAACACCATGTTCCAGGAGGTACCAACTCAAAGAGGTGAGATTCCAATGGGCTCCCAGGCTTGGAAGGCGGTGAGGACCTCAGGGTAGGACAGGCTCTCTTAAGTAATACCCCTAAGTCACAAACCTAAAGGTTAGTATAAGCTTGATAAATTTAACTGTAACCCTTAAGCGCTTCCATTCATCAGAAGAACCATGAAGAAGTGACAAGACAGGCCACAAACTGGAAGAAGATATTTGCAACATATACAACCAACAAAGGGCTGATATGCAGAATATATAAAGAACTCCTACAAATCAATTCTATTTAAAAAGAAAGGGCAAAACGCATGAATTAGCAAAAACTAAGAAGACTGACAACATCAAAGGATGTGGAACATTCCACTCTGGCAGAGTGTAGATTAGTTTAAACACTTGGGAAACCTATTTAATATCATATAGTAAAGTTGAAACTATAAATACCCTATCACCTAGGAATTCCACTCTTACCCTAAGCTAGGGTTTCTCAACCTCAGCACAATTGACATCTTGGACCACATCATTCTTTGTTATAAGGGGCTGTCCTGTGCGTTGCACGATATTTAGCAGTATCCCTGGCCTCTGCCCACTAGATGCCAGAAGCAATGCTCCGCACCACAGTCATAGAAACCAAAAATGTCTGGAACATTTGCTGAATGCTCCTGACATTGCTAAAACATCAGCCCTGGTTGAGACCCACGGCCCTAAGCTCCTGTGCACTAAGAGTTCTACAAAAATGTTCATAGCAGCACTGTACAAAATAGCAAAAAGCATAAGCGCACGCACGCATGCGCGCGCGCACACACACACACACACACACACACACAAAGACTGGAAATGATGTTCATATCCAACAAAAGAATGGACAACTAAATTGTGGTAAATAAGTGCAATGAGATACTACACAGTTCTAAAATGTATAAAGTTCTCTCAACAATAAATGACCCTCATGAATGTTGGGGAAACAAAGTTATAGGAGAATATGTTCAGTGTGAATGTTTCTATAAAGTTTAAAACATGCAGAATTAAATAGTATACTAGCTAGGGTGACCTACATAGGTAGTGTGGTAGACTGTACTCCCACAAGATGGCTGCAACAGCATCTCTGGTCCCACCTGTTTTTCCAGAACCTGGCCACTTGGCCCTCAAGAGGTAGAGGCAGTGATCTGTCCCCTGAACCTGGTGGGGCTTTGTGTCTGCTTCAACTCACAGACGCTACGTGGCTTCTGAGGCTAGGTCACCAAAGGCCATACAGCTTCCGTCTGGTTCTCTCTCTTGGGGTGTTCAACCTGCTGTGAGGAAGCCCAGACCACCCGGACATCGTAAGAGGAAGAACCAAGGGCCAGGCCTCAGGCCAGCTCCAACAGCCAGCTGGTACGTGAGTCATCTTAGAAATACGTAGAAGCCCCCGGCTGACCCGCCCCAGATGATGCTGAGTGAGGCTGAGGTGAGGATCCTGCCCACATTGCAGATACGGGACGGAAGAAAGGTTGTTACTCTTTCATACCACTACGTTTTGTGGTGGTTTTTTAAACAGTAATAGATTTCTAAAATGGACGGTAAGAAACTATATTGAAGAGCAAATGAATGATAACATAAAATTTAGGATCATGGTTACTGATGGGGAGAGGGTTGCGGACTGTGATGGATTAGGGGCCGTGGGGAGCACAAGTGGCTGAGCCTACTCTGATAGATGGTAAAACCACAGACCTTCCTACTCTTAGGCATCTGCTGTGCTGAGGGTGAGCAGTTCTTCCCAGCGTTAAAGAGCTGAAGAACAGCTCGAGCCCCAGAGGGGAAGGTGTCCTGATTACATAGCATGGGCACAGCCAGAGGAAGGGCCAGAGGAAGTCTGTGCGTGGAATGTTCTCCCTAGGCCGTGCTCATCTGGTTGTTTAATCAACACTTACAGTTATCTGTTGACATTTTGGAAACAAAACCAAATGCCCTTGAAAGGACAAAGTGAGCTTTGTGCCTCTGAGCCATTAGGAATATTCAGATCTGGTCCTGAACTGTGGTGTGAACACTGGACACATCTTCCAGAGAGAAGGTCTTTGTGTGCAGACTTGGCTCTGGGTGAGGTTGTGATGTTGGAAAACTTTGACATTGGTGCTCCCTGTATGAGCTTCCCTTATCCCTCCTGAGAATTCCATGTTATGGGGATCCAGCATTTATCGAGCAGCGCAGACAGCAAACTCGAGGTCTCAAGGAGAATTGTGCTCCATTGTGGGGATTCCCACAAGGGCCAGCCTGGGGGGACTGGGGCTGGAACTGAGCAGCAGGACTCTTCTGGGAACTGGGGCAGATCACTCAGGTCTGTTCTTCTAATGAGCAGAGCCGCAAATGCCCTTCAAACAAGAAACAGTGCTCTGCTGGCTTCCCCCAAAGAGTGATCAGATTTAAAAAGAAAGACCCTCCCCCAAAAGGAGCTCTCTATAGAAAGTGCTTTGAAAACTCAAAAAAAAAAAAAAAAAGTATTGCTATTATTTGTTACTTTTCTATGGTAGAACCTGGGTCTATGTTTCTAAAGCAGAAAGCCTCAGAATCAAATGCTTGTGAGGCATAAAGTGTAACGGGTGAAGGGTAACAGGGAGTGGTGAGGACTGTGGCAAATGGGCCGAGGACAGGCCTTCATGAAGGAGGCCACCACTACTCAGCTCCAGCCCACTGCTGAGAAGAGAAGAGCCTGGCCTCGATGTATCCAACCTTCTGATGGTGAGGAAAAGCCAGAAGTTCAGATACTTACATAATTTTTTCACATAAGGAATCACAATTTTAAAATAATGTACCAGCTAAACCAGCTATACATATGAGTAGTATTTAGATGTGCCCAAAGGGATATAACTGCCTTGCAGGGTTGTGAAGAGGATAAAATGAGATAGCATAGAAATAACTGTAATTAAGTAGTGAATATGCATCAGAAAAACCTATATACATAATAAAAACAATAGGTCAGAGTCTACTGACAAACTGTATTTTCCAAAGACGACGGCAATAATATTTCCCATCCCACCTGCTATTTTTATTATGTAACCTTGACACTCCTTTCATCAAGTGGTGAGGGCTACTTTCCCTCCCCTTGAACATGAGAAGGACTCTATGATTTCCTGAAGCCATAGTACGGTGGAAGTGACACTATGTGGCTTCTGAAGATAGGTCACAAAAACACCATGCAATCCCGCCTTGCTCTCTGGGGTGCTCACTTCTGTAGCCCAGCCTCCATGCTATGAGGGAGCTCAAGCAGCCTGTGGAGAGATCCATGTTGAGAGGAACAAGCCCACACACCCAGCTGGGCTCCCTGCCAGAGCCAGCTCCAACTTGCCAGCAATGTAAGTGAACCATCTCCAAGTGGGTCCCCCAGCTCCCATCTGAGCAGCCCCAGCTGAGACCATGTTGAGCAGACAAGGTCTGCTCAGGCCTGCCTGAATTGCAGATTCATAAGCAAAACAAATTGATACTATTCTTTTAAGTCACTAAGCTTTGGGTGGTTTTTTTTTTAAATAAATTTATTTATTTATTGGCTGTGTTGGGTCTGTTGGTGCGTGCGGGCTTTCTCTAGTTGCAGCGAGCAGGGCCTACGTTTTGTTGCAGTGCACGGGCTTCTCAATGCAGTGCCTTCTCTTTGTTGCAGAGCACGGGCTCTAGAGCACAGGCTCAGTAGTTGTGGCACACGGGCTTAGGTGCTCCATAGCATGTGGGATCTTCCAGGACCAGGGCTTGAACCCGTGTCCCCTGCATTGGCAGGCGGATTCTTAACCGCTGCACCACCAGGGAAGTCCCCCTTTTTTAAAAAAATAAATTTTGGGTGGTTTTTTATATAGCAGTAGATAACTGGAACAGGGCCAAAAATTAAAATTTGAAGCCAGAGACATTCCTAGAAGGGTGAAGAAAGAGACCCAAGGCCAACTCAGGAACTCCTGAAGCACAGGAATGCAATTTTTAGGTCAAAAGGAAAAGGTGTTTTTCTTCCTGATTTCCCAGGCTGAGACAGGACCCACTGAGACAAATAATGTAGGGGAATGGACCATCTGAGCTTTAATTCAGTGCCAGGCTGAGGAGGGAGTTATAACCCTTCCACATCTGGGTGTGTAATCAGTCCACATCCTTTTCAAGTTTGAAGACTGAGCATTTTTATTTACCATCTAAGCCAGTACTCAAACTGGCTTAGATGGTAAGTACCACACACACTACTCCCCACAACGAACTTTCATAGACGGGGGTCTGGGAAGCTGCATTTTCAACTTCAAAGATGATTCTTTTGTACCAATTTAGAAACCTATAGTCCACTCACCTCCCATGTAACCCTTTCAGACACATTCTTGGAGTTTATTTCTTGGCAAAGTGCTCATGGTTTAACATTTAAGCAGCCCATGGCTTTGTCAGGGGAAGAAGCAGGTGTTTCAGGCAGTGGCCCTTCATCCTCAGGGACTGGATATAGTGGGCTTGGCATTCCACTTGAAGAGGTGGAGGGAAGGGGGCATCCTACACAGGTGGTGGGTGAAAACTTAAAATGAAATAAAATCAGAGATGGCTGTGTAGCAGAGCTTCTTCCGCTGGCAGAGACCTTTACAATTCCTCCCACAAACCCTCCTATAACCCCACTCTTAATCCACAGCAAGTCTCTTTCTCAGTCCTGACCGCCGCCTAGGACCCCACCTAGAAGTGCCTACCCTCCAGTAGCAGAAAGAATTTAGGCTGCCAGAACTTAACTAAAAGTTGGAGAGTATGTGATTTTAGTAAAAAAAAAAAAAGATAACTGAACATGTTGTTAAAATATTTTCTCTTGAAGCAAATGAAGACATGGAATCTAACATGTGAAGGCCTGTTATGTGCAGGGTGCTTTCTAGTCACTACAGGGGAAAGCAGATGGGCCCTTTGCATCAGACAAAAGCTGGAAGATGTTATATGCAAGTGGTAAGAATATGTTTGTAATATTATCCTATTTCTATAAAAAGTGTCCATGTAGCTCTCTGCTGGTGTATTTATCAGATAATCTGGAAAAGGAAGAACCCAACTGATCATTGTCGTTGTAACTTGGGGTGAAGTGGAAGTAAAGGCAGTATGAGATTACAATGAAATTTCCCTTTCTAAAATAAGTGTCTGTAAAAAGTTTCTTTTTACTTTTTTACTTTTGGTAATGGCAACGTATTAAGAAAATATAATAAGAAATACTAAGAAATGTAATGAGAAAAAAAACCCATAAGGATTATTTAGAAATACATGTAATATTTTACTTTGGAAACTATCATTATGAAAGTATAATTTGCATATAAAAATGCACCTATTTTAAGCATATGCTTTGGTTTGGTGAGTTTTGATAAAAATATATACCCTCCAAACACCACCTCAGTCAGGATATAGAACACTTAAATCACCCAAAAAAGATTTCCTGTCCCCTCACCCCTGTCCCAGGCAACCATTAATCTCTTTCTACAATTATAGATTATTTTTGCCTATTCTAGATTTCATATAAATTAGAAGAATAATACATTATTTTCTCTTTTGTATCTAGCTTCTTTCATTCAGCATGTTTCAGATTCATTCATGTTGTGATGGTACCAACAGTTTGTTCCCTTTCATTTACGAATGGTATTCTATTGTATATAACAATTTGTTTATCCATTCAGCAGTTGGTGGGCATCTGAGTTGTTTCCAGTTTGGGGCCATCTTACATAGAATAAAGTCATTATGAACACTTGTGTACAAGTCTTTGTGTGAGAATATGTTTTCATTTCTTCTGGGTAAAGACCTAGGATTGGAATTGCTGCATTCTAAGGTAAATGTATGTTTAATTTTATTTGAAAAAAAATAGGTGCTTCCATTTTGATGCAGTAATTATTCTCACAATTTATTCTAAATAAATAATCATGGATGTACGTAAAGATTTAGCTACCTGGATCTTCAACACAACACTGTTTACACATTTGCTACAATTTAAGGTACAGCCCTGTTGTGGAGTACCACACAGCTATTGAAATGGCTATTTCAGGCTTCTAGTTCAGGTTAAGGACTTAGCATATGTATTTATCTTCTGAGACTCCACCATTAAAATGACAATAAAGGGATCAAAATGGCATAAACCGACAGTAAAGAGGAAAGCAGGAAAGGGGCCATCAGCAGATAGGAGTTTCAACAAATTCCTTGGAAACAGAAAGAGCTGGGTGAATACTGATAAATACAGCAGGTGGATGGCTGCAGGCAATGAGGGCTCAAGTCTGTCCAGACACTGAGAGATGCCTCAGCCTGGTAATGAAAAGGATCCCAGAAAGCAGGAAGGGAAAATGGGCTGAAAACCACTGAAGTTCTATATATGCAGCAGATAATACCTCTGTTTGCCCAAATTAGACATTAGGTGCCAGTCACTTTCTCTAGGTCAAACATTAGAGGGCCCCTTCCTGAAGAAATTGTACAGACCACCTGGGGAAAATTAAGTGAGCCAATATGGAGTGAGGAAGTCCAGAGTGGAGCCTTCGGCACTCCCGCCTTTAGGAACCCTTAACAAGAACAAAAAAACTAGCTTCCTGCCGACTTTCCCTGGAAAGGAGCCTGAGAGGCTCTGCCCATGCTCTTCAAACTTCCCATCAGCCTCCTACTGCCTCAACCTCAATCTTTAGTAGAAATGAAAAACCAAGAGTAAACAGATACAGAGGAAACTTGGCGATAGGAAAAAGTACAAACAACAACAACCACCAACAAGCAAACGTGATTCTAGAGGAAACAGAGACAATTCATGGAGCAGGAGAGGATAAAATAAACAAATAAAAGAAAAACTTTCAAAAACCTCAGAGACAAATGGGAAAATACATCACTGGTAAAACAAGAAAAGGGTGCTATGAGAAAAAAACAGAGAACAAGAAATAGTTCTTTGAAATTAAAAATATACTTGCCAAAATAATAATAATACTAATAATAATAATGTTAGATGATGAAGTTGAAGAAATCTCCCAAGTATAGGTTTTAAGATTTTAAAACAAAAAATGCATGACAGACAATACAAAAGACATAAAGGGATGATCTAGAGGTTTGGGATCTAAATAACAGGAATCCCCAAAAGAGAAAATGTTAAAACAGAAGGAAGGAAGTTATAAAAGAAAGATGGTAAATAATTCTCCAGAATGAAGAAGGGCATGTGTCTTTGAACATTAGGGCCCATGGAGGCCCAGCACAACGAGTGAGAAAAGATCCACACCTGGACATGATCACCAAAAACTCTCAATACAAGAATAAAGAGGGCTTCCCTGGTGGTGCAGTGGTTGAGAGTCCGCCTGCCGATGCAGGGGACGCGGGTTCGTGCCCCGGTCCGGGAAGATCCCACATGCCGCGGAGCGGCTGGGCCCGTGAGCCATGGCTGCTGAGCCTGCGCGTCCGGAGCCTGTGCTCCGCAGCGGGAGAGGCCACAACAGTGACAGGCCCGTGTACCAAAAAAACAAAAAACAAAAACAAGAATAAAAAGCCGATACTACAAGATTCCGGAGAGAAAAAACCAGATTCTACTTTGAGAGATATGATGTTTGACCTGGAATTTTATACACAGCCAATTTATTAATCAAGTGAAAAAGCAGAATTAAGGCATTTGCAGTAGGAAACTACTGTAAATTTCACCTCTGTATAGTTTATCCTCGGGAGTGACCCAAGGACATATTCCAGCAAAATGAGAGTGTAAACTAAGAAAGAGGAAGATATCAGGGTCTTGAAAAGAGTGACTCTGATCACTGAAAGCAGCGAAGGGAAACGGCAATAATGGCAACTGTGCTGCAGACCCAGAGAAAACAAGGGCAGGAAGACAGGGAACTGCAGGGAGAGGCTTCTTGTTTTGTTTTGTTTTGTTTTTAGGGAGGAGGTAAAAAGGAGAGAAATAGAATCAACAGAAAAATAGCATGATCGAAAGCTCGGAAAACATGATATGAGGCTAAGATAAAGGAAATGGGTGGAATGTAAAAAAAAGAAAATAAATTTGTTCCAGAAACATTCTCTGTTGAGTCGGGACATTGGTCCCATAAAGAAATGTGGTCCTAGTTCACTACTTTGATCTGCTGTGAACTATGTTTACATCAGAAAAATAAAATAAACACTATTTTCTGGAATTCTACTCTTAGAATCAACCTTAGACAAATGTAAACAAGAACAAAGTTGTCAGAACAAAATGTAAAGTATGGAACAGGCTGACAGAGGTGGGGAGTTGGAGGAAGGAAAGGAGGGAGTGCTGTCCTTACCTTATGAAGTGAAGAGTAAAGAGATGCTATCTATAGTTGATGGAGTGGGAAATGGGGCCTTAATTGTGTTCTTTGAAGTTGAAGAGGGGACCTGAGGTTAAGCTCTGAAAATAGTCATCTAACTATATTTAGAAGAGTCGGTCGAGGAGATTGGAGCAGGATAGAAATGAACTGATGCCTCATCTATTACAGAAGGAAATAATAGAAAGCACTGAATTTGCTAAATAAATAAATAGCTTCTTCTTTAGAAATAGGGAGGTAACCCCCAAATGAATTCTAAGTAGAAACGCTTGGACTTCCCTGGTGGCGCAGTGGTTAAGAATCCACCTGCCAATGCCAGGGACATGGGCTCGAGCCCTGGTCCGGGAAGATCCCACATGCTATGGAGCAACTAAGCCCATGTGCCACAACTACTGAGCCTGCGCTCTAGATCCCACGAGCCACAACTACTGAGCCTGCGAGCCGCAACTACTGAGCCCACGGACTGCAACTGCTGCAGCCCGCGCGCCTAGAGCCTGTGCTCCGCAACAAGGGAAACCACCGTAATGAGTAGCTCCTACTCGCCGCAACTAGAGAAAGCCCGCACGCAGCAAGGAAGACCCAACGCATCCCCCCAAAAAAAGAAATGCTTAGAATTTGTCTCAGGGGAGCAGGATTGTGGGTGGGGAGGGAAGGGTGGGGCAGGTGACTTGTTTTTCATTATAAGGTCTCTGGTATTATTTGATCTTAAATCATTTGCATACATTACTAATTAAAATCTTTAATGAGGAATTTCGGCGATAAGTAGTTTATAAGACTGTGTAGAACATAACGGCATGAAAAAGAGGGGTATAAAGCAAACTCTTTATAATGTATACATATCTATATCTTCCATACTAATTCGTTTTTTACCCATAATTTTAAAAAATAACTTTAAAAAAATAATCTCTTAAGTTTCTCCTGGGGCACAGGCAAACTATCTCTGAGGGGGTCATGCCTGATTTGAAAATGCATTTATAAGGTCCTTGCCTACCTATAGAAGCAGCCTTCTCCATGGCAGCACCAGCAGTCAGCGGCCTTCCACCAACTTCCCCAAGCTCCATGACCCTCTACAACCATGTATCTGAGCCAGCTGAGCTCTCTCACCCATCTCTTGTGCCCAGATTATCTTAGCTAGGGAGATACTAAGGGATGTCCAGATATGAAGATCTCTGGTCTTCAAAACAAACTCACTTGTGAATAATGAAACAGAGTAGGCATTTCACTATAACATACCCCATATTCGGATAAAGATACATTGAATAGAGCTGTACACGAGAGTTGAAATTCACTCCTTTCATTTCGTTCATCTGTTCAGTGTATAGATGAGAAACCAAGACCCAGGAGGTTATGTCACTTGCCCAAAGTCAAAATCCAGACCTGATTCCCAGTCTTTTGTCTACACCAGATTTTTAAAAGAAAGATAATTAGGGTTTCTCAGGTCTCTGGGTTACAGGTAACAGAATCTCAATTTCAAGCCAAAGGAAAACATTATCAGAAAAATACTGAAATCCAAGGGCAGGCTATGCAGCTCGTCAGGGACCAAAGCAGGGTGGAGAAAGCCCACAGGATCACAAGCAGCTTCCTTCCCTCTGCCCCTCTCTCTGCAACTGACTGACAAACACGGCTCCCAGGCTCTACCCCGAGTGTGTGGGGCAGTCCTGAGGGGATAAGGATGGGTCCTGCTGGGCAGAGACAGGGCCTGGGCCAGCGTAAACTCAAGGTGAGGAGGGGGGACACGTGGAATGCTTTAGCATGGGAAAGGAGAGAAGGGGAGGGAAGGGAGAAGCTCTGACATGTGTTGAATGCTTCTGGGCTCTGCATTCTGCTGGGGACATGGTTAATACCATCCTCATTTTAAAGGCAAAAGACTGAGGCTTGGGGCAGTTAAGCACAGACAGGGCGGCTAAGTAGCAGACTCGTAACTGGCTCTGCTTCCTCTTAGTATAAGACTCTTTCCTTTACCCTTCTCCTCTATCATATGAATTGATCCTCTTGGCACTGGGGGCCCTGGAGGAAGCCCCACCTCTCCCACTTGCCACTCTTTGGGAAGAGCTACATGCTAGCTGCTCAAAGCCATCAGTGCCCTGGGCTTCTCGCTGTGTCCTTGGACCGGTGCTGAGTAGCGACTCACCCACCTCTTGCCTTAGTGGCTCCAGGTATCCCCTGGCACCGGCCTCCATTCAGAAGTGTGCTGGAGCCCGCCCATACCACCTCCCAGAGCCAAGTGGAGTTTCCGGAATTGTGCAAGCTGGTTGACATCGTATCGGTAGCTTGAAATCAGACATCGTGGGAGGATTTTACAGCATGGAAACGGACAGATGCCACCAATCAGGGCTCTCCTCCACTCCCAGCTTGTTGTTAAATATTTATCAGCACATAACTGTCTCCATCTGCCCACTTCCTGCCTGGAAGACTATTGAAGATGTTCACATAGAAGCTCGCACTTAATGTTCAATTCTCCCTGTCTTTATATGTATTTAGCAGGTTGTTAAAAAAAAAAAACAACTTTGTAATCTTGAATGCTTCAAATCAATTTCAGTGGTAACTCTAGACCCAAAGCTTAAGAGAACAAGTGGATTCTTTGTGTAACTCCATCCCCCAACTTAGCTGTAATGCTTAACCCCCCTTGTTTTCCACACTCACTGCTGTGCCCTTATCTCTCATGGAGCCTATAGCTGGGACCTCCTGTCTGGTTTCCCTGCCTCTAGCCTCCCCCTAGTCTGCCCTCTATATCTCTGCCTGGTCAATCTTTTGAAATCCCTGCCTCCACATTGGCTCCAAACATGGTTCAAATTCTTGACCTGGCTCTTAGCCTCCCCACCTCCCACTGCCATTGGGCCCTTTATTCTCCAGGGAACCCAAATGATGAACTGGACAGGACTGGTCTTTGCTCCTGTGCAGTTCCTTCTCCCTAGAAGGCCCTCTTCCACCCCATTGCCTCTGAAACCCGGTTTCTGTGGCATTTCATCCACGTTACTGTGTCTGCATAATCCCCATTGCCCGGCCAGAGGCGACCTCAGTCGCTTCGGACCTCTTGGAATACTTTGCCTGAGGCTCTCATGTGTCTCTCACAGCTGTGACTCCTCCGAGGTGGACAGGACACAATCACCCGCTACGTCACTGCAACCCAGAATGCGGTGCAGGCAGCACCCTGCGGCCCATTAGAAATGGAAATTCTCAATCCCAATTCCAGGCGGAAACGAATCAGAATTCTGGGGTGGGTCGAGGAGGGAGCCCTCATTCCCATGGACTTTTTCTACTCGATGTGCTTTTAATGGCTGCTCCTCACTGTATCATTTTATTGTTAATACTTGTCTCTGCTCACTCAGATTCTCGCAGTCTTACCCATTAGAAGGATCACCTCAGCAGGGCTCTAGGTGGTGGTTCCATCCACCCCAAATTATGCTCTTTTTCTGTATTTCACAGGCCCTGAATACTCCCTGTGTCCCCAGCCTCTACTGAGATGTGGGCCTGCAGCTCCATTCTGCATTCAGCTGGGTCCACTGTTCTTCCTCCCTGCATAGGTGTGAATTACATTCACTTCTCAGAACATTGGCTGCAAAGGTCATCTTCGAGGTCAGGCAGTTCTATTATCAGGTAAGCTTTGTATGCAGCTGCTCTGCCCAGCCCAGGGCAAACTCAGGGCTTCACAGTGGCTAAAGCCACTTTCACTGAGAAAAGGCCCCTCGATCCTCCCCCCACTCCAACCCCAATGAAGGAGCTCTCTCTGCCTGGAATCACGTGTGGCTACCATAAGGCCCAAACCCTAGAGAACTAGGACAATCTCTTTTTTGTTGTTGTTAACTTTTTATATGGATATAATTTCAAAGTTAAGTATTGTATAAATAGAAATTCCATATACCTTTTACCCAGATTCACTTATCACTTACGTTTTGCTCCATTTCTTATATTGTGTTATTTTCTTAACTATGGGTTGTGTTTTTTCTTAACTATGGGTTGGCCAAAAATTTTGTTCGGGCTTTTCTGTAACGTCTTATGGAAAAACCCAAAAAACTTTATGGCCAATCCAATATTTGAAAGCAAGTTAGAGACTTGTGCTCCTTTACTCCTAAATATTTCTAAGAACAAGGACATTCTTCTATATAAACACAGTACAATGATCAACTTTAGGGAAATTAACATTGATAGAATACTATTATCTAAACTACAGTCCAAATCAAATTTCATCAATTGTCCCAGTAATGTCCTTTCCATCTATTACTTTTTCCCAGCCCGGAATCCCATAAAAGATCAACCATGTATTGCATTTAGTTGTCATGTCTATTTAGTCTCTTTAATTTGGAACAGTTCCTTAGCCTTTCTTTCTTTCTTTTTTTTTTTTTTTTGTTTTTTTGTTTTGTTTTTTCAGTACGCGGGCTTCTCACTGCTGTGGCCTCTCCCGTTGCGGAGCACAGGCTCCGGACGCGCAGGCTCAGCGGCCATGGCTCACGGGCCCAGCCGCTTCGCGGCATGTGGGATCTTCCCGGACCAGGGCACGAACCCGTGTCCCCAGCATCGGCAGGTGGACTCTCAACCACTGCACCACCACCAGGGAAGCCCAGCCTTTCTTTCTTGACCTTGACATTTAAGGGCACTAGCCAGTTATTTGGTAGTCTGTCCCTGAATTTAAGTTTATCTGGTGTTTCATGTTTAGATTTAGATACGCTTTTGGGGGGGAGGAAAATCACCGGAGATGATGTTATATCCTTCTCAGTGTATCTTAGGGGATCCATGATGTGGGTCTGTCCCAATAGCAGTGATGGTAGCTTTGATCTCCCTAGGGGCAATAGACAGCCTCTTTGTGAAGGCTGCCCTCTGCTGGCCATTTTCAACATTGCAGCTGCCGTGCCTCTGCGGCTGTGGTTGAGAAGAGGCCAGAAGCCCTGAAGCACAGACCTTGTCCCCTTATTGTTTGTGAGACCTTGGGAAAGCTATTCAACCTTACTGAACCTCGATTTCCTCATCTGTAAAAAGAAGATGACAGCCATGCTTCCCTTACAGGGTAGTTGAGTGTGAAAGGGTTCTGCAAAATTGGTCAAGGGTGTTTTAAGCTAATGTCTGTAACCGGCTGCTACAACTCCTGCACAGGCCCAGCCCTGAGGTCCCCGAGTACCAAATCCACCCTTCAGAACTGACGTCGCTACTTGCAAAGCCTCCAGCTGGTGCCCCATCTGTGGCGGCCATGGCAGAGCTGCCGCCTTACCTGAGGCTTCCATGAACAACAGGTTCCCATAAGTCGTGCTGTGAAGGAACACGGGTAGGTCTGGCCCTCAGTGTTTCTGCCCTGGGGGTCCAACTGGGGGTCACCGCTGGTCTGTGCCCCGGTCGTTACACCTGCATCCGCTGGGGTTGCTGCTACACCGCTGCTCCCAGGCTGGTGGGACCGAGCCCTCCCCTTCCGCCTGTGCCCTCCAACCCACACAAAACCCAGGAACACCTGTGTCTTCAGCACATTTAGCCCTGGCGGTTTCACCTGCGTTAACCCCAGGACTTGTGCAAACTCCGTTCTTACCCAGACCTTAGCTCTGTCTCCACATTTTCTTTGCGTACTTCTGAGAAGTTTAGGTGCCTTCTTGCCTTCTTTCCTATGTTCAATAAATATTTATTGATCACCAACTATACACCAGTCTCTGAACTGGAGCTACATGGAGAGAAGGATGCACACTTGCCCCACAGAGCTTATAGTTTTTTGAGTGATGGAAACAAGCAGAGCAGCAATTACATCATAAATGAGATCCCTGTGCCTTCCCAGGCGGGCTTTTCCCGTCCCACGTGACTCAGCCACAGTTAGTGTCTCCCACGTGGCTCAGAGCCTCCCCTTTATGGCTTTATATAATAGTTTCTGAGTGCTCTCCCAGGACACCAGGGAGATTCATTTTGCAGGCCCAAAGGAGACGCTCAGAGAAGGAGAATTATGAGAAATAAGTAGATCAAGAAGGAGAGGAGAGAAATATTTCTCAGCATGAAATTAACTAGCTGTTTCTTTTCTTACTGGAATTTACTCTTGGAGCAGAGGCATCTGTAGTAGTGAACCTGAGCCATTCTCTGGAGCATCCGTGGGGTCTTCATTTGGGGGATCTTGGGATTCTTGAGAATCAGTGACTTAACAAATGGAGTTCTGCACCTTCTCAGAGAGAGGAACATCACACAGACAGGTGCACTTCACTTTGTAAAGCTAGAGCCCAGATTATTGTGGGAGGTCAGTGTGGAAGGCACTGGTCTGGGGCTGGGGGCAGCCCTGGCCTGGAATGAACAGCCAGCCTGCCCAGCTTCCCCTCATCTATAAGACTGGAGGAAGTCACTTCTCATCCATGTGATACCATTGCCTAACTCATCTGCCTCACAGGCTTCTTTTGAGCGGAAAATGAAATAAAACATGGGAAGGGCCATGTACCATTTGTGTAGATATGCCCTATACACCAACAGATGTATAGGAAACATGTTTGGGTCAGAAACATGAATAAGGAGTCACTTTAGAATGTAATTTTACAGCAGTTTATTAGGGAGCTTGTCTCCAGCTGGTTAGGAGAGGATTAGAACAGAGTGCAGATTAAGCAGCAAGGTCAGAGCCTGCGCTGGGTGTACATTGGTCTGATTCACACCTGCCTGCTTCCTCATTCATGTGTGCATTCAATACACAAAGGATGCTGGGGAAGAATGTGAATGGTGCATTCACAAATTCATCACAATTTCTCAAAGAACAAGTGGGTGAATAATTAGGTCAGCCTGCTATCCAAAGGGCTGAATGCTCTTTGTGAAAGCTTACTAGAGAATTCCATGAGGGTAAGGACTATGCTCTCTTGTTCACCACTGTACGTCCAGAACATAGTGCCACATCTGGCACTTAGCACATTAAAGAATTAGCTGCAGTGGAAGCCCACCGTGACATAGTTTATTCTATTATTGTAGCATAATTGGCAGGAGAATAGTTTATGTTTTCTCATGACTGTATCCCCCAAGCAATACTTTGAAATGAAGCTGCAATTTCTAGCTTTGCTTTAATTGGTGAGTAATTAATAAAATACTTTAGAAATTAACTCTATTTAAAAATTAAGCAATTGATGGTAATATTTATTTATTTATTTATTTATATTTATTTATTTATTTATTTATTTTGCGTTACACGGGCCTCTCACTGCTGTGGCCTCTCCCGTTGCGGAGCACAGCCTCCGGACGCGCAGGCTCAGCGGCCATGGCTCACGGGCCTAGCCGCTCCCCGGCATGTGGGATCTTCCCGAACCGGGGCACGAACCCGTGTCCCCTGCATCGGCAGGCAGTTTCTCAACCACTGCGCCACCAGGGAAGCCCCTGATGGTAATATTGAAGGCATTTAAGCGTTTCCCATTGAGTTTTTGACTGACAATGTCAAAACAACCATCGTAGCTAAGGCTGAAATATTCAGGAATGCAGCCCCAAAAGTGAAGACAGAACAAAACAAAATCCCCTAAACTATCTTAGCTATAATTATTAAAACTGGTACTAAGTTGTATTTTGCTGAAGTCCTGAAACTGCCTTCAGGGGCAGGAGAGCAAACAGTACATAGGGGAAAAAAAGGACGATGAAGAAGCAGCAGCTATAATAATAGAACTAGTTTGTCTGTCCTGAGCCTAGGAGGGCAATACCTTCCTGTATTGTTCCATAACATTTACTTCTCAGCCATCTGTTTCCCTGGTCCCTCCACATCCTGTTAAACCAACACTATCCTGGTAACAGGAATCCCTGCTGAGACTTTATGATATCTCTTCAGTTTCCTGTCCTGTTTCTGCAGGAGTTTTACTTAGCTTTATATATGAGTGTGCACTTACATATGTGAGGGAAGCCATGAGTGCCAGGGCATCAAAGCAGAAGCTGAAAGGGGTCACCCCAGGGGAGGCCAGCATGGTCTCGCCTTGCTTTCTGGTTCTTGGAACTGACAGCCAAGCATCCCTAGTGGATCTCCTCCATGGCTTTTGAAAGCTACCACTTACATTGTGCTAAGTGCTTTACATATGTTATCATATTATCTTATTAGATTAACTTCACAGCTACCTAATGAAATGCTTTGTTGTTGTCGTTGTTTTTTCATTTTATAGTCAAGGAAATAAGTCTCAAGAAAGGTTGAATGGCTTGGCCTTTCACATGACTCAGAAGTGGCAGGAGTGGAATTTGGACTCAGGCTGAGTCTAAAGCCTGTGCCCACAGCTATTACGTTCCTTAGGCTTTCCTTGGTGCCTCTACACCCTTTCTGGCAGGATGCCCATGTTTACTCTCCTTCTATTTTCCTTCTCTGTCTCTGGGTTGCTTCCCAATTCACGATGGACATCTATCCATAACCTCTATGTTACATTTTTCATTCTGGCTTTCAAAGTCCTCCACAACTTGACTCTACTCCACCCTTCAGCTCCATCCTCTACCACTTCCAAGTCCAGGGTCTCTTCTGCAGCTAACCAGCTCCTTTTACCCTGCAAGTCCCAGCCCAGCACCTCTGCAGCACTTTGCTTCATAGCACTTTCTGCTCGAGGAGTTCTTCTGTCCCACCCTCCTCCTCCTGCTTCCTCATCCTCCTTGGTCACCTCCCCAGCTCTCCTGCTCTGCCAGGACCAGTGAAGCCTTGTCCCCTCCATGAAGCTTCCCCATCCACACCAGGTCTCAGAGACTCCCCCCTCCTTTAGGGTGAAGCACTTGTTCTTTGAGCCCCTGGTTTGTCTGTTAACCATGTGCCACTTTATGATATCCTTAATAATATTGACTTCACTATTTAATTTTTCATGTGCTACTGCTTTGTCTCCACAATTAGATTATAAGCTCCTTGAGTGCCAAGTGTCTCCTTTAAACTTTGTGATATTTCTCTTAACCCCTAGTTCAGTACTTTGCACACAAAAGGGGTTCAGTAGATATCTGTTGGTTTCTGTGTGATTATATTCATACCAGGTTGATACCAGCACTCTTAGCACAAGTGTCAGAGAGCTGATGTTAATCTTCAGTGCCTACGACCTCCCACTCAGGGCCTTCTTCTCCTTCCTACCTTCCAGCTGAATACTTTGATCTTCCATACACTACCCCCAATTCAGGCCTGCCCTTTGCTAGTCATGCTGTACTTGGGCTAACAGTCTGTTGTTGTAGTTATATGTCTTCAGAGCCAAGTTGCCTGGCTTTGTATCCCATTTCTGCCACTTCCTAGCTATGATCTGAGCAAGCTACTTAACCACTTGGGGCCCCAGTTTCCTCATCTGTGAAATGGGGATAATAGTACTATCAATCATTCATCAACTATTTATTGAGGGCCTATTATATGCTGAGCATTGTTCTGAGTGCTGGGCATAAAACAAATTCTTACCATTAGGAAGCTAACATTCTAGTGGAGAGACACAGACAAGTAATGAAGTAAACATATAGTGTGTCAGAAAGTGATAAGGGCTGTGGATGGGGAATAAAATGGAGTAAGGTGAGGCACTGTGGTTTTAAATGACATGGTAAGGTGACACTGGAACAGACACTTAGGATTCTGTGATGATTAAATGAACAAAGGAATGTAAGGACTTAAAATAATGTTTGGTACATAGTAAGTACTGAATAATTGTTAGATATTAGGTGTTATCAACATACTTGAGGGGTTTTTGTAAACAGAAAAGTACTGATTAGATGTTTGTTAAAATAATTTTTAAATAGAAAAGAACCAATCAAATCATTGTTTTAATTATATCCTCTTTGCATGGTCCATGTTGCACAATTTTGCTAACCAATTCATACTTAGGAGACAGCAACAGATTTTTAGTCAAGACCAATGTGTTAGCCTTAAGGAGGACTCTCTAATGGGCAAGGGCTCAAGTCACAGGCAAAGACAGTTTGGGGCAGGGGGCACCTTCCCGGGTCACCTCCCACTCTGTTACTGTTAAAATATTTGGACATGGGTTGCTTCCTCTTTTCTGTGTGTGGTTTTTTGTTTTTTGTGGTTTTTTTTGTAGGAATAAGCTGACTACTCAAGAGTGGATTAAAATTTGAATCCTAAAATATAACATGCATTAAATAATGGACCTTTGCAATTTATAAAGGAAATTCAGGCAGAAGCTGAGAAGTTCGTCTTTTAAATTACTTCCTGCCCCTCCACAAACACTGTGTGAGTATCTTTGCACCCACCACAAACATTGTGACTTCACTAGGTCTTTCAAGAGTCAACTCCAAACCTAGAAAACACACACACACACACACACACACACACACACACACACACACACACATACACATCTGAAGATGACACTAGAGTTCTCAGAATCCAGCAGGGCCTCAATTTCTGCAGAAATCAGTACGAGTACTGATGGCCTGACTGAATCTTCAATTCATCTTTGAGATTTTTCTCCAACACTGAGGGGTCTGGACGGGGTGACTCTGCCATCCTCCTCTGAGATTCCCCCAGAGATCTTTCTACGTTAGAATCCTTTGAAGTTCAGGGATGAGAGGAGAGGTCTCCTGCAGGGGCCAGGAGCAGAGCCTCCTCTGATCTCATCTAGGAGATAATCGAGAAGGGCAGGGCCAGGAAACAGCTCTGTGAAATCATGGGTGGGCGGGTGCCTTGAATTTCTCTTGAGAGACAGTCCTCAGGATGCAGAGAGAGTCAGCATGGTGATAAAGGAGGCCTCAGAAACATCTGCAGTGCCCACCACGCTGTCTGCCTGAACGGAAGACCACCACCCCAAAGACTCCAGGCCCATCTTGATGCAGCGACTGTGTGGTGAAATGTTAGGGCCTTTGGAAAAGTGATCAAATATCTCAGAATCATATTCTGGCACATCTATCAGGCAGACACCCCTCCATGAGGGACCCAATAATAACTAGTACCAAGTACCAAAAATTGGCATTTACTGAGCACTTCTGATGTGCTGGCTACTGTGCTGAGCACTTTACATACCTGATAATCTTCACAATAACCCAAAGAGGTATATACTATTACTAGACCCACTTGTTACCATCCTTATGCCCATTTATAGAAGAAGAACCAGTCAGAGTCCTCAGAGAGTTTAAATATCTTGCCTGCTTTCGGAGACTGGTCCTGTTGGCTAAAACCAAGCCGCCTGCAAAGGAGCAGCTTCTAACTAACTCAACCTGGAGGCGGGGGCTGAGGAAGGCTTTGGGAATTTGTGTGCTTGAGCAGGGTGGTAACGGAGGAAGAGTTGTCTGGGAGAACAAGACGGGAGGGGCCAGTCAGTGTGGGCAAAGGCACTGAGGCCTTAGAGAACAAAGAGGGTCCGGGTCATTGTGATGCTCTGATGCGGCTGGAGAAAGGCAGTGGAGGTTCTGAGCAAAGGTAAGTCCGGAGGAGAAGGCAGGGCCTCACTCGTGATGGGCCTTTGATGCCCTGCTTCTGAGTCGAGTTTTTTCCTGAAAGCGGGAGGAAGTCATCTGGGACAGGCACTGAGGTTGCCCAACCATCAGTCAGCCACCACGGTGCCTCCTTGATAAACAGAACCCCTCTTTTGACCAGGAAATCTAGCCCCAACACGGCCCTGTGCTCTCAGAGGCAACCATGAAGATGCCATCCCCTTGCCAGCGACTCAGGAGGAGGACTCACTCAATCCTGGTCCACGAGTCCTGAGGGCGAGTCTGCTGGGGGCCCCGGGAAAGCTTTCCTCCCCATGGTAGACACCCAGGAGGAAGTGCTGTGGTGTCTGGACGTAGTAAGCATTGTGCATCCCTGAAGGAATCCAGCCTGGGAATGGCAGAGCAGAAGGAAGGGAAGGACTTGGGCTCCTGGTCACGGAACCACTGAATCCGCCTGTCGGGCACCACCTTCCCCAGAGTCCTTGTTGGTTGAGATGATAAGGGTCTTTTTGGCTATGCAGCTGAGTCAGGGCTTTCCTTTTCTTAGGAGTCAAAGGTATCCTAACAATTGGTCATCAACACTTTTAAGCAGGGGATCACATGATGACATTAGCATGTTATAAAGGTTCCTCTTGGGAGTGTAGGAAGGTGAATTAGGGAACACGTTGGTGGAAGGAATACCAGTTAGGAGGCAGCTGACTCTCCTTCTGGAGACGGAAATGCTGGGGGAAAAAAATGCAAGAAATGTTGTGCCACATCAAGTTGGCATTGACACACAAAAGTACTGATTGTGTTTCTGCTGGGTCCTGTTGCCATCAGAGTTGAGACGACCCTGTCCCAAGCAGCCTCAGTCTGGTTGAGCAGTGAAGACGAACAACAAAACCAAACTGTTCGTTTAACATCCCTGAAAAAGTGTCGTCTTGTTCACTTGTGTATCACCCAGACTATAACGTCACCTGGAACGTAAACTAGAGTCCAAGTGATAGGGACTCTGGCTTGTTTGCTCTGTTGTTAGTAGACACTTGACGCATGTTTGCTGAATGAACAAATGAAGCCTGGGCCTCACCTCAGGCCCCGCCCACGCAGCCTGCCCAACCCCACCCACTTCCTCCTACAGACCCCCTGCCTGCCGTGCCCTGCGCTACCGGAGGACCCGCCCCGCCGGATGTTTAGGACTCCCAAAGAACAAAACAGTAGGACAGAAATAACTTCTCTCCACCTTTGCCCTCAGAAGCCCCAGTGCCGCTACGCCTCCGTGAAGTGACGTGAGGCAGGTGTGCGCACAGGTCGGGGCCAGGAGCAAGGCTCGCTGCCTCAGCTACAGGGCCATCCGTCGGAGAGGGCCGGGCTGGGCTGGACCCTGCAATGCGTAGGCTCAGAGCGTGAGACCCTCCGGGCCTCAAATGATGACTCTGGGTGTCGAGAAACACTGACCGGGAACCTGGCAGCTCTTTTCTCCCACTGGGGCCTCCCTCGCTCTGGCCCGGGCACTTAGAGGCACCATCCCTCTCCTCTTTGTTCTCCTGCATCCTCCTGGCGGGCTCCTCCTCCTTTCTTTGTGGCCCTCTTTCCCTCCCACTCCCTTTCCTGCCTTTATTCCTTACAGGTTTCCTGTCCCACTAACCTCTCTGTCCCCTCTCCCCATTCCTCAGATGACATTTTTTCATGCCCTCTGTAAGCCCAAAGCTGCCTGCTAGGGCCTCTCCTCTTCCTCATTCCTTCTGTCTCATCCAAAACAGGCACTTAATCCAGTGGAAAGCGTCCTTCGGGGCACTTGGCTCTGCACGCCCAGGTGGCCCTAGAGGGAGGACTCTGTCGTCCTGAGAAGGGTTCTGTGAAAGAGGCAGCTTTGTCAGGCTTGGCTGTGAACTGCACACCTGGCTTTTGTTCCAAGCCATACCCTTCCTCAGCTCTCAGGCAATCCATCAAAACTCAGAAGCATTGACTGAGATGCCTCAGCGCGTTTAGTCAGCTCTGGAATGGATTCCCTGGGTGACATTTACGTGGATGACATTAGCTCAACACCCAAGGTCAAGTCAGGGAGCCAATACACACGACACCCCACTCAGTGATACAAGATAAAATAACTGAGTGCCACACCTGTGTCCCCACGTCAACCTCAGAGCCACAGTCATTTCCAAGGCTGTCACCTCTGAGCCTCCTCCACAGCTGGCAGCTGCCCGGGCACACGTCAGCCTGCAGTGCACTGGCCCTGGGCAGCCCAGCCCTTCAGAACTCAGCCTGCCCCACTCTGCTTTGCTTTTAGGAGCTAGGTAGCAGCCTCCATGGGCAAATGCTCCCTCCTACCCACAGGGAAGAAATGAATTTTGCAGGATTAAGCTCCTCCCTGGTGGAGCAAAGCAACCAAGGCATTTAAAAGTTTAAAGTCTCTCCAGAGAGAGAACCAGAGGTCATCCTGGCAGGAGACAGTAATATTTCTTTTGCGGAAAGCAAACAAGGTCACACTCCCTGCCTTTCTGCATTCTCTGCCTGCCCCTCCCAGCGGGGATTCAAGATGCCCTTTTCTCTATCCTGAGCTCGGTCTCCTGCCACCTCAGGGCCAAAGCTTTGGACCTTATTCTGCTCTCTCTTCGCCCCATTTCCATGCTGGCAGCTCCGCCAGCCTGGCCCCTCTAATCTGTGCCTGCTTCGGGACCCAGCCAAGAGCCTGTTTCTGCCTTGTTTCCCTGCATGCCAGCCCTCCTCTGCTTCCCCAACCACAGTTCCAGCCCAGTGGAACCGCTTCTGGTTTCTGGCTGGATTCATTTTTCAAAGCTTTCAAAGAGAATGAGAAGAAAATTCTCTCTCCAACTTTTGACACATAAAAGGAGCTTGGTAAATATGAGTTGAATTTGGTAAAGGATGGAAGGAAGGGAGGGAGGGAGGCAGGGACCTCGGGAGGGAAGAAGGAAAGGAAAGAGGAAGAGGAGGCAGAATCCTGTTCTCTGGACCTCCCTGCCTTCCTAAGAACTACAGAGCCAGAGGTTCTGAAAGCTCTTAAGCAAGGTGTCCGGGGTGGGTGGAGGGCAGGAGAGGAGAGACGGAGCGGAAGGGAGAAGCGGGCCCGGGGCTGGGAGCCCACAGCTTCCCTGTGTCTGCCCTGCTGACCGTCTCCCCAGGCCCTGGGAATGTCAGAGACCCTGCCCCGTGTCTTCACTCTTGCAGTTTCTTCTACCTGGGCTGCTCTTTCCTCTCCTCTTCACCTTTCTTATTCCTCCTCCTTCAAGACCACATAAAGTTTCCCTTGAGGCCTTCCCACCCGTTCTTTCCCCATCCCTGCAGCCAGGGGCTCTTTCTACTCTATCAGCCTTTGTCACATTCCTGTCTGTATTGTCTGTATGTCTCTCCCTTTCATGACTTCATTCATGCATGTATTCATTCATGTGTCATTTATTGAGGGCCTACTGTGCCAGCAATGATTGAGAGAGACCTGGCCCCCCAGTGCCGCCAGGGAGGTCACAGTCCAGTGAGGGAGAAGAAGACTTCAGGAGGATGATGGTGAATGTTTTGAAAAGGAAAGTCAGGGTGCTATGGGAATATATAAGAGGGGGTATACTTTAGTCTGGGGTTGGGAGCAGGACAGTCAGGGAAGGTCTCCCTAAAGATGGAACATTTGCTGAAACCTGCAGAATGAGGAAGGCATGGCCAGGGAGAGAGGGGTATGTGTGTGTGTGAGTGTGTGTGTATGTCTGTGTGTGAGTGTGTATGGGTAGGAGTGTGTGTGTATGAGTGCATGTGCATGAGTGTGTGTGACTATGTGTGTGATTGAATGTATATGAGTGTATGAGTGTGTGTGTGAATGAGTGTGTGTGTGTGTGTGTGTGTGGCAGGGGCGGGGCCCCAGTTCAGACTGAGCATGTGCGTGTGCAAAATCCACACGGGGAAAGAGACAGTGTTTCAGGTGGGAGGAGCCCAAGCAGAGCCATGTAGGCGGTGGAGGGAGATAGGCTGGAGAGTCAGGTAGGACAAGACTGTGGAACACCAGCAAGGCCATGTTCCGGGCCAGCTCCAGAAAGGGAGGGCCTGTGACTTATTTGTTTTTGTATTCCTGGGGCCCCTGGGAATCACAGGTGCTCAAGAAATGTTTATTGAAAAAATAAAGAAATGAAAACACTTTAACTAGAGAAACAGAATTTAACAGGACATAAGGATCTGAAAAATGAAACAAAACCACCCCTTGAGGCCAGCTGTGCCACCACAGGGCCATTTCAACTTCAGCTGGGAGCCAGGAGGCATCACATCCATCTGACTGGCACAAGACGGGTTTGTAGTGAGCACATATAGCCTGACTTGAGTTGGTGAAATTTAGCAAGACAAGAGTGCCATTCATCCAAAGCAGGCCTATCTGGAGCCCATGGGGGAGATCAGTGACATCGGCCAGGCTGGGACTTCACACAGCAGGGAAGTCTGGCAGACAGAAACCCAGCCAGGGGCTGTCTTGATGCCACTCAGAGGAAGGGCTCTCTCTGCTTCTCCCCGCAGTCTTGTGGACCTCGGAGAGCCTGCAATTTTAGAGCGAGGGGGGACTCAAGCGATCATCTGGTCAGCTCTTAATTTTACAGACACTGATGCCAGAGAAGTTGAGTGACTCACCCTAAGTCAGTGGCAGAAAGAAGCTAGGTCTCAGGTCTCCTGGTCCTACATCCAGTCCTCTTATAAGAACATCTCAGGGAAGAAAGGAGGAAAAAGAGAGAAGGAAAATAGAAGAACAGGGGGGAGGAAACTACATTTGGGTGTCCCATGGGAATTAAAACAAAGAGCAGGTCTCCACAGTCAACGGCAACTTGGAGTTCTACGCCTTGTAACATACTCATAACTGAGTTCAGGTGCCGTGTTGGAAGGCAATGAGTGAGAACCCAGTGTTCATCTTTCTCAGCTGAAGGCTCAGCCTCTGGGAGGAGAGTTTCCATCCCATAGATCTAAGATGCCATTGGCTGAAGATATGACCACAGATCCTCCTACTTAGGGACGTTGTTCCATCCCTAACCAGTAGCTAGGCGCTAGGATCTGGAACGAAACAGCCAAAGTTTGGCTAAGCCCTTGCACTCGCATAATCTCCCTATACTTCTCCCTTCTTTCTAGCAATAAAAACTCCTGGGTTTTAGCTGGCACATTGCTGCCTGAAATAAAGATTACATTTCCCAGCTCCTTGTGGCTAAAAGTTGCCTCTGTTACTAAGTTCTGATCAGTGGTATGTAAGCAGAGGGATCAGACGCAGCCTCAAGAAGTCAATTAAAAGCAGTGGTTCTCTATCTGGATAGACTTTGCCCTCCAGGGGACACTGGGCAATGTCAGGGGACATTTTTGTTTGTCACACTTGGGAAGGAGGAAGTTACACCGGCATCGGGTAAGTAGAGGCCGGGGATGCTGCTAAACAGGACAGACCCTACAACAATGAATTATCTGACCCCAAATGCCAGTAGTACCAAGATTGAGAAACCCTGCCCTAAAGGGAGGGGGTGTGCTCATCTTGCTTCTCCCTCTATACTACTGACTGCAGTGTGGACATAAAGGCTGGAATCTGAGCTGCTATCTTTGTTCATGCAGTGGAAGCCACATGTTGAGGACGGTGAAGTAACAAGATTGAAAAAACCTGGATCCTTGATGATCCTGAAATTGCTCTATCAGCTAGGGAGGGCTCACTTCCAAACTTTGTTACCTAAAACAGAATGAAGTTTAAATCTCTCTTGTTTTGGGCTTTCTGTCACTTCCAGCGGAACTTCACTGATAACCTTCCTCCCTCCTGCTCCTTTTGCACTCCCCTCGACTTCCGTGAGCCTCTGTGCACCCAGCCCTTGCTCCTGGTCTCTCTTCCTGTTGCACCCCTTTGTTGCTCCCAGCTTTCACCTCCAGATTTACTCAAGAGCCATATTCATCCATTCTCAGTCTGATCTACTTTGAATTCTGATTGATACCTGCTCCAAGATCCATTTGTTGCAGCTCTATCAGGTCCTGCTCCTTCCAGATTCCCACCCAATCAGTCTCTAGCCAGTCCTATGAGTAAGCCGTATTAATTGGGTTCTAAACATTTCTTTGTCACCCAGTTTGCAACATGGAGCCACGTTCTCCCAGACTAGGTACTGTCTGCAATGACCCATACAGTGTGGGTACCAGCCCAGCAGAGTGGAGGTCTGACCAATGGGAAGGGACCCTGGCCCTCACTTGAGGCACTACCAGCTAGGTATATGGGTCATACACCCATGGTCATATTTTAGCCTGAAGAATTCATCCATCTATTCATCTATCCATCCATCCATCCATCAGTTCATTCAACACTTGCATGAGTCATTTCAAGGCTCCAGCACGGAATCTGCTGTGACAATACCCTATCATTATTGTTTACCACAGGCTGAAAAGTGACAAATCCTTGGCCACCAAGGAGGATAACTCAGAGGAAGAGACAGGAAGGGCTGGACCCTCTCTTTCTTTCTTTACATCTTCACATTGCTAGTGTTGGAGAACTTGATATTAACTAGCCCTTCAAATGAATTCCAATGTGAATTCATTTGTATAATGGTGGGGTCACATATATACAACCAAATTGTCAGGGATCCGAAAGTAAACCCTTTGTATTCAAGGGCAGATATTCCAGAACAAGGAGGGGAATTTCAGTCCGCATATTTGATACTGCCTGAGCCTGTCTACCTGACACCTTGAAGATATAACAAAATGCATAGAGTGGATTCTTTCAAGGGGAAAGTGGACAAGGACCAAAGAACAGTAAAACAAGGACCATTCCAGTGGATCTCCATGTCCTTCAGAAGAACTGGGATAAATTCTGAGTCTAGTCCCAAATTTCTGAGTCATGACTGTAAACCTGATATGAGGATGGAAGCTTCCAACTCAGTCAAAGTAACTTAGTGCGAGAAGAGCAAAACTGAATCACTTCAACTATCTTCCTTTTCAGAATATTTGTTGATTGGAGTGGAGGAGGGAGAGTATGTCTGCCATATTAAGAGGGGGCAGAAAGTAACATTAAAGATGCTGTGGAAGCCAGCCTCCCAGATGGACCCACCTCCTGTTATTCACACCCTTGTGTAGTCCCCTCCCACATCGCATTAGAGTTGATCTGTGTGACCAATAGAACACAGAAGTGATGGTATGTGACTTCTGCGGCTAGGTCATAAAAGACATGTGGCTTCCACTTCTCTCTTAGATCATTCACTCTGGGGGATGCAGCCCTGTGGAGAGGGCTGTGGTGAGGAACTGAGCCCTCCTGCCAACAGCCATATGAGTGAGTCATCTTGGAAGCAGATCCTCCTTCCCCAGTCAAACCTTTAGGTAATCATAGCCCCAAACAGCTTCAAGAGAGACCCTGAGTGTAAACCACTCAGCTAATCGGCTCCCTGACCACAGAAACTGTGCAATAATACATTTTTGTGGTTTCAAGCTGCTAAGGTCTGGGATAATTAGCTAACGCAGCCACAGGTAACTATTATACCCCTTACCGTCAGTCAGTGTATGTCAGCAGCTCAGTTAATTCTCACCACAATCCTGTGAAACAGAAATGATTTTCTCCATCTCAGAGCTGTGAAAATAGGTTCAGAGAGGTCAAGTAATTTCCCAGGGTCATACAACTGCCTTCAAGTCCCTCTAAACCATGCTGCCCCACACAGTCATGCCTCTCTGAGACTTTCTCCTCCTCCCCCCACTGACCTACAGAGGCGAACCAGGCTGTTCTGATACTGGCCTCAGGTTTAATGGTGAGATTATACGATCATAGGATGAGGAGTAGATGAGGGGTTGAAAACTACCACTGCCTGCAAAAATCGTATTCTTACATACCTTGTGAAGCAGTTTCAAGAACTTGGTAGAGATGAGGGGAGGCAAATGGCATTCTAAAATAATGGCAAATAAATGAAAGAACTAAAAATTGGACAGTGTTTCTAGTTAAAGTCAGAAAGTTGATGACACACAAGACCTCCATTGGGACAAAGGATTGTTGGTGTCATTTGTGGAGCTATGACACAGTCATGCCATGGAGAAACAGTTGAAGCCCTGAAAGCTTGAACACCTCTGGCTGGAGGATTTTATCAGTCACCTTGGGAGCCCAGGTGTGGTCTACCTGTGTCCTTGAGTCTATCTCAGACGGAGGAGGACAGCCTGGAGTGATTCTGCTGCCTGTTCTGGAGTGGACTCGACTGAGGTTCTGTGGGACATCACTAGCAATAGACCTTTTCTTCCCCAGTTCCCCGCACAGTGGGAAGTAAGAGGGCATAGTTTCCTCTGAGGTCATTTTTTTGGCCAATAACTCAGATTGATTCAGAGCCCCTTTTTTTTTTTTTTTTTTTGCGGTATGCGGGCCTCTCACTGTCATGGCCTCTCCTGTTGTGGAGCACAGGCTCCGGACGCGCAAGGCTCAGCGGCCATGGCTCACAGGCCCAGCCGCTCCGCGGCATGTGGAATCTTCCCGGACCGGGGCATGAACCCGCATCCCCTGCATCGGCAGGCGGACTCTCAACCACTGCGCAACCAGGGAAGCCCTGATTCAGAGCTTTCTGATGGAGTTTTGAGATCTGCTTATTAAGGACTTAATGCTTAAGGACTTAATGCTAATAACAGAAGACAAGTGGATTAATAAGGGTTTGAATACCTAAGCCCCAAACCAGTGCTTCTGAAACTTTAATGCAAATAAATCACCTGGGACATCTATTAAAACGCAGATTTGGCTTCAGCAGGGCCGGGGTGGGGCCTGAGGTCCTGTATGTCTAACCGGCTCCCAGGTGATGCTGAAGCTCCTGGGCCATGGCCAGCATTTTAGCAGGAAGGGCAGAAAGCACTTGTTCTCAAACTTGCTTGCTTATGAGAATCGCCTGGGATGGTTAAACAACTAATGATGCCAGGGCCCCACCCCCAGAAAGGCTGCTTTAATTGGTCTCAGGTGCATCCTGGGCATCAGGATTCTAGCGTGTGGCAGAGTTTCAGGACACTGGTCTAACAAGCTTGTTCCCAGTTCCTTGCTGGTTCCCTCCTGATCCCTTTCCTGGGAGAAGCAGCTGCAGTGCAGGGTAACTGGGGACTTGGGGCAGGTACCTGGACCCATCCTGCTTCATTCTCTGTGGCTCGCCTTCCCATCCAGGGACAGGGGCAATGACTCTGCTCCCTCAGGGGGTCAAGAGAAGGATGGAGCACATTCATGTATTCACGGAGAACTCAGTATAGCGTCTGGCACTACGCGTTATTACTTCATGACTACTCTCGACTGCTAAAGACTTAAGATTAGTTAAGTTTTAACAGATGGTTATCCATTGTGGGCCAGGAGTGGGGAAATGCCTTTGTTTGGCGAGAAATTGGAAGGAAGAGAAGTGGGTCTGAGTGGATGGAATTCAAGACCTACTCCCACAAACTGGGTAACTGAAAGCAGAATTAAGACACCGAAGATCAACTTCTACTCCCACAAGATCATTCAGGCAACATTTCTGGACTGCCCACTCTGTACAGGACATGGTGCTAAGCCTTGGGGAGAATTGCCTAAATTAGAAAGCAAGGATATTTAGCTTTCTAGAACTTCTGGTTAAAAAAGACAAGCTAGGGAATTCCCTGGTGGTCCAGTGGTTAGGACTCCACGCTTTCACTGCTGTGGGCCTGGGTTTGATCCCCAGTTGGGGAACTAAGGTCCCATAAGTCACGTGGCACCGCCAAAAAAAAAAAAGGACAAGCTAGGCACGTGGTCCAGTAGCTTCCTGATTGCCTACAGGACTCATCCATTTACTCAACCAATATTTAAAGGCGCTTGCTGTAATCTATCCACAAGAAGGCATGTTCCTTCCCCCCAAGATGCTTATAGTCTCGGAGAGGATACAGAAAACAGATAGAAAATTATATGACTCCCAAGGTGCTTTGGGAACCCAGAAGAGGAGCCCCTCCCCACCAGCAGACCAGGCTGAAGAAGGTGGTCTGGGAAAGCTCGTGGAGGAGGTGACATGGGCTGATCAATTTCAGGTCCCCATAGCCTTGCATTCAAAGTCCTTCGGGATCTTTTTCCCACTGACTCTCTCAGCTGTTACCTCCTGGCAGGTCAAGCTCACTTCCATGTACCTATCCACGCTCTCCTGTCTTTGCTCAAGATTGCAGGGTACATGGGAGCAAGGAACGCATTTGTCTTCCTCACCACAGTGTCCCCAGAGACCAGCAGAGACCCTGGCATTTAACTGTGCTCAGTGCTTAAATGCATAAATGTGCTTTCTGCCGGCTCAAAGGCTGTGCATCTTTGAAGATCCAGGTCAGGCCAGGTTTGGCCTCTGTCTAGCCGTCTCGACAGCAGGTAGTGACTGCCACCTACAGGATGGTCCTATATCCTACCTGAGCTCTTCCAGGCTTGGAAGCCTGTTCAGCAGCCCTAAGTCAACCAGCCACGAGGTCTGGAATCATTGGTGCTGCCTGCCTCGGACACCTGCTTCTGCCTTAGTTTCCCTTTGTGAGTAGACCCCCTTCTCTGAATACCAGCCTACTGGTCCGAGACTTTCAACCACCTCTTCTCAAACCCTTCCCTTTGGGGACTGGATCATGTTCCATTTATCCTCAGCTGTGATTCTTGCCCTCTTGTGAATGGGCTGACGGCACAGAACTGGAACTGATCCAAGCCGGACTTTGTGACCAGTGCCCTGAACCCCAGTGACCTTCTCCACCAGTGCCTGCTGCAACCCAGGCCAAGTTAGCTGGAGCCTTTTAGACACGGTGCACTGGACTGCTCAGCTGCTACCATTTCCCCAGCCCTGTCTTATCTTCTTCTTCCATCCCTCCAGTCTGTGTGCTAACCCTTACCTGGAATTCCTTGCATGCAAGTTGGCCCTAGGCCAGGTAGCTTTTTCCAAATGCAGTCTTCCTCCCTGCTTCGCCCTCTCAGGATGTAATCTCAGTCTCTCTCCCTGAAGTCCCAAACCACGGTGCCTGTCTCACTTGGACACCTTTTTACCTTGCACCACAGTTGTTTGTGTACCTGTGTCATCATTTTTACTAGGCAGCAGGCCAGGCACATGTCTTTTTCTTTTGTATGGATTTGTCAACTAGACCCTCAATCACTGCTTGTTGAAGAGATGAAGTCGTGAGACCAAGCACAAATCCAATGAGATGTAACAGTGTCCCCGACCCTCGGGCCTCATTCCATCCAGCCTGTATATCACCCCCCTACCTGAACCATTCTAAAACACAGCCATTCTCATGCCAAAAGAAACTGTAGCTCCCCATTGGCTGTTGCATGAAATCCACGTGCCTCATCCTGAATCAAGCTTGCCCCAGCCCCTTTGCCACATGTGGCCTCCATCCGACTTGCCCAACCTCCTGACACTTCAACCCCCTCACCCCAGCTGTACTTTCTTCAGGACCCATTTGTCCCTCTTTTCTGTGTTAATATCGAAATTTCTTCATCCTGGCACTTTTTTTTTTTTCCCTTTGCCTATTCCCATCTTGCCACCTAGTTTAGTTATTGGCCTGGCTGAAACTCAGCGCTAAGATTTTTAGGATGAAAAAAGCCATCATTCAAATGTTATGAGCAGATTTTGTCTGGCAAGAGAAGAGTCTTCACAAATCCTTCAGGGAAAGATTGTTTTCCCCTTGTTTTGGGAAACCACGCGGTGGGACACATGAAAATAAGAATCCACCCAAGGTTCTGGGGGGAGAACCGTGAGGGAACCATGAAGCTGGAGGTAGATGTTTTCAGTCTGAGAAGCTGAGCGGTCTGTTTGGTACATTATGTAGATGTGATGTCTATAGCTGAGTAGGAGTTGGGTAAGGAGGCGGAGAATGTTTCTTGGGTTGCAACAAACTTAACTGATGCTATATCTGAACTTTGGTTTGTTCCTGCAGGATGTGAGATTTCTTTATTGAGAGTTGCTTGCTAATAATAACAACAAACAGTTGCCACACACTTACCATGTGCCAGAACAGAGCGAAACCCTTGCAAGGATTAACTCCTATCGTAACAACTTTAGGATTTTTTGGATGAGGAAAAGAAGGCTCAGAAAAGTTAAAGATCATGCCTTACAATTAGAGGCAGAACCAAGATGTGAACACCAGGAGTCTGACTCCACAGCCTATGCTCCTAACCTCTACTCTCAAGAGTCTTTGATTTTTAAAAATCTCATCCTTTAGCAGCCGCATAGCACGCAGGGAGATCAGGTCGGTGCTTTGTGACCACCTAGAGGGGTGAGATAGGGAGGGTGGGAGGGAGACGCAAGAGGGAAGGGATATGGGGATATGTGTATACGTATAGCTGATTCACTTTGGTCTACAGCAGAAGCTAACACAACATTGTAAAGCAATTATACTCCAATAAAGATGTTAAAAAAAATCTCATCCTTTAAAAATTTCTTTCTAAAAAGATAATTAGTATAGTATTTATTATATACTTATTACTTGGAAATGCAAACTAAACAATGTTTTACTGGTAAGGATGCCCAATCACATTTTGACACTTTTTCATATGTCATCTTGCATTATTTTGCTTATTGTTTCATATTCACAGGTATTTCTTCCAAGGAATCTGAAGTATCCTTGAAGGTAGGGATTGTGTCTTAAACTTCCACTTTTATCTCCACAGTAGGCCCAAATGTATCCTCCCTAAATACTCATTGAATTGAATTAAACTGGTACTCCAACGACCTTCTCCCTCTAGAGCAAAGCAAAGCAAGTGAAAATATTATAGAAATATATAGAAATAAAAAATATATAGAAATACAGTAGATTTCTAGAGCTTCTGGGGAAGGCTGAAGCTGCTTCCAAGCTCTGCAAATAGAACATAGAAATTTAAAAATAATCCTTCTGTACAAACATGAAAAATGTTATTGCAGACTCCCAGAGGCGTATAATGGATTTGAACTTTAAAACAGCAAGATGAAGTAGCGCTTAATTTAGCGAACTCATATTGGAAACTGCAGCGATCAGCCCACTCACAGGCGGTTATAGTTCATGCTTTGGTTCCCTCTGTCGGTAGAAAGGAAGAGGTGTTGTTTTTTGTTTTTGTGTTTTTTTCCTGCAGGAATTCTTGGTTCAGGTTGTGTGATGGCAGCTGTTCACAGCATGCACTGCCTGAGAAAATTCAGCTCTTAGATTTAGGAAAGGGGAAGAGAAAATCTACTGGATCTTTCTCCTTAGATGGTAACTAAATACACATTTTTATTCCTTTTACATACTACCATTGCTGCCTCTAAAGTCAGACTCATTACAAACCACTTATTAATTGTCAGAGAACACACAGAGAGTTTGTTCTGCCATGGCTTTCCCAGGCTTCTAATTGTAAGGCGTAAAAAGTACACCTTGATTGCTCACAGCGTTGGTCACACAAGCCTGGTTTTCTCACACTGTCTGCTAACCCCATATCTTGGTAATGTTTTCCATGACACAGACAAGGCGTTTTGATCTCAACTAGTGAAAGGAATCAAATATCTAAAAATTCTTTGTTTGATTTATTAAGTGGAATTAAGGACACACGCATCTTTCCTTAGCATGTGATTTCTTTCTCAATTCCCCCTTCCCAGAACTTTTATATATGAGTCTGAATTGTTACTTAATCATATCAATGACTCATCATTTGAGATTTGGCTCCAATGCCCTCAGGAGAATTCCTTTGTATGGTATTCCAAGGAAGCATTAAGTATCACTCCTCCCCTGTTCAGCCATGTGCAATTCCAAGGACCAGTGAAGACTCTGAGATGCCACTAGTGCCTGACACATTTCAGAGTTCAAAAAAGCTTTGTTTAAACCAATACAATTTGAAGTCATTTTCTATTTTAAGGGTTAATTTGGTGTATGTCGGAATTCCTCCTTCCTGCATGTGAGGATATTTGTTTTATTTCATTCATCTTAAAGGGGGCATAACAATGTTTTACATAAAATGCTTACTGTCAAGGAACTTTATGTATTATGGTAGAATGAAAGAGACATGCCTGGCATCAATCAGGGCTCTGCCACTGTTTGGAGAGGCAATGAACGTGGGCCCTTAGCATCCTTGCACATTCTTGCTGAGTGTGCTAAGAATGTAAGATCCTGCTCATTTGGGCCATTCTTCAGAGTTGTGTTTGCAGTGAGCAACCTTGAGGGATGAGGGAATGTCCTTCTGTGGGACAAAGAGCAGGCTTGCTTACTGCTTGCTACAAACTGGTAGGTCCCCCAAGCTCCGCATTCCTCTTCTATAATGCCACCCATTTTGTGTGCAAGCATCCATCTGGGCCCACCTGCTTCGTTCCTGGGAGAACTGGGGTTCAGAGAACCGACACGATCATGTTGACACTGGCTAATGCAGATTCCTCAAAGTTCTTGACACACCAGGGAGGTGTCCCTACACAAGTTATTCAAACTCCTTTAGCTGCAGTTTCCCTTCCTCATAAAGAGGACGATAGTATCTGGCTCATAGCATTGTTGTGGGGTGAAGTTAAATAAGAATGTACAGATCCCGACTCCACTAGACCCTTCCTGGGAGCTCCCTTCCCTCTTTAGAACACGGACGGAGACTGCTTTGCTTTGATGCCTGATGTAGCTGGGCAGCGTGGAATGGAGTGGACCACAGGTCACAGCAGCAGCTCCGCAATTTCTATGTAGGCGGGGCTCAGAAAACCGCAAGCCGATTGGAGCGGGGACCAAGAGTTTTGTATGCAGAGGCGTTTGCAAGGCAGCCACGCGATTTTACTTACATCGTCTCTTTCAAGTGGCTTCGGGGTCTTACTGATGCGAATTACAGGAGCACTGAAAAATACCCCCTCAGACCGACCCTCTGATTCGTGGCGACCGCGCCCTTTCGAGCAGCGGGGAGCTCGTCCGGACTCCGGCTGCGCCGCCTCCTTCGGATGCCGGCTGCCTCCGGAAAGCCACGCGGCCACACTCGGGCGCGCGCCCCCCGACCGCACACGCCCGCTCACGCATGCTCCCGGCGCTCCCACGCGCGCAGGCCCTTCACCGGCGCCGCCCACGCAGCCTCGTGCTCCGGGCGCGCGGGCTCCGCTGCTGCGCGGCGCCCGCGGAGGCAGTTGCCGGAGCTGGGATGAGCTATCGGAGGATGCTGCAGCGCGGGGCGCGTCGCCCCCCTCAGTCCACCAGAGCCCGGATACCTCAGAAATTCGGCTCTGGGTCTGTGGGGAGCGAAATGCAACCCAAACACCGTTTTACCGAACCCCGCGCAAATAAACACGCACAGGCACTCACACAGACGTCGCCGCGACCCGCGCTTGCCGCGGCGGATCCCGGCCACGGGCGGCCAAGAAAGAGCCCGGGACCCGGGAGGGGCCGCTGCCTACGCCTCAAAGTCCAAGGTGTCGCCGCTCGGGATCGGCCGCTAAAAGGTGCGACGTAAGTGCCCGGCGTCACCGGCCCGGCTTAACGGCTCAACGGCGAGCCTGGGGCCTGCATCGCCGGGGCGGGGCCAGGCCGGGCGGAACCGGCCGCGGGAGAGCGGGTAGGCGGGGGCGATCAGGCAGGAAGGGAGCTGGGGAGGAAGAGCGCGGGCGTGATGTGTCTTGCGCGGCCAGGTACGGCGGTGCCCAGGGCGGGCCGGAGACGGGGCTGCGGCTGTCCTCAGACGCACCAGCCGGCACCCGGCGGACTCGCGCCCGCCCTTCGCTTGCAAGACTCGCCGGTTTCGTTAAGAGGTGGTCTCCGGGTGAGGACGGGTGCTTGCGGCCGGTGTCTGTCAGTGTCCTGGCCTCTGCGATACAGACCGACGGCTAAGGGGGCGGTGGCAAGGGCGCGGGGCCGTCGCCTCTGGCTTAACAGAGCAGATGCGCAGAGAGTCCAACAGGTGGCTCCGTGGCGCAATGGATAGCGCATTGGACTTCTAGAGGCTGAAGACATTCAAAGGTTCCGGGTTCGAGTCCCGGCGGAGTCGCAGTTTTTCCCCCAGTACGTAATTTATTTTCTACACTTGACATTTCTTTCATTTTCCTGAAGGGTTGAACTGGCCTCGCATCATCTAACCACTGCCTTCGGCTTCTGCAGCTCTTTCACCTCGAGCTGCTCGCACCTCTGGTCTCTCCTTTCCCCTGCTTCCCTGGCTCAGTGGCTCTGGGCCTGGGCCCTGCAGACTCCGGAGCCGGATCCGGGAACTGGGAAGAGCGGCCTGGGCGGCGGCGAAGCAAAGCCTCGCGGTTTCAGCCTGAGCAGAACGCGGGGGAGGCCCGGGTCTAGGGTGTTTTGGGAGACCTGCCCCCAGGTCCCGGGGGTACGCCCCTCGCCAGGAGCGCGCGCGTGGCTGCTAGGGAGGGGTGAGCAAAGGACGAGGAAACGCGCCCACACAGTGAGCTGCCCCTCCAGCCCAGAAGGCTTACGAATTGACATGTACTTGAATCCCCAGTGGGATCCTGTCAGAAATGCAGATTTCTGGGCGTCCCTCTCATTCAGTCGATCAAGGTGGGGCCCAGGAATCTGACTTTCGAATAAAAACGCCCTCTCCCGTCCTCCACGATTCCGGTGCAAAGAGACCCGAGGTCCACTGTGCTTGTCAGCTGCTCTAGGCAGGGATGACTATCTTGTACTTCTTCTCCTGACAGTTCATAGCTTTGCACGAGGTTAGGGTTCCACCTCGCTAAAGGCGAATGAATGAATGAATGAAATTTTAAAAACTCATTGTAACAAACAAGTCATGCAAAAAAATACAAAATCCAAAATTGTCAAAAAAGGTACAGGGAAGAGTAAACATCCTTGTTCTTCCTGTATCCCAGCCTTTCAATTCTCTATAAGCCATCAGTGAAAATGGTTTCTTGGAAGTATTTTCAGATTTATTTTATGCACATGTCAGCATTTCTATATCTATTCTCTTTCTTTGTGTTTGTTGATGTTACTGATATAGGTGACATAGCATTACGATTGGTAGTATATTATGCTTGCTAGTTCACTTATTAATACAATAGAGCTGCCTTGTTCCATTGTACCTAATGATTTAATAGTCCCCAATAGTTGGTCGTTTAAGTGTCCAGTATTTTCCTGTTACAAACAATGTTTCAGTGAACATCCTTATTCGTACATCATTGTACACAAGTGCAAACGTATCTGTAGGATAGATTCCTAGGAAGTTGAATTGCTGTGTCAAAGGTTTATTTGTGCATTCTTTGATAGATACTGCCAAGTTGCTCTCATAGAGATTGTATCCATTTTACTCTCACTAACAATGATAAAAGTGGCATTTCAAATTAGTGTAGAAGAGGAAGAAGGTTCATTATCAGTGGTTCTGGGACAAAATTCCCACTTCACTCCTTTTACAAAAGTATATTCTGGATGAAGAAAATACAGGTATAAAAATAAAACCAGGAAAAGCACTAAAATAAAACGTGATGAAGTTATTTAATAAACTGAGTGCAATAGAAGAATTTAAAAAATTGATAAATACAAATATATGAATTTCTCTAAGACAAAAAATAAGGTACCGTAAACAAAATCAAAAAAACTGGGAAAGAATAATTACAATACATATCACAAAAAAAGGGCTGGTTTCCTTAAAATGTAAATAACTCCTACAAACCAGTAAGAAAACGACCAACGATGCAATAGAAAAATGACCAAACTCAAGAACAGATAAATTACAAAAAAGAAATACAAATTATTGTATGTATAAAAAGATGCTCACCTTCATTCATAACAAGACATGGATTGAAACTACAACTAGAAACCATCTTTCAGCTGTTTCATAACATGTAGGGTATGTTGTTGGTGAGATTTACATTTAATTTTCTTCTGTAAATGCAGCATTGTTTAAAATGGCCTCCGGAATTCCCTGGCAATCCAGTGGTTGGGACTTCACGCTTTCACTGCCAAGGGCCCGGGTTTGATCCCTGGTCAGGGAACTAAGGTCCTACAAGATCCCTGCACGGTGGGTAAAAACAAAAAATTTTTTTTAATAGAATGGCCTCAAGCTGGAAATAACCTACATGTCCATCAATAATGAACTGTTTGAAGAAAGTAAGGTAGAGCCTTGTAATTGAATTGAATACAACGCAGACGTTTAAAAAATGAGGAAGATCCATATATACTGCTATGGAAAAATAACCAAGATTATATGAAAAAAATTGATACGTAAATGAGTACTTAATATTCTTTTTATGTTAAGTAATGCTAATAATAATAATAGTAATAATGTATATTAGCATGACTGTGTGTGCAGAGAAAATTTCTGGAAGGATATATGAACGGTTAACAGTGCTGGGCAGGAGGGACAGTGGTATGAAGGGTGGGGGTCTTTTTACTGATTGCCTGTTTGTAATGTTTGAGTCGTTTTCATAATAAGCCTATCTTATCCTTGTAATAAGTTAATTTTAAAAAGATAGAGCAAAAAAATTCCTAAGCTAATGAGGAAGGAATAAAAAGCATTTGGTGCCTGTTCTTAAGTTCACTTTCCAGTAGTCAGCCCTGATACTGCTTATCCATTAAAGATTTTCTGAATTTGATTTAACAAACATTTATTAACTCCTTATGTTCTGCTCCGTGCTGGATCTCAGCCATAAATACACCCTTTAGGAGCTCCTCCTACTAAGCATAGAGAAATATGTAAACAAGATATCTCTTTACAAGGTGATTCCAGCAGGGACCATGTCCTGAAGGTCTTGTACACCATGTTAAGGAGTGTGGACTTCACCCTAAAGGCAATAGGAAACCATTGCCTAGCTTTCTTCTTTTTTAAAGTTTTTTTTTTTTTTTTTTTTTAGATGTTGGGAGTAGGAGTTTATTAATTTATTTTTGCTGTGTTGGGTCTTCGTTTCTGTGCAAGGGCTTTCTCTAGTTGTGGCAAGTGGGGGCCACTCTTCATCGCGGTGTGCGGGCCTCTCACTATCGCAGCCTCTCTTGTTGCGGAGCACAGGCTCCAGATGTGCAGGCTCAGTAATTGTGGCTCACGGGCCTAGTTGCCCCGCGGCATATGGGATCCTCCCAGACTAGGGCTTGAACCCGTGTCCCCTGCATTAGCAGGCAGATTCTCAACCACTGCGCCACCAGGGAGGCCCCACCTTTTTCCTTTTAAATTTTTCTTATAGAAGTATAGTTGAGTTACCATGTGTCAGGTGTCTGGCAAATTGATTCAGTTATACATATACATATACATATGCATTCTTTTTCAGATTATTTTCCAATATAGGTTATTACAAGATACTGAGTATAGTTCCCTGTGCTATACAGCAGGTCCTTGTTGTTTATCTATTTCATATATAGTAGTCTCTGTCGATTAATCCCAAATTTCCCTCCCCCCCTTTCCCCCTTGGTAACCATAAGTTTGTTTTCTTTAGTTGTGAGTCTATTTCTGTTTTGTAAATAAGTTCATTTGTATCATTTTTAAGATTCCACATATAAGTGATATCATATGATATTTGTCTTTCTCTGACTTCACTTAGTATGGTAATCTCTAGGTCCATCCATGTTGCTGCAAATGGCATTATTTTTTTATGGCTGAGTAATATTCCATTATATATATATGGAATATATAATATTAATATAATATATAATATTCCTTGGTGGTCCAGTGGATAAGACTCCACACTCCCAATGCAGGTGGCCTGGGTTCGATCCCTGGTCAGGGAACTAGATCCTGCATGCATGCTGCAACTAAGAAGTCCGCATGCCACAGCTAAGAAGCCCGCATGCCACAACTAAAAAGCCTGCATGCCACAACTAAAAGATCCCACATGCCACAATGAAGATCCCACGTGCCTCAGCTAAGACCTGGCACAGCCAAAATAAATTAAAAAATAAATATATTTTTAAAATTCTATACATAACACCCCCCCCCACATCTTCTTTACCCATTCTTCTGTTGGTGGACATTTAGATTGTGTCCATGTCTTGGCTATTATAAATAATGCTGCTGTGAACATCAGGGTGCATGTATCTTTTTGAGTTAGAGTTTTCTCCAAATATATGCCCAGGAATGGGATTGCTGGATCATATGGTAACTCTATTTTTAGTTTTTTTAAAGAATCTCCATACTGTTCTCCATAGTGGCTGTGCCAATTTACATTCCTGCTAACAGTGTAGGAGGGTTCCTTTTTCTCCACACCCTCTCCAGCATTTATTATTTGTAGACTTTTTAATGATGGCCGTAATGACTGGTGTGAGGTGATACCTCATTGTAGTTTTGATTTGCATTTCACTAATAATTAGTGATGTTGAGCATCTTTTCATGTGACTGTTGGCCCTCTGTATGTCCTCTTTGGAGAAATGTCTGTTTAGGTCTTCTACCCATTTTTTTTATTGGGTTGTTTTTTAGATATTAAGCTGTATGAGCTGTTTGTATATTCTGGAAGTTAATCCCTTGTTGGTAGCGTCGTTTGCAAATATCTTCTCCCAGTCCGTAAGTTGTCTTTTTGTTTTGTCTATGGTTTCCTTTGGTGTGCAAAACCTTTTAAGTTTAATTTTGCCCCATTTGTTTATTTTTGTTTTTATTTCCATTACTCTAGGAAACAAGTCCAAAAAAATATTGCTGCGATTTATGTCAAAGAGTATCCTTCCTATGTTTTCCTCTAGGAGTTTTATAGTATCCGGTCTTACATTTAGGTCTTTAATCCATTTTGAGTTTATTTTTTATATGGTGTTAGAGAATACTCTAATTTCATTCTTAAACATGTAGCTGTCCCCTTTTTCCCAGCACCATTTATTGAAGAGACTGTCTTTTCTTCATAGATTATTCTTGACTGCTTTGTCATAGATTAATTTTGACCATAGTGTGTGGGATTATTTCTGGGCTTTCTATCCTGTTCTGTTGATCTAGGTGTCTGTTTCTGTGCCAGTATCATACTGTTTTGATGACTGTAGCTTTGTAGTATAGTCTGAAGTCAGGGCGCATGATTCCTCCAGCTCTGTTCTTTCTCGGGATTATTTTGGCTATTATTATTTTTGGAGTCTTTTGTGTTTCCTACAAATTAAAAATTTTTTTGTTCCAGGTCTGTGAAAAATACCATTGGTAATTTGGGATTGTGTTGAGTCTGTAGATTGCCTTGGGTAGTATGGCCATTTTAACAGTATTGATTCTTCCAATCCAAGAACATGGTATATCTTTCCAGCTGTTTGTGTGGTCTTCAATTTCTTTCATCAGTGTCTTATAGTTTTCGGAGTGCAGGTCTTTTGACTCCTTAGATAGGTTTGACTCCTTAGATATCACTTATATGTGGAATCTTAAAAAATGATACAAATGGGGCTTCCCTGGTGGTGCAGTGGTTGAGAGTCCGCCTACTGATGCAGGGGACACGGGTTTGTGCCCCAATCTGGGAAGATCCCACATGCCGCAGAGCGGCTGGGCCTGTGAGCCATGGACGCTGGGCCTGCGCATCTGGAGCCTGTGCTCCGTGATGGGAGAGGCCACAACAGTGAGAGGCCCGCGTACTGCAAAAAAAAAAAAAAAAGATACAAATGAACTTATTTACAAAACAGATACCTAGGCATCTTATTCTTTTTTTAAAAATTTTTTTTAATTTTTATGGCTGTGTCGGGTCTTAGTTGTGGCATGCAGGATCTTTGTCAAGGCATGCAGGATCTTTTGCTGCAGCATGCGGGCTCTTCATTGCAGTGCGTGGGCTTCTCTCTAGTTGTGGTGTGCGGGTTTTGTCTTCTGTAGTTGTGGCATGTGGGCTCCAGAGTGCATGAGCTCTGAAGTTTGTGGCACACGGGCTCTCTAGTTGAGGCGCACGAGCTCAGTAGTTGTAGCACGTGGGCATAGTTGCCCCACAGCATGTGGGATCTTAGTTCCCCAGCCACGGATTGAACCCGTGTCCCCTGCATTGGAAGGCAGATTCTTTACCACTGGACCACCAGGGAAGTCCCTCTTATTCTTTTTGATATGATGGTAAATGGGATTGTTTCCTTAATTCTTCATTCTGATACTTCGTTGTTAGTGTATAGAAATGCAGCAGGTTTCTGTATATTAATTGTGTATCCTGCAACTTTACTGAATTCATTGATGAGCTCTAGTCATTTTCTGGTGGCACCTTTAGGATTCTCTATGTATAGTATCATGTCATCTGCAAACAGTGACAATTTTACTTCTTCCTTTCCAATTTGGATTCCTTTTATTTCCTTTTTTTCTCTGATCGCTTGTCTAGGACTTCCAAAACTATGTTGAATAAAAGTGGCGAGAGTGGGCATCCTTGTCTTGTTACTGATCTTAGAGGGAATGCTTTCAGCTTTTTATCATTGAGTATGATGTTAGCTGTGGGTTTGGATGTGTGTTCTGTATCAGCCCTCTGTTCACATTGTGGCTTCCAGGCTGGAATAGCACAAGACAGGAGGCTCTACAACCAGTTCAGGGCAGTTAAGGTCATCTAGGTAAGAAAATTATGAGGGCTGGAACTAGGGAGGTGTTTGGGGAGTGTGATAAGTACACAAATTGGAGAGAGATTAAAGGAGTCCAAATTGATGGGACTTGATGAATTAAGGGATATATAGAGGAGAGAAAGGGAACAGTCAGAAAAGACTCCCATTTCTAATTAGGGCAGATGAGTGGATGCTGAAACAGTCACAAAGGAGACAGAAGGAGAGAGAAGTGGGTTTTGGGGAAAACTAAGTTCCTATTTCTATGTGTTGAGCCTGAGGTCTCTGTGGAACATCCTGGAGAAGATGTACAGTTGGCGGTTGATATTCAATGCCGAGGACATGGCAAGCTCTCAATAAATATTTATTGAATGAAAGAACTAAAGGAAAGTAAATATGTAGGGAGAGAGGAAAGGAAAAGAAGGTCTGCAGCTGAGGAGACTGATCTAGGCTTGAGATTTAAAATTTATTCACCTACAGATGGCACTTTAAGCTCTGGACACAGGTGAGATTGTGCAAGGAGAGTATAGATCGAGTAAGGAGAGATGAAGGTTGAAGACAGAAACCCAGAGCACAGACAGTTGAAGGATAGGCAAAGAATGAGTTCTTCAAAGAGAACAAAAAGGGTAGCTAGAGAGTTAGGAAGAAAACCAGGAGAAGAAAGCATTATCTCCAAGAACTGATGGAGCAAGTTTCCTCTTCAGGAGAACGGAGTCAAGAGGAAAAGGAAGACATCTCACGTTTTTGTAAACACCTGCTTTATGCCAGCAACTTTATTTAACCCTTGCCATTTAATTATCCCTCCAATCCTAAGAAGTATGAATTATCTCTATTTTATGGATGAGGAAGTTAGGGTGCGAAGATGTTATGGGGGTAAGGTGAAAGGATTAGCCTCGGCATGATGGAAAAGTGCCTGCTTTTCTGAGGCAAGTAGGAAGAGGGCAGAGGAAAAAGCATGAAGGTGGAGAAGGGAAAATCATAGGTGTTCATGTTTGAGGACCTATTTCCTTTGTGCCCTCTTTCACTGCTATACCTCACACACCCAGGATTCCAGGAAGGTAGTCACAAAGTGGGAGCTGCCCCAAAGGTGGAGACATTCCCATCCTGTGCCACCTGTACCCAGCACAGACTCTAAAGACCAGCGGCTAGGGGTGGTTTCATTCCAGCTTCCTCTTGGGCTTTGTACATCCATCAGCATTTTAAAAATATTCTACAACTTCATCCACCTTCTATTCTATTCTATATATATATATATATATATTTTTTTTTTTTTTCTCTTTGAGTACTGGCTTTGTGCAAGGAACCATATTGGAAAGAAATACAAAGTTGAGTAAGAGTGCATTTTCTTACTCAACTTTTCGTCCTAGTGAGGGACAGGGGGCCATGGATTGGTGATTCCATTAATTAGGGTTGGTTTTGCTATGAGTGACAGGAAACCAAAGTAACAGTGGATTTGGCAAGCTAGAGGTTTCTTTTTTTTTTTAAATAAATTTATTTATTTTCAGCTGCATTTGTTCTTTGTTGCTGTGTGCGGGCTTTCTCTAGTTGCAGCAGGCAGGGGCTACTCTTCATTGTGGTGCGCGGGCTTCTCATTGCGGTGGCTTCTCATTGCAGAGCACGGGCTCTAGGTGCGCGGGCTTCAGTAGTTGTGGCACGTGAGCTTAGTTGCTCTGCGGCATGTGGGATCTTCCTGGACCAGGGCTCGAATCCTTGTACCCTGCACTGGCAGGCCGATTCCTAACCACTGCGCCACCAGGGAAGTCCAAGATAGAGGTTTCTTTCTCATGTGAAAGTCCGGGGAATGGCAGCTGCTTGATCATGAGACCCAGGCTCCTTATTCTTCCATCTTCAACATGCAGGTTCCACCTCATGGTCCAAGATGATTGCTCCTGCCCCTGCCATCAGGTCAGCATACTAGTTAGTGGGGAGAAGATAAAGGGACAGAGCCCCATTCCAAGCTCACCCTTCTTTGAAGGACACCTCCCAGAAGTTGCACATACCACATTCACTCACATCCCATGGAAAGGTGGGAATCTTAGCGTTTTTTTTTTCCCCCAAGGTGGACACAGTCCCAGCTAAAAACCATGTGTTCTGTAACTGTAAAAGAAAGGGGAAAAAACGCAGTTTCTGCTGTTGATGCTGAAATAGGTATGCAGATAGCTATAGTGCAAGGCTAAAATGAAAGTGTGACAGTTACACGTACTAGCTCTGTGACATGAGGCAGGTTACTTAACCTTTCTGTGCCTCGGTTTCTTCATTCATAAAATGATGAGGTTAATAGTAGCACCTACCTCTTAGGTTTACCTAAAGGTAACCTAAATTGTTACATATGTATGTAATATGTTTCATATGTACATACATACATAATGGTTACATAAAGTAAGTTGAAAGTCCTTAGAACAGTGCCTGGCACTTAAGTAAGTGCTATATAGTGTTTATTAAAAACAAAGTAAAAATAAGCACAAATGGAAATTTCAAGAATGTACATATCGGTGGGGAAAAATCTGAAAAAATATTTTATGAAGAAATGTAGAGTGTCAGCTCAGTGATGCCTGGGATGGTCTCATTCCTTCCCTGGGCACCGCCAGCACCTGGCACATTGCCTTGCACAGAGTAGATGCTCAAACTACTGGTTTCTGAATGGGCTTGAAAGGTCAGTAGTATTTTGTTAGGCGAGTTGGAGGCAAGGAAAATATTTTAGGTGGAGTTACCCATATGAACAAAGATAAAAGGTGAAAACTCACTGTATCCAGCACAGTAGCTGGCATGCACAGCACTTGGTATATGTTGACTGACCACTCAATATCAACTAGTTTGGTTTGGCTGAAATCTGTCGGGTCTAGGCAGAAAGACACATCACTTTAGAGAATTTAATATGGGGAATTGTCACACAGGTGATGAAAGTGTAGGCAACCCAGATATTGCAATAGTAGGAAACCTCTATCACCCCTAGTGCCAGGGGGATAATGAGAGGAGACGGTGTTCCCAGAACCCAGAATCCTGGAGTATCCAATGGTGGGAGGTTGCCTGGTGGGAGGTGGGAGATGGCAGAGCTGCAACCCAACCCAAGGCAGAGAGGGAGAGAAATACCCTGACTTCTTGCTTCTCCTCCCCTTGTCTTAGTTCAGTGTCTCACTGCAAAGTCATTTGGCATCTGGGAAATGTCATTTCCTGTAGTCGAGAGCAGAGCAGTGAGAGAAATAGGCAGATGACCAGCACAAATGAAGTTTGGAGCATGAGCGGGGAGTGATGAATATAAACCCCTGGTGGTGTCATTTTAGTCTTGAATGTCAGATCTTGAATGTAGGGGTTTCCTCATGTTTTGTTAGGCAGAGGTAGGCCATAGAAGGTAAAAAAGCAAAAAGGCATCACTAAAACTGTTTTAGGAAGGCTTCCCCAATGGGGAAGATGGAGAACAGGGAATAGTAGCTTCCCTTTGAGTACCTGTCACGTGCTAGGCACGGTGCTAAGCACTTATTCATCTCAGAAAGATGATGTATCTGGTTATGGATATGTTGAGTTTGAGATGACGTCACGATGCATGTATGGGCGTATCACATAGAACAGGAACTGTGCATCTGGAGCAGGGGTGTAGAAGTGTAAGGATGGAGACTTTGGAGCCTTCCGCGGAGAGGTGAGAGCAATGCAGAAGGAGAGGGAGGACGACGCATTCAAGTTAGACAGTATAGCGGAAGAAGCTAAGAGGGTAGGCATTATGGGGGACCAACGAGCAGTGGGCAGAGTAAGAAAACCAGTGAAGGGAAAAAGAATAAAGGGATAGGAGAAGCTGAAAGTTCATCTTCCCGCAGGAGCAAAGGGAAGCTGGAGCTTCAAGAAGGAAAGTCAGGAGTGTCAAATAACATTTCCTTGCCAGAAGAGATGAAGACAGAGGGAAAAGCTATTGAATATAGCAGCTGGATGCATGGAGGAATCGTTTCTCTAGACAGGTGAGGTCACAGAAGGAAAAGTGGGCGTTTCCTTGGCTGGGAGTGGCAGGTGAGAGTATCAGAAAAAGAAAGAAGAAAGAACAAGACTAGTGGCACCTACAAAGACATGTCTGACCAACGGATCCAGATTGATTAGGGAGGAAGAGGTATCCTAATGGGGGTGGAGGATTGGGAGAATGAGAGGGGCTGAAATACTTGAGATCATGAGTTTACAGTCTTTGGAGGTGGGGCCCAGGCATCAGTACTTTTGGAGCCACCTCGAATAATTCCAAAGTGCATTCAAGGTTGGGTTAGAGGGAACTGGAGGGAAGGCTAACAGGATAACAGATTGGGGTAGTCAGAGTTCAGTATCTTGGCCAGTTTCAAGTAAGTCCATGATGGTGACTGACTGAGGTGGAGTGGAATTGAGGGTAACTGGAATCGATGAGATTGAGCTTGAAGGAAATGCAGGCTCATCTTGATTAAAATGCCTTCGGCTGAATCGGGATAATGATTTTCACTAAAGGAAAAACCAAGAGGCAACCCTAAAGGACTACAGTCAGGTAAAATATGTGAAAAGCGTTTAAGTTGTGATTCATCCAGCAGTCACCAAAGCACAGGTAGAGGCACTGAGCCAGTTGTGTATCTTTTCATCTCACTTTATTTGACATCCACTCCCTCCTGGCAGGTGAGGGCAGCTGACAGTTGAAGGTGGGTAAAGTGGCAGATTTGGCTGGAAGGGCAGATGTTATAGATAAATCGGCCAAGGTTTTGATGAGCTTCACATTACAGAATTAAGCCATGACCTGTTATCATTGTCTCATAGCCAGCCATTTTGGTGTGTGTGTGTACACATATATAAAAATGGGAAAAAATAGGTCTTCCTGATAATACCAAGATATAGAAAACTTTTATTAACTACAATGTGTACCTTGTTTTTGTTCTCTTTAGTACACTACTCCTGTGAACTTCCCTGGGTTATGGGGGTGGAGTAGATGTAGGAGGGTGGGGCTGAACAAAACTTCACATAAATTTTTTTTCATATAGATGACTGCGTGCACATATTTCTTTCCTACCATTTAAAAAGGTTGAGGAACACCGCTCAAAGTCATTTATAGTATCCCTCACTGCATATGAGAGCTAAAATTCATATGGTAATTGGACTAAATCTAACCATAGTTTTCATATCCATATTTCATTTTTCTTCCCTTAATGAACAAAACCTCAGAACTTCAATACATTGCATGGGGTTTGAGGTCAGGATTTTGGTGCCTGAAACCTACCAGTTCCTGCTTTGCAATTCTGCCAAGGAGGTTGTAATCATAAGGAAGATGAGCCAATGGAAAAGAGAGTATACCACTCATGGAACAGCTTTAGAGGAGCAGCCCCGACCGCAGGATTTCTCAGGTAAGCCGAGATTGAATGACATGTTCCTATCATCCCCTGCCATTCACAGAGAAAGCCTGGCTCAAGAAGGCCCCAAGTCTAATTTCCCACCTCGTTTGGAAGAGAGGATGAGAGGCCTGCCCTCTAATAGGGCAAAAGTGACTGACTGCAGATCGTTTCTGACCTGTTAATACAGCAACTTTGTTCATTTGTAAAACTACAGCTCAGTGAGTATCCTGGGCTCACTTCAATCTGGTTAGCAACTCCTCTTCCCTCAGGAGGGGTGACTAGGAAGGAGGCAGGTGGGGAAGAGCAGGACTTCCTAAACACTATGCAGTGCCAAAGTGTGTGGGTCATGTTTTGGCTTTATAGCAATTTCTATGCTATACTACCATTAAACTGAAGATAAATTTCAATTGTCATCATGCTTTTAAAAGAAAATATTACAAGGTGTCAGGCATGTCAGGGAATGTCTTAGGCCTTCCAGATCTGCTCAGCAGCCCGCTGAATACCACTGAGCGACCTCATTCGATACCATGTAGAGCAAAAATCACCTAGCTAAGCCCTGACCCACTGAATCATGAGATACAATAAAACAGTGGTTGTTCTGAATCACTGAGTCTTGGGGCAATTCTATGCAGCGATAATTGGAATGAACATACATCATCCACCACCCATCACCTGAACCTAAAATAGTTTTGCCTTTTTCACAGTTGGTGTTCAGTATTTATTGATGACCATTTCCCTTTCAGAACCTCCTCCACTGTCATCTAAAAATTCACATTTCATAGTTTGAGACATTCCAGTTCTTTGATAAAACACTGATCTGCTTAAGACATTTAATTGCAGGTCATGCTACTGACCCTGCTTCTGGGAAGCTATTAGAAATTGAAAGCATTCATTCTTCACTTAAGTTGTGTAACAATGAGACCTGAATTGTACATTCTAGTCAGATGCTTGGGGAGTTCATAAATCATCTTGTTTCAATACTAACTGAACGCTTTCAATAAGATGTTGTAGGTAGTTATTCTGAACAGTAGTTGTCATTGCTTGAGGGATTGAACTGAATGAGCATCTGCACATATTCCAGAAGTGGTACTGAAAATTTTTTTCATGTGATGTTTTCTTATAATTTGCTATTTCTGAGAGTGGGACCCCTTGAATTTATCCCAGTTGCTCAAAGTTTCATTAAACGTTTCTATACAGTCTTTCTTCCTTTTAAAACCCTGCCATTTATCCTCTGGACAGCCAAGCATGGCCTGTAGTCTGACATCCTTGTTATGAGACCCATGCAACACTTCTTCAGGTCTTAAAAATAGGTATAATGGTGTTTCTCTAAAGCAGCTGTTTTGTTTTTATATTATGGCAGAACACTGAACACAGAGCTGATTTTTGTGTTAGATGCCAGGAAGCTCAGAGCTTGCCTTCATCAGCTGTTAGTTTTCTAACTTCTTCCATCTTCATTTTCCTTTCCCTAATTTCCTCACTTTAGAAAATAAAAAAAAAACTAGCTTTGTAGGCTTTTTTTTTTTTAATAAGCTGTCTTAAAAGCACTTCAGAAATCTTTCAAGACTGTAAGGTATTCTGAAGGCCCTCCTTTCATTAGCACACTACATCAGCACTTTGTACGCTTTACAATGCTTTTCATTTGAGAAGTCAATGTACTTCTGATAGTCATTAAGCCTTAAAATAGTTCCAGTAAGTGGACTGAGTTTAGTGACAGAAGCCAAAGTCACTAAAACTTTTTCTCAACAGTTGCTTTGCTTAAAAAAACAAGACAAATACATACATTATTCAAGTACAGACTTTTGTAGAAGGCTGGGAGCACTAAGAGACTTCGTTCTGACCTTTACCTAGTTATATATATATATATATATATATATTTTTTTTTTTTTTTGCGGTACACGGGCCTCTCATGGTTGTGGTCTCTCCCGTTGCGGAGCACAGGCTCCGGACGCGCAGGCCCAGCGGCCATGGCTCACGGGCCCAGCCGCTCCACGGCATGTGGGATCTTCCCAGACCAGGGCATGAACCCGCGTCCCTGCATCGGCAGGCGGACTCTCAACCACTGCGCCATCAGGGAAGCCCATATTTTGATACTCAGTTTTGAAGATTTAAAATAAATTTGTGAAGAGCACATTTGAGATGAAGCTACTATGCATCTTACCAGTTTTAATTCCTTAAAGTAAATGTTAATAGAGATCACTTTAAATGACTTTTAGCTGAAGCATTTATTTCACTGGATAAGGTATTTTACATTCGTTGATAACTCTCTACTTTGTTCCAAGTTACTTTATGTGGCTTACAAAAATACATATAAGGTAAAAAAAAAAAGAATCAATGGAAACAAAAAAGGAGCGTGTTAAAATGTAACTATAATACATTTGATCCTTGAACAACACAGGCTTGAACTGAGCAGGTCCACTATACATAGATTTTTTTTCCAATAAATCCATACTAAAGTATTGATATTACGTGATCTGCAAGCAGTTGAACAGTTGGTTCTCAGATGCAGAACTGTGGATACAGAGGGCCTACTGTTAAGGTTTCTGACTTTCAGCTGCATGGGGTTCAGTGCCCCCAACCCCCGTGTTGTTCAAGAGTCAACTGTACTCAAAACACGTACTGAGAGCACCTCTAAGGTGGGTTAGTGAGAGCTGAACTTGGCGCTTAGGTTCAGTTCTCGGTCCTCATCACTGCTTTCCAATCCAGAGCTCTAATGCTGCTCTGTGTGGGAAGGATTAGTTCTCCAATCTTGCTTTCCCTGTAAAATGCACTATAATGTACCAAATATTTGTCATAACTGCAGTTTTGAAGTATCACATAATTCAACCTATTCTAGCATTCATTAGTCAGAAACCAGCATGAAAGTTATGAATAAAGTTGACACACACCTTGAGCCTGAGAAAAAACTGCGTAAGTCCTCAATTGCGCCGAGAAACACCATACAAAAGGATTGACAGCTTTGACTGTTCTTATAGCATAGTAGCATGAGCTGAAGAAACGTTCTACTAACAATGTCTCCTTCTGGAAGAATGTGTAAAGGGTAAATTATTTCTTGTTTTTATATTTAATTCTCTCATAGCAGGTCCTTATTTTACCCAGAAGGCAAAACTTAATATTCTTGGAATAAAAGCTTTTCTATAAAAGAGAACAGATAGAGATGTTTCACTAACTCCACCTATGAATGTCATTGTTTTATTACTAGGCTGCTTATGATCCCAAGCAGTAAACACAAAATAGATTTCTTATTTACTGAAATCCCAAGAAAGCAGTATGCTACAAAACAGATGTCCCGTGAATAACGACATGAAGGAAACAATAACCCACCAGGAAGCATGAACAGAAATGACCAACACTCCTTGGGTGTCGTGAGTTGCTTTAGCCAGGATGCATATTTCTGCCACTGGAGATGAGATAGGCTGGGCCACTTTACCTCCTGGCCAAATTAAAATTATATTAATACTATTTCACTGGAACGCAACATTGAATCTGGAGAAAATCTATCTTTCCTCCTGTTTCAGTTGCTAAGAAGGAAAATAGCTCTCCTGCTTCTACCTTTAACCCAGACTTTCCAAGTAGTCTATCTTTTAAGTCCTTTTTATAGCTTCATTTAGTTCTTTGGTCATATACTAACATACACATGCTCCAAGAACACTTTTTTTTTTTTTTTTTTTTTTGCGGTACACGGGCCTCTCACTGTTGTGGCCTCTCCCGTTGCAGAGCACAGGCTCCAGATGCGCAGGCCCAGCGGCCATGGCTCACGGGCCCAGCCGCTCCGCGGCATGTGGGATCTTCCTGGATCAGGGCACGAACCCATGTCCCCTGCATCGGCAGGCAGACTCTCAACCACTGCGCCACCAGGGAAGCCCCAAGAACACTTTTAACATTTCTTTGGTTTCAACTGTGACTGTCATACTGGCAACAAGATCTCTGTATCCCAGCTTCACCAATTTTCTGGACTTGAATGTGCAACTGACAAAAGGGCACCATCTCCCCCCTACACACACATCTCTACATAATAATTACAATATTGCTCACGTATGTTTGATCATATTACTTTAAAATTTTTGAATGTTAGCAAACTTTATATTTTTTAAATGTTTTAAATTTTCTTTAAATAACCAAATGTTGAAAACTTTACAAAAATGTTAAATGACTGAGGTTATTTTCCTTTTTTTCCTCCTCAAAGGGTCTAAGCATGAGTGGATCCTTTGTAGACACCCCTATTTTTATCCCAAGGGGCATGTGATTAATCCTCTCTAAAATCAACTTTTTCCAAAGAGAAATCCCTATATATAAATAGGGCCAGGCTATGTTAATTTGTGTGATGGTTGTTGTCAGTTTTCAAAATATCTTTAGTAATAAATAAAGGGGAGATGTAAAATTTTGTGATTTGCTTGGTGAATCTTAATTGCGAAACTTCTTCTTCTTTCGAAACTTCTTTCCTGCTGCATTTGCTGCCTTTTCAGCCATAATCTCTGAGTACTTCCTTCGGTTATATCTAAAAAGAAAAACCAAACCTTTAAGTTCTAAAGTATGACACACCAAACATTAGAAGTTAATGTAACCTTTTGGTGGGGAGAGGGGTGGCGGCGGCGGGGAGGCACTTCTAAATTTCATTTTTTTTTTTTTTTTGTATTTTCACTATATATTCATCACATCTGCACTAAGTTCCACCATGTGTAAGAAGCCATACTAAGTGTTGCGGACAGAGCAGTGAACCAGCCAGCCATAGTAGTCCCTACCCTCAGAGCTTGCAGTCTAGTAAGAAAAAAACGGCAACGGTAGAGAAAGACTTTTGAAAACTTTCAGCCACTAGAGACCCACGCTGTAATTTCTGAGACTGCCATCATGAAGATTACAAAATATAGGTCAATTTTAAATAAGCAAAGACTCAATCACCTTGTACCACACACCTCTGTGGGGAAGGAAACAGACACGCTTGAGAGATAGGAAAATGGGAGGGACTCTGACAGTTTGAACATGGGACTGAAGGGAGAAGAGGTATTAGGACTTGCCCTAATGGACAGAGGGTGATGCCGTTTGGTCATGAGATACAGAACACTGGGAGAGGACCAGAATGTACAGGGAGGATGAGGTCAGTAGACCCCAAGTTAGCTCTTAGAGGGGCCTGTGAGATACCCATTAGATATTCCTGAGGCAGTAGCTGGTTATGGGCTCTGGACTCAGGAGACAACTAGACTAGACATACACATTTGAAAGTCAACAGTATATAGATTAATACAAACTCTGTGGGGATGAGATTTCCAAAGAGAGAGAAGTGAGAAAAGAGCATTGCTTGTTTCTAAAAATTTCACCATAAACCAGACTCATTAAATAGTTTACGTGACACTCAAACTTGTTTTCCATGTCTATATATTACACCAGTTTAAAAAACCTTGATAAACATTTTCACTTTGGCTACTAAACGAATCTAGAAGTCCGGCAGAGGTTTCTATATGAGGTATGCTTTTAAATCTATACTATACACATACCTACTTCAAGGACATTTAAACATACTCAAATTGCCCCATCTCAGGAAAAAAAAACCAACTCCATCCACTAGCTGTGACTCTCTCATCTTGCTCACAACCAAACTTCTTCAAAGATTTCTCCCTTATTTCTTCAGCTCACTCTCAAGTACCTTACAGTCTGCTTTCCTCCCCATCACTCCCCTGAAAACTCCTTCTGCCAAGGTTACTGTGACCTCCATGTACTAAATCCAAAGTTTTTAGTTCTTACCTCAACTGAGCTCTCAGCAGCACTTATTACTGTTAGCCACTCCCTCCAGCTTACACCTGCCCGTAACGTTCTCTTTCCTTGACTCCCCCCCACCAATTTATTTATTTATTTGGCTGCGTTGGGTCTTCGTTGCTGCGCGCAGGCTTTCTCTAGTTGTGGCGAGCAGGGGCTGCTCTTTGTTGTGGTGTGCGGGCTTCAGTAGTTGTGCCATGTGTAGTAGTTGTGGCGCACAGGCTTAGTTGCTCCGCGGCATGTGGGATCTTCCCAGACCAGGGATCGAACCCGTGTCCCCTGCACTGGCAGGCGGATTCTTAAGCACTGCGCCACCAGGGAAGTCCCTTTCCTTGACTTCTATGACACTGTGCTCTCCTGGTTTTCTTCATGCCTCCCTGGCTATTCTTTCCCAGTCTCCTTTGTGGGCTCATTCTCCTCTAGTCAGCCAAATACTTTCATGCTTCCCTCTAAAGCAGTGGTTCTAAATTGGGAATGCTTATGCCCCACAGGGGCCACTTGAAACTGCTTGAAGACATTTTTGAGTGTCATGAATTGGGGGGGAGGGGAGTGCACTACTGGCATCTAGTGGATAGACACCAGGGAGGCTGTTAAAGATCCACAATGTACAGGACAGTCCCCCCTAATAATTATTCCATCCAAAAAATATAATAGTGCTGCTGTTGAGAAACTCTGTGCTAAAGCATTTAAAAATTGTCTTGAATTTAAAGTTTATGCATATTCTAAGGGAAAGCACACATATTATGAAGTGAAACATAAATTCCTTTACCTTCTGAACTCAGAATCGGCCAGCAGTTCCTCCACAATAGTTCTCTTCCTTTGTTTCCTGGGAACTCGTGAATGGTAGAAGTCAGCTGGATTGTCAACAATGGTTCCAATCTATGAATGATTGATTGAAATAAGTCATGCTATACCTGAAGGCCAAGTATCTTTCGTATCTCAGGGTAGCTCTAACAAAGTATATTTATAGAAAGTAATGGAAAACACAGCTTACAATTTACCAATATTAAAATTAGTTTTGCCGTTTCTTAAAGAAAAAAAATCACTTATTCAATCTGCACTGGGTCCTACTAATGACATTTCTTCATTAGAGTTTACAGTAAAACCAAAATTCCTTTTATATAAGTGCTAGACAGTAAATTCTTGATGAATAGTCTAAATAGAGGAGGAAAAGTGGGACAGATAGTCTTTTGTTTTAGTTTTCCAATTTAACGAAATTGACACATACATTCTACTATATACCTATTTGATCTCCTAGGTTATCATAATTGCTGCCAACTTAGAACCTTCTTACTGACCACTCCACATCTGTTCGTATGTTCAACCAAGTAAAATTTACAATGTCTACTATGTGCCAGGCACTGTGCTAGGTGTTAGGGAAACAAAGACAAAGAATATCTGGTCCCTGCCAGTGAGGGGGCCAGAATCTTTTTAAAAAATTTTATTTATTTATTTAATTTAATTTTAAAATAATTTTTAAAATTAATTTATTTTTTTTGGCTGCATTGGGTCTTCGTTGCTGCTTGTGGGCTTTCTCTAGTTGTGGCGAGTGGGGACTACTCTTCGTTGCAGCGCACAGGCTTCTCACTGCAGTGGCTTCTCTTGTTGCAGAGCACAGGCTCTAGGTGCGCGGGCTTCAGTAGTTGTGGCTCGCGGGCTCTATAGCACAGGCTCAGTAGTTGTGGCGCACAGGCTGAGTTGGTCGGTGGCATGTGGGATTTTCCCAGCCCAGGGCTTAAACCCATGTCCCCTGCACTGGCAGGCAGATTCTTAACCACTGCACCACCAGGGAAGCCCCCAGAGTCTCAAGGAAGATCCGAAGGTACACAACTAAAAAATTAAAGCATAACCTAATATTATGCTGAACAAAACACTCTAGATGCTCTGAAAACTAAATGGCGAATTCTAGCGAATGGAGGTAAAGAAGGTTTTACAAAGGATGACATTTTAGCTTGGATTTGTATGGGTAAAATTTCACCAAGCAAACATGGCAGAGCCAAACACTTGTAAAGTCAGAATGACTAGACCAGTCTGTGCATATCCTGAGAAGACTGAGTAGCTGAGTGTGTTGGAGCTTAAGAGGAGACCATGTGACCAAAAAAGGGGTAGTGAGCTGGTTTGGGTGCACATGGTGAAGGGCTACATTAAAGGGTATAGATATAGACTCTATCCTATAGGTTATAAGAATCACTGAAGGTACCATTGAATATCTTGATTATCATTGAGCAGAGGTGTGTCATGAAACAGATTGCTATTTTTTAAAGGAAAGATGACTGCCTACAATGTAGAGGATGGACCAAAAGGGAGAGCAGACCTGGAGGCAAAGGACTATTACAGTAATCCATGAGTGACAAGAAAGGTAGCCAAGAAGAATGAAATGAACTTGAGAGCTACCAGAGGGTGAATCAATTGGACTTTCATCTGAAAACACTTTGGAAACCAACTTTTAACTTGTTTTCAGAATAAAGAACCTTGAAAAAAAGAAGAGTTTGGTGTACGTGAGTCCCTCTTTCCTGCTCCATCCTGCAAGGAGTCTTGCTCTTAGGCTAATAATACTCATATATGGTACACCCATCTTGTAAGTTTCATAATTTTTAGAGAAGAAATTATGAAAAACTAGTTACCGTTCGGAAACCTAGTTACCGTCTGGAACACCATCTTTCTATATGGAAAGCCATTACAAGCTGGTGGCTGTCTGAATTGGGTTCTGGCCATTATTATACGGCCCAAGCAGATGTGCTCTGTAAATATTCATTTAAGAGTAAACAAATCACTATAGTGCTTTCCAAACTAAAATCCTCAGAACATCACTACCATTATTCTGTTTGCTTCATACCTGGAAGTACTTGGGGAAGCCGTCTCTATCATTTTTCTTGTAAAACCTTTTTGGGTCCATGCTAGCTCTCATCTTCAGTGCTTTGAGATCATTTTTCAGTTCATCTGTCAGTTCTGGAGCTTTCATACCAAACCAGCCATCACCTGCTGTTTTTTGTCGCTCTTGCTGAAATTCAAATTTCAGAAACAATTAGAAAATTCTGATTTTAATAAGCAGTGTATAAACTATACCTCACTCCCCCTAAAATTATAAAGAAAATTTCATGAAAAACAAATAAGGTTACTTTACAGGAATGTATATATTATCTCCAGATTCACCTTTCATAAAATGATTAGATCACAAAAAGTGATTTCTCTGATAAATCAGGCACAGCACTGTCAGTTTCTTAAATGAGGGCTCCTTAAAATTTACTTTGTATCTTAGTAAGAACTGCTGACTTGTTGGGAGAGTAATCCACAGCTTCAATTTTCATTGTCTAGAATACCCTACACAAGATGTAATGTATAAAGAACATTTTTACTTCTGGAGCTTTTATGTAAACATTAACACTTTTACTGAGTCACCGAGTTGTCTCAGAAAGTTACTCACTCCAGCAAGTCCAGAAATTTCTATTATTTCTAAAATTCAAAAACTTTCTGTTTTTTGAAAACTCCTAGCAAGTTATTTGCTTAATTTCATTTTTTGTTCATTCACACAACAAATATTGGAGTGTTTACCATGTGCCAGGGTGCTCTGGTCATATTAGTGACATTACTGGAGCACCATCCTCAAATTTCCTCTTAAGCTCTCTCAATAATTTCTTTATCCTTATTAGTTGAAATGGAAGTAGTCCCCTGTATTTTACTAAAGAAAATACCTTCTATGCTTTCAGTTGGCAGACTAAATAGGCCAGTGTTTTTAATGGTTACATCCAGTTCCCTACAAAAGCCCACAACAGAGCTCCCAGCCTTCTGTGAACAGTACCCATAAGCCAAGAGGTGTGGTGTGGACAGTGACCTCATATGCTGGCTGCCACTGTTTTTAAGGATGGTAAAAAAGAGCTTTCACTTTGTGAAAATCTATAAGAAACGCTGTTTATGGAACCATATTTTACGGGCTCTTAGATATCTGTAACAATTTTCTTTGGAAACGTATATATTTTAGTTGTACAGCCATGTTAGATAAACTGAACATATATAGTCAAACACATTAAACATTCTAAATAATGAGTCACTGTACTCACTCTGCGTTTTTTCTGAAGTTTATACTTTGATTCACTATATGGTGGGACACAGTAGTTTTTTTCAAAATCAGGAGTAATGACGGCTTTCTGCAAAAGCTGCAAAAATATTAAACTGGTTTTAAAATGTCAGAATGTCATTATTGTTTCAACATTATTGCCTTATAAAGGAAACATCTCCCACACTGAAGACTACTTCAGATATATTAACCTTCTATATGGACAAACATACTACTGCAAACCTGCTCCTGTCCTTAAATTTGTAAATTATATCAAAATAAAAATGCTTTAGAAGACAAACTGAAGGGTTTAGGCAATCTATAAAATCAATATTCATCTCAAATTTCTTCTTCTAATCTGAATCTGCACACACCAGATATATGTTAATGTGTCCACTTGCATTTCATTGGTTTGCAACCAGCCACCTGCACCAACCAACTGGAAACGAAAGACAATAGGAACAATGCCATAGAGTTCTTGAACTCCCTGGAAAAAAACCTGACTAGGCTTTAATAAGTTCTTCGATGCTGGTAAAACCGCTTTCTGTGATCTGAGGAGACCAGCTAGACTACTGATAAGAAACAGCAGTATAGATTTTGATTAAACAACATATGCTTTTTATGGTATACCAATGAAATTATGCCATCGAGCAAATCTGCTTTTGGCAACCCAACAATATATCAAAGATGCTCTTTCAATGTCAATTCATACAAAGATCAACTTCATTCTTTTTAACAGCTGTTATGCACAATTTTTCTTCTTGCTATTTAGTTTAGTAAGTCTCCATTACATTTTCCATGAAACACTGTAAACACCATCTCTGCACACTTGTGATTATTTCTGTAAAACAGATTCCAAAATGTGTCATTTAAATTTTCATAGGGACTACTAAATTGCCTTGCATCCAAGTAGTATAAACTCCTACCAAGAGTTAATCAGTACCATTTTCTTTACATAGCCAACACAGGAGATTATCCTTTTGTGTTTTGTCAGTGGTACTTCATGAATGTTTCCATTTGCTGTTGATCAACTTTTTGTGTATTTATTAGCTATGTATTGTAATATAAGTCGTCTTCTGGGGTATGCCTGTATTTTGGGGGGGGGGGGTTATTTTTCATTTTTATACAGGGTTGTGTTCTTATTAATTTGTAGAAATGTATTTTGTATCTTGGTATTAACCTGTGGTCTTTTACTTGTCTTTAAGGTGTTTTTATTTGCCTAAGTTTTAAAATTTTAAGTAGTCAGATCTGTTAATCTTTTCCTAAATGTCTTCTGCATTTCTTGTTACTTGCCTAGGGTTATTAAATACTGTCTTAATACTGTGTATGTGACTAAAAGGAACCTGAGGGTTATTAGTCATTTCCCCAGTATAAGAACTAAAGACAGCTGCTCCTTAACCCTCAAAACAGTTCACAGGAATACAGCAAATATTAATTTGGTCAATAACATTTGAAATTATCAATTTAGAAGTCAATTATCAATTCAGAAATCCTCAATTCAGGTTCAGGACTAGAAGTTGCTGGGTAGCACAGTAGCAGTCTAGACTTTCCTATCAGAGAAGAGAGCATGACATTTATTTAATAGATTATTAAGAGCTGGTTGTGTGTCAAGTACTATAGTAGGGTTTAGACTGGTTCTCAACTGAGAGCAACTGGCAATATCTGAAGACATTTTGAGGTGGGGGGACGGTGCACTGGTAGAGATGGATGCTACTGGCACCTATGGGGTAGCGGCCAGGGATGCTGCTAAAAAATATCCTACAAGGCACAGGACATTTTCCCACAACAAAGAATTATCCAGTCCAGAAATAAAAGACAGTAAAAAAAAACAATGAATACCACATGATCAATAATCACTTAGATCTATACTGGGTGTTGCAGAAGCAGAGAGGAGGTAGGGGGAAGGACTAGGGTCAAAGAATGCTTCCTAAAGGTTGTGATGTATAATCTCTGCATTGGAGGTAGGGGGAAGGACCAGGGTGTGTTCAGGGAACTATAGTAATTTTCAATGGTAAGAACACAGCAGGTGGACACTCAGAGCTAGAGGAACAGAGGCACCTTGAATGCTCTGAGGAACTACTACAGGACTTAAACAGAATATCATGGTCAGATTTGTATTTTTAGAAAAAGAAATCCAGCAAGACCATGGAGGATGGCTTGAAGAAGAGTAAGGAGGCCACTACAATAGTCTAGATGAAAAACACAACAGATGTCACTAGTCAGTGACAGTGGGGTGGAAAGGAGGGGGCAGAGTAGGAAGTATGTAACAAGCACCGTCCCCTAGGTTTAGTTGTTGAGTGCAAAAGGGAAACAGATTTTCCCTTGCAAAAGGAGGAACTGGTTTAGGTAGGGAAGAGAAGGGCAATTAGTGAAGTCAATTGCCTGAGCACATCTGAATGAACAAACAATAGGCACCTGGATTTAAAGACCTGGGTAGGCTGCAAGGCTAGAAAATACTGATACCAAAGATTTGGAAGTCATTCAAGGTGACAGCTGAAACTGAGGGTTTGGATGAGGTTACCTAACCTGTAATTTCTTTCTGAAAATATATGTACAATTTTATGTCTATGCGCACATGTGCTTTTTTTCCTGGTGGGGTTAGTGGGCACTCGCAGCTTTCAGATTTTCAACACAGTCCAAAGCAGTTAAGAACTAAAAGTATAGCAAGAAAAGAAAAAACACAACCCTTGGGATCATAACTGGTGATTGCAAGAAGAGTAACACTGATCCTATATCACTCTAGTTTTCAAGCCTCATCTTCTATAGCTGGGACTTTATAATAAAAAAGAAGAAATGATTGTCCTGGAAAGAGGGAAAAAAGAAGCACAGTAGGCTAATGTGGTTGCACTGTAGGAAAATTAGTCTCTTACCAAGGACTAATCATTTCTAGAAGTGACTGGTTAGTTCTATGAAAACCAATGGGATGCTTTGTGCAACTTACCTCATTTTTCTTTTTCTCCTTGATCTGTGTTAGGGTTCTCTTGTTCAACTGTAGCTTGTCTGCATTGACATTAATATACAAACCACCCAGCTGCTTAATACTCAGACCAGGATCTATGCTGCTGCTAGTCAACTTCAGACTGAAAGAGAAATGATCACTTTTAAGTGATTAAGAAATGATCTTTAGATCATTTAGTAGTTCAAAATGGAAACAATTGAGACTGTATTTTTATTTAGAAGAAAATTATGGGATGAATAATGAATTAAGCCTTTTGGAAGCACATCAAAATTTATTCCCTAGTTTTTCTTAGAAGAGGATTAAGGCCATATTACATGACAACAGACTTCATAAAGGGATTTTATAAAGAAAGAATTACAGAAAAGAGGAGGAAATACATCTGGCAATTTGCTCAACTTCACGTATACGTAGTGAGTTAATATACGTCCACATACTTCCATCTCCAAAGCCAATGAGAAAGACAGGGTCTTCTACTCCGAACTTCTAAGTTATCCAAATTTGGAATGTTTTTCTGGGTAATTTAAGGGCATTTAGTAGTGCCTCTAAATCAGTGAGTTTTAAACAATGAGCATTCGTACCTTCCACTGGAGATTTAAAAAAAATGTAACTGTCAAACCCTGGATCCACCAAATCAATCTTCTGCAGTTGGCTTGGGCTCCTGCTATATTTATGTAATAAAAATTTCTACTTTATATTACTGAAGAGTCCTTTTTATAAACAAGTACACTTGGACTTACAGTCAGTTTCTTTCCTAATTATTCATAAAAACTGAGCAGTTAAAAGTTTTGATAATCAACCTCTACTGGAAAGTGAAATCATTCAATTGTAGTGCCTTGGCAGTGATTCTCAACCCTGAGTGTACATTACAATTATCCTGGGGAGGAGGTGTGGCTTTTAAAAAATAAGTACACCTGAGACTAGCCTCAGCGATTTCACTGGTTTACAGTGAAGACTAGGCATGTTAATGGATAGTTCCTTACCAACGATACCTGTATTTCCAGTGGATACACTGCCACCAAGGGCCTGTGCCTAGGAAAAACAAATTTGAAAAACAAACAAAAAAGAAACTAAAGAAATAGCCCCCAAAGAGTGCTTTTCAATGGGTGATAGATGGGATTATAGGTTATTGTTTTTCTCAGGTTTTCCTCTATTTTTCAATTTCTCTACAATCAACATGTGGAAAAAACCAAGTTACCTCCCTTCCCTTTTATATGTTGCTCTTAATAATCGTGCAAGAAAACCTTAACAGATGATTTTTTGTGTGTGTGTGTGTGGTATGGGGGCCTCTCACTGTTGTGGCCTCTCCCGTTGCGGAGCACAGGCTCCAGACGCGCAGGCCCAGCGGCCATGGCTCACGGGCCCAGCCGCTCCGCGGCATGTGGGATCTTCCCGGACCGGGGCACGAACCCGCGTACCCCGCATTGGCAGGTGGACTCTCAACCACTGTGCCACCAGGGAAGCCCCAGATGATTTTTAATGTACCACCAAACGGAGTACTTTTAGCTCTCATTGGTGGGAAAAATATGACTAACAAAGATACCCACATAAACAAGGGAAATGCTGGATAAAAAAGCTCTTCCATAAAGAACCCAAAGTAATAATTTTTTCAATTTCTATGACTAATACTTTTATGGTAAATTAGCCACTTCAAACATGTATCAAAAACTTACTTTAAAAAATAAAGATAAAACTTACAGTTTAGATTTTGTGCTATTTAGTAAGTTGTCTTCATCACTAAACTCATTATCTTTACTTCTGTCACTGTCTGATGGTTCTTCTTCACTTTCTTCCTCCTCCTCCTCTTCCTCAGTGGCAACCTCACTTGCCTTGTCTTCTTCATCCAAGCAAAAATTTTTATCAGCACTCAATCGAGGAGTTGTGTCAATTACAAACAATGCATTGTCAGGTGATGTATTTTCTGAGTCTCCATTTAATGACTCTTTTTGACCACTATTTTCAATGAAACACACAGTGTCCTCTTCATTCTCACTGTTTTCAGACTGCTGGCTTTCATCACTGCTGAGAACTAATAAAACAGAATCATCTTTATCCTGAGATGTGCTGGGCTCAACTTCACACAGCTTGGTATCACACTCAAAATCTACATCCCTTTCTTTGCTCATGTCTTCGCCAACACCTATAACTGTGCACTCTTCTTCTTCATCATTATCATCACCATCACCAAGCTCTATCCAGTCACTTGTTTTTATGCTGCTGTTTCTCTCTTCATTCCATCTGTCCACTTCCACAACTGCAAATGTTTGAGCTAACGATTTCATTACAGCCTCACAGTTCAGGTTTGAGGATGCTGAGGTGGTTTTGTTACTTTCAGGGGTTGAATGCCTTTGCGAAACTAACTGCTGAAGGCTAGTGTCCTGAAGTTCAGAAAGACTCTTCAACTGAGAATTTTTCTCATTAATTTCTTTTCCTGCATCTATTATTCCTTTGGCTTCTTCCTCTAAGCTCTTACAATTCTCCTTTGTTACTTCTTTGAGAGGTGAAACGTTGTCTTGTTTTTCCTCTCTTATATTAAAACTTTGGTGTTTTTGCACTATTAGTTTTTTTCCTGAATTTCCAAAGAAGGAGTCATTATTAGGGTCATCATAAGTTTCATTATTAGAGATATTTGGCTTATTTATCTGAGAAAGCGATCTTGCTAGCAAACGAGAAGTTCGTCTGGTATCTGAATCCTCTAAATTCACAGGTGTATTTATGATTTGCTTTTCATTTCCTGGTACAATCTTAGTATCATTCTCCTCAGTTTGTGCCTGTAATTTCCTTTGCATACTCCTTGTTGTTCTCCTAGTTGCAATTCCAGAAAATGAAGAAATGTCTGAGCATGATGACTCAGCATCAGAATTAGCTTCCACATGGGATTCTTGGTTTGGATAGGTTCGGGATTTAGCCTTACTTCTCCTGGTTCTTGTTGTTATTTCTGTGGGATGCACAATTCTAGAAATACCTGAAATATGTGATTCTGCTTCAGAGACTTCTTCTTCAGTATGAGACTCACTTACTCGAGTTATTTTCAGCCTTTTCCTTACACTGGAAACTGGGGTGCCTGCAACTAAGATCTGCCTTCTCCTAGTTACTCTTAAAATGGGATCCTGGGCCTCAGACACAGAAGAACAGTTTGACTCTGCTTCAGAGATCTCTCCATCAGTAGAAGGTTTGTTCATTCCTGGTAATGAACCTGTAGTTCCGCTCTTCCTCTTCCTGGTTTTAGGAGCTGGACTTTGTTCCCTACTGGTCTGTGACTCAGCAATACTTGGGTCATCAGATGGAGATTCCTTCTGGCCTTTTGGATGTGCCTGAATTCTTGAGGCAGCAGAATTCTACAAGCCAGTGAAAATACACTGTGATTTAGGTAGGGATGGGACAAGAGCAAAGTGAATGAGGCACTCCCCTCAGAAGCAAATTTTGAGAGAGCACTAAAAAACTCAGTAAACAAGATTAATGCAAAACAATAACAACAACCATCACCACCCACGATTTAAAAAAAAATCAATACTTAAATACTGGATCTGACTGCATTTGCAGGCCCTGCCTCACTAGCGTCACCTAAGTCCTGGATCTGACTTTAGGGAACAAAACAAATAATTGAAAAAGAAAATTTTCTCCACTCAAAGTCACATATGCTAGGTGGACCTACATTCCGACATAACATATAGGAAAAGACGAAAGATGGAATCGGTCGCGGTGCTTACGTTTTCATACCTAAGCGAATTAATGCTCCCTTCCCTTCATTGCAATATCAGAGGCAGCGGACGACTAACGCCACTGAATTACTAGCTGGCGTCACCACAGCCCTCCCCACGCCAGAAGGAGGTGCTGTCGGGGCACAGCCTGTCTTCCCACGTGAAAATGGTGCCTTCTCCATCCAATCCAGCTAATGAGGCTCACGCTTGGTGGCCGAAATTAATCCTCCTTAGCACGGTGTTAGCAGTAAGATTAAAAGGCCTGAGCTGTGCATCGGCATTACGGAGCTGAACTACCGCAAAATAAGTTACCTAATCTCTCTATTCCCTGCCAAGCATTACGTTAAAAGACCCTAGTGAGGTCTGAGGAGGAAGCTACAGGCTTAGCGCGGAGCCTAGTACACAGCTGCGCGCTGCCAGTTCCGGCTTTTCTGCCGCTCCTCCCCAGGCTCCGCGGGACCCCAGCGCCAGCCACCTCCCTGAGCACCGTCCTGCGAACCAGCGAGAAGAAATGAGGGAGGCTTGAGATCTCCTACCTTCTGCTGGGAGCTTTCAACTGACGTGGTTTGGATCCCGGCCTGAGGCCGCGCGGACCTAGTAACCACCATCCTCCAGGCTTGCAGCCGCCGCAGCGGCCCCACCGCGCTCCGGAAGTGCGTCAGAGAAGCGCCACACTCGCGTTTTCCCGCGAGAATCCCGGAACTCGAGAACTCGTACCGCCTCCGCCCCTCCGACCTAGGCCAAGGCTGTCTCACCCCGGGAGCCGGAAGGAGACGGGTATTAGCGTTCACGGCAGTGCGGTGGAAGACCCAGCAGCCTTGTGCAGGGAGAGACCGTCCCGGCGTGGCCTAGGGCCCTCGTCCCCGTTACACACGAACGAATTGGAAAATAGCATCATCTGTGGGAATGTAAATTGATACAGCCACTATGGAGAACGGTATGGAGGTTCCTTAAAAAACTAAAAATAGAATTACCATATGACCCAGCAATCCCACTACTGAGCACATACCCAGAGAAAAGCATAATTCAAAAAGACACATGCACCTCAGTGTTCATTGCAGCACTATTTACAATAGCCAGGTCATGGAAACAATCTAAATGCCCATGGACAGACGAATGGGTAAGGAAGATGTGGAACTATATACAATGGAATATTACTCAGCCATAGAAAGGAACGAAATTGGGTCATTTGTTGAGATGTGGATGGATCTAGAGACTGTCATACAGAGTGAAGTAAGTCAGAAAGAGAAAAACAAATATCGTACATTAATGCATATATGTGGAACCTAGAAAAATGGTACAGATGAACCGGTTTGCAGGGCAGAAATTGACAGATGTAGAGAACAAACGTATGGACACCACCGGGGGAAAGCAGCGGGGTGGTGGTGGTGGGGGGGGGGGTGGTGGTGGTGGTGATGGTGTGATGAATTGGGTGATTGGGATTGACATGTATACACTGATGTGTATAAAATGGATGACTAATAAGAACCTGCTGTATAAAAAAATAAAATTCAAAAATTCAAAAAAAAAAGAAAATAGCATCATCTGCTCTACTACGTCCATCCTCTCATTTGTTCAGCAGAGGTCTTAATGCAGCCATGGGTATGGCCAAAGGAGACGTTTGCATTATTTATAATACCTTAAAAAAATCATATACTCTTGTATTACTTGTGAAGTTAAATATAAAATAAAATTTAAAGACGTGATTCGGGTAAAAGATGTATATGTTAAATGCCCAAGAATTCGGAGGCTAGTTAGGAAGCTATATAATTTAAAGGTGCAATGGTGAGTAGAAATTGGGAATAAGCAGAATAGAAGAAATGTTAAATTGTAAAGGAGAGAGATTTAAAAAAAAGTTTTTGCAGTGAAAGGAAGAGAATGACTAGAATCAAGAGACACTTTGATTTTTCTTTTAGGATAAAGGGTGGAGAGCTAGGATATGTTTGAGGGTAATGGAAAGGGATTGAGGAAGTAAGTAAACAGTCGTTGGAGATGAGAATGAGCGCCTCATCAAATCTCCCTTACTTTAGAACAGAAAACCAATTTTTTTTCTTAAAGTCACAAAGTACAGAATTTTCAGTGGGCAAACTGCCATTCAGCTAAATAGCTCCTTTCATAGTTCCTCTTGCAGCCAGATACAGCTAGGTTTGGACTAATTACGGATCAATTAAGTGTTGTGTAGTTCTCTAGGGACATCTTAAAAGAGAGGAGGTCCTCCTTGCCTTCTTTAACTTCATTTCACTCTGTGGAAAGTTGTGTTCCCTGGTTTTCAAGCAGCAATCTTGTGCCATGAAGATGAGGGCCATGCTTTAAGGATGGCAGAGCAGTAGCAAAGAAAAAAATTGAGTTTCTGACAAGTTGTGGAACTGCTGTATCAGTTCTAAATAGCCTAATTTTGGAGCTGTTTCACCTGAGAAAAACACCTCTTTTTAAACCAGTTATTTGGGGGTTCTCTGTGTTTTGCAGCAAGCCTAATCCCAACTAAAGAATGGAATTAAAAAATGGAGATGGAGGAGTTAGCCACAAAAGAATGCTCCTTCCTTTGAGGCAAGAGGGAAGAGTTGATAATTGAAGCAGAGAGGAGACTATAAATGCAGGGAAATTAAAGGGGGAAGAAAAGGAGGGGATTTGAGGTAGATAACAATCTCTGTAAGAAGGTGATTCATCTGCTCAGAAGAATGAAAAAAGTTTAGATTGACTGTCATGGGGAATGTGGTAAGGAGCAAAAAGAAGGAGTTTTAGTAGGGCCAAGTAGCAATGAGAGTAGGTAAAAGAAAGAACAGAAGATGGGCTAAATCTGAAGAGGATGTGGAGTGGTGTAGAGGAAGGAAGATGAAGCAACTGGAGGTGGGTGGTGGAGACAACAGCATCAATCATAGTAATAGTAGAGCACTTACTGTATGCTGGGTACTAAGTGCTTTACATACATTAACTCATTTATATATATGACAACTTTAACATGAGCAAATGCATGAAAATAGAAATTAAGATCACAGGTGTGGGTGTAGAAAATTGGGAGAGTATTAGAACACCAGTGTGTATTGTTCACTTACAAGCATGGCCCCTTTAAAACGAAACAAACCAAAAAAACACTCCCAAATATTTACAATCTAAAAAGTTCAAGAAACAAACATTAAATACTAAGATTAAAATGTTAGTACATATTCATAATATAAGAAGACTGAGCTGGTCTGATCAGGGGCAAAACTGCAAAGTATTGTTTTTGTTTTATGCGAGCTTACCAGGTCTGCCATGTTTCCCTATCTCTACTTTCTTTACTTGCTCTCTTCTTTACCCAAAGTGGATTTGGGGAAAATACAGTATAAAAACACAGTAATTATTACACAGGCCCAAAGGGAAACTCTCCCATGACTGTCTATATTTTACTAACTAAAACTCTTAAATTATAGGGTTGAATCTCTCTCTGGAATTATAGGCATTAACCAAAAGATGAGCGTTTTAGTGCATAAGCCTTCTAAAAGCACATTTTGCATTATTACATACAAAACATTACTTTTAAATTAAGTTTGACGGGTAAGATGGTCTCCAATGATCCTATCCTCTGGTCTTCATACCCTTGAGTATGGGCTAGACCTAGTGACTTATAATGAAAAGAATGTAACAAAAGTGATGGGTGTCACTTTCAAGATTAGGTTACAAAAAGAGCTGGCTTCCATTTTGCGATTTCTCACTTGTTCATTCTGTGCTTGTTATGAGCTGCCCTACGGGGAGGGCCATGTGGCAAGGAAGTGAGGGAGGCCTCTGGCTTACAGCCAGAGAGGAACTGAGTCCAGCCAACCACCTCACGAGCGAGCTTGGAAGCAGACCAACCTCAATCAAGCGCACAGGAGAGACTGGAGTCCCAGATGACCCTGACTGCAACGTTTTGAGAAACCTTGAGGTACCCAGATGCAGCAACAGATACTACAGTCAGTATTAATTTTGTCTGTTCTAAAAACTTCATGTAAAGGAAATTATGTATTTTCATGTCCAGCTTCTTTTACTCACTGTATTTGAGACTCATCCATGTTATTTTGTATACCAGTAGTTATTTTTTATTGCTGATTATACTTCAACTATCCATTCAACTGTTGATAAACATGTGGGTTGTTTCCAGTTTTCAGCTATTATGAAGAAAGTGCTATAAACATTCATATATGGCTATTTCAGATATATGATTTCTCTTGAGTAAATACCTAGAAGTGGAATTGCTGGGTCACATGGTACATGTACGTTTAATTTTGTAAGAAATCCCAAGTGATTGTATTAATACCATTTTGCAGTCCCAACAGCACTATGAGAGTTGCTTCCTCCACATCCTTGCTGCACTTGGTATGGACAGTTTTTTAAAATTTTAGCTATTTTAGTGATATTTCATTGTGGTTTTAATTGGCATTTCCCTGATGACTAATGATGTTGAACATGTTGTATATTCTTATTGACTATTCGTGTCTTCTTTGGAGAAAAATATGCTCTAACATTTTGCCTACTTTTTATTGGGTTGTCTTAAGCTGTAAGAGTTCTTTACACATTCCAGATACAAGATTCTTATCAGATATATGATTTTCAAATATGTTATCCTATTTTATGGGTTGCCTTTTGACTTCCTCGATGGTGTTTCTGAAGTTTTTTAGAAAATTTATTTTATTGAAGTATAGTTGATTTACAGTGTTGTATCAATTTCTACTGCACAGCAAAGTGATTCAGTTATATATATAAATATATATATACATTCTTTTTCCATTCTTTTCCATTATGGTTTATCTTGATGGTGTTTTTGAAGTGCAATTTAAAAAATTTGATTATGTCCAATTTATTTTTCATGAGAAATATTTATTACAAGTATTTCATCCCAGTCTGTGGCTCACATTTTCACATTTTCAAAATACACTGTTTTCTTAAGTATATTTTGAAGAACAGAACATTTTAATTTTGATTAAATCTGGCTATTGATATTTTCCTTTATGATTACTTTTTTGGTGTTATCAGAAAACTCAGAAGCCCGTTTTCATTTTCTTTCTTTATTCTAATTTCATACACATAAAAATGAATAGAATACTTCAAATGAAAAAAACGTGACCAGAGGGAAAAACAGATTATTTCTAGGGAAGAAAATCCAGGTTTTCATTAGCAAGAGTATAAATGCTGGAAATCAATAGAATGTTATCTTCAAGATGCTGAGGGCAAGTGTTTGGAAACTTAGAGTCCTATAATGTCAAATGATGATTTAAGACTGTTAATAAAATAAAGATATTTTCAGACAAACAAGACCTAGGAGGTTTACTGCCCAAAGACCTTCAGTGAAAGAATTACTAAGGATATACTTAATAAAAAAGTAAATGTAAATGGAGTAGGGGGCAAGAATCAACAGTGAGCAAAGAACAGAGGAAACAGAGCTGAGTCCAAATAAATAATGCTTATTGTAAAACATGAACCTTCTTAAAATAATGGACCAAAACACAGACCGAAATCTTGTATGACATTTTATACATTTATTCATTGCTGAGGGATACATATTAAGGTTTTGTTTGACTTTTCTGGTAGTGAAACCACATAAGCTATATCCTAATATATTTAGGGGACTGGGGCAAGTTTCTGTCTCTCTTTTACAAAATGTGACTTTTCAAACCTTACCTACTCTTGTCTCACTAGAAGCCATTCCTTTCTATCTGGCAAGAACAAGCTCTTGAAGAAAGTGTTTTCACAGAATTTCTGAAGTTTACATATAAACTGTTCATTATTCAATATCAGTGTATTTACAAACCAGGCATACCCCCACCCCATCTTACGATCCTACTCTGAGGCTAGTTCCTGCAGGGGAGCCTTTCTCGTCCTTATCCTGCTTCCCAGCAGTCCCACTCCTTCCACATGACCCCACTCCCTTTTCACTGCTTCTGTCATTAACAGATGCAGCCCTTTATTGCTCTTGTTCATGTACAGATCTCTCTCGCCCCCAAAATATACTTATCTGCTCCTTGAAGATAGGGCTGTTTTCATCTGTTTCTGTCTGCCAACACCTTGCACACTGCCTGGTACATAGCAAGAATTCAATACATCTTTGTTGAATGAATGTATGAATAACGTTATGGCTTGGTATTTCATTATTTTTCATAATTTATTTTCAAACCATACTCAGTTTGAGTTTAAATAGTTCAAAACCAATATAATGTTCCAAGATGCTTACAACTATTAAAACAACTCAATTAAAAAATATACAACTCACAATTTAAATTCATAAATAGGTAAATTAAAAATTTATAATCATTTAATAATGCTTTATATTTTGCCTTCATTTTAGAGTACACTACTAAAGACACATAAAAGTAGAATTATCGAATCAAAACATTTTCCCCTCCTAAGTATATTTCTAACTCTGAAAACTACAAAAAAAATTAATAAAAATTATAGTACATATTTAAAAAAAATAAAACTGACATATCCTGCCACCAACTTTATGGGAAAATGGCAGGTACAAGTTCTGGTATGTTAGGAACTTTGAAAAACATAGATGTGGAATCGTAAGTTGGTATATTTGAGTATGAAAACACAAATGGACTAAATTCTCATTAAAACTTCAAATTTCTCTAAATGTACATTTGGCAGAAAGATGAATTGTCAGCCAATATACTATATATATATACACACAATATATATATCAACTGCTTACATTCCCAAATATTGAATCTGGGTGGAAAAGTTAGAAAGAAAATCTGCTCTAAAAAGAAACATAATTAAGACTTAGACCTTTATCACTGAAAATCAAGATCCTATTTCAGTTACTACTTGGCTCTGGTAGGGAAGTCTGAATCATTCATTCAAAATAGAATAACTTCATTTTCCACTTCACACAGCTGTCTAAAATGATCTTTCCCATGAATGGAAAAATTATGAGCTATTATTTGTGATTCAAGTTCTAGCACTGGCTATTCCTAAATTAATTCTCTATTATCATACTGGCACAATGTGGTCTTCATAATGTACACCGTGTGAACATATTTTGTAAGACACCTTGGTCCTTCTGTTGACTACGGTTTCTTAGACAAGAATTCAAAACAGACTCATCACAGAAAAAATTCCAAGTTACAGTACATTGTGTTATAAAGTAAGGCTCCAGTGTATTTTGGACATGTAATAACAAGCTGAAGCTTCTTGTCATATTTACTGGAAAAAACCTTATACCTTGGGTCACTGGATACACATGTCCCCAGAAAACATATCTGTTATATACACTATTGTTAACTTAGCTCTCAGCTTTAAGCAATTATTTGGTAGTATTATCACTCTATTTTATGGCTTTTTAAACATTAAGTCCCTAAATACTTGAAAAGCATTCACTATATTCTGATAGTTCACCAAAAAAAGAAGTGAATATCAGCTTAGAGAAGATAAAGCCTTTAAAAAAATCAGTTTTTTAAAGAAAAGGTTATTAAATAACAGAAATTAAAGGTATAGAAGCGAAACAAACAAAAAATTCATTAAAAAAAAGCCACACATGATCCCCTTCACAAAATGAATCTATAATCTTGCTACTTTGTCAAGAGTTGGGGAAAAAACACACAAAAAGCTCCTGCTGAAGTCTGGATGTATTAGCAACATACGTTTTTTTCTATTTTCAGAATGACCTTTCAAACAATCCATTTTTGTAAGTCCAGGGTTTTAAAAAATAATAAATGTGATATTAAAGTGCCCTCTTAAAATATCTTGGCCAATTCACTGTATAGGCTTAAATTAAAATGAGCATTTGTTTAAAGACTTACATTACATGAAAAAATGTTGTACATTTCCAAATTAAAAAGTTAACTATATACATTTAATAACATTACATACAATTAATATAAAGGCTATACATAAGGCTTTAGGAAGCTCAAAGTCTAAAGTTTTAGCAGGTAAATCAGCTGATTTCACATTGCAATTCTAATGATCAAATTATCCAACTAGTAAACCACAAAACATTACTTAGAACAGGAAAAGAGTCTTATTTATTTATCAATTTTTAGTGTATTTATTTTGAATATGGAACCACAGATCTTTTCCCTAAGTTGAAAAAACTTGGGCAAAATTAGTTTTATACATTAGTTACATGTATGTGTGTGTGTATGTTATGTATGTGTGTGTGTGTATATATATATATAATTATCTTAGTTTTATAAACCATGTATTAATATACATGGTTTAAAAGTATTAATTGAGATACAAGAGATTTTTAAAGAATTTTTCAAACTATTTGGGTTACAGATACAAATTTATAGAATTACAAAGACCTATAGTATATGCCAAAGAGGTCACAGCTTATTTATTTGCTATTTTCTGGTTCTTAAACTAATAAGGAATTATACTAAATGATCTACAGTCTCTTTTAGTTTTAAAGTTTGGGTTATATTGTTTTGATTTTAAACAGTTAAGACCATGTCTCAAAGTTATCTAAATAGACAACATGATCCTGAATTAAAGATTTTTTTCACCCCTTTTTTGGATTTTAGTCCCTTGTAGTCAGTTACTAGTGGGGAACAAATATTGCATATTTTACTCAACTGATTCTTAATCCCTGTGCTCCCTCCTCTCTCCAGAACCCACAGTGCCCAGCACATGGTAAGTGCTCAGTACTTATTGAATATTTTTGAATGAGTAGCAAAATATTAAGGACAGATCGAGAAGTAAAAAGAATCTGGAGGTAACAATAGTTGCTTTTATAAAACCCCCAAACAATAATTTCAAAGCTCCTAGTCTCCTTTACATATTTACTTTGGTTTGTCTTTGTAATAACAGCAAGAGCAAATATGGCACAAGAATACAGGTTAAATCATTACAGGTAAACTGCAAGCAAGGGCAAATAAAAAAATTTAAGCTTCCATTCACATATTGAAGAAAGGACTTTTATTTACACTACTAGTAGATCCCAGCTATTCCAGTTACTCTGAGATATAATCATCTTATCAATGACAGGAAAAATATCTTCCAGTATTTGTTTTAACAACTGTAATTAAATTGCTTAGTTATACTGTAGAGTAAGAAGCAATTAATGAAATTTTTAGAAATAAAAAATATGTATATATATTACCCTGATGCCTAGGCCAAAATATATCTAACAACAAATTTTCTTGATTTCTACTGTCATAAAAATAAAGGAAAAATATATTGCAAGTATCTTCATTATAGACAATTTCAATTAGAAAACAATAGTTTAATGAAAACAATATAGTGGTTCATGTGAGTGAACTGATATGGAAGCAAGAGAAGTATTCAAACTTGACAGATAACATATTGTCAAATATAAAGAATATCTGCCTCAATGACACATTTACAGGCAGTAATTAGATTTTTACACATCTCAATTTTATCTTATATTCAAGGAAAATACAGGTCAGTAGGTTATGATCCTAAATCGTAGTTAAAAACCCTTTCTTTTAGCTTGTAAGATGTAGCCTTTTGATTTGATAATTCCTCTACTTTTAACAATGACTGAATATCGCAGTAGCCACAGTGGCACCCACTCATGTGCTTGAATGTCAGGGATGCTTTCCTGAAGTGCTTCTTGGAAACTTGCTTCAGAAAGCAGTTCTTAAAACAAACAAACAACAAATAAAAACCCAAACTGTTAAACTTGAAAACAAAAGCACTTTACTATGTAGGTAAGCATTTAAATACAACAAAAGAAACACCTCAAAACTGAATATAAATTATACTTATCCTTAATGTGTGCTATGAATCTGAACCAGAATATCAGAAAGACCCAGACAGTTCTTTAGAAAGTATCTATACTTGTAACCCAGCCAGGTTAATTCATAATTTCTGGTGAGTGGAGCCTGGATATCTGTAATTTTTGAAGATCTCTAGGTGATTCTAATGTACAGCCAGGGACAATACAGGAAAGTACAAGGAAGGAAAAGAAGTTACCCATAATCCTAACAACCAAAGATGGACCATTTCCATTGCCATGTATTTCCATCCAACTATTTTTCTGTATATATTTCTGTATATATGTATGTATCTAGCCATATCTTAAAAACTAGAAATCATACTGTAGTTATAGCTTAATTTGCTTATTTTTTTCACTTATATTATGAATATTTTCCCATGTAATTAAATATTCTGTGAAAGCATGTAATTAAATATTCTGTGAAAACATTTTTAATAATTCTCCCAATATTACATTTTATAGATATAATTTATACACTTTCTTATTGTTAGTCAAAAAATTAGGTTTTTCCTAGTATTTTGCTAATAAAAATAATACTTAATGAACATCCTTAAAATGCATGCCTGGCTATGGAACGACAAGGTCAAAGTACATTTTCTGAAGGCTTGATACATAGTATATTGCCAGCTGCTTTCCAGAAAGACTGTACTTTACACTTAATAGATAATATTGGAATGCCAATCTTACCATATCCTCACTGGCACCAGCAATCATTTAAAACATCTTTCCCAGTGGTTATCTTTTAATCAGCATCTCCTTGATGAAATTATTATTTTCTAATTCCACATTTATATCTAAACCCTCTACCATTGCTCTGACCTGCCACTCCCCTCCTCACTTGCTCTTCTCCAGCCACACTGGCCTCACAGCTGTATCCTGAAATCCTCAAACATATTCCCACCTTGGAGCCTTTGAATCAGCTGCTCCCTCTTCCCTGAGCACTCTTCTTCCAGATACCCACATGGCTCTCTCCCTTCTTGCAGGTCTCTGATTAATGTACCCTAGCAGAGAGGCCTCCCCAACCATCCTATATAAAACAACAACCCCTAACCTGGGCACTCTTTCCTCCCTCAGCCAACTTTTCCCCATAGCATACACCACCATTTATCACATTCAACATTTATCTTAATTTGTGTCTCATCCCATCAGAATATAATTTCCATGAGGGTTGAGATTTTTGACTTGGTGCTGTATTTCTAGTACTTAGAACAATGCCTGGCACATAGTAGGTGCTCAAATGTCTTTTGAATGAATCAGTCAATATGGAAAGATTCCACTGGGGTCTGAACCAACCCTATAGATAAGGATTAGGTGACCATCTATACAATATGATTTGGGAATGCCGAAGAACATGCCCTAAAATGAACTGCCGTGATATTTGAATAACATCAATAGTAAACTCTCAGTAAATATTAGCTATTGTCATGTGCCAGTCACTTTTCAGAGTACTTTATTAACTCTTTTAATCCACATATTAACCCAAGAGACAGGTAATATTATTTCCCTTCACAGGGGGAAACTGACACAGAGAGATTAGATAACTTGCCCAAGGTCACACAGCTAGTAAATGGTAGTTTTAATAAATGAAATGCAAATAGCTCTTGGAAAAGTAGCATTAACGTGGATTTGTTTACCAGACTGTCTAACCCTGAGGGAATGCGGCATAATATAGATTAGATTTAATGGGAATGGTGAGAGGAGGAAGGCAAATAAAAATGGGAAAGTTCCAAAGTCAGAATCACCTACTTCACAATTTTACCCTGACCGTAGTTAAACTATTACCACAACTTCTAGGACAAAGAATAATGGAAAATAAACCTTTCTGAAGAAAAAGGGTAATTTTAGAACAGAGGAAGGCCTTTAGGTGACTTATAAACAAGATTCTATTTTAGATGACAAGCAGAGTTAAATGTTTTACAACTTGATCGCTTAAAAAATAAATCTGACACAAAGTCAGAGAACTATGCTATTCATTAGCTACATACTTTTTTTTTTTTTTTCCGCGATACGCGGGCCTCTCACCGTTGTGGCCTCTCCCGTTGCGGAGCACAGGCTCCAGACGAGCAGGCTCAGCGGCCATGGCTCACGGGCCCAGCCGCTCCGCGGCATATGGGATCTTCCCGGACCGGGGCACGAACCCGCGTCCCCTGCATCGGCAGGCGGACTCTCAACCACTGCGCCACCAGGGAAGCCCCAGCTACATACTTTTAATTCAACTATGTTAACTCTTCAGAATCAGTAAACACGACAAAACTTTTAAGAGAATTGCTTCATTACAGATCAAATTGTCTGAAGATCCATCTATAGTATATGCAGGATCAAACTATAAATTCTAATTAAAGGGTTTAGAATTAAAATTAAAAAGACAGCCAAATGTCAAATTACACCAGTAAAACAAAAACATTCTTCCCCCCAAAGGATTAAATCTCTCTTTTCATATACATGTGCAATATACTTTTCCATAACAATGATGTATTAGCACATAATCCACATGCCCACATTTAGATAACGTGGAAATAAAATACTAGACACCGTAGTCTTTTCCTATTTCCTTTCCTACTGGAAAAAGGATAGTGTTTTTCAGGTGGAGGTGGAAGGGGGTACAGGACCACCCATCAGTTGTTGGTAACAATTACAGTTGGAAGAGTCCCCATGAGTAAACAGAAAAATGATATATTATTTGCCAACGTATAGAAAGTTAAAATTTCAATGGTTTATATTTTAGAACAAATCAGCACAGCAATTCTTTGATTTTCACTAAAATGACCTTTTTTAAAAAAGTGAATCTAATTACTCATGTGTGAAAGCTCCGCTGGAGGGGAAAAGTCCCTATGTCCTATTCTGGTACGACTTAAATGGAAACTGATAAGAAAGTACAGTTTCAGTCTGAAATACTACAATACTAATGTTTCAAGTCAGAGACAGTACAGTATGGTGGGGAAAAGGCTCCAAATTCAGCCAGGACCTAGATCTAAGTTCAAACTTTGCCCTATGCCAGCTGGGTGACCTTGGGTAGTTTCTTAAACTCTAAGGCTCTATTTCTTCATCCATAAAGTGTCTAGTTTCAGTTGCTGTAAGGATTACAGATAATCTCTCTGAGACATTTAGCATGATGCCTAGCATTTGAGAAAGAATATCAAAACTCCTCCTCCACTTCCTACAAAACAGTAAAAAAAAGAGGCTGAGGCAGACTGCTAATAAGGTATAAAGTCTTAAGAGGTTATCCATAAGCATCCTAAAAATAAACTGAATCAAACCACCTATATAATGCCATCTTTTTAGAAATGAAAGTAAAAACTGAATGTTTTTCTCCAGGAATCACCTATAAAATATAATTGCCTCCAATTTTTTATTAAACTAGAACTTCTACAAAAATGTCATGGAAATTTAAAACTTTCACAAGATATATCTCACTTAACTATACCAAAAATACTGTTTCATAGAGCCTGTATATTTAGTAAGTAAAATGCTTAGTATATTTACCTTTGCTCCCTAAGAAAGTGTGAAAAAACAAAAATGGAGCAGACTGCTAATGAAGTGTAAAATATTATCTTCCCAGCTTTCCAAGTTATCTTGTAAAATGTTGATAAAAATTATTCTACAAAAGGCAGACAAGCCATTCTCATTAATCAAATGTTTCTGATTAACATCAAGCATATGTCTTGATATTAATGATTAATAAAATATCTAATCAAATACCTATCCTAAGATGCTGAAGTTTCAAACTGAATTTTATCTGCTTCTTTTTCCAGATATTTATCCTTTTTAATTAAGTGGCCCTTTGGTGCAATCTTTGCTATACTAGACAATATTATATGTGACACTACTTAGAATATCTTACAAGATCTTTTCTGTGTAGCTTAATATTTATAAACCTCAGCAGACTGGATGTTCAGGAAATGACCCCTTCACTTCTTTTCCCATTGGTACAAAGACAAAATTAAAGCTTTCTGAAACTAAAATAAAGGCATATATGTTTTGAACTAACTATTAAGAATAGCTCTAGGTGACAGCATTGTACCTTTATCACTGTACACAATTAAAAATTAAATTTTAACAAGTAGCTTCTTATAAGATAAAAGCTCATGATCAATCTCTATAAATGAAAATCTCAGTCTTACCTTTTGGATCATTATGAGTCAAGAGCTGTATGTCAAACTGTTTAGCAAATGCAGTCAAATCGGGTGGCATCACACAGCAGGAGGCAAGATTAACTTGGTTACTATTTGGTTTTACCTAGAAGTGGAAGAAAAAAAAATGACATCTCCATTAAATTAAGTACTACAAAAAGTAGAAAGCAATAAAAGGATTCAATTTTAGAACATATGAAATATCACATTCTACAGTACTTAAAGTTTATAAAATACTTTTACATGTATATATTTATTAATGCATGCTGTTCTGACTCAGTGGTAACAGAGGAAGGAAAAATAGCTCTACAAGGGGGAAAAAGCCAATATATTACTACACTGTTAAAAAAGTCTCATGCTCGAACCTGCCATCTAATACATCTGCCTTGGAAACTAACACGATTCTAAGTGGTATGGTTCCACCTACAAAGGAAATATGTCTTAAAGATAGAGGATCAAATACAAATGATAAGTATGTTTAATGTTGAAGTATACAATATGGTTATTAGTCAGACATTTGAAAAAGAGAAGAATCAGGTAATTTCTAATAGATGCTCTAGTTAATTTATAGATACATTTCAGATCATCTAAGTCTCTCCAACAGGATCTTAGCCACATTCTGGCTATCACCAAGCCAAAGGGACAAAGGGCAACTTTTCTCTAGGGTCTTCCTGCCCATAAGAAAATGAAAAGGCTGGGGATTATAAATGCAAAGGAATAAAGAAAAATACAGAGAGTAAACTACTTGTAAGCAAGTTCCCTAATCATTTTATAGGTTATTAGGCTAGAGAGTGGCAGTGATTGATTTATGACTCCATCTCCACATCAAGTTCTGTGAACAGAAGGTCTTATATATCTTTAAATAACAGAGCAAAACATTTGTTATATATGATATTCTCTCACTTAGGAAATAAGAACCATGGACTAATAAAACCTAAAGGAAAACATAATATTTTTATCACATAATTAAAACTGAAGGAAAGAGCCTTAATTCATTTGGCTATGAATGCTTCAACACACACTTTCTAGTGTTATTGTCAAAGCCTGCTTCAAAACTCCCATATCTGGAACAGTCACCCCACAGTGGTGTCCACTATGTGCATGATGTTTAACGGGATGCAGCAAAGACTGTAAAAGACAGGCTCCTCCTGGAGTGCTCATGATCTAGACGTCTTTTACCTGTGCCCACTGATACAGCTGTTCCAACTGGGTTTTGTCCAGATCAGAGGTACCTATAGCAACGATCTTTTTGCTGTGGACTAAGTTTTGTAATTCTTCCCAGTAAGGCTGCAAATGCTCCAAGGAAAGATTAACTCCATCTTCAATAGGAGGTGAAGCAATGATCACAGAATCCAGCTGTGCAACTCCAAGGACTGAACAGGCTGATGTGAAGGAAAACACAAAGAGGATAAATGTTTGTTACATAATAAAAACAAGTTGCTTCTAATGTCCTTTAAGTACCCCACTGAATTCTCTCCATATAGTTCACTAGTATTCTACATAACAGATTATTTCATTAGGTTTCATAATTCACCTGTCATTTAGAACATTTCCATCTTTTTAAAAAGTATAAAGTGCCCATTCATCTACTTGGTCTATGTGGCAGATATGTGGGTTTCTTTGACCTGCCTCATTCCTGGGGAAACTCACAACTACTACAGGTTCCTCTTTCTGAGGAACAGCCCTCCTTGTTTCCTAGGCCCCAGGACTTTCTGGTAGCTTCTGACCTAATAGTCTATAACTGGTAGTCAGAGCAAAGAATAAGCTTGAGACTCTGAGTGAAAGACTGAATTTATGGTCTTAACCTATATATTAATCTATGTTTATAGATGTAGATAATCTCTTAATTTTTATAAAAATAATTTTAAGAGTTTATTTTTAATGATTATTGTTCACTCCATGGTTATATTAAAGAGCTATTTAGTTAACTGTTCAATGTATATAAATACTGGAAGAATATTTTAAAATAAAAAACACTGAATAACTATAATGCCATAGTAACCTAACCAAGTGCTGAAAATAGACAAAAATGCTTGTTTCTGTTGTGGTTATTCTTTTGATATTTCACCTGTAGTACTAAAAGAGCTAAGAATATGATTAAGGAGAATTTCTATCTCTAAACATATAGTTAACATTTAATTATGTTACATCTTTTACATTCCTTTTATATATCAAAATATGACCTTACATAAGTTGATGTGATTCTACAGAAGCCTTAACATATTAGGCTGGAACTTCAAAAGATAAAATTGCAATGAGCTCATTTTCTTTTTTACCTGGACCTGAACACAAGATATAACTAATACACCTACACTAATTTAAAGTCCACATGACAATAAAGTTGAAATTTTGCTTACCCATGTCAACTGCATTTCTAGTTGATGATGAAGAGTTTGATCCTACAATGAACAGTTTTGCTGGGTGACAAAGAAAACAAAACAGATTACTATATTTGAGTAACATTCTACTACATAGTAGTAATACTGCTAAAATACTAAGATGACAGATAGTCCTGAATGAATTTTTTCCTTTCCTAGTTGCATTGTTTTATAGTTTTCATTTTAAGACCTAAAAGTATATTTCCACTGTAATTTTAAAATTATATGCTAGTTGCCAACAATAATCTGATTGTCAAAACAAAAAAGCAAATATTAATTTCCCCTTTATTAGAAGGCAGGGCAGATAAATATAGAAACTTATTAAAAATGTATATTTTTATGAATTAAACATTAATGGAGCATATTATTTTCTCCAATAAACTAAAGTCTATATAAAGCCTAAATTAGAATTGCTTATAATGAGAAGAAAACTGAAAAAAACACCCCAAAAACCAAAAAGAAACAGACACTCCACAATCCTACCCTCCTAATATTGAATACAATCATTTTCATTTTTAGACGACATTACCTTCAAGTTCTTGGTCATATAAAGCAGAGTATATATTTCCTACTTCCACATACTTGGTTTACCCTTATGTAACAAATATTTTTACATCTCTATGCAGTATTATCTTAATTTTTAAAAAAATCATAACAATAATGTATTCACTCTAGAAATGAGGAAAACCTATAGGAGTAGGGGGAAAAAAAGAAAAACCAACCAAACAAACAAAAAAACCTCTACCGATAGTCTCATCACCAAAAGCAATTACTGTTTAGATTTTTATGTACTCTGGATTTTTCTTTTCTTTCTTTCTTTTTTTTTTTTTTGGCCTCATGGCTTGTCGGATCTTAGTTTGCCAACCAGGGATTGGACCCTCAGCAGTAAAAGCAGAGTCGCCAGGGAATTCCCTCTACTTTGTATTTTTAATGAATAATTTTACACACTCATTTTTAATGGTGAACATTATTCTGTAATTTTGATAGGGTATAATTTACTGAATGATTTCCTACTTTTTGGACTTTTAGATTAGTTCCAGTTTTTTGTTACTGAAATAAACATCTATGCTAACTTTTTTTTCAACTTTATGCCTGAAGCATTTCCCAAGGACAAACCGTCAGAAATGTGATTATGAGTCAAAGAATATGATCTGTTTTTTGTGAGTCGTGTTCTATTTTATTTACCTACCATTTTATAAAAGATTTGTACCAGTTTACCAGAGCACTAAAAGTTAGGAGTTGCTCTCCTAACAATATAGGATGCTATTAAACAAAACAAAACAAAAATATATATTTGCTAATTTGATAAGTACAAAATATACCTGCCCAGAACCACATTAACTGGCATTTCCTTGCTTACCAGGGAAGTTGAGTAGTTTTTCGTATTTATGAAATTGAGGCTTTGGCTTGATTTCAACTCGGCTTTATATGTATATATTTACTTTATGTAAACTCACTGTTCAAAAATCTAAATTTACTCAACAAATAGGTGGAGTAATAGGAAAGCAAAGAGAAAAATCAGAAAGGGGAATGGAGAGAAAACAGGGTTAATGAAACACCCTTATGTAAAGTGCCTGGCATTCAACATATACAACAAATTTTCCTTGTACAACATTTCTTACATTTGTCATTTCCTTTCTACTGCTAGATAATCTTCCTAAAACATGGCTTTCCTCAGTTACTTCTCTATTTAAAAGCCATCACAACTTCCTCACCAGGTGAGAGTCAATCTTCACCACTTTGCTCCAGCCTTAGCTCCTGTAATTATACTCTGTGAACACCCTCCCCATCACTATCCCTCTGGCCATGAATTTGTGCCATTTGAAATGGTCTCCTCTCTCTGAAAGATGAGGCATTTTTAGGTAGGTGAAGAGAGGAAAGCTCTTGATACTTATCAAAAGCCTCAAGCCTTCCAGGAACTGAGGACAACTTGTAAGAGCTCCAATATGGATCTACACCATGATGAACTGCAATCAACCACAGAGAAATGTTGCTCTGATGTCCTTTCCAACACAAATAATAATGTGAAATTAACAGAAAGAAATGGGTTTTGTAGTCAGGCATACCTGGATGGATTCCTGGTTCAACCACTTACTTGCTGTATAACAACTTTCAAGTTACTTTTTATTTATTTATTTTTTTTGTGGTACGCGGGCCTCCCACTGTTGTGGCCTCTCCCGTTGCGGAGCACAGGCTCCAGACGCGCAGGCCCAGCGGCCATGGCTCACAGACCCAGCCCCTCCGCAGCACGTGGGATCTTCCCGGACCAGGGCACGAACCCGTGTCCCCTGCATCGGCAGGCGGACTCTGAACCACTGCGCCACCAGGGAAGCCCAACTTTCAAGTTATTTAATGTCACTTGTGCAATGGGGATAATAAACCTACCCTGCAGAATTGTTTTGAAAATTATATGAAGAAATATAAGCATAAAGTGTCAAGTACAGTGCCTGGTATAAAGCAAGATTCAACAAATGGTAGTTACTATTATTAGAGTCAAAAAACAATGCTCTATCTCATCTTACATGTTCATCCTAATAAGAGTAATAATAAAATAACAACCACCACAACCACAAATGGTAATAAATAACAGCTACCTGGCACTTACCTGTGCCAAGCACCATGCTAAGTGCTTCTTTTGTTATTTCATCTAACTTACAAAGAAGCCTGTGAAACAGGTGTATCCCCATTTTATAGATGAGGAAACTGAGCTCAGAGAGGTTAAATCATTTGTTAGCCCCAGATTATATCAGTCAGTAATCTGCACATCCAGGAATTTCAATTTAGTTAAGCTCAAGCATTTAATGACTATGTTATGCTGACTGTAGGCTGAGGACAAGAACATCTTAATTCCTTGACCTTAGCATTATCTCTGGAAAGTAGGAGTCATTTCACCTTTGTTGAATGGGTAGAGTATGTATTTGATTTCTCTTCATGCAACTTGTTGCCAAGACTTCTTTCTCTGCTCCCAGGCAACCTCAGCCATTGCTTAGCAGTATCACACCAGGAAGGGAGGGCTTATGCTGGCTTTAGGTGGGCAATGCTCTTAAGTCTTCCCTTTATTCTTTCCATTTCCTACACCTTACTCTTCCTACTGCTCTGATATCCTACAAATAAATTAATGAGAACATCATGAAGAGGTGAAGTTCTATTCTGACTCCACTGAAGTAGCCAAGAGTGACTTCCTATAACTCCCTTTTTAAAGCTGACTTTAAAATTATGTTATAAAAAATCTCTGTATTTCCCACACTTAGTGATTGAGTTACTCATTACCAGAAGTAAGGAAAGGTTTAGTCCCATGCTTGACAAAACCTCACTATCATCCACTGTATAACAAAATGAACTGTAAAGGCTGGACTTTACCAGAAACTTTCATTTCTTCTCTTTCATCGGGATTTATCTTTTCTACTGCATGAGATACAGTACATTCCAAGACATCTGGAAACTCCTATAATAAACACATGATATTTACAATAAATATAAAATTAGTGTTTCTGATTAGCTATATATTTTCTATTGTCCATAACACTCTTTAGAAGCAGAGAACCCATAAAACAATAGAGTTCTTTACCTGAGGCCTAGATGGGCTTCATAACGTTTGTAAAGCCCTGAAATAAAGGTAAAGTGCTGTGTGTGTGTGTGTGTGTGTGTGTGTCCATTTTCTGAGAAAAAGTGTCTCATTTTGATGAGATACTCAGAGGGATGTCTGATCAAAAACAAACGAATAAACAAACAAGCAGATTGGGCAGTATGTGAGGAGTTAGAACCACTAACACAGTAAACACTTTTACTCAGAAAAGAAACCAATGAAAAGTAAATAATATTTTCCTTCTGGATACTGACATGTTAAAACACTTCCTGTATATCAATCACAAATATTTTAAGCCAAAATATATATTTTTCTGAATGCAATGGAAAAAAGTAAAGGCGATTCCAATGCATAAAAATGAGTAGTTAATGATAAAATATTAGTACACATAAATCAGAAACATACTAACTCACATTTACAAGATTAAAACAAAGTAAACGGTGAGGATTTTCCCATGATTCTTGATCATATTACAATGCCTGGCACATATTAACTATTTACAAGTTATGCACAGATGAATGGTCACTTCAGAAAAACAGAGACAGATAGAAGACATTAATTAATGTCTGCCTAGCAGCCACAGAGTTACAAACTTGCAGTATGCTCAAGGAAACAATTATTTTCAGCATATGTCCTCTTCCATACTTTTTAAGTAGTCTATGTAATCTGTTACAAGCCTTTGGCTAAGTTGGATTCCAAAGAGTGGTTTACAGACAGGTGTTTTGTATATTTACATTTATGATAATGGCCACATACTGACATTCAATGAAACACAGTTCTTTACTGTTTCGTAAGAAACTGATACTTAAAAAATTATTTTTAGTGGCTATATTTTGGGTTATAGTCTATCAAAGCAATCTACTAACCCAAATTGTTTGATAGTCATTCCTCTACTAGACCAAATATAAACTGGAACAAAACGCATTTTGAGAAAACTGTGGTGGGACTCTTAGTAGCTTGTCTAGTTGAAGAGTTGACTAGAGTCAGATTTTCTCTTTCATGCTTAAGCCTACTGGGTCAGACTCCCACCTCAGCAAATCAACCACAATAAGTTTCATGCTAATTGCCTGTTTGACTTCCCTATCAAACCTGAGGAAGTTAATTTCCTGCTTATTACATGATTTCTTCATTCACAGTTCACTCACCCTGACCAAATCTGTGCTAATTTGGGAACTCCACTCATTCAAGGTCTTCCGGATACAATCTCGAAGCTGCAAAAGAAAAGCATTTTGAAACTGTTAATCATACAGTACAAAAGTGTACTTTTAATCATACAGTACAAAAGTGTACTTTTGTACTGTATGAACTGTTAATCATACAGTACAAAAGTGTACAAAAGTGTACAAAAGTACACTTTTCTGTACTTCTACAATAAGACTGCATTAGTCTGTTTAGGAAAAGGAACATATCAATAGGAAATACCATACAAAAATTTTAATTCTATAAGGTTTTTACTTCCTTTAACAAAGATTGATTTAGACCCGCTTTTTATCCTACTCTTAATTCTCAAATGTTCTTGACCTAAAGCAGTAATCTAATTAGTTAAAAGGTATTTTTGTATCAATGAAAATTTAAGTAAACTTCTGAGATGTAAAAGCATTCATAAAGAAACAAAAAAAATTTTTCAAGAATAAGGTTTATAAATGGAGGAACTTCAAGCCCAGGTAACCTGACTAGAATTAACATTAACCAACCACTATGCTATACTCCTCAAAGGCAAACAAATGATTCTCTAAGTGTGGCCAAAGAAATTCCTACATTAGACTCACCTGTGGTGTTTATTAAAAGTTCAAATTCCTGAGCTGCATCCTAGACCTCCTGAATCACTTTCTAAGGGCAGCAGAGCTTTCATCTTAACAAGCATCCAAGTAATCAAAATGTACTCTAAAGTCTAGAAACCACTATATCCGTATCTTGCAGAAGTCAACTTGCATAAAGTCAGTCCTTAAGTCATTTCCTAACAGTTAGGTAGACCTTCGATCTGTCTTCAATGTTTTCTTATATAAACAAACAATTTTATTACGTTAACATTATAGTATTTTGTTAATTCATTAAAGTGTCTACTTATCTTTTATCTCTTATGACAGTGTATTTCCAACTTATTTAATAGTGGTCCAAAATAATAAGACATACACTAACACAGTGAGTAAGGACCTACATACATATAACAACAAAAATTCATAAAGCAATCTTTATGCTTACTACATGCCAGATACTCTGAGGGCTTCTATTATGAGTTAGAAAAAAAATACGCTTCTCCATGACTCACTGAACTGATAACACAAATAGGCCAACACTAGCAGTTTGAAATCACTGCCTTATAAATACCAAGGGCACAGTGCTTTGCATTCTGTGGACAATCAATGAAAAAATAAATAAGTAACTAGAAGTACAGCCCTGAATTGCAAAAGCACTTTCCTAATACCAACAACAGAGATTAAACTTCTGAACTCACTATCTGATCTATGATTGCTTATGATAAAAACTGACACAAGCACTTTATTGCTTATATCTCAGTACAGGTAATTACAATGGACAACTGGCTTATCAATTTAAGAGCTCAGAGTCACCTATTTAAGATTTATAGTCTACAACAGCAATTCATGTGCTAGCCACAATAACCCACATGAATCCAATTTACAGGGTCTATATCTTTATGAAAGGTATATTTGTAATCAAATTTAAGTCAGTAGATAAAAATAAGTTGATAATCATTCTAGACAGAATTACAAGTCAATATTCTTTGAAAAATTAAGGCAGCAGGACCAACTAGAAGTTAAGAATTCTATCAGGGGTGCTATGGCTCAAATCATGGGAGAATTTTTAGAAATTTTCCTCTGGAAGGATGGTTAATTTGCATAAGGCTTTTCTGATGAATTTCTCAGTTCATTACATTTTCAGAGTGTTTGCCCCCTTCTGTCAGGACAAATCATGGAACAGGCCAATGTTACAATAATATGATAAATTCATTGACTATATCACAAACCTAGTGATTTTTAATCTTTTACATGTTATCTATATGACTGAATATTAACCTTGTACTTTTTTGTTCTCTGCTCTCTTCATTCTTATTATACACACATCACATAGTATCATGGAAGATGCGTGTCATGATAATTTAGTGTATCATTAGATCTGGGGTTGTATAAGAGTTTAAAAAATGCTACATGATCAAATACCCTAATAACAAATAACTGGTCAAAATAGTCCTATAATGGCCCATTTTAAAAACAAGATTTGATTTCATAAAATTCTAGTGAAACAAAAAATCTGGGCAGAGATCATAGAATAATTAAAAAAAAAAAAACAACCAAACAATAGACTAGAAAAGACCTTTTAGGAAATTTAATGATCTCTCTCTACCCAATGTGCAAATTTTCTCAATAATGAGTGATTTATTCAGTTTCTTTATTCAATGAGGTTAAACTGTTTCAAGTAGTGTATCCCAATTTAGAGCTCTGGTTGCTACAAAGCTCTTCTTTACACAGAAACAAAACATGCCTCTCTATTCTAATCAAGCTGTCATGTTTTCTCTACATATGCTATCATATCTTCAAGTTTTCTCAAACGTTTTCAAGTTTCTTTAGTTTTGAGTCCCTCTTACGCAGCACCCAAAGTAATATACACAAATCACAATTCATCTTTTGAACGATGTTTCTTAAACAGTGGAGTGTGACTCATTACTGCATTAAGAAATCAAGTTTTTAAAAATTAAAGAGAAAAAATCAGAATACACAGTATATAGTAAGAGTTAAAATCTTTTCATGAAACTCGTGTGTTCGTGTGTGTGTGTGTGTAAAACACGAATTGGACTGCCAAGACAAAATGCATTTTTTTTTTTACTGGGTTTGCAGACAAACTGAAAACGACTACTTTAGCATGTGTTGAGTGAGATAAGAGAGAGAAAATTTCACCCAATATTATTTACGTGCAAAATGCTGTATTGAACCATCAGCCCTGGAGAAATTAAAGGTGTAGTATAAAACACAGAAGTATTTATCTTTGGGAGAAATAGCACAAGTGAGGGTAGTTTAAAAAAAACAAGAGAGACAAACTGAGCTGCATCCTGGACACAATATGGTAAGGATTCTGATTCCTACTAAAGTTACAATCAAGAGCACTGACAGAGGCGGCACTGGGTGTGAAGATGCACCTGCCGAAATTTTAAAGACGCTGTGCCCCCAACAGTAGGTTCGGATGCGACATCGCGCCGACAGCCGACCCAGCCTCCTCCGGCGGGCGGAGCCCAGGTGCGCGCCTCTCCCGCGACTACTGCGCACCCGGAGCCCGACCACCCGCCCTCACCTCCCAGCGCCTCCCCGCCTCTCGGAGCCGCCCGGTCCGGCCCGCGCGGCCTACCCCGGGAGCCCTGCGCCTCCGCCGGCACGCACGCCACCCTCACCTCCTCGCTGTGCGTGGACGGGCACTTCTTCCGCAGGCGGCCCCAGTTCAGCAGGTTCCCTGTCTGCAGGTGCAGGGTGCTGGCCCGCGCCAGGAGCGCCCCGGCCGCGCGGCTGTCGGTGCCCATGGCAGCAGCCGACGGACCTGGCCCGGCGGCGACGGGGCAGCAGGCGGGGAAGGAGGCCCCCCGTAGGACGCGGCGCCCGAGGCCGGAGAGCAGAGCGCGAGGCTGCTCGCCCCGCGCGGCGGGACCCCGGCCTGCGCTCGGGCCCGAGGGAGGCCGGGAGGCGGCAGGGCGGCGGCGGAGCGGCGGCCCGGGAAGGACGCGCTGGTGGCTGCGGCTCCTGCTACTGCGGCCGCCGCGGGAGAGTTGACTCCCAACTGAAGAGTCGTTTCCTGGAAGACAATGACTAAGCAGAAATCGCGGCGGAGAAAGTGCTTCGTAACAGTTACCCGTCCCGCGGCAGGGCGGGGGGGGGGACGCAGCGACCAGGCTGCGGGGGCGTCGGCCCGCGGGTGATTAGCCCTCGGCCTGTGGCCGGCGTGGCGCCAGGCGGAGGGCTGGCGCAGTGCGGAGAGAGCAGAGAGCTGGGGGCGCGCGGGGCGGGGCGGGGCCGGCTGCCTGGGGCCCGGCGCTTGGCAGGGCTCCCCCTGTCGGTCAGAGGGCGGCGCGCCACCTCCACCTAATACCTCAGACTGCGCTCGAGGTCTCACCTCCCAGCCGACCGGCAGTCACGCTGGTTATACTCCTAGATATCTCTTTAAAAAGATAAATTAGGGGCTTCCTTGGTGGTGCAGTGGTTAAGAATCCGCTTTCCAAGCAGGAATAAACAGGTTCGAGCCCTGGTCAGGGAAGATGTCACATGCCGTGGAGCAACTAAGCGGGGCGCCACAGCCACTGAGCCTGTGCTCTAGAGCCTGCGAACCACAACTACTGAAGCCCGCGCGCCTAGAGCCCGTGCTCCGCAACGAAGAGTAGCCCCCCGCTCGCCGCAACTAGAGAAAGCCCGCGCGCAGCAATGAAGACCCAACGCAGCCAAAAATAAAGAAATTTAATTTAAAAAAAGGGAAGTTACTGAGGCATTGAAATACCAGCCGGTTTCAGTTCTCAGAAGCGAGCCTTAATGTACAAGGGCTCCCTTCTCCTTCAACTTTGCTTTGCTGCCCACTTACTGGTTCATTTCCTTTCTCAAGGGCTTTCCCCCAAAGTGCTCATTTTTCTTCAAGTCCGTTAATTAAAGGTCTGTTGATTCATACTATTTGCTGGCCAGTGTGTGAAGTCAAAGAATAAGACAATCTCTGCCCTTGAGAAGCTTAAACTCCAGTTTACAGATACAAGGCCTAAGCGTATGAAACAATGAGTAATAATATAAGAATATCGTAGATTCCAGATGAGTTCAGATTAAAGAGAACACTTAAACCGGTGAGATCAGGGAAGATATAACCCATTCCCTTACAGGTGGTTGTGATTCTTTACTCCTATTAAATTTCATATGTAGTAGACTTGGTATGAACCTCAAATTTAACATTTATTGAGCATTCCTCAACAAATTTTTGCTTTTGTTGAGAGTAATCAGATATACTAAAAAGCAAAATGCTATTAAAAAGAGATGAATTCCAGTTAGTAAGAATTAGAGGAGGGGTGTAAGAGGTTAGAAATTGAGCCTGATCTTGAGTAAATATTTGGAGGCTGAATGAAGGTAAGAATTCATTGAAGATAAGGGTAATTCCAGAAGCAGGAACAAACATGGGCTATTTTAATTAATGTAAACATTTGATTCTTAGGCTGCATTTCCTGTGGCAGCATTTCTTGACTTTTTTCGTATTCTCTAGTACCATGCAAATAATACTTGAATAAAGCTTAGAGGTTATGCCTCCTAATCTAGTGAACTTACCTCCTTGCTGGCGATTTATATAGCACACTGGTCACTGACATAAACCCATATGGCTTGCAAATCAGACTTTGCCAGGTACTGGTTATTTTAACTTAGACAAGTCACTTAGTCTCTGTGTTTCACTTTCTCCCAGTCTCAGCAGATGATAGTTTAAACTACATGACATTGCTGATAACTATTTTTGATCTACAGAAATGTCTAGTTCCCATGGTTCCACCTAATACAATATCTACTACATTGGGTAGGTGTGAAGAACTAATGAGGGAACTTATGAAAGCCCTTAGTACAGTACTTGGCTCGTAGTAAATGTTCAGTAGGTGAGAGCGCTTAGAACTAACGCCTCTGACCTTTCCAGCTTACAATCCAGTTCTCACAACACTGGCAAATTCATGATGTAATTCACAGCAGCATCACGTCATGTTTTTAAAATTTACATTTTTAGGGGAATTCCCTGGCGGTCCACTGGTTAGGACTCTTGCTTTCACTGCGGGAGGGCCCAGTTTCCATCCCTGGTGGAGGAACTGAGATCCCGAAAGCTGCAGGGCACCGCCAAAAAAAAAAAAAAAAAAAAAAATTTACGTGTGTGAACTCCTTTACTCTTCACAGCAACTCAGATAGGTAATTTGTTGAAAATCTCAGGTAGTACTGAGTGTTGGGGACTCAATCAAAACCTAGATCCTCCATCTTCAAACTCCTTACCTTTCCATACTACAATTTACTTTATGCTACATAAAGTGTAGTTATTAAGGTAATTTTAATTCTTGAGTGTGTATGTGCATGGTTTATATGCTTTTTGTGCTTGTACAGCTTTATTTTACAATATATTGTGCTTAATGATACCCTTGCCATGACATCATAGCTTTGGGAGAAAAAAGCTTAATCATCTAAATTTATTTGGTGACAAAAACAGGGACTGCAAAATCAGAAGAATTTTACTATATAGTTATTTTGAATGAGTCTTTTTTACCCCTGTCTATGGAAGAGGAAAAAATGTTCAGTATGCATTTTGGTTTTAGATACTTAAAAATTCTTCTGCAATTGCCTGTAAATACGAAGAGTCACTAACATTGGCTGCCCTTTTTTCATTCTCCTTGACCTTTCCAGGACCTGATACTACTGTCCACGCTCTCCTTTAAAAACCACTCTCCTCGCTTAACTTGAAATAAACTGCACTACATGCGAGAGTTTCCTCACCATGTTTGATCACAGAACACTTTTAAAAATTATGTGTTGTTGGAAGCCCAACAGAGGTTCACGAGCTGTGTTTAGATTAAAACAGACAGCAAAAAATGCTCTCGTAAATAAATTGTTGTAGGAAGTGATCATATTTTCATTCATAGTCTATATAAGAACAAACAAAATTTGAAAAGTAAATTTTATTTCACCTTATTATGGGACTACTTGGTAGGTACATTTTATGCTTAATCAGGTAAAATTGATTTAAATTCTCAAATTTTGTTTTAATTTTTAAAATTAGTGTTACCACATCCAGGAGTCACTAACTGGCTCATGGCCACTCTGGAGGTGAAGGTTTTTAAAAGGATTTCTCTAGGATATTTTTGAAACCCAAATTGTTTGGAAATAATACAACGGTCACTATTTGTCACACAATTTGGAAGAACAGACCAGTGGTTTGGAATAGAAAGAACATGGGCAAGTGCAGAGGAGTGGAAACACCCACAGCATTTTTTTGAAGATAGGAAAGGGAGGTGCCTAGCTTGAGCAGAAGTACCCCTTAAAGGTGAAGGGAATGAGAGTGTGGTTAATGAAAGACCATTAGTAGCAAGCTGGGGCTTTTGGGTTTAGTTTAAGAAGACTTTGACCTTGAGTAAAGCAGAGTCTTGACTCCAAGAAATAAATAAGAAAAAAAGAATCTATATTTAAAATAATATTAATTTACTCAATAGATATTTCTTACGTGTCTATTATAATACTTGTCATGTGCTGGACTAGGCACTACAAATTTAGGGTGAGCAAAGTGTGACTCTATCCCTGTCCCCACGTAATTTACAGTCCAGTAGAGGAGGCCGCCTTTAGTCATATACTTACAAGTAGATGTAAAATTCTACTGTGGTTGTTACTACGAAGAAGGGGCACAAATATCATGTCTACAAGTGGTATGTAAAATGGTAGTGGGAGTGATTCAATGCCAAGAGACCAGTGTGAAGACTCTGGTAGTCACCTAAACATAGGTTAGTGGGAACCTGGCCCACAGTGAATGGAGGCTGTGACGATGCATCGAAACGGAATAGATGTGCCTTCATTTTGCCCTAGTTAGTGGAAAGGAGAGAAATCAGCTTACCATGGTGGGGTTAGAAAAACCGATAAGATTTACTTAAAGCAAACAAAGTAGAAAATAAGGCATGGAGAAAAGTCAGAGAGCCAAAACGTAGCAATTAGCCTTTAATGTTATTTTTCCATATCAATAAGAGCACGGAAAAAGTGATGAAATCCTAACACTCTCTGCCCCTCATTTATCACATCCAGTTTTCAGGTGTGTGTGCAGTCACTTTATGATAATTATCTATTACTTATCAGATTGTGGATTATAGGATGTATCCAAAGGAGTGATCTATTCGTTCATATAGACAGTATTCCTGATAGTCCAGATCAAGTGCCTGGCACGTGGTATGTGCTCAATAAATATTTGTTGAATGAATAAATGAATGAATGAGTGTTATTTCTGATGATTTGTTTCAGAGCTGGGACGAGTGTCCACATATTGGTTATTCTCTGAGGTCACAATCATCTGGATAAATCATCCTCATTCTGCCACTGCTAAACTATTACTGTAGCAGCTGGAACCTAAGGGAAAGAAAGGGCCCAAAGCAATCCCCTCTTTCCCATTCTCCAACCCTGGCCTCACTACCCCCTGTCCCATAACGCTGCTGGGGAGTCTAGGCAAAGGAGGGGAAAACGGTCCTTTCTAAGAGAGCAGGCAGGTGGGCGATTTCAAATGGGTTATGCCTGATAGAAAAAGGGAAGTAGAATCAGTCATTCACAGGCCTTATCATGCACAGGATCACAACATCCCTGGAAAATAAATGGCATAAATTGATTTATTCAATCATTCAGGAAATCTTATTCAATATCTACTGTGTCATCTAAGAACTTTTCTAAGGGATTTGGACTGGCTCTTCAAGATAGAGATGTTCCTTAATTTTAGTACATAAGATGTATAAAATAAAACTTTAAAATGATTTCAAATAATATTTAAGGCTATGAAGAAAATGAAAGGATATTGTGATGGAGTGTATGGGAGATTGACAATCTTTATAACAATGCCTATAATCTGTTCATTTCTATGCCCAGGTATTGTGCACTTGAGTTGTACCATTATAGCTTCAACTGTTACGTTTTTCCATTACTGGGAAGAGGAGATCTAGGGTCAAGTTACTTCTACCAAGGAGAGTGAGCAGATTTTTAATGAGGTTGTGAGGAGTTATTTTTCAGAAGGTCAGAAGGCAGCACTTTCCTGAGAGTCTCTCTGGTTTTCAGGTAGGCCTTGCTCACCTTCACAAAGCAGGTTGGACCCATTCTCCTGATACCAGACAACTTGGCAAGAATTATGGGCAGCAGGCTCCTGAAATTCCAGTATTTCACTGTGAGTAGGGCACAGCACCCACAGACCACCCTGGTAAAATGACCAACCATCTTCTGGAAAATCCAGACATGATGTTATCTAAAAATGAGGACTAAATGAAATTCTGGTCTTTGGAGTCATTCAGAACTAAGTTTGGTTTCCTTTCCTATCTCTTTCTTTCAAGGCACGAACTCTGGAGCCAGACTGCCTGGGTTGGAATCTCAGTTCTACCACTTAGCAGCTATTTGACATTGGCCAAGTAACTTAACATTCTGTATCTTGGTTTCTTCATCTGTAAAATGGGTACAATTATAGTACATTGCTCATGGCTGTGTTTTGAGAATTAAATAAGTCAAAGCCAATAAAGCTCTAGAATAGTGCCTGAATCATGTTCAATAAATGTTAGTTATATATGTGTTTTTTGTGTGTTTAACATAAATGTGAATACACTATTATTTTATGCAATTTATTTTAAATTTAATTATATATACATGTATATAATTTATTGAATAATTATATATACACATATATATGTATGTAGGTCAGTACATAGATTTCTACTTCATCTATATTTTAAAAACCTTGTATTCTATTATATGAATGAATATACTATAATTTATTTATTTTCAGTATTGATGCCCAGGTAGGTTGTTTTCAGGTTTTTACTAGAATAAACAAGGTGGCCATAAGCATCCTTAGTACTTGCCTCTTTATACATGGGGGAACATTTTTCTTGCATAGATAACTAAGTGTTGTATTGCTGTCCTGAAGGGTGTGCTTATTTTCTACTTTAACAGCTACCACTGAATCAATTTACACTCAAATGTAAATTGCATAAGACTACTCATTTCCTCCCATAATTTCTAACACTGGATATTATCAGTCTTTTCAATATTTGCCAATCTGATGGGTAATAAGTGGTATCTCATTATTCCTTGATTACTAGTAAGATTTTTGTTGTTTTATGATATATTGTGATCATACTGTATATAATTTTGCATCCTTTTAAAATTAATATTGTATCATAAGCATGTTCCCCGTGTTATTATACTGAATTATTTTCTAGTCTCTGTTAACACTCAGACAAGAATGTTGCTGATTCTTGTTATTTTTTTTTTTGTTCTTACAACATGTTTAATCAAGGCAGCTCTCACATATCTATTGACAGTATATAACCTCTTGAGACAAACAAGCTTTTAGCAAGAGGTGATGTAGACAGTTAAAAAAATCCACAAGCCAAGTTTCTTCTCTCTTGGTTCCCGTTTCTGTAGCAATTCCAATGGAGTATATTAGATAACATTGCATACCTCTTCATAAAGCACTGGAGGCTGCCATCCAATTACTGAGTTGGTGGTTTGCCAGTGGGACACAGACCACAGTGCCTCGCAGCTAAAGGAATTCAGTGCTATGTTATTTGATAATGTGCTTTGTGGTGAAAATCTTAAATTGCCATGTAATCCTCAAATTCCTCCTGGGGTGCCTTCCTGTATGACATAGACTGCAAGCGCAACACTGTAATTAATTCTCAGAATCACTTGCAAGCTCTTATTCTAGGTACAAATTATATTACATAAATTCCATGTACTAGTTTTGGATTTCAAAGGTGGAAGTGCGACGGAGGGCATCTTCCTGCATTGTCAGCTGTTGAATTTTGCTGCAGCCATGGTCTGATGTCCTATACCCAGCTTTGCTGGGGTCAGGATGTCAGGGAGGCAGTTAGAGCCACTTTCTGATCCCTGGATCACAGTGATGACGATTCCATGGCAACCTCCTGATTGCTCATCCTTCTTATTGTGACTCAGGAGCAGCTAGCTCTCCTGGAGAGACAGCTGAGCAGTGTCACTGTGTCATTCCTAGAGACCCGGTCCAGAGCTTGTTTGTCCAACCTTCAATTTTGTAAGCACCTAACTTCCTGAATTAAATATCTTCTGCTTAAACAGAGTGGTTTCTGTTTATTGCAATTGAACGCTGACTGATACCATTTCTGTTCTTATAATCAAATTTAAAATGTGTTACTACTACGAAAAAAATGTACTACTACGTTGAAAATGTAATATAAATTTTTTTTCTCATCTCTGGCAAACAAATATCACTTTATAATTTTTAAGTATACATTGATTACAAGTGTTTACACATTTGGGCAAAGCACTAACTTTATTTATTTATTTATTTTTTGTAATTAGTGCGAGTCTCAACACTGGCCTTTTTAAAAATTTTTTTTTTTTACATCTTTATTGGAGTACAATTGCTTTACAATGGTGTGTTAGTTTCTGCTTTATAACAAAGTGAATCAGTTATACATATACATATGTTCCCATATCTCCTCCCTCTTGCATCTCCCTCCCTCCCACCCTCCCTATCCCAGCCCTCCAGGCACCCAGCTGATCTCCCTGTGCTATGCGGCTGCTTCCCACTAGCTATCTGTTTTACATTTGGTAGTGTATATATGTCCATGCCACTCTCTCACTTTGTCACAGCTTACCCTTCCCCCTCCCCATATCCTCAAGTCCATTCTCTAGTAGGTCTGTGTCTTTATTCCCGTCTTACCCCTAGGTTCCTCATGACATTTTTTTTTCTTAGATTCCATATGTATGTGTTAGCATACGGTATTTGTCTTTCTCTTTCTGACTTACTTCACTCTGTATGACAGACTCTAGGTCCATCCACCTCACTACAAATAACTCAATTTCGTTTCTTTTTATGGCTGAGTAATATTCCATTGTATATATGTGCCACATCTTCTTTATCCATTCATCTGATGATGGACACTTAAGTTGTTTCCATCTCCTGGCTATTGTAAATAGAGCTGCAATGAACATTTTGGTACATGACTCTTTTTGAATTATGGTTTTCTCAGGGTATATGCCCAGTGGTGGGATTGCTGGGTCATATGGTAGTTCTCTTTGTAGTTTTTTAAGGAACCTCCATACTGTTCTCCATAGTGGCTGTACCAATTCACATTCCCACCAGCAGTGCAAGAGTGTTCCATTTTCTCCACACCCTCTCCAGCATTTATTGTTTCTAGATTGTTTGATGATGGCCATTCTGACCGATGTGAGATGCTACCTCACTGTAGTTTTGATTTGCATTTCTCTAATGATTAATGATGTTGAGCATTCTTTCATGTGTTTGTTGGCAATCTGTATATCTTCTTTGGAGAAATGTCTATTTAGGTCTTCTGCCCATTTTTGGATTGGGTTGTTTGTTTTTTTGTTATTGAGCTGCATGAGCTGCTTGTAAATTTTGGAGATGAATCCTTTGTCAGTTGCTTCATTTGCAAATATTTTCTCCCATTCTGAGGGTTGTCTTTTGGTCTTGTTTATGGTTTCCTTTGCTGTGCAAAAGCTTTGAAGTTTCATTAGGTCCCATTTGTTTATTTTTGTTTTTATTTCCATTTCTCTAGGAGGTGGGTCACAAAGGATCTTGCTGTGGTTTATGTCATAGAGTGTTCTGCCTATGTTTTCCTCTAAGAATTTGATAGTTTCTGGCCTTACATTTAGGTCTTTAATCCATTTTGAGCAAAGCACTAACTTTAGTTTGCAATTATACCCACAAAACCACACCCATAAGTATGATACACATATTTTAAAATTATTATATGAAAATATAATAGCAGAGTTCTAGAAAGATTAAAAATAGGGAAAAACTCAATTCTGATGTGCATTTTTGAGGGTTATATTCATGGATAGATAGATGAATGACAGATGATACTAGCCAGAGAAGCATGTACTAGAATGGCTGGGAGAGCAGGAACATTGCGTCAGACAACCTTAGTTCAAACCTTGGCTCCAATACTTGCCAGAAGCATGTGTTTGGGTAAGTCTTTTATTTCCTTGAAGCCTCGGTTTTCTCATCTATAAAATGGGGGTAATCCTAGCACCCAACTCATACAGTTGCTATGTTAATGAGAGAAATATATATAAAATTCTGAGCATAATGTCTAGCCTCAATAAATGTTAGCTATCGTGGAAATAAACTACTTTTTTTTGCATGATTTTCTTAGAAAATACAAGACTATTAGGACAAGGAGTCTAAGAGTTTCTGGCAAAGAAACTGTACTTATTGGTTTCTAGTTTTAGTTATTTCTGTTTATTATTTCATATGCTCTATGGTATGTTGGCCCCCTTCTTCAAAGAGTCATCCAAAATTCCTGAGGAAATACTAGATGATGAAAGAAATTACCTTTAAATGTCTTTGAAACTTGTTAATACTTGCTAATTCTGTACAAGTTATATTTAAAATCTGACTAGCGTTGAGCCCATTTTGGGCTTTCATTAAATCGTGGCTTGTTGGTTTGGGGACTGGTGGACGTTAACAGCAAGTCTAAGCATCAGTGCGCAGTGAAATGTGGAAACCTAGATTCTGCCTTAACTGTTCCTGATGATGCCTCCATCCCACGATGAGCATGTTTGCCATGAAATGACAAACTACCATTGGGAAACTGCAGGGGGTGGAGAAAACCCTGGGCTGCTGGGGAATCAGGACCCCAGGGAGCAGGGGAGCAGGGGCAGGGGCTCAGGCTGTCAGCAGCGGAGAGGACTTGAGTAAACTGTGAACTTTCTCTGGGGCCAGAGCCTCATTTGTGAAGTGAAAGAATTGAACTGGACGATGCTGTTGCCCAACAACTGGCCCATTGGCCAAAAAGAACTTTTCTGAATAACTGGCAACTGGGAAAGCAAAGTTTTAAATGCTTATTATCATAAGGGTTGAAATTCAGAGATAAAATAAGGAACTGTATTATAATACTTAGAGATATAATGAGAAATTTGTCCATATTAGAAGAGACTGAGTTGAGATATTCATATTATACTATTTGGGGTTGTCAGATACAATTGTATAGTAGGAATCAAAGACTGGCAGCTGTGTACAGCCAGGCGGATTATCTTGGTTTGGGGGATGGGGACTGGAAATCTGCCCTTTTAAACAAGTCTTCCAGGGATCTCTAGAGTCACTGCAATTTGAGAACCATTGGTCTTGTATATGTATTTTCTTTGACAGAGACAATTCAATTTGTTAAGGAATCCTAAATTATTTTGCCCAGAATTTCTCTTTAAAAAATATTTTTTCATCAAAAAATATATATACTTTTCATTATAAAAAGAATGTAATTTTATTGCAGAACATTTGTAATATGCAGAAAAGTAGAAAGAAGGAAAATCATGTACACTACTCAAACACATCTACTTTGTTTTCTCAAATACATACTTTTTACATGACTCTTATACTGTCTCGACTGTGTATCTTCCTTTATTTTCCAACTGAACATCATAGCAAACATTCCTCCATGTTATTAAAACTATCTCAAAGCATGATTAACATTTTTAAACTTGCATTTATCTTATGACAAAATTAATACCTATTTATTATAGAAAGATTAAAACACACAAAGAAAAAAGAGAATAAAATCCATAATCCTACCATCCAAAAATCACATTGTATTATGATGTATCGCTGTCTCGATTTTTTTCCATATTTATATAGATTTATTTTTAAAACAAAACATGATCATACTGTTTGAATTGTTTTATAATCTATTTATATTTACTATATTGTAAATATTTTTATGTTAACAAATAATGCATAACATAAAAGTTACTATATAAATTTCTCACAACACTGGTTAGTAGCATTTCTTTTATTATCTCCAATTTAAAAATAGTCTCAAATACTGCTTTTCTCATGTAATTCTATGTCCTGTTAACATCCCTATTGTTGGGCTTAGGACTATTTCTAGTTCTTTGCTATTACAAATTACTTTATATTGAATATTCTTGTGACTCATTGTTAGGCTGTCACCCTGGTAAGTCTGTAGGATAGTTTTCTAAGATTGCAGGTCATATGAATACATATTATAAATGTTGTCAAATCACCATCTAAAAGGTGATACCAATTTACAGTCTTTGGAACAAAGTACTGAAGGGCCTGCTTCTAATCATTCTCACCAACACCAGATGTTGTCAATTTGTAATTACCAATCTGATAGGCCACAAATGATATATATTTTTTTAAAACTTGCATTTTCCATATTTATAACGCTGCACTTTCTTTCACATGCTAATTGGTCATTTGTCCATGTTCTTCCAGTAGCCTGTTGATACCTGCTGTCTCAGACCATGTGGACTGCTATAGTTAGTCACCACAGACTGGGCGGCTTACAAACAGCATACATTTATTTCTCACAGTTCTGGAAGCTGGGAAGTCCAAGATCAAGGTGCCAGCAGATTTATTGTCTGGTGAGGAGCTGCTTCCTAGTTGTAGACACTCTCTTCTCCCTGTGTTCTAACATCGCAGAGGGGCAAGAGAGCTCTCTGGGGTCTCTCATAAAGGCAGAGCCCTCATGACCTAATCGCTGCCCCAAAGCCCCACCTCCTAAGACCAACACACTGGGGATTAGATTTTGTCATATGAATTTGCGGGGGGGGGGGCACAAGCATTCAGTCTATAGCACTTTCCATCATCAAATATTGATTACCCTCACTCCCACTAGCAGTGGAGTTCATTTACACGACCGATTAAGGTTAGGCTTTGCCATGTGACTTGCTAATACAATGTTGGCAGAAGATATGTGACTAAGGGTCTAAAATGTGCTTGGGTGGTGGGGAGTGTTTGTTGGTCTTTTGCCATCGCTGCAAGGAGAACATGCCCTGGCCAGCCTGCTGCTGGGAGCATGAGAAACACATGGAACAGGCCTGGACCCTGCCTGTACTGAGCCCAATGCTCAAAAGACCTTAGTTGACCTGCCTGTCATAAGTGAGAATAAGTATTACTTTACACCATTGAATTCTGGGCCTCTTTATTATTTATTATTTCTTGTGGCAATAGCTAACTGAGACATCACCCTAGCCGCTTTTCCATTGCTTTATTTTCTTACTGATTTGTAAGAACTATGGACATAATTACTTTGTTAGTATGATGTCACATATAATTTCCCCTTTTGGAGTTTTCTTTTTAGTTTTGGTTACTGTGTTTATTGACTTACTGAAACTTTTTATTTATTTATTTTTTAATAGACAAATCTGGCATTCTTTTCCTTTATGGCCTCAGCCTTTGGTATTATGCTTAGAAAGGGCTTTCAAGGTAACATAAATATCTCCCTCTGTTTTCTTCTAGTACTTTTATTGCTCTAGTTTTACACTAAATATTTATTCCGTTTGTAATTTATTTTGATAAAGGATATGAAATAGGTATCACCTAATTCATACACATACTTGGGTCTGGTTTTCTAAAACTGAGACAGAATTGAAACTATATTAGTTTCAGGTGTACAACAAAATGATTCAATATTTGTATATATTTTGAAATGATCATTACAAGTCTAAGTCTAGTTAACGTCTGTCACCATACGTAGTTATAATTATTTTTCAGTGAGGACTTTTAAGATCTACTCTTTTAGCAACTTTCAAAACATGTAATACATTATTATTAACTATAGTCACCATGCTGTACATTCCATCTGCATGACTTATTTATTCTTTAACTGGAAGCTTGTATCTTTTAACCCCCTTCCCCCATTTCACTCACTCCTCACCCCCTGCCTCTGGCAACATGCTCTGTCCATGAGAATGGGTTTTGTTTTGTTTTGTTCTTTCCAGATTCCACATATAATTAGATTATATGGTATTTGCCGTTCTTTGTCTACCTTATTTCACTTACATAATACCCTTCAGGTCCATTCATGTTGTTACCGTGCCAGAATTTCATTCTTTTTTTTATGACTGAAAAATATTCCATTGTATATACCACATTTTCTTTATCTATTCATCCATTGATGGACACTTAGGTTGCTTTCATATCTTGGGTATGGTGAATAATGTTGCAATGAGCAGAGGGGTGCATATATCTTTTTGAGTTAGTGTTTTTGTTTTCTTTGGATAAATACCCAGGAGTGGAAGTGCTAGATCATACGGTAGTTCTGTTTATAATTTTTTGAGGAAATTTCATACTGTCTTCCATAGTGGCTGCACCAATTACATTCTCACTAACAGTACACAAGTATTCCCTTTTTTTCACATCCTTGCCAACACTTGTTATTTCTAGTCTTTTTGATAATAGTCATTCTAACAGGTGGGAGGTGATATCTCATGGTGGTTTTGATTTACATTTCCCTGCTGATTAGTGATGTTGAGTATCTTTTCATGTGCCTGTTGGCCATCTGTGTGTCTCCTCTGGAAAAATGTCTATTCAGAACTTCTGCCCATTTTATTGTTTTTTGGGTTTTTTTCCCAGGCAGGAATTAACACTTTATTTATTTATTTTTTTAAACATCTTTTTTGGAGTATAATTGCTTTACAATGGTGTGTTAGTTTCTGCTGTATAACAAAGTGAATCAGCTATACATATACATATGTTCCCATATCTCCTCCCTCTTACGTCTCCCTCCCGCCCTCACTACCCCTCTAGGTGGTCACAAAGCACCGAGCTGATCTCCCTATGCTATGCGGCTGCTTCCCACTAGCTATCTATTTTACATTTGGTAGTGTATATATGTCCATGCCACTCTCTCACTTCGTCCCAGCTTACCCTTCCCCCTCCCCGTGTCCCCAAGTCCATTCTCTACGTCTGTGTCTTTATTCTTGTCCTGCCCCTTCAGAACCATTTTTTCTTTTTTTTAGATTCCGTATATATGTGTTAGCATATGGTATTTGTTTTTCTCTTTTTGACTTACTTCACTTTGTATGGCCGTCTCTAGGTCCATCCACCTCACTACACATAAGAGTACAAATAATTTTGTTTCTTTTTATGGCTGAGTAATATTCCACTGTATATATGTGCCACATCTTCTTTATCCATTCATCTGTCGATGGACACTTAGGTTGCTTCCATGTCCTGGCTATTGTAAATAGAGCTGCAATGAACATTTTGGTACATGACTCTTTTTGAATTATGGTTTTCTCAGGGTATATGCCCAGTAGTAGGATTGCTGGGTCATATGGTAGTTCTATTTTTAGTTTTTTACGGAAGCTCCATACTGTTCTCCATAGTGGCTGTATCAATTTACATACACCGGTCAGAACGGCCATCATCAAAAAATCTACAAACAATAAATGCTGGAGAGGGTGTGGAGAAAAGGAAACCCTCTTGTACTTCTGACCATTTTAAATTGGATTTTTTGCAATTTTGCTATTTTTGGTTGAGTTCTTTATATATTTTGGATATCAACCCCTTATTAAATATGTGATTTGCAAATATTTTCTCCCATTCAGTAGGCTGCCTTCATTTTATTGATGCTTTCCTTTGCTGTGAAGACTTTTAGTTTGATGTAGTCCCAGTTGTTGATTTTTTTCTCTTGTTGCCTTTGTTATTGGACTCAGATCCAAAAACTCATCTCTAAGACTGATATCAATAGACTTACTCCCTATGTTTACTTCTAGGAGTTTTATGGTTTCAGGTCTTACTTTCAAGTCTTTAAACCATTTTGAGTTAATGTTTGTGTGTGTGTAAGAGAGTGGTCCCATTTCATTGTTTTACAGGTGACTGTCCTGTTTTCCCAAGACCATTTATTGAAGACTGTCCTTTCCCCTTTATATATTCTTGGCTCCTTTGTTGTAAATTAACTGATCATTTATGTGTGGGCTTATTTCTGGACTCTCTGCTCTATGCCATTGGTCTATGGGTCTGGTTTTATGCCAGTACCATAGTGTTTTGATTACTATAGACTGGGTCTGGTTTTATGCAACTACCATCGTGTCTTGATTACTATAGACTGGGTCTGGTTCTAGTCTTTCAATCCTCTTCCATTGATTTGTAGTCTATCCAGTAGCACATCATCATGCTTTAAAATTTTATTTATTTTAATCTCATGATGCAATTTACATTGATGAGACTATGCTATCCCATCCAGTTGAGGATGCATACGTAGATGTGAAAAGTTGAAAGTAAAGGATGGAACTGGTAGTCACAAAGTTTAGGAGAGGGGTTACTTCTGAGAGTGATGGTGGGGTTGTGAATTGGGAGGTGCACACAGCTGGCTTCTGGGGTGCTGCCACATTTATCTCCTGACCTGGAGGAGATTACACAGGGATTCACCTTATAATAATTCTTTAAGCTGGATCAACATGTGTTACTTACTTTTTCTATAAAGATGATAAGTCTCAAATTTTATGAGCGTTTTTAGTTCTTACTGTACTCAGAGTACCTTTCAAGCATGTGTGTAGAGAGGATTTAAAAAATAGCCAGGGGTGGGGGCTTCCCTGGTGGCGCAGTGGTTGAGAGTCCACCTGCCGATGCAGGGCACACGGGTTCGTGCCCCGGTCCGAGAAGATCCCACATGCCGCGGAGCGGCTAGGCCCGTGAGCCATGGCCACTGAGCCTGCGCGTCCGGAGCCTGTGCTCCACAACGGGAGAGGCCACAGCAGTGAGAGGCCCGCGTACTGCCAAAAAAAAAAAAAAAAATAGCCAGGGGTGGGGTGGATCTTTATACTTGGAAAGTTTGGATGTATCATTGAGATCAACGTTATTTTGGCACAGTTCACAGTTCATAGCAGCAGAAGGGCTGTGAGGATGTTTGTTCCAAGCCGCCTCTCCCATAACACGTCCAGACTTTCAGGGCAGGCCTCCAGATGTCCCTCTTTCCTACCCTTCCCAGGGCCCACATTCCTGCTGAGGTCGGCCCTGCTGTGTGCCCGGCTCCTTCCACCTGTCTGCCGAGCCTCAGTAGCTCTCCCCGATCCGTCCTGACCATGCTGAGTACCAACCGAAATGCTGTGCATCTTGCCGACTGTTAAGCAGTGAAGTTATCGTCACCCAGCGCTCCTCACACACAGCTTCTCTTCCAGTAAGTCCCCTTATCAACCCCTTCCAGGGACTCTCACTGCTCTTAGGACAAAGTCCAATTCTCTACAGACCAGCGCCTCTGGTTCCAGTCTGCCTTTTCCCTCACACCTTTGACTTCCTAGTCACGTCCTAGGCTGAAGGCAGCTGGACATTGTGCTTTTCCTCATATGGGCCACATTTTCCAGCCTCCATGACTTTGTTCTTCCATCACAACATCCCAAGGTTGCTTCAAGGCTTACCTCACACACTCTCTTCCTCACACAGCCACCCTCACCTCTGTCCTGCTCTGCTCCTCTCGTGCCCTCACGGTGCCCTCCCCTGGGTTATGATCGGTTAGCTGTCTGCCTGGTTATCCCCTACTCCCACCTCTCCGATGCCCCATGTCCTTTTCTGTTCAGAGTCCATTCCGGGATTGCCCATGACCTCCATGATAAAGTCCAACTGGGGTTAGGGCCCTCAGACCCCCTCCAATCCTGCTTAGGTCACTCCCATGTGTGGACCCTCTGCGCCAATCAGAATTGTCTCTTCTCTAGTCTTGAAACATTTGGTGGTACCCATGTCACACCTTCAGTCCATTCTCTCCCTCCATCCTAGCTGCCTTCTCCTTTATTTGCTTGTCCAAACCCGGCTCATCCTTTAACACTGAGTTTAGATGGCACTTCTCCTCCATGAAATGTTTCTTCATTACTCTGGTTAAACTTCTATTTCCTACCTCTGAACTTCTGTGACATTCCATTTCTATTGACATTTGTTCCATCTGTCCTTACATTCTCATTTTGGTACTTGCTTATCCAGACAATTAATTATCAGCTCCTGGAGCTGATGTTCTATTTCTTAGGCTTTTTCTGTTTTTAATATCTCCCATGGTTTTGAGTGTTGTGTCTCAGTATTGTAAGTTACTTGGTGAAGACATATTGATTGAATGCTAACCATGTACCTAATTCAATTCTGAGTAACTACAGGGTTCCCTGGCTTGGGAACTGTACATTTACCTTCTTCATATTTTTCTTTTCTTCCTTGCAAAATGGTGATAGTTTTATTCCATAAAAGAATGGATGGGACAAAGCTAAATTGGACATATGCTTTATTTTTCAGTGTTGTGTATTTTTATTATTACTTAAAATAAATTTGCTTCCTAAATCAGATGTAACAGAGGAAGCCAGTTTCTCTGGGGTGTGGCTGCACTCCCCAGCTCACTTGTGGTAAAAGCTGATAGGGTTTGGATTCTACTAGATAGCTTAGGAAACACCCAACACAAAAGTTCAGTAAATTCTACTTATTAAAAGCCCTCAGAGTAGAGGGCTAAAACAAGCTCTGCTGCACATAGGGGAAATAGGTGATGCTTTTTCCTTTAGAAGTTAAAGCTGAGGCATGAACCCAGCCTGTGCTGTAGTGCACCATCAGACCCCTACACCCATCTCCCCGCTGGACATCTCCACTTGGAGGACCCACCAGCACCTTGAACTCTTGACAGCTGAAGCTGGCTCTTTTTTTTTTTTTTTTTTTGGTGGTACGTGGCCCTCTCACTGTTGTGGCCTCTCCCGTTGTGGAGCACAGGCTCCGGACGCACAGGCTCAGCGGCCATGGCTCACGGGCCCAGCCGCTCTGCAGCATGTGGGATCTTCCCGGACCGGGGCACGAACCCGTGTCCCCTGCATCGGCAGGCGGACTCTCAATCACTGTGCCACCAGGGAAGCCCGAAGCTAGCTCTTTATTTTCCTTCTGAAGATCTTTATCTCCTGTGGTGGCACCACCCTCCAGCAGTTCTCGGGAACCAGGCGAGCCAGGGGAACCCTCCTGTCCTTTTCAGCACTCCCATTCCTTTCGCTGACTTTCCTCCTGAAAACCACCGTTGTCTTCCATTCCTACTCTTAGTCCCCTAGTTCAACCATGCAGAAGCCTCTTCGTGCTTGAATTTCCACAGTGCCACCTCGATGATCTTTCTAAACTGCAAATGAGCATCTTTGCCACTGTTTGCAACCTGTTTCTGTTTTCTCTGAACCAGATGCCTCTCCTCACCTGTCCACCTGCAGACAAACTCAACCTTCGAAAGCCGGCATGGGTGTCTTTTCTGCTGGGCCATCTTTGGTTCTCCCAGTGAATTGATCTCTTCTCTTCCTTTCCCTCTACTTGTGTAGCTACCCCACAGGTCCACAACTGCAGTCTCATACTCTCTCTCGTTAGGGTTTCCAGTCTGTTTTCTGTACCAGACCATGAGCACCTGGGATGACAGAGTGACTTATTCGTTTTTGTACTGCTGTAGCCAGCGGGCTTCCCAGCACCTGACAGCAGATGCTTTAATGTCTGTTGACTTGACCATGCAAATAAATCATCGCAGGCTGGTGATCCAGGAGGAAGATGGGATATGCTGTCTTCTTTAAGGTGCTTTAAGGTGCTTTAAGTAGGCACCTTGTGGCCCCCAAACAGCTAGTAGCCACTACATGACTTTGCTCTGCTCTGTCCCTGTGTGCACTGGACAGGGCAGTACTTCTCCTCCTGTGCTCCATCTCCTTCCCATTAGCCACCCTCTGCATTAGGAAGCATATTTTCCCTACCCTCTGCTTGGTGCGATGGAAGCGTCACTGAATTTGGATTAAGCAGACCTAAGGACTCATCCTGGTGCTTCTGTGTGACCTTGGACAAGTATTTTTTCTCTCAGCCTCAGGTCTTCCTTCTGCACAATGGTAGGGCCCGTGTAGTTAGACCACAATGAGTGGTTTTAGAAGTGCTCAGGGGTAGGGGGCAACAGCTGGAATTGGGGCCTGGATCCCACCTTCAAGCACAGCGGCTCCATCTTGGTGTGTTTTTATTTGTTCATACCTTTTGGTAATATTTAGTTTGAACAAGATGTTCCTCAGTCAAAACCTGTTTGAAAATCCCTGGCTTAGATGAATTTTAAAATCCCTTTCCTGCTTGTATTATCTTAGGCACCATACTTCCTCATTTACTAATAAGAAAAAGGCTGTACTGGTCTTCTGAAAAGGACTATTATTGTCCAGGAAGATTTCTCTCCTTTTAGTTTTCTTAAAGTTGAAAACTAACCATAGGTCCAGCTGGTTCTCTGAACTGACTGGACTTGTACAGCCCTGGCTTGTTTATATTTTTATTGTCTTTCCAACCTTTGTTCTCAGTTCATGCTGAGATTTGCTAGTTGACTATAAGACACAACTCTGCGGTGAGGTCACCTTGGAGATTAGCTTTCTGCTCTAAGAGATCAGAGGCAGGCCCAAACTTGCCTTCCTGTGAGCTGGGTGGAAAGAGAACCGTTGGGCATTGGCAGAATTCATTTTAACATCCGCCGTTTAAAAAAGCACTTGTTAAAAACAAGTTGAGATGCAAACTAAAATTCAATACATTAAAGTATAAAAGAAAAAAAGGCATTTGCTGGATACCTGCCTTGTGGAAAGTGTGTTGGAGGTAACGTGAGGAGTAAAAACAAAGGCTGTACTATGTCTTCTCTTGGGAGCCTACGGACCAGAAATCATTCAAGAAAGTATTCAATTAACCTAAAATTTTGAGGGTCATAAATGTTTGTTTCCTATTGAAAATAAAAAGGGAACTTGTGAGCCCTTGTGACCTTGTTGGTATAACCTTCAAAAATGCCTTGAGTTCAGACTTGTTCTTTGAGATCTGAACCCGAATTCCCTGCGGTTGGTACATTAATGGTTCAATGGATAGAAGGCACGTTACAAACTCCGTAGTAACGGTTACTCAGTGACTGACTTACTGTGTGTTTTATCTTTTAAAATGAAGCAAACTCACCCAGAAAGCATGGACTTTTGCCTCCACACCTCTCCACGTGCTGTCACTCAATCTGGAACACTCTCCTCCCTGTCCTCATATCCCCTTACTATGATTAACTGATGCTTTAAGTCGCTGTTCAAAGGGTGGTGTCTTTCGGGAAGCCCTCCTGAGTCTGGGTTTACGGATCCCTCTTGTGTCCTCCGAAGACATCTTGTACTTAGCCTTGATATAGAGAGCACTTGTATTTTATTGTAGCAGTCTGTTTCATTATCATTATAGTCTGTAATACTAACTTTATATGTAAGACTTACTGGGTACTAACCATAAACACACTTAAAGATATGTGAATTCACTTAATCCTCTCATTGCTATAAGGTGGGTACTGTTATCATCACCATTGTATACACCGGGAAACTAAGACACACAGGGGCTAAGTGACTTGTCCAGGGCTACATAGCTAGCATGCAGCAGAGCTGGGATTCCAATCCAGGCAGTGCAGCTCCAGAGCCTATACTCCTAAGCATGATGCCAGGACAGTCTTGCTTGCAGGTGTATCCCAGGGCCCAGCAATTTGCTTGGCACGTAGAAGGTATTAAGGCGCACTTGTTGGAAGAGTGGATGAAGCATGACCCTCACCTCCAGACACTTCCTGCATGGTGGCCTGGTCACAGAGAGCTATAACATGGGGTCGGGGCAGAGAGTTCAGGAAAGGTATAGACCCAGGGCTGAGGGCCTGATGAGGACGGAGAGACTCATGCTGTCTGGGAGTTGGGGACTGACCATGTGGGCTCAACATTCTCCCACAGGGAGCCGGGTCTCCACCAGGCAGTGACTGCCCTTTCTGGTTATGTCAGAACAACCTGGAATGTGTTTTGTTCTGAATCTTGAACTAGTCACCCAGATGACCTCAATTTTAAGAGAAATATTATGTATTTGATTTGTAGAAATCTATTAAAAACAAAAAATATTTTCTCTCAATGTTAAACAGCAAAAAAATTAAACTTGCAGGAACCATCTGCACAGCACAATTTCCAAAGCACAAAGAAAAAGCAATTTCCTTTTTAAAAGGATTCTGAGCCTAAAGAACTTGTGTGGAGGGGGCTGTTGTGACCCTTCACTGTTCGCAGAGCCCTAGGCACTTGGAGGGAACAGGACGTCAGCAGAGGCTGGCTTAGGGAAGGCGTGGAAGGATGCATCCCTCCCTGCCCGCAGCTCTCTCATCCTGAGTGCTAGCTGCTAAAATTAACAGGGGTTTTAACAGCACTCATTTGTACGTGTTCTGGTAGGTTTTAATTAGAGATTAGATACATTACAGCAGGGATGTGAGAAAATTTGGCCTTAACAAAGTCTGTGTTTGGTCTTGCCTCCGCTTCCCGAGGATGCCGGACTCCTTCCGAGCATGTGGGTGCCTGGCCTCTTCCCCTCCCCCAGGAACCCCTCCAGATCCTTCCCCCTTTCCACTGAGGTTTCCCAAGTAACTCCATGGCTCACTAATCTGCCAATTTTTGGAAATCCTACGTTTGTCGTTGGTAGTAAAATGGTAAAGCCAGTATTACATGATACCCTCCCACATCAGGAAATGGGGCTTAAGACCCGCTGCTGCCAGTTTTTTGAGCCACTTAACCTCTCTGAGCCTTTACACTAATAACAGTTCCTGTAGTACGGGGTTATTATGAGGATTAACTGAAGAGATATGGTGCCAGGCACATACCACCCCCTCACGGGCCAATCCTGTCCAATAGGACCCGAGAAGCCTTCCTTTGTCTCTGGGTCCTCTCTGGTCCTGGTGGTGTCCCAGAAGTGACCTGTGGGTGGAGATGGTCTTCTCACCCACCACATACAGCAGACACAGGCACAGGGAAGTTGAACAGGGACTGAAGCTACTAATCTAGTGTCTAAGTCCCTCCTACTGTGAAGGATCCCTTCTGGGCTACAGAATCAAATGTGCTAGAGCAGCTTAATCACTGGCTTATTTATTAATCAACTCGGGGAGAATTTGGCTGGGGAAGCTAACTTACATGTGGGGCATGAGTCTTTATGAACCCTATTGCCTGTCTCATCTTGATCCTTTGGTTTGGTTTCGTTAAAAAAGAAACTGAAGCCAACCCAAACAGAACAAAACGGTTTATTGCCCCAGGGCTGGCAGAGGTACCTGGACACCCGCCTCTCAGTTCCAGGTGCCACCTGTTATCACGCACCCTGAAAGTGCTCCCAACTTCCTGGTACTTATTCCTCTACAAAGCAGGCCGCAGGGATCTTTTAGGAGATTAAAAAGTAACCATTCCGAAGGTCTCACTATAAGTAAGCAAAAGCTCACTGGGGTAGAGGCACTGCAGCCTCAAAGTCAGTAACTTGAATCTGGGCATCCTGATCTCAGGGCTGTGCTGCCCGGGCAGAAAGGGACAGCAGATCTGAGCTGTGGGGATTCCTGGGGTTTGGGTCTGCCGCTGGGGTCAGGAACAGGGTAGTCTTTGCCTGAGGATTTTCATTTTTACAGTTCTCGGTTGTTTAATCTAAAGTAGCTGGAACTATGGGGCAGTGAGTGGGGTGGCATGAAAAGGCCTGACTTCCGGGCTATGGGTTCAGGATTTGAACCATCATGACTCATGGGGAAATTCTTTTAAAAACACAAGCCCCACTGCTCTTGCCAGACACTTCCAGGCTGTTAACAGTTGCTGACATTCGCTAAGCAACCAGACAGGTCCTGTGCTGTGTGTTTGACAGATGTCGTTTCATTCAATCCTCGTAACAACCCTGCAAGGTAAGCCTTCGAGGTGGGCATTCTGTCCCCACCCTGCAGATTCGAAACCAAGCTGGCCCAATGTCAAATCATTAGAAAGAGGCAGAACGGACACCTGAGCCCAGGTCTGACTGATGCCCAAGCCTGTGCATTTCGCAGAATAGAGGAAAAATATCAACAGACTCTCTCCTGTCCCCCCAGCTCAGTGAAGTCCGTGGCAATAGACGTGTTCCCCTCTACCTTGTAACATGGTCAGTAGCCTCCCAACTCCAGCAGCTTGGAAAGGGGGTGCGGATTTGCCTCCAGAGTTGCCGCAGGGAGGGAGGCTCAGGCTGGTGACAGAGCCCAGCACTACGGGGCCAGTGATTGTTTGGTCTTGGAGAAATAAGGTCCGAGTAAAACCTGTACCCTGGGAAATGGGGTGGGAGGAGGCCTGTATCCTTCCCCTCAAAGGAAAGGTGCCAGTCCAATCTAGATTTGCTTGTTTGTAAAAAGCACCAACTGCAAGGGCCTTGGTGAGGTTCTTGCCCTGTGACCCAGACTGAATGTCTGCTGTGAGGAGAGCTTGTATAAGGCAGGAGGATTTGAACTGGGCTGTATCCAGGGCTGAGGTCAATGTTGGGTGGAGCCCAGTGGATGTGCTTTTCAGATTGGTCGGCTCTTCTCCTACCTCCCCACAGGGCTTAGGGAGCATCTGACCCAGCCTTTACTCCACAGGCCTCAGGGCAGACAGGCCTGAGAGGTGAAGGGATTTGCCCACAATCACAGAGGTTTGGGGTGGAGTCCCAGTTAGAATTCCAGTCCCCTGTGCTTTCCTCTGCCCTGCCAGGCTTTGTGACTCCTACTTGTTCCTGGTAAACTGACACACTGAGAACTTTGTGCGGGAGGTCTGCAGCCCCAGTTATGTCTGTGAGCATTTAACTCTCTTTTTGTGTTGAAGTTTCTGGGGAAGAGACACTTTAGTAAGTGCAGTTATTTCCTGGACTTTTGCCACCATCCTTCCCTCATGAGCCGTGAGGAGCATACAGGTGAGTCAGTCAACATGCAGGGGTGCCTCACATGAGGATGCCTGAAGGGTGAGTCCAGGCCAGCAGGTTTCCTGTTCAGCAAATATTTATGGAGCCTCAAGCCCAGAACTGGAGGCCATTGTGATAATACTCTCACCTTGCCAGACAAAAAGCTGCCAGTTAGCTGGGGGCCGCGGACATGTAGTCAGGCGACCATTCTACAGAGTGGTGATGTTTCAGAGCATGACCCAGGGTGTCCGGAGTAGAGCTGATGGTATCTCACCCAGTGAGGGCTCAGGGAGGACTCTCTGCAGGGGATAACAATGCAGCTGGGAATGGAAGAGTGAGGGAAGGGGCAGGGGAGGGGTTCCAGGTGAGAAAGAGGAGACCGTGTGGGGCCATACCTGGTTCAGTGCCAGGAACACAAGCTGGAAGAGGAGATAGATGAGGCTGGAGAGGAAGGCAGGGGCCAGGCCTTGTGAATCACAATGAAGACGTTGGACATTTTCATGAGGGCAGCAGATGGTGAGACCTCAGTTCCATCTCTCACTTGCAACCTAGCACGTGTGAGAGAGAAACTCTTTGAACCCTGAGTTGACTGCCCACAAAAGGATGTGTTCTTCTAAGAGATCTCAAGGCAGAACAAGTCAGGGCCTCTATGCCGGGGATAATCACTAGCCCTGACACCCCACGCTGGCCACCAAACCAGCTTTTGCCCTTGGACGTGGTTTAGTTCCAGACACTGAGGCCAGGGTAGCTCTCGTGCGTCCCACTGCCCTGTGCTTTATTCCCTGTCACAGGTCACAACATACACTAGGTGACTAATTGTGGGCTCAAACTGTCACCAGCCACGCTGCAGAGCAGAGCTCCATCCTTGAAAGCCAAATGCCATATTCTGGGTATTTTTTGTTTTTGTTTTTCTCAATGGGGCTATCTTTTTGTACGTTACTATCATGAAAGTAATATATGTTCCTTATAAAACACTAAACATCCTGGAAATGTATACAATAGAAGGTGGAATTTCCTCTCTCCTCTCATAATCCCATTTCCCCAAGAAAACCATTATCCCGCCAGACTTTAAAAGAAATGCATGTATATGTACGCCCAGACATTTTCTGCTGCAATATCCCAAGTGAAACAAGGCTCTCGGGCCCCTCAAAATGTCCTCCAGTTCTTTCTGGAAGTCACCAGAAGGGTGCCTCAACTGTGTCGGTAAACCTGTCTGTTGGTTGTGTCTCCATAAGGCAACCTCTCCGTTTCCCTTTTTCCCGCTTCTTGTGTGTCTGCTGCTCACGGAAGCTTGGAAAAGTTAACAGACGCCAAACACCAAAGTCCATGCCATGGGTGCTGTCTCCAATTCTTTTTTTTTTTTTTTTTTAAACTTTGCCCAGCCTTTTGAGGCCTGTTTATTGACATGTGCAGACCTATACCCGCGAGGCCTGGAACTTCTCCTCAGCACCACCGCCAGGCCCATCAGGAACTTATCCCACTCCGTCAGTATCTCCGCTGTGAACTTGCCCTGCAACAAGATCGGACACTGGACAGCAGTGGGAAGTTGGTGGGGTCCAAGCGTAGCCCGTGTGCAGGTTGTCCACATGCCGCATGGTCATGCCCACCGCCTCCAGCATGCGTGGTCCGTGGCTCAGCAGCTGCACCTTGTCAGGGTGGCTGCCCAGGGCCTTGAAGTAGGCCTTGGTGCGGGGGTACACTGTGAGGAGCCTGCGGGAGCAGGGGCAAGTGGGGAGGGCGATCCCTCCAGCGCCTGCACCTCAAAGTTACCAATTCTTGTTCGGCAGAGTTGGGATGTTGAGTTTCAGGCAGAGCTGGGGAAAGGGCCACCTGCTCACTGTGTGCCAGCCACCCTTTGTCACTGGGGGCCCCAAGGCTGCTCTGCTTATATCCTCAGTCTCAAGACATCTCTACCGAATGGTCCCATCAGCTTCTCTGCTAAAACCTCTTGCAGGGGCCTCAAATTCAGTCTGGGGGTCAAGTGGAAGGGGAGATGCTCTTCCCTCTCATTGCTCTTTTCTGTTTTTTCTGCCTCTGCCCACCCTCACAAACAAAAGTCTCTTCCCTCCTGTCCTTTATCTTCAAAGAGTTTATATTAATGTGTAGAAGCTCTGTATACATTATCACTATTAACCTTCTTATTGATTTATATTAAAATATTTGTATCAGTTTATATATTTTTTTGAGGAAAATTATCAATGGCAGAGTTTATTTTAGAAACTGTAAAACTAAAATAACAAAAGAAAACTAGAAACTTAACCTAGCTTTTTAAAAAATAATTTTCATAGAATTTTATATCTATTTTGATTACATTATGACTCAAAAGTTTGTGTCATGCTTTTTTTTTTTAACGTCTTTATTGGAGTATAATTGTTTTACAATGGTGTGTTAGTTTCTGCTTTACAACAAAATGAATCAGTTATACATATACATATGTTCCCATATCTCTTCCCTCTTGTGTCTCCCTCCTCCCACCCTCCCTATCCCACTCCTCCAGGCGATCACAAAGCACCGAGCTGATCTCCCTGTGCTATGCGGCTGCTTCCCACTAGCTATCTATTTCACGTTTGGTAGTGTATATATGTCCATGCCACTCTCTCGCCCTGTCACAGCTCACCCTTCCCCCTCCCCATATCCTCAAGTCCACTCTCTAGTAGGTCTGTATCTTTATTCCTGTCTTACCCCTAGGCTCTTCATGACATTTTTTTTCTTAAATTCCATATATATGTGTTAGCATACGGTATTTGTCTTCCTCTTTCTGACTTACTTCACTCTGTATGACAGACTCTAGGTCCATCCACCTCACTACAAATAACTCAATTTCGTTTCTTTTTATGGCTGAGTAATATTCCATTGTATATATGTGCCACATCTTCTTTATCCATTCATCCGATGATGGACACTTGGGTTGTTTCCATCTCCTGGCTATTGTAAATAGAGCTGCAATGAACATTTTGGTACATGACTCTTTTTGAATTATGGTTTTCTCAGGGTATATGCCCAGTAGTGGGATTGCTGGGTCATATGGTAGTTCTATCTGTAGTTTTTTAAGGAACCTCCATACTGTTCTCCATAGTGGCTGTAAGTTTATATTTAACATTGTTAGTCTTGTTCTTTGTTCTTAAGAAGTTTCCAAATTTATTTAATTAAATCCATCTAATTTTTCCTTTGTAACCTCTGTGTTTTCTGTTCTGCTTATTAAGGACTGTTCTGCCCCAAGATTACAATAATATTCTTTTGTGGTAATGTAGGAATTGTATATTTAAGTTCAACTATCTGGAATTTGTTTTTGTGAATGTCATGTGTTGAGTGGAATTTCTTTAAAATTCCCCATAGATTTGGGTGTAGAGGCTAAAAGCTAAGAGAAGAGATGGAGGGAGCATCTCAGCTGGCTCTTGGATGCCCTGTGTGGGGGAACCTTGTTTGCTGAAAACACAGAGGATTGTGTTCTTGGCCAGCTTGGAGTTCCATCTGCTTCCTGCTGAGAATGACTCCCAAACCTGGTGTCTTTAGAGCCAGTCTTTCCCGTGTGATTTTAATCCAGGCTTCAGAGGTTGAGAGGAATATGTTCAGGGCTGCTTTTTGTTGCATTTGAGGGCAAACTGAAGAATCACTGTGGCCCATGAGGACTGAGTTTCAGAGAGGGCCAGGCCTCTCCTGTCCACAAGGCCTAGCTCCATGCTGGTGGAGTGGGCAAAAAACCATGAGTTCTTGAATTGTTCTAAGACCCACGGCAGCAAGTGGCATCCTTGTTACCTTACCTAGGTTAACTTCATTAATGATGGGGCCTCAGTGCCTGGCATGTGCTGGGACCTCAGAATATTTATTTGTTGAATTGTTAGAAATCCATTAGGAAGGAATGGGGATTCCCAAGAAGATGACGGTCAAAACAGGAGAAATTTAATGGCAGTCCTGTGTCAGATGACATCCATCCATTTACTCATTCAGCAAATATTAGGTGAGTGCCTGCTATGCGCCAGGCACTTTTCTAGGAGAATAAGTGTGTTATTTTTCCAACAACAACCAATTCTCTGCTTCTCCAACACCAACTGGGTATTCAACAGTTCACTTCAATTCTGACATTAACTGCTTACAGTTATCGTATACTCCATAGGTTAAGAGCTCAGTTCCATAAGATTGCCCAACTTCAGACGCCAGCCAAAAATGGGGCCCCCAGGGTACCCGCACTTCTGCCTGGCTGACTACAAAACTGAGGTTTCCGTGACACCCTCCCTCCCCTCAGATCTGATAATTTGCTAGAGTGACACACGTAACTCAGGAATTTACACTGATGACCATGGATTAAGGATAAAAATGTACAGCCAGATGAAGAGGTACATAAGACGAGATCCAGAAGGGCTTCAAGTGCAGGAGCTTCTGTCCTGGTGGAGTCAGGGTGCACCATGCTCCAGGCCTGTGGTTTTGTTCAATGAACTGGAAGCTCCCTGAACCTGCTGTTTAGGGTTTTTATGTGGGGTTTCATTACACAGGCACAATTGATTAAATCATTGACCATTGTAAGTGAATTCAAGTTTCAGCCCTTCTCCCCTCCTGAGTGGGGCTGAAAATTCCAACACTCTCAACACATGGTTGGTTTCTCTGGCCACTGGCCTCCATCCTGAAGCTATCTAGGGCCTCACCACTAGTCACCTCGTCAGCATTATTCAACTGTGGTTAGAAAGAAGTTTGTTATGAATACAAAAGACACTCCTATCACTAGAAAATTCCAAGGGTTTAGGAGCTCTGTTCCAGGAACCAGGGGCAAAGTCCAGATATATATGTACCACAATAAGATATCTGCCCTTGTGGGGCTTAGAGTCTGGTGGGATAATATACACAATAACTTATATGATATGTTGGAAGGTGATAAATACTATGGGAAAAATGGCAGAGCAGAGTAAGGAGGGTTTGGAGTGCAGGTAGGTAGGGTTGGCAAATGTGTTACAATTTTAAAAATGTTTCAGGTGAGAACTCATTTAATTTTAGACAGAAACCCAAGTACTGCGGTTGGTGCAGAATAGAATCGTTAAAAGAAGGGACATGGAGGGCGCAATAAGAAATAAAGCATATGGTTGAAACAAATTGCCTTGATTCATTATTCCTTCTCATAATGAGTTGTGTTCAATTTTGTGTGGTCAGCACCAGACAAGGGTAATGTCAGCACTAACTCTGAATCAGGTTCTCAGCTAATTTGAGGCAGGCTTAAAATAAAGTACTGACCAAAAACCCAGCACAGTAATGTGACATTGTAATCATGTGGTCTGCTAGGTGATCCAAGGACGGATAGAGCACTAGATAGGTGTGGAAGAAGCCCCCTTGGAAATGGGGTCCATGAGGCCAGCACTGAACCTAGAATTGGCAGATTTATCTTTTCTTCCCTCGTTACAGAGCTGGATGTTGACATTCTTGAGATGTTGTACTCATTTGTTTCTGTAGGAAGAAGCTTCAAACAAACCCTGGGGTCCATCAAAACATGCACATTCCTCAGAGAGCTGTGTTAAAGTCTTATTGAAGTGACTGTTACACGAACCAGCAAGAGAGACTTAGAACTGAGGGTAGGTTTAGAAGACGTTTGGTCATCTACTTCAACACCTCATTTTATAGATGCAGGAATTGCCCAAAGACGCTGCAGAGAATTAATGGGTATCAGGTCTCCTGACTTCTTATATGGTGTTTTCCCCACCATATTGGTCTGTCCATATTATAATTTTGTGCTTAGAGTTTGGAGTTAACCATAATTTTTATGAATAAATATTAAGAGTGACTAAGAACCCTGCCCCTCATAGGGGTGAGTCTGGCAGCCATGTTTCTACCAGGTAACCCTGCTCCATAACTAACTGGATTAGTTGGAACCATTCACTTCTCCTTCCGAGAATTTGGCCTGAGTCCCAAAGTTGGGAACTGAGTCATGAAAGCTGCCTCAGCTGTCAAAGGAAGGTCTTTAAATTCCCTACAAGCTGTCCTCCCCTAGTTCTTGGATTTCATCCTTCCAATAAAACCCTTGCTTTATTGATGCTAACTCAGATTTGTTTCTGTTATTTGCAACCAAAAAAGTCTTCGCCAAGAATCTTAGAAGCTGAGGACTAAGCACATCATTTATTTTCAGATAAGAGTTTTGTTTCTTGGTTTATTCTTTTGCAGTACGCGGGCGCTTCACTGCTGTGGCCTCTCCTGTTGCGGAGCACAGGCTCCGGACGCGCAGGCTCAGCGGCCATGGCTCATGGGCCCAGCCGCTCCGCGGCATGTGGGATCTTCCCGGACCGGGGCACGAACCCGTGTCCCCTGCAGCGGCAGGCGGACTCTCAACCACTGCACCACCAGGGAAGCCCCAGATATGAGTTTTAGATTTAGAAGTCATGGTTCTTTAATATAGGTTACTACGACATTACCATTTCGGTTATGATGTTAAATTATGAGGGCGTGTATTAAGACTCAGTCTACTTGGAACTATGAAGAGATTGAGCAATCACTGTGAGGGGCTTGTCCTCCAAAAAACTTATTTTCTTTTGTGTTCTGTTAAGATCACAAGAGTCTTGACTTGTGTATTAATAATACTTATATGAGACAGTGTGGAAAAATGCTTGAGTTGAGTGTTCCAGAGGACAAACTCATTTCAAAAGCAATCTCAGTTTCTTCATCTGTAAAGTAGCCATAATGATACCTTCATCACTATGTGAAGAAGAGTAAATTCTATTGAATGAAATAAAATAACGTGGGTGTTTAGAGCGGCAGACTTTGGTTCAGATCCTACTCTGCCTCTCACTAGCTGGATGAGTTTGGCAGATCATTCAATCTCCCAGAGCTTGAGTGGCCTCATCTAAAAAGCAGGGATAAGAATAAATACTTCACAGGATTATTTTGAAAGCTTTTTGCTTGTAATGGGAACTTGACAATTGTTAATGTTCCTCCCACACCTATCATGTCCTTTCAGGCTTCTCTGTTTGCCATGGGTGGGTTACAGAGTCATAGGCTTTGTCAGATGATTGTTACAGCTTGGGTAGTTGGAGGTTATAACCTAAGATGACAATTTGAGAATGGGAAGGACTCAGCCCAACCCATGTGAAGTACAGTCTCTGAGAGGGACCAGGCAGGTGCACACAAAGCCTTTTGTATGGCTGTTAAGATGAAGGGCAGACCAGCTGTGTGTGTGTGTTTGTGTGTGTGTGTGTGTAAATATTGGTCTCCTGAAACTCATTATGTCATATGGTGTCTGAAAACTCTGTGCATTTCTGAGTAGTGTCTCTGAGCTGAGGGCACTTGGGAAGGGTGGAAGCGTGGCAGTGGGGTCCCTGACTTTGATACCTGCCTTAATGGCACTGTATAAATATGCTGGGGGTCATCCTAGGCCAGTAGGCCACACAAGACCAATAGGTAGAGTTTTTGTTGTAATCTTTTTTTTTTTAATAATTTATTTTATTTATTTATTTTTGGCCGCGTTGGGTCTTCGTTGCTGCGTGCGGGCTTTCTCTAGTTGCAGTGAGCGGGGGCTACTCTTCACTGCGGTGCGCAGGCTTCTCATTGCAGTGGCTTCTCTTGTTGCAGGGCATGGGCTCTAGGCATGCGGGCTTCAGTACTTGTGGCACGCAGGCTCAGTAGTTGTGGCGCACGGGCTTAGTTGCTCAGCGGCATGTGGGATCTTCCCGGACCAGGGATTGAACCTGTGTCCCCCGCATTGGCAGGTGGATTCTTAACCACTGAACCACCAGGGAAGCCCTGTTGTAATCTTTGTTTACATCAGAGGGAAATGCTTGACTATAAGACAGAGAAACAGCTGTGTCTTCTGGGCAAGGCAGCAAACCAAGGCATCGTAAGTATGGTGTGGTGGAAAGAAAGTGTGGTGGAAACAATATGGGGACTGTGGCAGACAGATCTGGGTGAATCCCAACTCCACTACTTACCAGTTATATTATCTTGAATCTCTGAGCCTCAGGTTAAGCCTCTTGAAGTTGGGATAATAATATCTAGAATTCAATGACATAAAAGGAATGTCATGTATGTGGAAGTGCCTGACATATATGTCCTTACTTTTAACAAAATAGCTATAAAATGACACAAACATATCATTTTGAAGCCTACTTAAAAGTCTGTTTTAATTAAAATAAACCAATTCCTAGATCTTAAAGTTCTCTTGAGATTTTAGTTATCTTTATCCCAGGTCAGAATGCATAGTGACAGGGCCAACCAGCTGGGCCAGTTCCAGACCCCTGTGCCCAGACATCACAGGCAGTAGACAGACAATCATCATTGGATTGTCCTGACCTCTTGGCCTCTGTACCAAGACATATGGGTACTTGGCTTGGTCTCACTAATGCCAACCTCTCAATTCCTCATGTTAATTAATTGTAATGACTTTAGTTCTTTAGAGTAAATAGTATCCTTGTTGGCTATCTCTTCAAGTTTTAATCATGGTATTCAAAGTTAATTACAAAAGATCAACTCTCTAGAAACTCAGTAATTATAAATGTTTTTGACACCTATGTCAAAACTTACCTTTCAATTAATAATATCAGGTTGATGTTTCTTAGATTTTTTAAGGTATCAACTACATACTCACAAATGTCATTAGATTACACACACACACACACACACACACAAATTATGTTTAAATGTTTATGGCCTAGAAACTGACCAACAAGTTAACATAGAAAAGCCAAAATGGGGCTTCCCTGGTGGCGCAGTGGTTAAGAATCCTCCTGCTAGTGCAGGGGACACGGGTTCGTGCCCTGGTCCAGGAAGATCCCACATGCTGTAGAGCAACTAAGCCCGTGCGCCACAACTATTGAGCCTGCCCACTGCAATTACTGAAGCCCACGCGCCTAGAGCCCATGCTCCACAACAAGAGAAGCCACCGCAATGAGAAGCCCGCGCACCGCAACGAAAAGTAGCCCCTGCTCGCCACAACTAGAGAAAGCCTGCACTCAGCAATGAAGACCCAATGTAGCCAAAAATAAATTAAAATTTTAAAAAATTAAAAAAAAAGAAAAACCCAAATGTTTGAGGTAGGCCCCCTGTAGCTGATTTAAATGGAATCATCTCCTAATGGCTGTTTAAAGCACCTGAATAAGACGATTTTTCCAGTTTCTTCTCTAGATCCTCAATGGTGTCTTGCCAGGTAGTCCGTGAGGCTCCATCCCACCAAATTCCAGTCAGGATTCAGCTGGCAAAGGGGCAATCCTGCTAAGCATAAGCCAAAAAAATTATCTGGGGAGAGTTCAGGAGACAAAGGTCCCAGTCTAGGGTCTGGTGCCTGGGCAACAGCAGATCTGAGCTGTTAGCACTTTGGCGGGGGCTGAGAGTGAGGGCTGGCCCACCCCCACGGAGGCCTCTTGGTCATTTCAGACCTGCTCATCTGAGTAGCTGCTTGGTGCAGGGAGCCAGAAAAAAGAAGCCCAAGACAGGGTTCTTGCCCTCTGAGATGGTAGACTATGAAACAAAATGTTATGGACCACAGCATTGTCCAACTTTGGGAGAGATGAGACTTTTGCTGTGGAGGAGGCATGGGAAGATTGAACAGGTGCTGGGCTCTGAAGGCGCATCGGGCTTGGATCTTGGGTTGGGCATGGGTGGTGAACCAGGGAGAACATCACCCAGACTTCTGTGCTGTCAGTCAGCATCAGTCAGCCTGCATTTCTTTTTTTTTTTAATTTTTTGGTCACACCGTGCGGCATGGGGAATCTTAGTTCCCTGACCAGAGATCGAACCCGCACCCCCTGAATTGGAAGCGTGGAGTCTTAACCACTGGACCGCCAGGGAAGTCCCAGCCTGGATTCTTATCATGCACAGAATCACCAGGTTATAAGAAGGCAATTTCTGCAGAACTGCAGCTCAGTTGATTTGGCAGTTCCAGAAAATGAGTGTGCAGGCTCTTGGTTGGAATGTCATTGTTGTAGCCATCACAAAATATTTATCAGTGTATTTATCACCATTGGCTGCAAGAAACTAGGCCACGCTAATCAGGATGGGTTCGGTTCTCTGAGATGCCATAAGAGGTATCTCAGGGGTAAACAGCTGACATGGCCTGCACCCAAATCCCCCTGGGTCTTTGTTAACCAAAGGAGCACAAGTTCTGTCCCGTCAGGAGCTCCTGGAGGCCTGACTAGACTAGACATGGATCTGATCCAGGCTTCAGCCCCCAGCAGAGCCTGTGTCCTCCAGCACCCAGAAGTCCATCAGTGGACTTGGGGCCCCAAGGCTTCCATGATTTCAAAATCAGCACCCCTTGCTGCCCCGGGTTTGGGGCTACAAAGGTCCAAACAACAGTCCAGGAGCACGCAGGCATAACTCTCCCAGTGGCCTCTCTTCTCAGGAGACTGTCTCTTTCAGAGCCAACTCCGAGCTTTGTAGGCTCTGGGCAACAGAAGGTTACTGGAGGATTATCAAAGGATTAGGGGGCTTTGCTGAGTGAGCATGTATGGGTACTTTCTGCCAGAGTGATTTTTCTGAAACAGATCTGATCATGCCACCCCTCTATGGCTCTGTGTCTCCTGCAGCTGTATTTGGAAAAGTGTTGCCCAACCATACTCTGCATCAAACTCACCCAACCGACGGAGTAGTTATTAAAATGCAGATTCCTGAGTCTACTCCCTCATTGGTTGAATCTGAATTTCTGTGTGCAGCTTTCAGGAAGCACAGTTAAAACAAGCTCCCCACTAAAGTCGGAGAACCAAAGTATATTACAGGATAAAGTCCAAACTGCTTAGCCTGGAGGACAAGGCCCACCAGGATGTTGCTATGCCTGTCTCTATCTTCTCACCCCTCCTGGAAGCACTTACCTACCCTGCACCCCCAGTGGTGCACCTCATAGAATTAGGGTCCCCCTCTCACCCCCATGATGTTCCTACTACTTAGAACACCCTCCTTCCCAGCCCCACTTCCCTTCCCCTTGTTACTCCTTAATTCTTAACAATTAGCTCAGCCATTGTCTTCTCTGGATTAGACATGCCTCCTCTAGGTACCTCTTAGTGGTGCCCACACTGACTCATAACTTTTTGGTACTTGTCTTTCTTCCCATTGGACTATGAGCTCCATGAGATGGGGCCATGTCTTGTCCTGGTTTCCAAGCGTGTGTTATGTTCCCTGGCCCTTAGTAGAGGCTCAGAAACAGTTGGGAATAAATCAAGTTTTCAAGTTAGAGGTACCAAAGCCTTGGGTCTATTTGGGTTGAGTACATCTTCTTAACAAAACTCAAATATTGTCGGTGGTGATTGTTTTTAAATTCTAATCTCTCAAAGACAACGATGGGAATAATAAAGAAGTAATAAACTTAGGCTATGAGACAAATTATATACACTTTACTGGAGATTGTTAGGCATTATATGTGCAACAAATTTCAAATGGAGGTACAATCATGGTGTGGCCCTGTCCTAACTGTACAAAATCACACTCAGGGGGCCGGAGTTAGATGGCGGGGGTGTTGGACGGGTGGGCCACCGCTGGGAGTTGAGGAACCCAGGGCTGAAGCTAAGATAGGGGGTCAGGACCTCCAAGGAGAAAGGAGTCAGAGGTCTGGGTCAGCACTGGCAGGTGTCCTGAGGGTGGTTGCTTCCAGCATTAAGTAACCTTACCAAATCCTGAAGGTAGCAGTTTGCAGAGGCACAAACACCACTATCATCGAGAGTCAGGAGCTGGGTAAAAAGTGGGCCAAGAATGGTGAAGAGTTTGGAAAAGGCAGGCCAGCACTTCCCTCCAGGTGCCCTTGGGATAGCACGCCAGGCCTCCATGATGGGGTTTTATAACAAAGGCCTTGTTTTGGGCAGTCAGCTGAAGGTAGCTGTGGGCCCTGGGCACATGTTCATGGGAACATGACATCTAGGGGAGGATGGGCATCTGGACAGGATGGCCAGGAACCCCTGATAAAATTCTTACCAGCCTCCCCGCTCTTTCTCCCTTTAAAAATAAACAGCAGAAATTTATTTCTCACAGTTCTGGAGTCTGGAACTCTGAGGTCAGGGTGTCAGCACAGGAGAGTTCTGGTGAGGATGCTTTTCTGGGTCACAGACTCCTGACTTCTCACTGTATCTTCATGTGGCCAAGAGCAGAGAAAGGAAGCAAGCCTCCTTGTTCTGTCTCTGCCTCTGGCACTGACCACGGCTTTTGTGGTTTTGGAGAAGGCCACCATCCCTCTTCCTGCTCTGGCCAACCGTAAATGGTGACATTTTCATCAACTGCCCTGTCCCCCCAGTGAAGTCATCTCATGCAATGGTGAGCCTCTGAGTCTGCATGTTTGAAACTTCAGTAACACTCTGAAAGCTGTGGGCCGCTTTACAGCAGGTGTCTCTGATACAAGATGCAGGTCCCTAAACACTGCTGCCTGTTTCACCTCTGCACACTTTTTTTTTCAACCTTGGCTTGACAGGAAGCTCCTGTTTGGCCTCCCTGGATTAACTGAGTCTCTTCCCAGAGCCCCGGGGAGTGTCAGCACTGGAGTGTTTATTCCAAATGTCTCACCACTCATCCTTCTTTAGCTTTCTTAAATCCTTTTGTCTTTTTATTTCCAGTTTGGCCAGTACCTGCCATTCTTTTCACCTCATCAAAAGGTTGAATGAAACAATGTTTGTTCACCAGATTTCCCATGGAACCATGCTTCTGGGGAGTATCAGAGAGGCAAATTGTTTCTGTGTTCTCCAGCCTCTGTCCTGGGCCTTGGTCCTCCCAGCTTGGCTGTGTGCATGACCTTGGGCGTGTGCCTGCCTCCAGGTGGCCACCCTCACCCCCCAGTCCCCTGTACTCTGTTTCATCATCATTTCAACCCCTTCTCCATCCAACCTTGCTGTTCCAATCCCAGAGTTTGTTTCTCCTAGTGTTTTAAGCTCTGCAGTGCCCTTTGTTGGTCATTGTAGATGTACTGTGCTTTTGAGAAGAGGGTCTGACAAGTATATGCATGCAATTTTGGGCCTTTGCTTGATACTGGTCTGTTGCTCTGGTACTTTTTTTAATTAAAAGGGAGGGAGGTATGAGCGTGGGCTGAAGACAGGACTGGGGTCATCAAGACTTGAGCCTGATCTATCTCTGACATTGAGTTTCCCTCTGGCCTTGGGTGAGTTCCTTAAATTTTGAATGAAGACTCTAATGAAGGGTCCAGGAGTTTCTTGGGGACATGCTAAATATTGTTGAAAACACTAATTATTGAAAATATCTTCTCAACGGCACAGCTGTATCCACTGGCAAATGCCAAATTTCTTTTTGCAAGTCCAGGGTCAGATACCCTAGCTTCCCTCTGCTTGAGCACCGTCAGATAGCTGTCTCATTTTTCATCAAAATAGGAATAGCAGGCATGGGCATTCACTAATTGTAGCTATTAAAAAAAAAACAAACTCCTGAGCAAATTCAAGTAGAATGTGATTGTGAAAGCCAAGGCCTGTTGCCAAAGAAAGGTGTGTGTGTGTGTGTGTGTGTGTGTGTGTGTGTGTGTGTGTGTGTGTGCGCGCGCGCGCACGCGCGCTCTGGGCTACCCGCTATGTTATGTAATATCTGATCCTTGACCCCTGCATGTTATCCAGTGAGTAGCTGGTTGGATTTGGGGTCTAACATGCCTTGGGAGCTGTTCATAGCCTTGCTGGGAACTAGATGACTATGGCGTTTCAATCCTGCTTGATAAACAGTCTCTTCCCCTGGTCCATCTGACACAGCCCGGCTGGTTTGCAGGGCCGGCAATCGCCTACTGTGTCTCTAGAGAAAGGCTCTGAATGGTCAGCGAGGAGCTGCCACAGAGCTCTTGGCAGCCCGTCCCAGGTTTGCAGGAAGGGTTTTGGGGAATTTTGAGGACATCTATTCTTCTATGCAGGGATTTACAGGCTTTCTCTGTTAAGGAACTTTAACATTCTAAGCAGCTGCTTGAGTTTTTTGGAGGGAACGTATGTATTACTTCCACTCTAAGCCAGGCTCTTCCCTTGGGGCTGGGCCAAGGCCTGTTGCTGCCAGTGCGCAGGGCCTAGGGGACCGCTACAGCATTGGATTTGTCTAGAACAGCCTATTTTTAGCTGTTGGGTGAATCAAAATGGTATTTGTATCACACCACCTAAGTCAACCAAGCTAGGCTGCTGTAATGTAACCAAGATACAGACTAATTTGAGGCACCTAATGGTAGGGGGCAGTGGGCTGCACTGCTAGACAGCTCTGCTCCACACACACACTCAGGGCCCAGAGTCTTTCCATCTTGTGGCTCTGCCATCCTGAATCCTTAAGCTTGTTTCCATGGTTACCACAAAAGCAAGTTCCAGTCAGCAGAGTTGGGGAAAGAGCATGGAGGGGCCCTCCTGGTCCGATGTCACACCTGTCACTTCCACTCCATTCTGCTAAAGAGAGCATAGTGACCAGGCCACATGTGCCACAAGGCTTGAGTAATGCTGTCTCTACCTGGGCAACTTGGCACCAAGTCACCGCTCTGTTATTGTGGAAGAAGAAGTGAATGGATGTAGTGCATAGCTAGCAGCCTCCCCATAGCCTATTCTTTTAAATCATTAAGATACTTTACGAGTTCTGTGTTCAAAGCCTGCCCTCGGGGCTGGATTCATGGGTGGGAGGCCTGTGCGCTTGTGCTTGGTTTAATGCCCGGCTATTGCCATTTGAAATTCTAAATAATTTTTTAATAAGCTTTCATTTTTCACTGGGCCCGCAAAATTATGTAGCCAGTTCTGCCTGCCATTTCCCAAATTAGCATTTTCATTCTACCCTATTCAATATTAACTGAAAATCCATTTTATAGTAAGACAATCACGAAAGGTCACAGGAGAGATGGGATGCAAAGGTGAGTAAGGTTCAATATCTGGCATCTTCCAATTCAGCAGAGGGGTGAGAGAAGTGGAGCAGTTATCATTCAGAAGAGTCCTCCACACGCTGCTGTGAATATTCCTGGGGTGGCCTCTGATGGTGGTGGTGTTGTCAGGGGGTAGCGGGTGCTGGTGTCATATATTAGCTCTGGATACGATAGTTTTTAAATGAATTGTTTCCAGCCTACAACAAATAGAGAGAGTAATCTTACAACTATCTATGTATCCACCCCTTAGTTTTGTCAACTCTTAATATGTTACCATGCTTGCTTCAGATATTTTTAAGAAATTTGAAAATTACACATATAGTTGAGGCTCCTTTGTGTCTCTTCCTGAATCTCATTCCCCTCCCTCCCACCTAGAAGCGATCATGTCCTAAACTTGGTGTTCATATTCCTCAAGCATAGCATTTTTCACTGCTTATATATGTATCTATAAATAATTTTTAGTACTTTCACATGTTTTAAATTTTATAAAAATAGCAGCATACCCTATTCATTCATTAATTCAACAAATACTTACTGAGTAGCTACTATGGCCAGACACTGTTTTCGGCACTGGGGGTGGGGGAAATGCTGGCCAAGTCCACCGAGCAGGCCGTCACCATTGCTGGTGTGCTGCAGTCTGTCACCGAGTGTACCAAGCAGATCTGCCTAGGCATGCTGGAGATGCTCTCCCAGTCCCCAGAATGGAGAGTCAAGACCATTTTGTACCAGCCCATGCCAGATAGCTCTCTAGTCATCTGTGAGGGTGGCCAAGTTTGGTGCAGAGATGCTGCAGGCTACCCCACACCATCTATGACCTGAAGGGACCACCTCTAAATGCCTACTCAATCCAAGGACAACACACCATTTCTCCACTCCATCTGGCTAAGCTGAACCCGGTGGCAAGACAACATTCTCCCTTTGCCGTGATGCACGGTGAGACTGGATTTACCAGAATTGACTCCAGCCTTCCAGAGATCAAGGCTATTGGGCAAGTTTGGATGCATTTAGTCAAACTACCCATGAACTCACCATTCCAAATAGCTTAATTGGCTGCATAGTCAGGCACCAAGGCACCAACATTAATGACATCTGCCAGATGTCCAGGGCCTAGATCAGAACTGCCAACCCAGTGGAAGGCTCTCCTGGAAGGTAGATTACTGTCACTGGTTCTGTTGCCAGTATTAGTCTGGCCCGGAATCTAATCAATGCCAGGCTATCCTCTGAGAAGGCATGAGGTGCAGCTAGAATGGTGTAGGTTCACTCATAACCCCTTTATGCTGTATTCTCACAATCCAGCTGTGTAATTTCTGGCCAGTGATTTCCAGGTTTTAAATTATTTCTAAGTGTTCAGTTTCTACACAACTTTATCTTCCCCAGGAATTTAAAAATCACATTCTCTGTTCAGTTGTTAATGCTGGGATTCATATTTAGCTTATTTTATCAGCTTTTCTCTGTTTTTAGTTTTTTTTTTGGTTTTTTGGATCATGGATTTTATTTATGTTTGTTGATAAGAAATGTAAGAGCAGAATGTTAAATTCAGTTTAGTTCTGTAATGTCAAGAATTAAAAATAAAAAACGGTTTGGTTAGTAACAACCAGAAAAAGTAAGAGACTAAACAAAAATTCCTGCCCTCATGGAGTTTGTATTCTAGAGGAGCAGAGAGACAATAAGCAAGAAGAGAAAGTAAAAACATATAGAATGTTTGATAGTGATAACTGCTAAGGATATAAGAAAAAGCAGAGAAGGGGGTATGATGTCAGGATGGGGATGGGCAGTTGAAATTTTAGACTGAGTAGCCAGGAAGGCCTTGCTTTTTCTATCCTGCTGTCATTAGATATTTTTTCTAACCATTAAGTTTTGAGATTTATCAATTTTGAAATACATACTTTTAATTAGTTCCTTTCCACTGCTTCAGGACATCAATAGCATGAATTGGACATAATTCATTTATCAATTCTTTGGTTGATTAATATCCAGATTGATTTTTGATATTCTGCTCTTAGAAACAAGGCTACAAAGAGTACACCTGAGCGTGTCTCCACATGCACTAATACAGAATAGGCCTAGGAGGAGACTGTTGGGCCAGTGGACATGCGTGTCTTCAACTTCATTAGATGCTTCCAAACTGCTGTTCAAAATGATCATATCCATGTACACTCTGCAGAAAAGGGCTACCATAGCAGACCTGAAGCTGCTGCATTCTAGAAGGGCCTGCCTGCTAGGTTGGCCCTTGGCTGGTGCCTGCGAACTCAGATTTCTGGAGTGTTCTCACTGTTCCTTAACAGATAAGGGTGGTTACCTGTGCCTCAACTGTGCAACACTGTTGTTTATGCAGAGCACCTGCTTTCCCTCTGGGAGTCTGGAATTTTGGAACCTGCTAGTTGGAAAGTGCTTATGTGACAAAATAAAAACCTTGGGTGTTGCGTCACTAATGGGCTTCCTGGGGCAGAAACACCCATGTGTTGCTGTGTTTTTGCTGCTGTAAAATGACTTTTTATTTGGATTTTCATTTCCTTGACTATTAGTGAGGTTAAGCATCTTTTCGTATGTTTAGTGACTGTCTGAGTTCCTCTTCTGTGATGTGCCTATCATATTCTTTGCTCACTTTTCTTTTGGGTGTTTGTCTTATCTTACTGCATCATAGGAGTTCTTTATATCTGGATACTAACCTTCTGTTCCTTCTGTGTATTGAAAAATAATTTCTCTTTAGGGTCCGTCTTTATTTTTTAGAGTGTGTTTTGTTTTATGGAAGTTTTTCATTTTAATGTATTCAAGTTAATTATTCTTTCCCCTGTGGTATGTGTGTGTGTGCGCACGTGCACATATGTGTTTGTCTTGTTGTGTGTCTTCTTTTTTAAATTTAATTTATATTTTTATACAGCAGGTTCTTATTAGTCATCAATTTTATACACATCAGTGTATACATGTCAATCCCAATCGCCCAACTCATCACATCACCACCCCCACCCCCCGCCGCTTTCCCCCCCTTGGTGTCCATACGTTTGTTCTCTACATCTGTGTCTCAACTTCTGCCCTGCAAACTGGTTCACCTGTACCATTTTTCTAGGTTCCTGCAACTTTACCAAATTCATTGCTTAGCTCTAGTAGTTTTCTGGTGGCATCTTTAGGATTCTCTATGTATAGTATCATGTCATCTGCAAACAGTGACAGTTTTACTTCTTCTTTTCCTATTTGGATTCCTTTTATTTCTTTTTCTTCTCTGATTGCCGTGGCTAGGACTTCCAAAACTATGTTGAATAATAGTGGTGAGAGTGGACATCCTTGTCTTCTTCCTGATCTTAGAGGAAATGCTTTCAGTTTTTCACCATTGAGAATGATGTTTGCTGTGGGTTTGTTGTACATGGCCTTTATTATGTTGAGGTAGGTTCCCTCTCTGCCCACTTTCTGGAGAGTTTTTATCATAAATGGGTGTTGAATTTTGTCAAAAGCTTTTTCTGCCTCTGTTGAGATGATCACATGGTTTTTGTTCTTCAATTTGTTAATATGGTGTATCATACTGATTGATTTGCATATATTGAAGAATCCTTGCATCCCTGGGATAAATCCCACCTGATCATGGTGTATGATCCTTCTAATGTGTTGTTGGATTCTGTTTGCTAGTATTTTGTTGAGGATTTTTGCATCTATATTCATCAGTGATATTGGTCTGTAATTTTCTTTTTTTGTAGTATCTTTGTCTGGTTGTGATGGGTGATGGTGGCCGCATAGAATGAGTTTGGGAGTGTTCCTTCTTCCTCAATTTTTTGGAAGAGTTTGAGAAGGATCGGTGTTAGCTCTTCTCTAAATGTTTGACAGAATTCACCTGTGAAGCCATCTGGTCCTGGACTTTTCTTTGTTGGAAGATTTTTCATCACAGTTTCAATTTCATTACTTGTGATTGGTCTGTTCATATTTTCATTTCTTCCTGGTTCAGTCTTGGAAGGTTATGCTTTTCTAAGAATTTGTCCATTTCTTCCAGGTTGTCCATTTTATTGGCATAGAGTTGCTTGCAGTAGTCTCTTAGGATGCTTTGTATTTCTGCAGTGTCTGTTGTAACTTCTCCTTTTTCATTTCTAATTTTATTGATTTGAGTCCTGTCCCTCTTTTTCTTGATGAGTCTGGCTAATGGTTTATCAATTTTGTTTATCTTCTCAAAGAACCAGCATTTAGTTTTATTGATCTTTGCTATTGTTTTCTTTGTTTCTATTTCATTTATTTCTGCTCTGATATTTATGATTTCTTTCCTTCTGCTAACTTTGGGTTTTGTTTGTTCTTCTTTCTCTTGTTCCTTTAGGTGTAAGGTTAGATTGTTTATTTGAGATTCTTCTTGTTTCTTGAGGTATAGCTATAAACTTCCCTCTTAGAACTGCTTTTGCTGCATCCCATAGGTTTTGGATCGTCGTGTTTTCATTGTCATTTGTCTCTAGGGATTTTTTGATTTCCTCTTTGATTTCTTCAGTGATCTCTTGGTTATTTAGTAACGTATTGTTTAGCCTCCATGTGTTTGTGTTTTTTACATTTTTTTCCCCTGTAATTCATTTCTAATCTCATAGCATTGTGGTCAGAAAAGATGCTTGATATGATTTCAATTTTCTTAAATTTACTGAGCCTTTATTTGTGACCCAAGATGTGATCTATCCTGGAGAATGTTCTGTGTGCACTTGAGAAGAAAGTGTAATCTGCTGTTTTGGGGTGGAATGTCCTATAAATATCAATTAAATCTATCTGGTCTATCATGTCATTTAAAGCTTCTGTTTCCTTATTTATTTTCATTTTGGATGATCTGTCCATTGGTGTAAGCGAGTTGTTAAAGTCCCTCACTATTATTGTGTCACTGTCGATTTCCCCTTTTATAGCTGCTAGCAATTGCCTTATGTATTGAGGTGCTCTGATGTTGGGTGCATATATATTTATAATTGTTATATCTTCTTCTTGGATTGATCCCTTGATATTATGTAGTGTCCTTCCTTGTCTCTTGTAACATTCTTTATTTTAAAGTCTATTTTATCTGATATGAGTTTTGCTACTCCAGCTTTCTTTTGATTTCCATTTGCATGGAATATCTTTTTCCATCCCCTCACTTTCAGTCTGTATGTGTCCCTAGGTCTGAAGTGGGTCTCTTGTAGACAGCATATAAATGGGTCTTGTTTTTGTATCCATTCAGCCAGTCTGTGTCTTTTGGTTGGAGCATTTAATCCATTTATGTTTAAGGTAATTATCGATATGTATGTTCCTATGACCATTTTCTTAATTGTTTTGGGTTTGCTTTTGTAGGTCCTTTTCTTCTCTTGTGTTTCCACTTAGAGAAGTTCCTTTAGCATTTGTTGTAAAGCTGGTTTGGTGGTGCTGAATTCTCTTAGCTTTTGCTTGTCTGTAAAGCTTTTGATTTCTCCATCGAATCTGAATGAGATCCTTGCCGGGTAGAGTAATCTTGGTTGTAGGTTCTTCCCTTTCATCACTTTAAGTATACCATGCCACTCCCTTCTGGCTTGCAGAGTTTCTGCTGAGAAATCAGCTGTTAACCTTATGGGAGTTTTATTGATCTTCGCTATTGTTTTCTTTGTTTCTATTTCATTTATTTCTGCTCTGATATTTATGATTTCTTTCCTTCTGCTAACTTTGGGTTTTGTTTGTTCTTCTTTCTCTTGTTCCTTTAGGTGTAAGGTTAGATTGTTTATTTGAGATTCTTCTTGTTTCTTGAGGTATAGCTATAAACTTCCCTCTTAGAACTGCTTTTGCTGCATTTATTTTTCATTTTTCCCTTGCTGCTTTCAATAATTTTTCTTTGTCTTTAATTTTTGCCAATTTGATTACTATGTGTCTCAGCATGTTTCTCCTTGGGTTTATCCTGTATGGGACTTGCTGCGCTTCCTGGACTTGGATGGCTATTTCCTTTCCCATGTTAGGGAAGTTTTCGACTATAATCTCTTCAAATATTTTCTCAGGTGTTTTCTCTCTCTCTTCTCCTTCTGGGACCCCTATAATGTGAATGTTGTTGCGTTTAATGTTGTCCCAGAGGTCTCTTAGGCTGTCTTCATTTCTTTTCATTCTTTTTTCTTTATTCTGTTCCGCAGCAGTGAATTCCACCATTCTGTCTTCCAGGTCACTTATCTGTTCTTCTGCCTCAGTTATTCTGCTATTGATTCCTTCTAGTGTAGTTTTCATTTCAGTTATTTTTTTGTTCATCTCTGTTTGTTTGTTAATTCTTCTAGGTCTTTGTTAAATATTTCTTGTATCTTCTTGATCTTTGCCTCCATTCTTTTTCCAAGGTTCTGAATCATTTTCACTATCATTATTCTGAATGCTTTTTCTGGAAGATTGCCTATATCCACTTCATTTAGTTGTTTTTCTGGGGTTTTATCTTGTTCCTTCATCTGGTACATAGCCCTCTGTCTTTTCATCTTGTCTATCTTTCTGTGAATGTGGTTTTTGTTCCACAGGCTGCAGGATTGTAGTTCTTCTTGCTTCTGCTGTCTGCTCTCTGGTGGATAAGGCTATCTAAGAGGCTTGTGCAAGTTTCCTGATGGGAGGGACTGGTGGTGGGTAGAGCTGGCTGTTGCTCTGGTGGGCAGAGCTCAGTAAAACTTTAATCCTCTTGACTGCTGATGGGTGGCTGGGTTCCCTCCCTGTTGGTTGTTTGGCCTGAGGCAACCCAAAACTGAAGCCTACCTGGGCTCTTCGGTGGGACTAATGGCAGACTCTGGGAGGGCTCACACCAAGGAGTACTTCCCAGAACTTCTGCTGCCAGTGCCCTTGTCCCCACGGTGAGCCACAGCCACCCCCTGCCTCTGCAGAAGACCTTCCAACACTAGCAAGTAGGTCTGGTTCAGTCTCCCCTGGGGTCACTACTCCTTCCCCTGGGTCCCAATGCACACACTACTTTGTGTGTGCCCTCCAAGAGTGGAGTCTCTGTTTTCCCCAGTCCTGTGGAAGTCCTGCAATCAAACTTCAGTAGCCTTCAAAGTCTGATTCTCTAGGAATTCCTCCTCCCGTTGCTGCACCCCCAGGTTGGGAAGCCTGACGTGGGGCTGAGAACCTTCACTCCAGTGGGTGGACTTCTGTGGTATAAGTGTTCTCCAGTCTGTGAGTCACACACCCAGCAGTTACAGGATTTGATTTTACTGTGATTGCACCCCTCCTACCGTCTCATTGTGGCTTCTCCTTTGTCTTTGGATGTGGGGTATCTTTTTTGGTGAGTTCCAGTGTCTTCCTGTCGATGACTGTCTAGCAGCTAGTTGTGATTCTGGTGTTCTCACGAGAGGGAGTGAGAGCACATCCTTCTACTCCGCCATCTTTGTTCCTCAGTTGTTGTGTGTCTTCTGAGAGGCTGTATGGAATAGTGATTAAGAATATGGGCAGTGGACATAGATATAGAGAATAGACTTGAGGACGTGGTGAGGAAGGGGGGAAGCTGGGGTAAAGTGAGAGCAGCATCGACATATATACACTACTGAATGTAAAATAGCTAGTGAGAAGCAGCAGCATAGCACAGGGAGATCAGCTTGGTGCTCAGTGCTTTTTGATGACCTAGAGGGGTGCAATAGAGAGGGTGGGAGGGAGGCTCAAGAGGGAGGGGATATGGGGTATATGTATGCATATGGCTGATTCACTTTGTTGTACAACAGAAACTAACACAGTATTGTGAAGCAATTATACTCCAATAACGATCAATTAAAATTAAAAAAAAAAGTATGGGCAGTGGAGCAGGACTCTGTGGGTTTTAAATCCCAGCCCCACAACCACTGTTCAATTTAGGTGAAGTTAACCTCTCTGGACCTCTGTTTGTTCATTTGTAAAATGGAGATAATCACAGTTCTTGCTTATTAGGTAGTTGTAAGGATTACATGATTAAACATGTCAAGTGTGTCAAACAGTGCTTGGCACACCGTTGGTGCTCAGTTAAGTGTTAACAACAAACATTATTGTTCAAGAAAACTTTTCTCATCCCCATGTGATGAAGACAATGTCTAACGTTTTCTTCCTAAAATTTTCAGGTTTGGCTTTTCAAAAGTCTTTAGTTACTCTTCCTATTCCTTTTCTATTTCCTTCCTTTCCTGAGCAAATCATTTGTAGGGGTAGAGCAGGGTAGATGTCCACGTGGGGCTGAGGGGGAGACCTGATGGCCCTGAGTGGGGTGGAAGAGCCTAGAAGGGGTGAGGAGGGCATCCATGCAGGAAGGTGGACTGGTGTTGAGAGTAAGAGCCTGAGCAGGGAGAGGAAAGTGTGGATATCAGAGCCCTAGTACTGTGAGGTGGGATCCTTATGGGAGCAAGAGTGGTGGCAGAGATGGAAATTAGTTACTTCTAGGGGGAGTGTTCAAATAAGTAAATACATAAGTAGTAATAGAAGTAGGAAACTAATTAGTTCAGAATTTCAGAGAGTAACAACAATTAAAATAACAAAAAGTGTAAAGTTGTATAATTGCTTAGCATTCTGTAGTTCTCAAAGCTCATGTCTTTATAGTGAATACCACTGGGTACTCCAAAAAAGGGAGCGCCTCTCCAAAAGGGGGACTAAAAATAAATGGGGACTTCCTGGTTCTTCCCAGACACCTTTGCCCAAAAGCCCAAATTTAAAAATTTATCAACCCTATTGACCATATTATTATGTTTCTAAGAGCTTCTGAGTCAGCTGAGGAAACCAACATGGATGTTTGGAGCTGGGCCCTCAAATACCACTGGTTTATAGGTAGGAACTGATGTTGTGCTTTAAGACATCTTGTTGCATGAAGTGAGGCAGATACAAGGCAGGTAAAAACTCAGGCTCAGTTACACCTTCCTGTAAACTAGGCTGCTGTCAGTTGTTATCACTAAGGATTATTTTGTAAGCTGGGGCATCAGTCAAGATTGGAGATCTGAAATGATAGTTTCTGAGCTTGAAAATTATCTCCATTCTCTGTCCTTGGACTTATCTTTGAACATCTGCTGTCCCATCTAAACTGGAGTTACTTGAAGTCCCTATTATAAAACAGAGGAAAGGAAACAAGTGGTATCAGGGTCCCTAAAAGGCACCTGGAGCTGCTTTTGCTGGTCTTCTAACCTCTGCTTTCTCACTAGAACAGGGGTGGGCACAGTATGATCTGTAGACCAAACCCAGCCTCACTCCTTCCATTAGATATTGTCTACAGCTTCTTCCCTGCTAAAAGAGCCAAGCTGAGTAGTTGCTACCAGAGACTGTATGACCTGCAAAGTTAAAAATATGTACTATCTGGCCCCTTCAGAAAGTTTGATGACCCCCGCATGAGAATGTTAACACCATAGAGACATTGGCTGTGTCTTGTGCACTGCTTTAGTTCCAGAACGTGGAGAATTGGATGCTTTCTGCCCCTCCCCTGCCCTCAGTGTCCTCTCACCTTCTCTCTTACCCCTTTGCTTCTCTAGTAGGCATAAGAGGATGGACTCAGCAGTCAGTATCATTCAAGAGCAAAGAGATTGCCAAGCTCTGGTAGAAAATGAGAATAGCACCACAGCAAAGCTGTGTTGCCTGGGATGCTGTCGACCAGGTGCTATGTGTGCACTGCTCTGTAGATAACATGTGCCCCCTGAAACTCACCACAACCCAAGACTACGGGATTCAGCTACAAGAGGCTGTGGTCCCTTATGAAAGTTACTAATGTACAAAACCAAGAGGATGACTGGTTTGGCCAAAGCTTGACTCACGAGACATAAATGTCTGAGCCCTGATATCAGGCAGCTGCTCAGAAAGCCAAGTGTGTGTCATGGTGAGCTTTGGGAAAGGCTCTGAGGAGAGTACCTTTTGGGAGTTCTCACCCATATATGTCTCAATCCTTAAAGTAATAAATTAAGCTAAGAAACTGCTAAATAATGACCTCCATGATGACCTAGGCTCAACTCTGGACTCCCACATTGGACAGTGGTGGTGCAGAGCCAGCTGCCCCATGACTCACCCTGATTTTCATTGTTTTCCTGCTTTCCCAAAGGGCCTCGTGTGTCATGTGTAGACTTGACCCTGTGTGATCAAGGACCACCTGTGACCCAGGAAAGAGGCCCACCAGGCCCTAGAAGCAGACTTTACACCAGCTGGGCAGGGATTTCTGGGTCTGGTGGGCATATCTCCTCAGACATGGGAGGGAAGTAACTGGAGGAGGACCAGAGTGGGGCCTGAAGGGAAGGCTGGATGGCCAGCCATGTAATTTAATCCTTCTGGGACTTGGTTTCCTTTTCCATTAGAACAGTGTAAACCAAACAATTATATAAGGGCTTAGTTTTTGAACAGGGAGCTATTTTCTAGCTCTGCAAGCCTGTAGGTTTATGAACCTGAAAACTTCTAGTGCCTGTGCTTCCTTCAATTTGACAAACACCTTGGACAAAATGTGGCAGCAATTATGCCCTGTGGACACCAGGAGTCATGAACCATTCATCCCAGAGGACCTGCTGAGGCACTGAATTACCACACTGAGGAAACCAAGCCCCAAATAGCCTGGGTCCAGGGGGCTGAGTGCTTCTGCCTGTTTCAGAAAGGTAATGCGGCCATTTTTTTCTAGGGGAAAACCTTCTTCCATTTTCCATAAGCCCCTCAGGCCTCTGGTGCAGAACTTCCTCCTCACTGGTCCCCGTGCAAATACCTAGGCTGCCACAAGAGACCCTTTCTTCCAAGCCCAGAGCTTTGCTGACCTGTTTTCTGCCCCACTTCCCTCTTCTTCTTTCTTTAGGAGAGCCATAGTAGTGGGACCAAATGAAGCTATGCGCTGTTCACTCATAGTAAAAGAGATTCTCTTTTGATCCCAGCCGTTTTAAAATCTCGAGTTCCACAAGGAAGTATGGAAGCTTAGAAAATCTGGCAGCAAGTCATATTCCTGGAATATCTGCTGAGAATTTTCTGAACTCTCTCCATTTTATCTTCCTCTTCTTTGTAAATCTCTCATATTAAGCCAGATTGGGAGATTTTTCAATAGATTAGCATGTTCTCAGGAGATTTGGGCCAAGTTTCCAACTTGAATATTACTCAAACCCAAAGTGTGTGCATGCCTCCTCCTTCTCGAGTTTTCCCTGCTTATCTTTCGTTACTAGTGTTTTTAACTTTTATTTTTAAATGTGGGGTTTTTTTTGCCCACACCTTGCAGCTTATGGGATCTTAGTTCCCAGAACTGGGTCCCCGGCAGTGGAAGCACAGAGTCCTAACCACTGCACCGCCAGGGAATTCCCCGTGACTAAAATTTTTTAAAGCATAGCATCCCTGTTGTTTTGCCTGCCCTTCGCTACTGTCTTCGGCTGTCTGGAAGCATCATTTTTTGGACCTACTTCTTTTCTGTTTTTTTCTTTTTTCTGAGTTTTTAAAGTGTTCAGTTCAGCAAGTATTTTTTGAGTGTTTTCTGTGAGTCAGGAGCTGGGGAAAATGATGAAAAAGACAGACCTTGTCATTGGAGAGCTCGGGTGTAGTAGAGACAGACAGTTAAACTGAGCTTTCCTCCCCAAGGCAGGGCAAGATTTTACCTATACCTGACTCTTCCCAGAGTCCATGATGCTTGCCTCAAACCCTTACCCCCACCACGAATGACTGCTGATCCCCCCTCCGTTCTTAGTCTTCTTTCTTGTGATATTGTAGTTGCTAACATAAATTTACAGAACCAGCTGGACGCAACAGGGTGATGTAAGCACCTGGGTGATCAGGGTGATCAATAGTACACTCCTGGGCTCTCCCAAACTCTAGTCTAACCCTAGTTTAAGTGATTTTTTTGGTTTTGGTCACTGGTAGATTAAAAAAAAAAAGTCAAAACCAGATTAAGCTCTGAGGCAACCAAAGTGGTTTTGTAAACGCTATCAGCAGTTATTTGCCAAGAATCTACTATTTGCAAAGCTGCAAGCCAGCAGCTGTGCAGGATGTAAAGTTGTGTTGCCTCCTACCCTCTCTCTACCTCTGGAGAAGCACAGGACTCTCCTCGCCCAGGGAAAAATGTCACCACTTCAGGTTCAATTTCTCCCATGTCCCTTTCTCAATAACAGTTATTGGGTCTCAGCATTTTTCTCTTCCTCTTCCCTCCCTCCTTTCTTACCTCTGATGAAAGAAGTTTTCACATATCGAAGTATGGGGAAGTCATTCTGGCTTATACCTGAGTTAAATTTTATGCTAACTGAAACAGCCTGTTTGTGGCCTATCAAACATACATTTAATTATTAAAGAAAAGGGCACATTGACCAGAAGTAAAGAATGTCCACGTTGAAAATGAAATGCCCCTCTTCCTGGGACACCAATGTTGGTACTCTTTTGGTGATAAGAATCTCTTCCCAGGTTCCAAGGCAATACTGTATATGCTGTACGTGTATGTGCTGGTCTGTCCTTTTTTTTTTTTTTTGAAGAAATGTATCCCTGACTTGTTTACTGTTCTTTGTTCTGACAAGATATAAAACTGTGCTGAGAAACACTGCTTCTCCAGAGCAGTTTCTCAGAGTAATCTGGGAAGCTGGCTTCCAGGCTATAGTCCTCAGTTTGGCTCAAATAAAACCCTTTCCTATTCTTCTTATTGTTTACAATCTTGTTTATTGATTATTTTCATTGACACCTGCCTCTATCCTGGCCTCTGGAGTGTACCCACAGTGTAACATGCATTGAGCAGCACTGCTCTAGAAACTGTGTGAACTAGGAAGCCCATCTGCAGGTCACAGAGGGGAGGCTGCTTGGCAAGGAAGCCCATTTGCTGTTCTTGTCCATAAGCCTTTTGAAATAATTTGGTTTGAAAGTATTTTTTTCTGATTCTTGGTGTATTTTTATGTGAACAAGTAGATGTCCTGTAAAGCACTGCCTCCTAACATCATTGCAGGAATGAACACGTTGGCACTGTGGAAACGGCCTCAGCATCTTCAAACAGTTACAAAGACATGTTGGATCTCATCACCAACCAAAGAGCCACTCTCACCTGTTCTTGCCTCTTTGTATCCTGTCTTAATTATACCTATGAGATAGGCATTCAAATAAGCTGGGCAAACAGACGGAAAACCTAGATGCAAATAATACCCAGCTGACAGTGGATAATGTTTACATGCATTGCCAGTTGGGTATTGTCAAACCATATGAAGCTGACTTGACATGGAACATCAAAACTAGTCCATTCATTTCCACCACAGCATTGCAGAATCTTGCTGTGACAGGCACTCCTGTGGTAATAATTCTCACAGAAGCTCACGCAATGATGGGAAGCCATAGAGGCACCAAGAATGTCTAAATCTATACCAGATGGTGCACACAGGGAGATCAGTGAATTTGGATAGTTTGTGATAAGTATGTTTGCATTTTATTTTCTCCTTAAAAATAAAACACACACAGAAAAAAGCAGAGCAACTTGAAATGAGAGCAGTGTGGAGGCCACAGCCCGTAGGAAGATGGACCGAGTTTTCCACTTCTGTGGTCCCGATGAAAAGGGTTTTGCACTCATTTGGCTGGGTCAGTTTCACCATCAGGTGTTCCAGGTGAGCAAGTCAGTTCTGGTTTCCTTCTAAAAGAGCCCCCATTTGGAATTCGCTGTGTGCCTCACATATGTTTGTTTCTGCTGCCAAGGGATTACTTATGCTGGCTGGCCTGACTGAACGACCATATGGCAAAGGCTCCTGCGCTTCCAGCTGCCCAGAGTTCCTTTCCAGCTGCAGCGGAAACACAAGCAGTGTAGAAGGAGATCAGATGGACTCTTCTCATCTCAGTTTTCTGGAGAGGTGGTGAGATGGCTTTTAGATTTCAAGTCAAATAGCTGTCAGTCAATCTCTGAAGGAAGCTCAGCTGAGGGCACTGAAGTCTATCAGATCACCCAAGCTTACAGTTTATGCTTGTTTCCTTGTCTGTAAAGGTTGGAGCCGATGATCCTGCAGGTCCTTCTGATTCTACAATCCAGACGTTTTAAAGACTCATGCCCACACCCCTACCCCACCCCCGCCCCACACGCTACATGCTGACATGCACGTCAGCTACGCCCTCCGTACGACTTCCTATGGTGCCTTTTGGTGTGTTTTTTAGCCCAAGAAAGTTATCATGTTCTTACTGTCTCAAAAGCCCAGAAGTCACCATTTAGGTCATCCTTGAGGTGCAGAATTCCCTTTGTCCACTTCCTACAGAGGAAAATTGTTTTAAAGTGGGATAATGTAAACAGAAACATTATTACTGTTTGTTTCATGACATTTATGTACAACGCTATGCAGGAGGATTTCTGTGAACCTTTATAAGGGTGGTATGTCATAGAGTAAGAGTTAGGTTTTGAATCACAAATTTATTATAGAAAGATACCAATTTAATAAAAGTGTTGCAGTAGGTTTCTAATATTTGTATGCTAAAATGTGACAGAAAAAACAGAAAAATGGTCAAATCTAATAAGGGGGGAAGTTTGGAATTAAATGCTGCAGATCATAGCCTGTGAGTGCCCCTTGTCAGGCCCAGAGATGACCTAGTATTAGCCCTTTAAGAGGGCATATGCCAGGTTGGGGTGCAGAGACCATTTGTAGCTCTAGGAAACACTTTTGCTACCTAATTATATATTGAGTTATAAAAAGGATTTGTAACTGCAAGCGGCTTTCAAAGAATAATTGTCTACTGGTGTAAACAGCAACTACGAGATCTATAAATTAGAAAGAGTGGCTGGAAAATCTCAGCAAAACTCACTTTCCCTGGTGCCTTTACTTAGGCATTTCTGGGCAAGGTCAGCTTTGCTAAGTAGCCATTAGGTCTCCACTGGTCAAGAGAAAGGGGAAAAATTCATCCCAAGCCGTGCCTTGGAAAGGACTGTTTCAGTCATTACCTACACTTGGTTTTTCTTGCAATCAAGAAACTGGTGGGAGGAATGAGAACTTCATGGGAAATAAGGCTTTGCATTCTTTGTTTATTGGAAAAATGCTTTGCTTTTATTTGATTTACTCTCCAGGTAAGTCAGGAGAGGATGGCTGAGTTAATTGGGCCCTTTAACATCCCAGGCTTAGGCCAAGGCACCTGGATCCTGGCACCTCCTCCAGAACTTTCTCCAGATCTCTCTTGTTCTCTTTCTGGGGAACTAGGATTAATGTGCTCCTTACATGGGGCGCTGTGTCAGGGCAGGAACCTGGAGGCACCTACCCCGAGTTATCACAGGCCAGGATGCATACCTTCTGTTGTTTCTTCCTTCATCGTCTTGATATTTTGATAAAGAACAAAGAGCCCTCTTCACAAAACAGACAATAAGTCTTGCCCTAACCAAACGAGTCCACCACTGAAATGAGTGCCAGTTAATTTCCTTCCTTTGAGACTCAAACATACGATCAGACATATATCTCAAGTATCCCAACAACTGAAATGTTTTAATATTCTCTCCTATCTTCCCTGCTTATTTCCAAAATCCAAGTGCTTTTTTGCTGTAAGCGAAACTATGCGGGAAAGTTCTTTTCAAAAATGCTCTCCCATACCACCCAAAGGTTTCCTGATTATAAAAGGAAACTACACAACTACTGATTGAAAAGTCCTGCAGCACAGGACAGGTGAGGAGAGGCAGGGCGGCGGTGGGGGTCTGGTATGGGCGGGGCTCTCTGCAGGAGGCATATCTGGGCCTTGGGGCCCCTCAGGCCCAGTGGACCAGTTGGGTCCCTGAGCCAAGAATCTGCCTCAAGCAGGGGACGGGGAAGGGGTAGCAGGGGTACCTTGGCCTGTCGACTGGCTCCAGCAGCTCGAGGGTGCAAAGGGAAGTCATGAGTTTCAGTCTGCTGCTTAGCAAAGTTCACAAACACCTGGAGGCAGGGGAAGAGCAAGAGTAGGTAGATGTTTCCAGAAAATGGCATCTTCCACCCAGCCACCCACTTTGCTTTCTGTTTTCCCCAGTTAACTACAGCCCTGCTGGAGCAGCTTGTGCCCTGCCCAGGGCACAGGGCTTTTTCTTGGAATTGTGAGCTAAGCCAAAGGAGTGCCCACAGGAGGATTAAAAGGTCAACAAGGCAAGACAGAGTCTCAGCTACCGGTGTCCTCCTGAAACTCTAAAGGAGTAACTAAAATATCCCAAGCCAGCAGAACAGGAGCGGATCTCCCCACTTTCCTCCTCTCTTCAGTGTGCCTGTCCCTGCCTCCACCTGCTTATGCTGATAAGAAGCTCCTCAAAGGGTAAACAGAGACTTGCCTATTTCCACTGCTTTACTGAATAGTCTTTAAGGGTGTTTATTTAAAAACCAAAAAAACCCCAATGAAACCCAGAAACAAATGTCCATATGGATGAATGGATAAACAAAACATGGCATATACATGCAACTGAATAGTATTCAACTTTAAAAAGAAAGGATATTCTAACACATGCTACCATGTGGATTTACCTTGAGGACATTATGTCAACTGAAATAAGCTAGGCACAAAAGGACAAATATCATATGATTCCACTTATATGAGGTACGTGGAGTAGTCAACAGAAAGTAGAACAGTGGTTACCAGTGGCTGGGGGAGTGGTTACGGGGAGTTATTGCTTGATGAATATAGAATTTCAGTCTGGGAAGATGAAAAATTTCTAAAGATGGATGGTGGTGATGGTTGCACAACAATGTGAACCTATCAATACTTAATGCCACTGAAGTGTAATGCCACTTAAAAATGGTTAATTATGGGCTTCCCTGGTGGTGCAGTGGTTGAGCGTCCGCTTGCCGATGCAGGGGACACGGGTTCGTGCCCCAGTCTGGGAAGATCCCACATGCCGCGGAGCGGCTGGGCCCGTGAGCCGTGGCCGCTGGGCCTGTGCGTCCGGAGCCTGTGCTCCGCAACGGGAGAGGCCACAACAGTGAGAGGCCCGCATACCTCAAAAAAAAAAAAAAAAAAGGTTAATTATGATATATATATATATATATTTATATGTATTTTTTACCACAATAAAAAGCGATCACGTTGAAAAACCTGACACATGGCACACATTTATCAGAACTCACTGAACTGTACACTTCAAGTGGGTGCTTTCTACTGTATTTAAATTAAGCATTAGTAAAGCTGATTTGAAAAGAAAAAAATGGCCACCACCACAAACCAGGAAGGAGAAATAATGTCCTAGAGTTGTTGGGAAGGATGCTGTGAAAAGGTCCGTGAAGTCTGCTGATGGCTGAAATGTTGTTAGAAGACAATTTCTGATATTCCAAGTTTTGCCCTAATGGACAGAGGGACTAGAGTGTTGGCACTTGGGCATGTCCTGCCTCGTTCTCGTGTGGATTCTAGCCCAGCCTTTGCCCGGCCCCGCTCTGCACGTGGCTCCCTCTCGGCCTTGCCTGGTCCAGCGTGGTCTGTGTGACTGAGTACTCCTCGATGAGCAGGCTGTCCTTGTGGGAGACGAGCAGCCGGAAGATCCTGGCCAGGGAGGAGGAGGAGACCTGGAACTGCAGCATGTTGTAGTGCCTCTCCCTCTGCACGCTGCCTGGGAAGTTCCCCTGGAAGAACTGCTCCACAGGACCCAGGTCGGGAAGCAAGTCGTCCTTCGGGGATTTGATTTTCATTGTGACGATGTAGCCATCTCCAAACCTGAGGGAAGCACAAGGCAGTGTGGTACAGGCCTGTTAGCAGTTGGGTCTAAGGAAATCCTGAAATGAGGACTAGACTCATCAAAAATATTGGGGATTAAAGGCATGTACTACAGACCTAGTGTACATGTTTAAAACTAGGATTAAAAGGGCCATGACGGTTCCTGGAGAAGTGGTTTGATACTAGTTTTTAGAGGTCTAAATGCCTTGTGTGGTGAAGTGGGTCTCCAGACCTGTGTCACAGCTTCCTGTGTCCACCTCTTGGAGACATGGGTGTTCCCTGCTCCTTGCCCTTTAACATACTTGCTGAAGTCAAGGGTGGTCTGAGCCCTGTGCTGAGATCACAGGCTGCCCAGTGCTTACTTGGTGGTGGAAAGACTGCCCGGCCCTTTAAGAGACTGGCCTGGTGAGAGCAAAGTTTGGGAAGGCAGCTCTTCCCTGGGGAAGCTTCCAGAACAAATGGAGCTGCCAGGGCCAGGGCCATCGGTGCTCCCCTCCTCCCCTCACCAGGTCACCCACCTGTGGATAAAGAATGGTCCACCAGAGTGAATGCATGGCGAGCTGGCTTCCCTTCACACTTACAGCAGGGTATACTTACTTCAGGGCTCTCTCCATGATCCAGGATTGTTCCCCTTTACAATAAAATGCCTTTACCTTTCAGGCCCGGAAAATCGACCATCCTCCACATGGGAACATTCCCTCTCACGTGCTCTCCCATGGGGATATTGAGGACTGAGAGGGAAAGGAGTAGGGAGCAATCGTGTCTCCAGCAGGTGGCCACTGTAAGTTGCTGACGTGGGTCTGGTGACCTCACGTGCTGAAGTCCCCCTAGATATCTGTGTAGTGTGCAAGCTGTAGCTGCTCAAGGTATCATGGGTCAAGTGCCCAAATGCAGCTCATCTGCTAGACCTTCCTCTCAACCACTTATCTGTATGATGTGTATGAAGCGTGACGTGTATCGTGCAAGACACTCTCCTGGATACATGGAGATGAAGCGTCTTGGTGTAGATGAGGTGCATTAGGTTCTCTTCCTTTCACCAACGGGCATGGTGACTCTTCTGTCCTGGGCTCTCATTTATCTCTGATCAATGAGTGATAACTATAGTCCACCCTTCACAGTTTATAAAGCGTATCAGAAGGCAAAGGAGCATGACATTCTTAAAAAAACCTTATTTTAAGTGACTGTCGGCTTTGGCGCACAAACTGTTATTAATAACACATTATTTACAGCAGTCTACAATTTACAGGGACGGGATAATCCTGCTGAAGATGACTGGCATTGCTGGTTTGTCATATGATACATGGTCATTTCTCAAATTCAAAAGCATATGACATGGCAGAAAGGAACACTGATTGCTCAGGCCGTTTGGTCTCTGAATCATTCCTACCAAGGTTGTGGACTCTTATTAAATGGGTCATGGATTCTGGATCTGCTGGGCTAAGTGGTGGGATAATTAGGCAGTGGTAGTGACCCTCCCTCATCCCAACTGGGCTCTGCATTCGCCCCGATCAGAATCCCCATCTGGAGACTCAGTGAGCCTTCAGCCATAGGCAGTTAGCTCAACAGAGAGGAGTTACATTCAGCACAACAGCTTTCTCCATCTACTGCTGCAGAATGAGGCCCCGACACCGCTGCCCGTGGGATGAGGGGGCAGCAGGACTCCCCCACATGTTAGTAGAGAGCACAGGGCCTGGTTGACTGCCCCTTTCTCCCCAGAAGGTAATAAAGGCAATCCCCACCATATCCTTACTTGTACTTGAGGTGCTGAATGGTGCCCAGACACTGAAAGGTGCCCTTCGCCATGATGGCAAGCCGGGTACACAGCGCCTCGCACTCCTCCATGCTGGGGGCGGGGGAGAGCAGGTGAGGGCTGGGAGGACTGGACTCCATTGCCCGCCCGCTCCACCCCAGTCCCTGGGAATCTCTTGCCTGTGGGAAGTGAGGACCACGGCTCTCCCTTCTCTGATGATGCTCATGATGGTGTTCCACAGCATGCGGCGGGCCTGGGGGTCCATGCCTGTGGTGGGCTCATCCTGTGGGGAGGCAGAGAGGACAGGGGGCTGGTTCCGGCACCCTCCTTGGCTGACTCCCTCTGAGCAGCTCTGCTCTCTGGCAGACAAAACACAAATTCACTCCCCCGTGGGGCAAGACCCGGGGAAGCCAGCACAGGGCATGGAAGGCGGGAGGTGAATCAGGACCGTGAAGAAACATCATGCACACCTCTAGACCCGTCTCAGCCCGTGAATGGGTTAAGGTTGATTAAGGCAATGATAGAGTTATCTTAAAAAAAGGAAAAAATCCTCTGTATATGTTTGCAAGGAGGCAGGAAGATAGCTCAGGTGATTTTCAAGGTCCCTCCAAGGCCTGTGATCCATGCCTTCATAAACCCCAGACTACATGGGTATGGGGGCCTCAGGCCTGGTCCAGCTTTGGTGAGATCCACATGGGCTGTTGCTCCAGGCCAGTGCGCCTGTCCAGTTAGGACCCCAGACAGGCCTTGTCAGGCAGTAAAAATTTTGACCAGTCCCTGACATTCTGCAGAGGGGGTGAACTTCCCTGCTAGAGCCTGCAGCCCCCAAGAGGCTTCCCAGGAACTCACAGTAAGAATGTGTTATGACTCTATCTCCCCCCAAGAGCTGTGAACCAAACACTGGGCTGATATACTCAAAACGAGCAGAACAGGCAAAAACCCAGACAAACACAGCCCGCTGCGTTTTCTAAATCTGCTGACCCGACAACAGGATGCAGCACTCAGCTCCTGCAAGCCCTTTGGTGGTCCCGGTGGTGCTCACCAGTAGCACCAGCAGTGGGCAGCCTATGAGTGCAATGGCTGTGGAGAGTTTCCGCTTATTGCCTGCACTGTAGGTGCCGGCCAGGCGGTCTGCGTAGAGAGACAGGCCCAGGCTCTTAATACTCCAGTCTGTCACCTAGGGAAGAGAAAGAAATCCCATTTGGGATAAACAAACAAGCAAACACCCCAAACCTCCACCAACTCAAAGTCTTGGGCTCCCAGATCACACACCTTCAGGATGACAGACCCAGCTAGGCTGAAAAAGGACCACCTGCTGGCTCAGGGGGTGGCTTGTGGCCTTCAAGGGCCAGATGTCTCCTTTCCACTGTGGGCCTTAGATCTCCATGTGGTTTGGTCTGCTCCACACCCGTTGGGTGTAGCCCCCTGAGAAATGGCCTTCAGCTTTAAAAGAGTCGGACAATGCTTCTCACCCAGTGTCCTGGACTATGGCTAGGAGTAGAAGAGGAAGAGTCCTAGGGTCTGTTTAAGAAGATGGTGGGTCCCAGACCTGTTGATACCACCCCTCATCACGGTCACGCTTGAAGTCTTGTGTGTGCATCTATTATATACTTATTGAGCACCTTCTATGAACCAGGCATAGAAGGTGCTAAAGAATAATGGTGAACATGGCCATTGCTGCTGTACTCACAGATGGCAGGGGGTGGTGACAGACAACCAAAATACACAGAATAATGACAGATTGTAACAGCGCTTTGAGGGAACTCAACAGTAAACTACGACAGAGAATACTGTGTGTGTGCATGTGTGCACGTGCATGTGCACGGAAGGAGAGCTAGGGAGGTCTCTCGGAGACAGGCCCACCATGCCTCTGCCTTCTGCGCCTCTACCTGGAATGTTCTCCCCCAGATATCCACATGGTTCACTCAGGTCTTCACCCAGAAGTCACTTCCTCTGTGAAGCTGTCCCTGGGCCACCCTACCTAAAAGTGCATACCCCACAATTCTTCCCTGCTTTATTTTTCCCCTAAGGACTTTTTACTCTCAAATGTATTGTATATTTTACTTGTTTATCTTTTTAGTGTCTGTCCCTCCCACTAGAATATAAGCTCCATTTTTTACTTTTTATTTGGAATAGTCCCCAACTGACAGAATCGTGTAAGAATAAGAATAGTGCAAAGAACACTCATAGACTCTTAGTCTATTTTTCTCTCTCCTTCTCTTACACACACACACAATGTTTTCAGACTCATCTGAGGGTCAGTTATACTTGGCCCTTCATTCCTAAATACTTCAGTGTCTATTTCCTAAGTATAGGGACATCCTCTTACATAACCACAGTACAGTTATGATTGTCAGTAAATTTAATATCGTCATGATACTTTTTTTTTTTTTTTTTCTGTGGTACGCGGGCCTCTCACTGCGCAGGCTCAGTGGCAATGGCTCACGGGCCCAGCCGCTCCACGGCATGTGGGATCTTCCCGGACCAGGGCACGAACCCGCGTCCCCTGCATTGGCAGGCGGACTCTCAACCACTGCGCCACCAGGGAAGCCCTGTCATGATACTTTTATCTAGATTATTACCCTTCACAGTCTGATTTTTCCAATTCACTCAGTAATGTCCTTTCCAGCACTATTTTCTCTCCAGAACAGGCTTCAGTGTAGTGTACATTATTCAGTCACTGTGTCTACTTAGCCTCCTGTGATCAGGAACATCTCCATAGGCTTTCTCTGCCATTCCTTGTCTTTTATGACTTTGATAATTTTTAAGAATACAACCCATATATACATACATACATATATATATATATATATATATATATATATATATATATATTTAAATAGAATGTTTCTCTAGATCTTGTCAAATGTTTTCTCATGGTAAGGTTCAGGTTATGCATCCCAATCAGAATATTCTGTAGGTGAAGTTGTGTCCTTCTCAGGGTATCACACCTAGGGGTATGGGATGTCCATCTGAGCCTCAGTGGTGATGGTGGTTTTGAGTACCCAGTTAAAGTGTTGTCTAATTTCTCCACTGTAAGATTATCAGGCTTCCCCCTCACAACCAATAAGCAATCTGTGGGAGACACTTTTAAGCCATAAAAATATCTTGCTTTTCATAAAAAATTTCCCCTAGACTCAGCAACCACAAATCTTGTCACACCCAGTCTTTACTCTGATCCTTGCAGAATGAGTTTTGAGCTCTGCAACTTCCTGCACGCTAACTAGCTGGCTCTCAGCATCTGACTGTAGGCAAGAACCATCCCTTCTCTCCTGATTATTTACTTATCTACTTAACAATATGGAGTTATAAATCCCTACTTTTCCTCCAATGTTTTATAATTGTCATGGTATTTAATTATGTTGATGCTTAAATAGTCCCACATTTGGCCATTGGGAGCCCCTTCAAGATGGCTCCTGTGCACTTATGACATGCCTCTATCATTTTTTTTTTAAAGCACTCTTTACTTTCTGACTTAATAAGATGTTCCAGGCTCATTTTACCTATGGTGTCTCAGCCCTGGAATTTGTCAGTTGTCTGAAGAGTCATAATTCCTTTTAGTGGGGAATGGTATTAGAGATCAAAATCTGGACACTTAGATATACTCATTTTTACTGGGGTATTTTTGCTTCTTGGCCTTTTCAGAGGACAGATATATGCACACACAAACATACACACACATGCACATACCTATGTACACATATGTACAATATACATGAGCTCATACGGCATGCATGCACAAACATAAGCACACAACTATTTCATGAGTTCACAGTAATAGCTCCAATTCCAATCCATCCTTACAGGATTCTTTCTTACTTTCCCCCTTTTCATATTTGTATGTCTCTTCTTCCACACTGAGAACTCTGGCTCCAAACAACATAAACACATTTATTCATTTACTTAGTCCTACAAACCATGTAAAATTGTTTCAGAATTGCCTTGCCCATGCCACTAAAGAAACAAATCAACTAAAAAGAGCTCATAATTTGCTTGTAGCTCTTTCTTTCTGCTCTAACTGCCCAAGACTGAGGATATACTGTCAAATATTGTATCATCAGTTATTTGTATTAGTTCTTTTCCTCCCCTCCTGTATGATTATTACATTCATTTGAAATAAAATTGGATTAATTTATTTTAGCTTGCTTTCAGTGTTAGGATTTTCTTTTTGTTTTCATTTTTACCTCTTTTTTCATTCTTACTGATTTAGTTTTATTTTTTTGAATATGTAGAACATTAACATGCTTCTAAAAGTTTAAACTATACAAAAAAAATACCCTGAGAGAAGTGTTATTCTCTCCCATTTCTCTCTTGCTGACCACTACATTTATTGTTTTCCAGTTTATCCTTCCTATATTTCTATTTGTAAAGGTAAGCAGACATATTTACGCTTTCTTATTTTTCCTACTTTCTTACACTAAAAATTAGCATTCCAGATGTGCTCTTTTGCACTTTGCTTTTTTCACTTAACTATATCTCCTAGAAAGAACTCCATATCAGTTCAGAGATTTTCTTTGCTTTCTTCCTTTTTACAGCTGCATAAGACCTTATTGTATGTATTTATCACAAATTATTCAGCCAATTTCCTATGTCTGAACATTTAGCTAATTTCCCATATTTTATGAGTAAAATGCAGTGAATAACCTTGTGCATATGCATTTTGTACCGGATCAAAGGGTAAATGTGTATATCGTTTTGTTAGGTATTAGGGCAGGACTTTTTTTTATCTATTTTGTTCACTGCTATACCCTTGTTTTCCAGAACAGTACTTGACACGTAGCAGACACTCAGTCGAGCATTTGTTGAATGAATAAATGGATAGCGTGCTCCAGCTTTCCCATCTCTAAATAAATGCATTCTCATAAAACAGGTTCTCGAGTAGCCATAACAAACCATGTTTATTTACCCTCTTGATGTTCTCTGCTGGTACACCTCGAAGCCGGGCATAAAGGTAAAGATGTTCTCGCCCTGTAAGCTGGTCATCGATTGCATCAAACTGAGGACAGTAGCCCATACTTCGATGGACGTCAGAAATATTGGTTAAAATACTGCACGAAGAAAAAGCAGTTAGCAGGTTTCCTTCGCAAAGTGGGTGACCAGAGATCTAGGGCTGGAGGAGTTTCTGCCAATAAGATAAGAAAGCTGCCTCTTCTCTTCTCCCATTTTGCTTTAGAAATGTGCATGACATTTAGCAATCAGAGCAGGGGCGGTTTGGTTAGAAACTGATAAACTCCAGGAGTTCTGAGCTTTGAATCCAGTCAGATTCTCCCGTTTCCCTGTCTAGGATAAACTGAATACCTGCTACCCAGAGACAGCTATGCTTTTGGATTGGTTCACCTCTTAAAAACAAAGGGAAGATCAAATTTAAGAAAATGACTAGTGGTTTTTGATCTCTTTCAAACATTTGGAAAGTCGCTAGAGAAGACGTGTGCTTTCCGATGGAAGTAAATTTCTCCATTTGTGTTTAGTGGCAGAGATACAGTCAGTGAAAGAGGAACCAATCAGATCACCACCTAGAGCAAGAGGCTGGCAGAAGAGAAGAAGAAATGAAACGAACTGAGTCTATCAACTCCCTTTGACCAATATATTCTCTCCCGCTAGAAAATATATTGCCTTGATGAAAAAATAAACTGTCCATAGACTGATCTAATTTCTTTCCCCCTTCTCTTATAGCTTAGGGTCTGTGAATAAAGGATGGATGCAACAGTATGCAACAGGATGGGACAGAGAGAGGCCATGTAGTTCCCCACTATGACAAAAACTACTTAGGTATGGCTGGGCCAATTAAAACCACCCAGAGAAGCAAGGAGTGTACTTCACCAAATTCATAGGAACTACTCCACTGAAGAACCTGAATCCTGTGTCTTAAACCTATACGTTCTTTCTAGCTTCTTCTGTCTTGGTTTTACCTTCTGGGCATCTGTGTCTCACTCGGACTATAACTCGATGTCTCATGTTAAAACCTATTGTGCCCCCACCTCCACTCCCTGCCCTTTCCCCTTTGTTACCATCATGAAGTCATTTGCTTGGCTAAGCTAGATCTGAAGATGAGATAGACCCAGCCATGGCTCCACCTCTGCCATTCCCTTTGCTCTAGACCCAACAGGGATGGCTGGGGAATCAAATTCATCCTATTTGAGCCAGTGAAGAATGCTTAGGACTCTCCCTACCCAGGGAGCATTGGGCCATATTGAGGATGGCTTCCCCTAGTCAAGCAGAAGTTGGTTAGATATCAGCAGTGCCTAACTCCACCCATCAACCAGGGCAGAGAGTTTCTCTGGGCACATCTAATGTGTGTGAGCTCTGCTGTTCAAAGGGTAGCCTGGAAAGAGGCAGACAAATGCAGGCTCATGTTCTCTGTACTGTCCTGTGGATGACCAGTCTGTTTCCATCCTCTTTATTTCAGAGAGCAGCAGGCACCCTCCCAGAATCCAAGGGCACATGCCAGTTTTCCCTTTATAGAGGAACCCTGGCCTGCAAAGTCAAGTGTTGACACAGAAATAGCCAATGCAGAATAAGGCCTCTGAGGGCCCCAAACCATCCCCCATCTAGAAACCCAACCCAGAGAAAGGATGTGTCATCACAGAGGTTCTTAACCTGGGGTCCAGGAGTTCCTGTAGGGTCATAAATGTGCTTCAGGGCTCAGTAAATTCCCCAAAATGCAAAGAACGTAGGAAGAGAGGTAATGGGAAACACTGGTGTATTTTTATAGGAAGAAGGTGCGTGTGTTCATCAGATGATCAAAGGGTGAGATGTTTATGAACCACAAAAGACTAAGAACCACTGATTTGGTACTTCTCAGAGCTTTCCTAGAATTCACGCTAACAGAGGAATCTCTTAACAATCACAATTCAATTAAATTTTCCAGAGAGTCTATGTCCTAGACTTTTTGGACCATGTCCTCTGGGAGGTCCACCCTTCTGCATATATCTTTCAGACTCTCAGAGTCACCCTCAGATACAGGGTCAATGCTTACCCTTCCTATGGTGGGACAAGGACATGGCTTAGGACCTGGGAGAGACACCCCGAGACAGGATGAGCAGGACACTCACCTCTTGCCTGCGACAGTGGCATCACCTGACGTCACTGTGCTGTCCCCAGTGAGCATCTTGAATGTGGTTGTTTTGCCAGCTCCATTCACTCCCAGGAGGCCAAAGCACTGAGGGAGAACACACAGAATTGGCCTCGCCCTAGAGCCCAGGAAGGTCTGGAGTGTCAGGCCCTGGGGCAAGTGTGTGGGGTGCGGGGAGGCATTTTAGGCCTGTGCTGCCTTTGTGGAGGTCACTAGCCATGTACAGTATAAGGCAGCAGAATGTGTCACTTTGGCATAAGGATGCTTTTGAGCCAAAGGCAAATGAGAAGAAGCAAATATAAGAAAAGCTCTCTGCCCTCCCCCCTATTTGCTTCAAAGCAGGACATAAATTTACAAGGTGTTTCCCTTGCCTTTCTACCAAGATGGACAAAAATTAATCACTGGAGACAACTTTAGACTCTTACCAGCTTGGAGATGAAACCAGAGGAATCTATATAACAAACTTTACTAACTAGCCTTTAATCTACTATTAGTTACCCATATACTTGCCTTCCTACAATTTGCCACCCTAGAAACTATAAGTTCCTTTCCTTTGTCTTGCAACTTCCCTAAAAATGTATTGTTCCTTTGCTAAGATGCTATATAAGCCCAAGTTCTAACCACCCCTTTGGGGTAGTCCTCTCCCCTGTGTATGTACGGTACACATGGTAACAAACTTCTCTTTGTTTTTCTCCTGTTAACCGGTCTTTGGTCAGGCCAGCTGACAGAGCTCCAGCCCCAAAACCTAAGAGGGTAGCAGGAAGGAGAATTTTTCCTCCTTGACAGTGGTTACTGAGCACTTGAAATGATCTACGTGTGCTATAAGCTATAAGGTAAACACACACTAGATTTTGAAGACTTAGAACAATAACAAAAAAGAATGTAAAATATCTCATAATGTTTTATACGAATTACATGTTGAAGTGATACTATTTCAGATATATTGTATAAAATTAATGATTAAGATTAATTTCACCTGCTTTTACTTTTTTCCTGTGGCTACTAGAAAATCAGAATGACCTGACCTATGGTGGCACACGTTTTACATCTGCTGGCCAGCTCTGCTTGAGAGGAGACCAGAGACATGCATAGGAGCTGATTTTCTGAGGCCCTTTCACATGTGGCCTGCAGAGTACCCACCTCTCCGGGGCGGACTCCCACACACAGCCTGTCCACCGCTGGGCTGGAGCTGCCTGAATAAATCTGTAAGGTCCAGAGAAAGTGAACTGAGGACTGAGAGAGGGTTAAGTAGGGAGGGTAAGAGGGCAAAGGATGGTTTAGGCGAAGGTTACATTTTGACACGAATGTGCAGAGAGGTGCTGTGAGCACTGAGTCTCGAAGCTGACCCCCTGTGTGGAAATGGAACGGAGAAAGATTAGCGGGGCTCAGTTGCAGTGGCTGTCACTGAGGCCCTGTGTCCGTGCCCAAGATGAATACTAGGGCAAGTGCATTGAGTGTTCTTGGAAGACAAGTTATAACACAGAGGTTTTATAACCTCACATAAAATTAGGGAAAGGAATTGCCTGGATAAGCGTATTGCTTATTCTACAGAAGGCAAACTACAACGTGCCGCCACCTCTGGTCCAACCGGCACCTCCAAACTAACGCGCCGGCAACTATTCCCTTACCTTGGTTAGTTCATTTAGCCTCAAGATATCAGTTTTATTTCCTCCACTAATAATTCTTTGTCTTTCTTCAGCCACATCATCATCTTCATCTATGATAGGCTCCTTAGCAGGCTCGGCAGTCCTAGATGAAGAAAAGAGGACAGTGAGCTGGTATACAGCATCCTTGACACTGTTCTTTTCCTCTGACATTCTTCCCACTCCCTGGCTTCTGCCTCAGCCTGGCCTTCCATCCCCGCAGGCTTGAACTCTCAAAAGGACTCCCCACAGGAGAGGCGTTAGGCATTAGGCAGAGAGGGCAAGTGCTCGAGTCCAGAGTCTGCCCTGGGCTCCAGTCCTGGCCTTCCCATGTGTGACTCTGGGCATGTCACAGAACCTCTCCAAACCTCACCTCCCTCAACCATAAGATAGGGAGGGGCTGGTAAGAGCATGTGCCTCATGGGACCGTGGTGGAGACGCACTTGGCACAGTGTCTGGCACAGAGTCAAGACTCCTAACCTGAGAGCTGTTATCATGAAAAAACCCTTCATCTATGGCAAGCACTCAGCAAATGATAGTTACTAGTGCCCAAGCCTCCCACTTCTTTTAGTCCATCAGGTTATCTCGTGCCCCCAACCATAGTTCTCCATCAGGTGTACGTTAAAGCCCTAACTCCTCAGCTGAAATCCCAGAGCCCTGCAGTCAGGCTCCACCTACCCTTCCGACCCGCTCTCCCATTTATCTCTTGGACTAACTCCTCCGCCAACCGTTCGATCTACCCATGGTCCCCAGCCCATGCTAGCCTTTCCCAGCTCGAGCCCCCGCAGGCACCGCCAGGGGCTCAGTGTTCTCGTTCTCCTGCCCTGTGGAGCAGAATCCTCCTCGTCCTTAAAAGCACAGCGTCTTCTCTGAAACCCTCCCTGAACACCCTGACCTCCACGCTTTCCTTCCTTCCTCCCTGGCCATATCCAGTTCATTACTAAGTACTGTCTAACAGACTTCCTACTATTAACCCAATCAACTTCTTTTATTCCATCTCCTAATGACCCCATTCCTTTTCAGGTTACCACTGTCTCACGCCTGGGTGCCAAAGTGGTCTCCTGTCTGGTCTCTCCCCTTCTAACCCCGGCAGATCATGTCATTCCCCTGAGCAAAACACCCCGACAGCTTTCTGCTGCCCTCAGCCTCACCAAGGTGGGGGGCATTTCACCCCCTGGCTCTGCTCTCCTCTCCAGGCCCATCTCTCATCCCCCTCCCCCTCTCCTTTCACGGACATCCTGAACTCCCCACAGGCAGGCGTGTCCTCTACCAAGAGCACCTCTTCTTCTTCCCTCTCCTTCCTCTCTTTTCCTGGTTGCTTCTCAGTATGGCCATGGCTGTCTTCTTGAAGCCAGAGACTGTGGAATACTTCTCTGGTCTTCTTTCCGGCCTAATGCGGCAGGACACGCTCAATGGTGCTGACACCAGAGTCTGAAGCTAAGGAGTCTGTTTCAGTAAATAACATCTCCCCCTAAGATGTGGCCAAAGCTGCAGGGGTCCTGTAAGGGCTGAGGCTTCCGTGGACAGCGACTCCTCACACTGTCTTTCCCACACTAGAACCACGTACCGGCCATGTTGTTTTATTCTAAGTGTGTTGACACCCATTATCTCATTCAGTCTCTTTCCAACAATTCAATTCCCTGTGGATCAAAACCTCAAGACGAGTCCTCCGAATCTTTATTTACACGTGAGCACATTCAGCATGAGAGGATGAGAGAACAAGAGACAAACACTGTCGGGGAAAGCTTCTTCTGAGTGCCCCACGATTTGCAATCTGGGCCCCTGGGCTGAGCCCAGTAAACGTCAGCCTGGGTGGCAGAGGGGGCTGCCTTCTGGAAGGTTGAGCACCCACTTCGGAATGATGCAGGGCCTCAGGCAAGAGCATGGGAAGAACGGCACAGCTGGGGTGGGTCAGGGCTGGCAGGAACCCCCTTCTTCCCCAGCCAGGGGGGCACAATCACTGCCCCACCCGCTCCACACTGCACCTGGCTGCCTTCACCCCGAATGTCACCCCCATATTACTCCCTTCCTTCCCTGCCCTGTCCCCATTCTCAAATCTCTAACTAGCATAGGGGCCCGCTTTGTCTATTTTCTCATGAATGCATAAATCTATTTCCTAGTACTTTGGATACCAATGAATCATTATCATTTGCAATGCTATGATCCAATTTAATATGACTATCTGTTTCTTAAATGAATGGGATTAAATATTAGCGATTGAAATTAATAGCATTGTATTTTAAACACTTTAAAGTTTAAACTTTTAAACTTTAAATACGCACAAATCCTAATGTGCCTATTTTAATGTACCTCTCTTTGTATTATTCAGAACAAACCAGGCTTCGAGAGCATAAAAAACTTTATGGAGTGGGGCTCATGAGGAAAGAGATGACCACTTGGATCTGATATCAAGTTTCCTGACTGACAGGCACAAGGAGCTGGCCTTGGCACCCTCAGGGCAGCGGCGCGAGCGTACCATAGGCTGAAGAAGAATTGGTACTGGATGAGGAGGGTCAGGAGGAAGTACACCAACCCTTCTACTGCCATGGCAACCAGGTTCTTCCCAATCAGGTCCCACTGGAACAGATTTGAAGAGTGCTCCTCACCTGGGGATGGAGGCCACCAGAAATCGACAGGAATTAAGTCCACTTAACTGTCCCAGCTGTCCCCAAAGACCTAGTTACAACACTAGGCTCAGCTAGACTAGGCCTTATGCAAGGGATTAAGTCAGAGCCAAACCCAGGTCTCATACCGGCTCCTCAAGTGAGAGTAGGGAAGAGTAGGAACTGCCCTTGACCCCTCCTAGTCTCCTTAGCCATGGAAACGGAGGCACTCCGATTCCTTCTAGTGTCCAGGAAATCCCAGACCAACCAGGTGACCCCGGCCCCAGCCCAGGCTGCAGGTCTGTCATAGGAACTCCCACTGCAGCCCTCCCGGCCTTGGAGGATCCAGGGCCATGTGATTGCTACCCACCAAACCGGGCATAGACGTCTGTCACAGCCTGGCTCAGTGCCAGGTCAATGAGGCCCCGGCCCAGGCAGAAGTGGGGGAAGATAACGAGCAGCTTCCTCAGCACGGCGCTGAGCCTGAGCAGTGTCTGCAATACAGAAAAGCAGGGCAGTCAGTGATGGAGGCCAAGCTTGGCTGCCCCTCCTGAGCGGGGTGGGGCCTGGATGCCCTCACGGACCAGGACCAGTGGAAGGCCTGCAGCCAGGGGGGATGCAGCAGCCAGACTGGCTACCGGAGGGATCTGTCAAGCAGATAGGAGTTCTGGAATACTCACAGGAGGTGCCTCTAGCCGGCAGCCTGCTTGAGGAGCTTTCGCTGCAGACTCGCTTTGGCAGTACACAGGAACGCCCCAGGGCTTTTGTTACCAGGAGATGCAGCTGCTGGGAGTGTGGCCCAGGGCTCTCTCCTTTGGTATAGCTGTGAGCCACACTGGGGGCTGAGGCTCTGTCACTGGCAATATCTTAGCCTAGCTTGTACCAAACGGGAGAGGGGCCCTGAGCATCTTCTAGCTCTGCTTCTCAGCCCCCACAGGACAGCTACAGCTGTCTGCACCTGTCACCAGCAGGAAAGACGGCTGGAGACTTCCCCTGGCGTCCGGGTTGAGTTGTGGGGACTTGTTTTCGGGTGGTAGAAGGTGTTTGCTGCCTTAGCCTCAAGTGTCGGTGTCAGGCAGAGGGGACGCCGGGGGGCGGCGAGGCTGACCCACTCTTCTGGCCCAACCCTGCTGCACAACCTCCTTCCTCTCCAGCCTCCGAACTTTTGCTCACGTTACCCCATCTCCTTCTATCCACCCCTCCCCACGGGCCCACCCCACTACTCCTGGAAGGAACTATGCTCTCTTCCCTCTAGGCCTTTGCACTTGCAGCGTCTATTGACCATTGCTATTAGCTGGAAAGAATGCTCTTTCCCCTCCTGCTCTCTGGCAGACTCCTGCCCTTCTTTAGAAAGCTAGCTCAAATAACCCCTTCTCTCATAAGCCTTTCCAGATTCCCACGGTAAAATATCCAATCCTCTCTCACAGGACTTACCACATTGCCATGATTAATTATTTGTTTACCTGCCTATTTTCTGCACTAGTCACTGGTCCCCAGAGAACAGGAACTGGGTCCAAATCATTTTGGTGTCCTTCCTAAACACCTTACACATGATTAGTTCACAGAAGGTACCTCATTGTTTATTAAATGGGATAATAAAATCCTACTTATTCCAGGCCAGGCTCAAACTTAATTCCTCTACCAAGATCCTCTTGGCCCCCACAGTCCAGCTGTTTTGGCCCACTCTGGTCTGTAGTGTTTCATCTGTCTTGCTCCTTTGATGTTCGGCCATACAGTGCCTTATGGAATGTCACGTACCGTGGTTTATATCAGTTCCTAACTTGGTGTGCAGGTCATTTACTGACTGGAAGGGGAGTTCCTGGGGCCATGCTTGTTTATATCAGCACATTCATCACATGGTGCTTACCTAGTGGATGCCTCTGGGACCTGGGGAGCCTCCTGTGGCATCCTGGGAAATTCTGCAGCATCTATTCCACAGTTTAGGTGAAAGAAACCAGCTTTTTTTTTTTTTTTTATGCAGGGGAGTGGGTGTGCTCGGTAATTGTTGGCTAAATGAGTGCAGCCCGCAGGAGGGAGGATGTTTTGAGTTGCTTTAAGCTATTTAATTATTCTGAAGTAACAGGCTCGCCTAAGACTTAGTGAGCTGTGAGCCTGTGACAAAAACAGCTCTGAAGAGCAGCATTTTCAGTCTTCCAGGATGCTCTGACCATTGGCAGAGTCTGTATTCTCATCTACCTCCCTTCTGGGGTCTGACTGTGACATGGTACGTTTTTTTATCAGTCATGGGACAGATGGGGTTTTGCTTCTTGTTTAGTGGCCACAGAAAGCCTTACAAGGTCAGGGAAAGAGTCGCTCTCAGGAGGCCATTGGACTGGGTGGTTAGTGCAGGTTTGCTTTGGGTCTTCCCAGCAGCGCCCAGAGGCAGGAGTGGGGACAGGGGCCACAGGACGTCTGTGCAGATGCTCTGGCTGGTACCAACCCTCTCAACTTCAAAGACCTTCTGAGAGAGGGAAAGGCTAGAGAGGTGCTGGGGACACAGGCACACAGGAGAGCCCACCGATTCCTGGGTATGTTACCAGGACAGTCATGGCCAGGGCTCAGACACAGGGGACTGGGAGAGGGAGTGTGGAGCAAAGACAACCCTGTAGTCACAACCACTGTTTTTAGGATTCATTCTTGTCAGTTCTTTCTGGGCAAGGAGAAGTCTGGAGGTGTGAACGGGACAACTGAACTTCATAGCTCATAAAAATGAGTCACTCAGCACTCCAAATTCCTAACCCTAACCTCAGGATTAATTTTCATGTACAATAGTATATGTTACTCTGTTACAATATATGTAAGAAATTGGGAGAAAGGTTATATATGTGTTTGCTTATATGTCTCTAGAACACATAAGAAACTCATATGAAAGGTTGTCTCTGGAGAAGAGAACTAGGTGAGTGGGAAACAGGAGTAGGAAGGAGACTCTTCATTGCACGCCTTTCTGTTCTTTTTAAATTTTGAAATCACATGAATGCATTACCTCTCTCTCTCTCTGTGTGTGTGTGTGTGTGTGTATAAAACCTAACACCCAAAGTCCCCAAGGAAACCTTCTTGAAGAAGTAAGAAGATCTAAAAGCTTAGGATTATGAAAGGTCATTTATAACTTGCAGAAAGGGTTCAGAAAACCATGACACTCAGAGCACACAAATGAACAAGGAGCTTAAAGAAAAAAAGAAAGGAAGGAAAGAAGGGACGGAGGGAAGGATAAAGGAAAGGAAGAAGCAACATTCATTTATACACTAAGATTGTACAGACACAGTGCTTGCCTCTGGCTCTGCTTGACCATCACACTCTCCAGTATCCTAATAATCAAACAAAGAAGCTGAGAAAGTTATGCTTACCTGGTTATTCTCAAATAATTCCAAGATGAAGGTGATGGCACTGCTGTTGATGCCGATGAACAGATTAGCACAAGATAAGGCCACATAGGCTGTGCTGGGGACATCAAATAGGAAGGATGCTGGGTACATCATGGGAATGACTGCCCATCTGTGTGAAATGACACAACACAGTGGACGGAGTTCCAATTTCCGTTCCATCTACTGTACCCCTAGATATAATGCATTCCCCTCTCACATGGGGTGGTATGTTTGAACTGGTGAGAGTCCTGGGGAAACCGAAGAGATACTTCTTCCCTTGGTCTTTGCTCTTCATCTTTGAATGGAGATAACAATGCCTTTCCTGACCACCTCATGGAGTTTTTGTGAGAAGCAAAAGCTGTGAATGTACTTTGTAAATTATAAAGCCTTACATAACATAGGAGTGTTCTTCCCACTCTAGTCTGGCTCAGCAAAGCTGGGCTGAGATCCCAACAGGCTCATAGTTCATTGTAGCTGACGTGTCACAGTCACACTGGTTCCTGAATTCTCTATTTCCAAGAGAGATGAACGGAGACCATTGCTCTGGCAAGACTCTACTGGCCCCTGATAGGTAGGGCCAGGTATTATGATCTCCATTTTACAGATGAGGAAACTGAGGCCCAAGTGGGGTGAATTACTTGCCCATAGTTACATACATAGTAAGTGGTGGGCCTGGATATAAAGTTGCATGCTCTAGAATTCTACTGGACTTAATCCCTGTGTTATCCTCTGGCCCTGACCCAGAGCAGCTTTTCAGGTGCAGTCTCCCATGTGCAAATAACCCTTGGCTGGTACAGGAGTCACTGAGATGGACGGACTGGTCACAGATGAATGAGGGTCAGAGCTGAGTGAGGAAGTGGGGAGTGATGGATTCCCAGACTTTGGTCAGGTCACAGTTTGAGTGGAAGAAGATTAAGATTCAAGCCCTGTGGGGTGTCTCCATTGTACCCGAATGGATGAGTGGACTGAGCTCCAGGAATCCCTCTGTGCGTGGAGTCGGAGACAGAAGCCAGACAGATTCCTGGTCAGCAGCCGCAGACCCTGCTGGGAGCTGGAAGCTGCCTTGGCACTGCAAACCCTGGTTTTCTGTCAGAACTGCAGCCTCCTCCCCTGGCTTCCCTTTGGCAACATTAGGTAATGGCCCACACAACTCACCCGTACAGCATGAGCAGTGCGACCAGGGCTGGAAGATTGTCTGAAGAAGTGTAGGCTTTCTTCTGAAACCCGATGAAGATGCCCACCACCAGTGCAGCGCTCACAGTGTAATTCATCTTGAAGAGAGAAGAAGGGAGGGAGGCACTTAACCTCTCTGCACCTCTGCTTCCTGTTCTGCAAAATGAGGGCTGGGCCAGCCTCCTCCAGCACTTATGTTTTGGGATTCTGATTCTATTCGTCTAAACATTTCTTGGCTAGCGAACGTATGTTAAGTTGTCCTTAGTCCTCCTACCCCATGCCACCCCCACCTCCCTACACAGGAGGGGGGGTACAGTCTGTATCTTTTGAAAGAATGAATTATAAAATTCCACCTGATCTCTCCTTCTCTCCTTCCAATCAATCTCAAAGTCCTGTTGCTTCTACTTTCTAAGCATGTCTCCAGAATTCAGAAAAGCTTAAAGTATAATCCTTGGCCTCACATCACTTCCTCCCTTCCCTTCGTACAGAATTAAGTCCTAAAGCCAGCAGGCTTGACAGGGAAATGTGGGCAGCCACGGTGGGGGGAGGGGAGAAGTCAGAGTGGTCCCAAGCAGAATGAGAGCCTAAGAAGGGTGAGAAGGGCATCCACGGAGGTGGACTGGTGTGCGGTGTTGGAGCCCCAGTGGGGTCAGGAGGGTGTCTTTACAGGGGGCTGATCTGTTGCGGGATATCAGAGCCAGAGCAGCACGAGGAGGACCTGCGCATGGCGGAGGGAGAGGAGCGTGTCCACACAGGGGAGAGGGCGAGGGCAGAGATGGGGCTTATTACACTCAGGTGTACTGCTCAGGTAGGCACATGAGTCAGGGGCAACAGAAACCAGGTTCTCACTTGTGCAGAAGGGAGTTAAAAATATGGAAAGACAGAAAACCAGAGGGAGCCTGTGGTGCTGGATTGGAACTAGTGGTTTTAGTGAGTGTTTTGTTCAGTGTATAGATAGACAGAGAAGTATGGATGTAAATGTGTGTACGTCTGTGTATATACCTGCATATCTCACCTAGCCCTCTCCACCGAGAAGGCCTGGGACCAGTGAATATATCTAACACCGAGATCTTGGTTTTTGAGGGACATTTTCCCCTGGAAGGAACCAGAGCTCCTTGGGGGAGACAGTTGATTCCAGGGTAGGGCTGTGGGGAGGAACATCTTGCTGGGCAGAGACCTTGGAGGTACTCAACGAACGTGGGGACACAAGTCAAGAGGGCACAGGAGCCAGCTTGAAGGGGCTCCAACTGGCCAGACTGGGGGTAATCTGAGCACCAAAATCAGTTAAGAATGGTATCAGATTGTAGTCTGTTGATTAACACAGGAACCACAACTCCATACAAGCATAAATAAATACATGAATAAATGGAAAGCTTGATAACAAACAAACAGAATATTTACATAACTTCAAAGTACATCTCTCTAAACTCTTATTAATTATAAGGAAAAAAGTAACTTTACAGTGAAGAAGTTCAGCAGACACCATCTTCATCAAGTAACCGAAGTGACCATCATCAGTAATAGGACAAATTGAAATCAGAAGCTACCTGACAGGATGCAGTGAGCAGGACAGAGCATCCATTCATGAAACTGCAGCCATGACCCGAATCCAACCATGAGGAAGCATCAGGCAAACCAAAATTAATGGACTTTCTGCAAAACAACTGGCCTATGATCTTCAAAAGCGTCAAGACATGAGTGTCAAGGAAAGACTGAGAACAGTCCCAGGCTGAAGGAGACTAAGGAGTCAGGACAACTGAACGCAATGCCTGATTCTGAGCTAGCTCTTTTTCTATAAAAGGCATTATTAGGGAAATTGACGAAACTTGGGTGGGGTCTGAGGATTAGATGGAAGTGATACATCAGTGCTAGTTTCCTGATGTTGACAGTTGCGTTGTGATTGTATAGGGTGAGTCCTCGTTTGTAAGAGGTACACATTGGAGGTGGCTGGGGTGTGTATGTGTATGTGTGTATGAAGGGACATCTTGTTTGGAAGTTACTCTCAAATGGGTGAGGAAAATAGTTTTGAACGGTGTTTACAACGTTTCTGTAAGTTTGTGGTTGTCTCCTAATTTAAAAGAAAAGAAAAACAGATGATATATAAAAAATAAGAACTTACAACATCGTCTATGCACTGTGTGAATGATATAAACAATGAGTATTTGTTCATTTATTCAACAATGACCCCCAGGCCAAGGTTATCTTTTCGCCACTGGCTAAGGAGGGTGCTTAGCTCCAATACCATAGCTCCTTGAGTTCAGATTCCAGGCCAGCCTTAAAATTCTAGAGCATCAGGAAGCCTGCTGGCATCACAGTCACTGTCTCCAAACCCTTCATTAGGCTGCTAAGTGTCTACTTTGCTAGTATCATCTCCCATTCAGACACCCATTCTGTCCTTCTGTCCACCAATTTCTCCTTAGGCTCAGAGATCTGTCTGTAGTCAGGCACACACATGGGTCAGCCCCAAGTGTTAATTCTATTCCTTGTCTTAAAAAAAAAAAAGTTGAATGCAAAAACCCAGCACTTTAGTAGCTTTTCGGTGCAGGTGAGCCTAGCTCCTCTCATGTTTTAAGCACAGGGCCAACTTGGGTGGCTGCAAGGGATGTTCTCATCCAAAGTGAGGTTTATGGGCTCTGACCTCCTCCCCATGTGTTCATAAGTGTTTCCTCACGTAGACAGAAGAGAGGAGGGAAGATTAGTTGGTACTGATGATTTCTGGCTTTATATTGTTAAGTGACGGCTGCTTAGTAAGTTGAGTAAGATATCTGCCATCATTATTAAAAGTCATAGTGGAAAAGGTTGTTTGTGTTGGTCTCCATCGTGATATACACTATCATCACCATGAAGTGGAGACTCGCGTTAGTCTTAGAATGCTGAGATAAAACAAAACATCTTGTTCCCCAAGACGCCTGGAATAGGCTGGAGTTAGCATCATAACAACTCCCACATTATAACCAGGCCTTCACTGTCAAGTCATTTTGACCCTGTGGCCTGTCGCAAGGTAACCCATCCTGACCCCTCTCTTCCCCCACCAATCCTGATCGTGAGAGAGGTGGTAGTCTGCTGTTGATTTGATAAATAATTTTTTCTTCATGTTCCCCCAAGTGGTAGCTAATCTAATATAGTGAAGTTCTGGTTGGGTAGGCAAAACAAGGCCACTGGGTAGGGTTCCCAGATTTAGCAAATAAAACTATAGGATGCCCAATTAAATTTGAATTTCAGACAAACAACCAATAAATTTTTTAGTGTAAGAATGCCATATTTGGGGGCGGATTAGGATATACTTATACTAAAAATTGTTCATTGTTTTATCTGAAATTTAAATTGAACTGGGTGCCCCTTATTTATCTGGCAACTGTACCACAGAGCAGTTTCCAGTTTACCCCTTTGAGGGTGGGGTGGGACCTAACGAGAGGATGCAGTGTCAAGGGCCTCTTGATATCATCTCTTCAGCTCCCGGTTGTTCTCAGGAAGGCCAGCCTCAGTGCTGCAGGGCAGGGATTATCTGGTGCATCAGAAGGCCCCTTGTGCAGGGCCTACAGAGTTCCCACTCAGCGGTTGCTAAGCTGTGCCCAGCATCTTGCCCCAGCTTGGGCCCTGGCCACATCACCTTCCAGCATCCCTGGCCGTCCGAGAGCCCCACCCTGCCACGTCCCTTCAGTCAGAGCACACACAAACGCCCACCCACCTTGGGCCCACGGGGGTGAGGGAGGTGCTAGGTCCTGATACTTACGATGTCCCAGAGGAAGTTGGTCAGCCAGTAGATGGCGGGGCTCACTCCACTGACAAACTGGAGGTGCTTAGCTTTGTTCACCCTCTCCTGGATCAAGTAAAGGACAAAGCTGGCAGGGACGAAGGACATGGCAAAAATCACACAGATGGCCACCACAGCATCCACAGAAGTGGTCAGCCTGCAGAAGGACGGGAGACAGAGGGAGAGAGGGGAGGAGGAGCGGAAGCAGGAGAAGAACAAAGTCAGGCTCTCGGAAGCCCTCACCAATGCCAGGGAACCACCTCCAGAATCCCCTTCCCCAGCCTGAAGCTTGTCATCTCACTCAGCTGTGTAAATCCAACTGGGTCAAAGGCAAATGGATACCTGTGCATTTCCTGTTCTACGTTTATGTTGAATATTAAGGTCAATATCAAATATTGTCCCCTGTTAATATAAAAGTCTAGTACATTTTCTTTTTATTACATTTTCTAATTATTTGTTGATTGTGTATAGAAACGGATTTTTACATTAATCTCATGCACTGCAATGCTCTTATTAGTTCTAATAATTTGTCTATAGATGCTCTTGAATTTTTACGTAGATAGTTATAGGGTCTGTGAAAAGAAATAAATTTTTAAAACAAAAATTTATCTTTATTTAAATTATCTTGTTAAATCATGCTTTCAAGAAACATCGTAACATAGGGAAATGTTACGTTATAACATAAATTTAAGTAAAAAGGGAACAGGCTGATTATACAGGATGTTGGATCTTATTCACTCTTTCCCAGATCAGATAGAAAGCATTTGGCTAAGGGGGAAAGTGTGGGCTGAAATCCAACCCGACCTTCACATACAAGCCAGGCACTCTGGTGTAAGCCAGCGCCCGCCTTGAGAAAGGAGCACCTTTTCCTAATTCCCACAGAGGCACCATATGTGCTAGTCGCTGCTCTGTTAAAATTACAAATAGCTTGATCCACACACACACTAAGATTATAACAAATTACTGGAAGGAAACACCCAAAAATGTCTAGAGGAAACACCCTAAACTGTGTTGGGTTATAAACACTAAGTTCTTAAAACTCTATTCTATAAACTTTATTTAATGAACACATACTATGTTATATACTATTTTTATAATCACAAGAGACTCCTCTCTCATATTTCATATTCAAGAGGCTTGGCAGGAGGTATGGAAACTTGGGCTAAGTGAGAATGGACATAGACTACTTTTCCTCAGTCGAGGGCCTCAGAGGGTGTCCTGAGGAAGGTCCCAAGGGCCCAGGACCCACCCAAGTTCAGCCATGGCCCTGGGCACGTTCAGGGCACTTGGAGTATATTGGGTCCCCTAACTGCCTTCCAGAAGGAGTTTGCTCTAACAAAGGCATTCTCACCAAATGTAGGCCTCGAATAAGGCAAACATGCTACAAATTGCAAAAGAGTGAGGTTTTTACTGCTAGAAGCTGAGCCTAGGCTTTAGGAAGGTAAGGATCTGTCGACATGTCCGAAGCCTGACTGTCTGGGGGAAATTACTGGAATCTAAGATAATTACTACTGGGGCGATGAAAGATTTACTGAACCTCCCAGTTCCTGGCAATCATTTTGCACACTGGAAAGGAGAGTATTTGTGTAAGCTCCAGGAGCAATGTGTTATCAAGAGCCAAAAGGGAATGGAACCAAACATATGCTTACTTTCCAAATAAATATGAGGAGGAAGAACGGCCACGCGGTTTGGCACACAAAGTCTTATGTTCGTGTGTGTGTGTGTGTGTGTGTGTGTGTGTGTGTGTGTGTGTGTGTGTGTGTGTGTGTGTGTGTGTGTGTGTGTGTGTGTGTGTGTGTGTGTGATTAAACAAACTTGCCATCCAGCCCAGCAGCTTCTGCTAGTGAAAATCCTCTCGGGGTGTTTAGAGTGGAGAAGGTGACTAGAAAGCTGTGCGGCCGGGGCCTCAGTAGCTTACACTGTAATTTCGGAGAGCTGCTCCTTGGTCAGGTTCAGAGGCTGGCTTACAACGGTGATGCCATACTCCTCGGGGTTCCTGTCCTCGAGCAGGCTGGCCCGTAAGATGGCGTTGTGGGCCACGTTGAGGAAGCTGACCAGGGCATGCCAGCCTTTGTTGTTAAACCACACCTAGAGGGCGGAGATGTGGCTTTGGTAGGCTCTGCTACTGCATAGGAGACTCTGCACTAACAGCAGCTGTTTAAAGAAAAAATGAGCTGCAGGAAAAAAGAATGTGAGAGGGAGGAAGGTTTTGGCCGCTGGGAGACATTCCATGCCAGATTTAAACAGGAGGAGGGATGGAATTTAATTAAGTTGGGAAAATAAAAATACAACAACCAGCTCACATGAGTTTTTAGCTCTAGGGCAGACTGTGCAGGGCCAATACCTTAATGTTGTCTTCAGTTTCTAGATGTTTAAGGAAAGCAGACATCTCTTTAGAGGCTTCTCTGGTGAGAGGGCCCTGGAAAACCATAATAAACAACCAAGAGGTTTTTTTTTTTCCCCCCTTCCCTTAGCGTTCATGATCATTTCTATTTCATGATAACTGGCAAGTTGAAAGTCCTACGAGATCTCCAGTCTGTTTACATACCCCGCTCACATTCATTAACTGGCCAAGGTCACTTAAAAATCCAACAAGGGCTTCTCCAGTGACGGGGGGAGCCGGGAGCTTTCCTCCAATGGAAATTCCTCCGTACCTGACAAGGGAGCAAGAAGTCCTCAGACCTGTGCCATGAACCATGTGTGTGTGCCTCGTGGTTGCCGGAGCTCTCAGTTTCAGTAGGAAAGTGTGTATTTTTGCAGGAATTGTCTGGCCCATCGGGAAACATAGCTCCCCTTTACAAACCAGCTTTAACATCTTCCTCACTGCCTCCAGGACTGACCCCTTCGGAGCCTGGTGTCTGCGCACCTCTCCAACCTCACCCCTCCTCAAGCCTTCCCTCCAGTGGCCCATTCCGGCCATGCAATCATTTCCAGAGCTCACAGTGGTCCAGGCTGCCTCTGTGTCTCTCTGCCTTCGCAGGGCTCCCAGTTTCCCCGGGTGCCTTTCCAGCTCATCTGTCCTATGTGATCTTCTCTTTGAGGTCTTCCCTGACTTTCTCCCACCCCTACCAGTGGTCCTTTTTCTGTGTTGCTTCTGTACTTTGCAGGTACTTCCGGTGTGCTGGACTCATCGAAACTGGTCCAGTCCTGCCGTGCCTCTCTTGGTGCCTCTCACCCACCCCTGCCTTGACTCCTGCTCTAGTCCTTAACTGGATCCTAGCCTTGGGTCCCTCCCACTCTAAACTATCTTCCACACTGCTCTGGAAGTCTTCAGTAACGGTGCTCAAACACTGGCCTGGGCGTGTCACTCTCTGGCTTAAAACCCTTCAATGGCAGCATAAAAGCCAAACTCCTCAACAAACAAGATTAATTTGTTGGATAGGCAAGGCAGAGGAGAAGAACTTTATTTCTCAGGGACTCAACTCATCCCCCCGCCTTTCTGCTTCAGCTGAGGTCCCTCACTTCCCTCTTGGGAACACTTCTAAAAGCTGAATTTCACTTTTATGGTCTAGAATTTGCCCAGGAAGTCAAGTCCACATCAGCTCTGCATTCATTCTAGAGGCCCTGTTCCTGAGGGAGCCCGTGAGGCGGGCTCCCTCCTAGATGATCCCCAGAGGATTTGCAACCTTGGGGACCGTGTGAACCTTCAGGATGCCTCAGGAACGGGGTGAGTCTGGGGCTGGGCCAGACGCCCTGAGGCTTAAAAGGAATGGGCCGAGGAGTGCCAGGGCTTAGGTTACATGTGCTCTTGTTCTAAACTGTTATTTGCTCGGAGGTTTTAGAACCTCCCTGGAGTGAGAGTGCTCTAGAATTCCTCTTCAGGAACATCACCTCTCATTTATGCCCTCCAAGGAGATCTACTGCTGAGCATCTTCTGGGCCCAGGGTGTGTGTAGCCATGTATCCTCCAAGACATGTCTTATGAATTCCTGAGCACATACAGAACAGCTCATCCACATGACTTTGAGGTATGGCTTTTTTACGTGCAATGAATTAAATAGATCACTCTGAGACTTTTATTTCTTATAAAAATAATTTCTTACCTCTGTTCATTGACCCAGTATTTGCTCTTCAAACTGAAAGCCAAAACAAATCATACAATGAATACAACAAGTATGCAGTAGTGTTAACTTTCTTCCAAACACTCACTGGGGTCTCCCAGTCTTCAGGGGCATTTTTTTGCATTTCCTGATGTCCAAGCAATGTGGAAACCTCCCGGGCCAGGGGCCGAGCCTGAATAAATATGTGGAGAAAGGACTGATCTTTTCCAATCCTGCCTCTCCAAGTCACATCCTGCCTGCAGGGCTTTCTGGGTGGCCTTGTTGTAAGGTCACTTGTCAGATGATCTGGACCCAGAAAATACGGCAACAACCATGCCAGCATGGAGTGAAGGCTGCAGCCCTCCCCTCTTCCACCCTGTAAGAACGAGACTTTCATAATCACCTGCACGCTTGGAGGAAGTTCTGAATTACTCCTAGCCCAAAGTTAAGAGACTGACTTCCAGTCAATCGGGGCAAAATTACAAGATAGGAAACACGCAGATACCAACTCTAGTCCTCGTAGTTCAGCCCCATGGACTATCATTGTCATAAAGCACAAAATCCAAAATTCCATATTGCAAATTTGCTGCTGAGCACAAAGTGTGGGATGGTCGCTGTTCACTGCATTACTGAATAGAGTCTATGCAGCCTGTTTTTATTTTTGTGCTTGGACGCTGTTCTTCATTTTGCTAACTGCTGGCTCGGCACTGCCTTCTCAACAGCTGCTTTCACCATCTGCAATGTGTTGTAGTTAGCTGAGTCCATTTATCCCTTGTTGAGGGACTGGGAGGGAAAGTAACTGTAACTACTACTAAAGTTAGACAGTATGTTTTATTTTAAAGTTCCAGGGAACATGGGGCCCAGATCAGGGTCCCCTATAATCCTCTCTCCATAGCATGCTCTTGTCATACTACTTGCTCTGATGGGACTGCTGAAGCAGTCCCGGGGTGGGGCTTGTGAGAACAGCTGCAGAGCTGCATCTGAAAGGGCAGTGATACAGATGATCATTCACAGTGAGAGTGTGACAGGTGCAGTTAACCTGGGCAACCTGTGGGCTCACGCAGACTATCCCACCGCCTCTCTCCGATCTTGGTCTGTTTCCTTTCTCCTTTTTGCTTCTTACTTTTCCCTCCTGCTTCTCTCTGTCTCTACCATTTCCCCTTACTCTCCTTCCTCCCTTCCAACGTCACCTCTGTTTTTTTAACTAATTAAAATATGAGGCACCTCTGGTTTTTAACTAATTAAAATATGAGGCTGTATTTTGGACAAATTCTATACTTTCTTATTTTACTTGTAATAGTGCATGGCTTAAACGTTAACTGCTTGTCCTAAACAAAGCAAGATTAATCATAAGTTGCATTTGACTTGTATACGCCCCCATTGCTTTTTCTATTGGATGAGGCTCTCAAATTAGGAAAAAGAAAAAATTCCACTGCCCTGATTGTTGATAAATCATGAGAGGAAATTATCTTCTGTCCCTAGTCAATATTTCCCACAGGGAGCCAGGATGAAAAGTATAGAAAGGTCTCTTCTTACCTGCTTCGTATAAGAGCAGGATACGTTTTTACCAAGAAGTCGGAGATGTTCCTGTCTGTAAGGTCTTGTAGAATTTCAGTGCTGCGCTGTATTCTCTGAGGCAATGAGATATCTGCATTAATTACCTCGGAATTTGAGGTGAAACTTCTTGTTCTTTTCCAAAAATTATTTATAGACTCAGCTACTGGGAAAATACTAAGTAAGGCACTGGCATCTCCCCAGTTCCCATAGCAATGATGTGGGAGTCACCTTCGAACCCTCTCTTTTCTTTATTCCACTGATGACACAGGACAGTTCTCACTTCAAAATAAATCTCCAGTCCATCAGCATCTCTCCAGTTCTACCACTATTATGCTAAACCAAGCCTCCACCTACATGTCACCTGGACCTCTACAGACCCTTCCAAACTCGTCTCTGGTTCCACCGTGGCCCTGCACAATGCATTCTCCATTCATTAGCCAGACTGAGCTTAACAATATCAATCAGAACATCCCATTTGCCTTGCTTACCACACTCCAGCAAACCCTAGGATCAGATCCAAATTCATTACCAAGGCTGAGCTCACCTGCTGCTACCCACCCCCCCACTTCTGTTCCCTGTTTCTCAAATGCACACCTCTCATTCCTGCTGTAGTTTTGCCCTTGGCAGCAGCTCCCTCTGCCTGGAATGTTCTCCCTGGACAACCTCTCATGGCTAACTTGTTATCATTCAAATCTCAGCCCAAAGTTTATCCCTCAGAGAAGCATTTTCTATTTCTAGTCACATACTGTAGTATTGTCTTCACATCTTCATCTCTACCTGAAATTTTCTTTCCAATTAAACTGTTTACTCGTTTTCATCTGCTACCCCCTTTTGGATACAAATTCTGTGAGAGCCAGGACTTTTTCTGACTTGTTAGCTGTTGTGTCCCCAGCCCCGAGAATAGTACCTGGCATATAGCTGGCACCATAAATTTTGACATGAATGAAAGAATTCAAACAGTGCATTACAATTTACAAATCACTTTCAGAATACACCTAGAAGAACTCCGAGTTAATCAAAAGATTTTAGAGAATTCAAAAGTGCACGAGTCCTGGTGTGATTCTGTCCTGCGCGACTGTTCCCTGGAACAGCAGTCTTCTATCTCCGTCCACCTTCTCTCCCACCTGAGTGCATGCCAGCAACCCATGGAGGATTCGATGGACATGGACATGAGCCCCCTGAGGCCCCAGAACTATCTTTTTCGTTGTTAACTAAAGGCCAACAAAGATGATCACTTTAAGGTGGATAATGATGGAAATGAGCACCAGTTATCTTCAAGAACGGTCAGTTTAGGGGCTGGCGCAAAGGATGAATTGCACATCATCAAAGCAGAGGTGATGAATTATGAAGGCAGTCCAATCAAAGCAACACTGGCAACTTTGAAAATGTCTGTGCAGCCAACAGTTTCCCTTGGGGGCTTTGAAATAACACCACCTGTGGTCTTACAGTTGAAGTGTGGCTCAGGGCCTGTGCATATTAGTGGACAGCACTTAGTAGCTGTGGAGGAAGATGCAGAGTCAGAAGATGAAGAGGAGGAGGACGTGGCACTCCTAAGTAAGTCTGGAAAGCGTCTGCGCCTGGAAGTGGTAGCAAGTTTCCACAGAAAAAAGTAAAACTTGTTGCTGATGAAGATGAAGATGATCATGAAGATGACGATGATGATGATGAAGATGATGATGACTTTGATGATGAGGAAGCTGAAGAAAAAGCTCCAGTAAAGTAATCTGTACAAGATATTCCAGCCAAAAATGCACAAAAATCAAACCAGAATGGAAAAGACTCAAGACCATCAACACCAAGATCAAAAAGTCAAGAATCCTTCAAAAAACAGGAAAAAACTTCTCAAACACCGAAAGGGCCTAGCTCTGTAGAAGACATTGAAGCAAAAATGCAAGCAAGTATAGAAAAAGAGCATTGAACAATCCTTGGCACTACTGGTAAATTAAGCCCAAAGATGGGGAGAGGGGAAAAGGAGAGACAAATATAGTCCAAACTGAGTATCATCAACAATCCAGACTGAAGTCTTCTATTTTCATCTCAGTCCCCTTATTGATTTGCCCCCTTCCAGGCTGGAAGCAATCTCTTGATCTCCTAAAACACTTTCTTTTGACTGCTGTGATTCAGTGGACCTTATACTTTGCTTTCTATTACTTGTGGATTTGCCTCACCTCTTTGACCATGTTTTAATCACCTTTGTATCTCCCTAGCTGCTCAGTAAGTATTTGAATCAAAAAAAAAAAAAAAAAAGTGCATGAGTTTGGCCACCAGGTGGCAATATCACTTTAAATTTGGGAATACATAGCGTTTAGTTTCTGGTGAACCATGAACCTGCGGTATCAAGGGTGCCACCCAGAGGCAGCCGAGGAAATTTCTGGCAGTGTTACACCACCATCATCACACTATTCTTTTCATTTTTCGTGGTTTCTGTCTTTCCCGCCCCTTTCTCATTTTACTCCCTTCTTCAGTTCACTTTCTTCACCTTGTTCCTCTCTAACACTAGGAGGAGAACTAGCATCTCCTGAATGCTCACTGTGTGCCGGGCACAGCGTTAAATGCTCTACATTATCTGCCTTAATCCTTATATCCTGTGAAAGAAGAACTGTTGCCTTCGTTTATAGACAGAGAAACTGAGGTTCAGAAAGGTTAGCTAACTTGCCCCAGGCTAGAGCTTGTGGGTGGTTGACCTAGGATTTGAATCTGCATCTGTCTGACTCCACAGCCTTGCTCTTTTCACTCCGTCACCTGCTTCTCAAGCTGAAAATGGCAACCACGTGAACTGCCAGGCTCCCCTGGTGGAATCTAGGCTGGAACAATGGGTGGTGCCTGGGAATTTATGACAAAATATTTTCTAAAAGTTCTGTCAAATGAGATCCTCCTACAACTTTATCTCTGTGTATCCCAGAAGTCAGGGATGGAGCCCCTCCCCCTCAGGACCCAACACCATTCAAAGAATATGTTAGGACAGGAGGGGACCCTAGAGAAGACCATAGCCACCACCCCATTTTCCAGATGAGGACGATTTACCATCTCTGAAGCAAACTCATACTCTCTGGTCTTATTCCAGGCAAATGGGGGAGTGTGTGTGAGTGAGTGTGGTGGGTGGGTGTGAACATAAGTGTGTGTGTATGTGTGAAGGAGAGAGACACACACACACACAGAGCAGCTTCTGTGCAGATGCCTGACGCAGATGCTCCCAAGAGAAGCATGAATGATAGTGAGGAGAGGCAGGAGTGACAGAAAATCACAGGAACTGATTTGCTTTTTACCAGGCTTTGGCTGAAAGTCTTTTACATTTTTTCCTCAGGGACCAAGGACTAACCACTGAAAATACATTTCTAAGTGAGGCAGTGAGCCTTAAAGTCAGGATTCACTGAGGAATGAGTCCCCTCACAGCTATGCTTGGCCTTTCCTCCCTGTTCCAGCCAAGGGCTCACTACACAGGGTCACAGCCTCGGTGCCCTGCCACTGGATGTATTTGAGTAGAAGCAGCCACAGGGGCCCTCCGCAAACCCAACAGAAGCAGAGCGTCCTCTGGGGTACCGAGAATTGGGACAAGCCCCTAAGTCCCTCTTTTGGGATCCCTGTGATGCTGTAGTGGCTGAGTTATGATTCAAAGAGAAAATATATTGCTTGAGAAATAGAAAGGTACATGCTTTTAGCATAAAAAAGGGAAAGGTAGGATGTTCATAAACATGGAATCATTTATATACAAGCCAGCAACTGTGACTGACGCTGTGGCAAAATTGAGTTGTCCCCCATTACCGTTCTGCCCCCTGCCGTTTGCCACAGGAATAGACTTTTTTGTTGGGTACAAGGACACCCAGAATAAAGACGGTGGTTCCCAGGCTCCTGTGATGTTCCGTTCTGGCCAATGATGTACACATGAAAGTGCCTCTGTGGTAGCTTCTGGAAATCTTCCTTAAAGGTAGTGTATTCACACACTTCGCCCTCCCTTTTTCTTCATCCCTTCTTCCATCTGCTGCCTGGAAAGTAGATTCTGCCATCTTGGCCAAGGAGGCTGACTTGTTTACCAGAAAGGAGGGAGTGACAAAACAGACCACCATGGACCACCCACATAAACTTTTACATGAGAAAGAAACGAGCTGTGTCATATTTTATCCACAGTTAGTTTGAGGTTGTCATCACTTGAGTTGAAACTATTTCTAAATAATAGTTTCTTTATCTCACTGCATTCTCATAATAATGCTGAAAAATAAGTGCAGTTATCCCCAATTTATAGGTGAAGAAATTAAGGCTCAGAGAGGCCAAGTAACCCACCCATGGCTCTCTGATGCCAATGCCGGTGCTCGCCCCACCTGCCACACTGCCTCATGGGGAGTCGTTCATTCACTGGCAAATCATGAGAGAGGACCACATAGGACCCAGCTCTGTGCAAGTCAGCTGGGAGTCCTGTTATCAGCCTGAGACAAGGTGAGACTTCTCTGGCCCCATTCACTGTCTCTGAAACCCCTGGAGCGGCTCACTGTGATACATTCTGGCATTCAGAACTCCTGAGAGAGGAGGCTGCTCAGTGCCAAGATTGTTGTTATCCCTGCAAAACACAGGTCGCTAGCTCTGTGTGTGTGTGTGTGTGTGTGTGTGTGTGCATGTTAATTACACAGCACATGGAGAGTTTCTTAATTAAAATTGTAAGTGTGCATTTGAAGGGACACTACAACACTGTTGATAACAGAAAAACTGGAAGCCCACATGTCCAACAATGAGAGAGTAGTTAACTAAATTAAAGTAAATCCAAACAGTAGGATAGTGTGCAGGCATTAAAAATGATACTGTAAATGTATATTTATTGACATGGCCATATGTTCATGATATGTTGTTAAGTGAAAATAGCAGGTTTCAGGACAGCATTTTGAATATAATCCTGTCTGAATGGATAAAAACTAAATGTTATTGGTGGTTATCACCAAGTGATGTGGTAATTTTTTTTTGTTCTGACTTGTCTGTGTTTTCTAATTTTTCTATAGTGATCATGCCTGATGTGTAATTTTCTCAATACTTAAAGATATTTTCTTACTAGATTGAATGGGGAGTGAAGCTTTTGGTCAGTGGCTTCCTCCAGGAGGTAAGGACCTGGAGCCTCATTTAGTCCTTCACTCAGGCGTCAGTTTGAAAACGTTAGTTGGCTAGAAACTCAGGAGGCGCAATGGCTGTGGTCACAGACAGGCTCAGGGCCCTAGCAGCCCCTGGAGGGGGAGGTACCTGAGGGGGTGGGAGCCCCCCTGCGCCCTCAGGGCACTCGGGGAGCATGGTGAGCTTCTCTCTGGTGCTGCACCTGCAGGAAGGCGAGGGGTGGTCTGCTGTCCATATCTGCTTCTGGAGCAGGTGGCTGACATCCGGGGACACAGAGGGAGTCTTCCAGGGGGTTGAATTGCCACAGGGGAACTCCCTCATGGAAGACAAGAACATATTCCACAATCAGCTTCAAGGTTGATAAAAATTCCTCAAAATGAGAAATAGTGCCCAACCCTCTCCTTCTGAGCCTTTCCTCCTCCTCGGACCCATGCATTTTCTTCTACTCTTGGAGGTTGGTTTCTGCTCAAGAAAAAATCAAGACTAGAATTTTATTGATTCACTAGATGTGGGTGGGGCTGGGAAAAATTATCTAGCTTGTGGATGGCTTAATCTCCCTTTTATCTGCTGGCAGCTCTCGCCGTTTAGAGAACAAATACAAGAGGTTTTGAAATTAATCTATTTTGGTCCTTATCAATAACTCTGAAAAAGACTGGATGAGAGAAGCAGTTAAAATTACATTGAACGTTTTGAATTCTTGGTGGATTTCAACTGCCCTCTAGAACTCTCTTCTCCACACTTAAAGCAGTAATTGAAAGTTGGCCATATAGGTAACTAACGCCATTCTAGGTCCAATCACACAAGGGCACATCCCCCATCTGCCCCCCTTCTCCGTTCAGATTCCTTTCAGATAAGTTGTGAGTAGCATATGTCAACTCAGCATGGTACTTTTATATGGAGAACTATAGAAATACAGAGCTGTCCCGTGGTGCAGGGGCTTCCTGAGGGGCAGGGAACACCCTCGCACAGAGGTGTTGATGGAGAGGCCGGGTGAGTGCTGCTCAGGGGTATGGTGGTGTTCGTGTAATACACAGCAGGACTGAGATGGGGCCTCTCCCAACCCTGCCATCCCAGGCCCCCACCATCAGGGTCTCCCAGGGCAGCTGCTGGTGTTAGGGCAGGGGTGCACAGGGACTTACGGAAGCCACTCTTCCTTCAGGCAGCGGTTGCCAAAGCCTGGCTTATTCACGAGGACGTCTGCAAGTACCATGAGCCGCTCACTGTCCGGCTGGTCCATGCTAGACAGAGTGAGAGGGGCTTACTCGATGGGCATGTGACTGGGGCAGAGGGACAAAGCAGCCAACATGCAACGCAGCAAATGCCTGTTGAACGGCTACTACATGCCTGGCATGTGAACAAGGCAAAGGATCTGCCTTGAGGTGGCTATAGTCTCCTGAGAAGGGGGGTAGGCTGTTTGAACACACCAGTGGTCTGATTCCGTATCAGGTCTGCACTTCAAAAAATGGAGCTTCAACCCACTCACCCAACCTTTGCGTTCTCTTTCCTTCCTCCTGGCAGTCTTGCGTGTCCACCTGGGGGTCACCTTTCCCAAGTGGCAGACTCATTAATTTCCTTTCTGAGGGCAGCCTGAGGACCACTATCATGCTGGTGACTGTCCCAGAGAGTGGGAAGGTCAGGGCCGCACCAAGCAGCAGGTGACCCAGGAGCCCCACAACCCAAGGAGGTGGATGATGACATCTGAGGATGAGTCTACGCACCTGAAGAAGGTATACTGCTGCCCATATATCCAGGGGTGAAGGGTCAAAGCAGGATATTCGCCAAAAGGAGGGATGATGATGGAAAGCATCAGAGCCAGAAACACAAAAGTGGCCGGGAGCACAATCTGTGGGAAAATAAACATGGTAACTTGGGCTGTGGTATGTGGTATGTTACACACACACACACACACACACACACACACACACACACACACACACACACACACACACACACACACACACACACACACACACACACACTTTTAAACATTTATCCAGCAGCCTCATAACTGGGCCCTGATGGAGAAGGTCAGTCTTCTGGGTAACATGATGGGAGGATGTGCAAAGCCAGGTTGTGAAGGAGAACACAGAATGTTCTGGTAACCTTTGAAGGGTGGTTGAAGCAGGTCAACACTGAACCCTGAAGTAGGCCAATGCTCAGCCAGAGGTGAACCAGAGTTTCTGTTTCTGTACAAAAAGTATAAAAAGAAAAAGCGGACAATGACCTTGATATGCAAGGTCACTGCAAAAAAATGAATGAAAACATGACTTCACCCTCCCCTATAAAAATAAAAGCAATATTAACATATCCACTCTTATTCTATTTTCTCTGCTAAGTGAGGTAGAGTACTTACAAAGAAGCTTTGTGTTACCAAAAAGAAACAAAGGTTGGCAGGGAGGAAACAAAGCTGACAGAACTCAAAGAGGGTGCCCATCGCAGTGTCTGACCCCATGTGCACCAGAAAGCCTGAGAGAGGATGGGGAGGCTGGGAGAGGTCTGGTAGGCGTGGCCACCGGCAAACAGGCACAGCCAAAGACTGCAGTAATACCTGGGCCAGGAAGTCCTTGTAGCTGCGGACAGTGTGGTGGAACCGCTTGACCAGCAGCGCCTGCACGTGCTGGAGGGCCAGCTGCACTCCCGTGTTAAGTTGGCTGTGCCCATCCTGCTCCGGGGGAGCAGCGGGCTCCGTGGGGTGGCCGTCGGAGCCCTGTGGAGTCTGTCTGGCCTTGCTGCTAGAACCCAAACAGGGGTGTCGTAGACTGACGTTTTCTCTTTTCTGCTGAGTGCCGCCTGGTTTGGGAGATGGAATTAATAGTTTAGAAAAACATTCACAAGATCATTGTTTTCTTACTGTGTAAATTTTCCCTTCATTTAAGTCAGCAACAAAATATCAGGCCAGGAAGGTTAATAAACTTTTTAAAATTCTATTTTCTGATATAAAACATCTATAGACAGGGCTTCCCTGGTGGCGCAGTGGTTGAGAATCTGCCTGCTGATGCAGGGGACACGGGTTCGAGCCCTGGTCTGAGAGGATCCCACATGCCGCGGAGCAACTAGGCCCATGAGCCACAACTGCTGAGCCTGCGCGTCTGGAGCCTGTGCTCCGCAACAAGAGAGGCCGCAACAGTGAGAGGCCCGCGCACCGCGATGAAGAGTGGCCCCCGCTTGCCGCAACTAGAGAAAGCCCTCGCACAGAAACGAAGACCCAACACAGCAAAAATAAATTAATTAATTAATAAACTCCTACCCCCAACATCTTCTTAAAAAAATATATATATATATATAAAAAAAAAAATCTATAGACAGAATTGCCTGAAATTGTTTTAAAATTCTCTACAGTCGTTAAAGGGAACAAGACAGAGAGGTCTGACACATATAGGTAAAAAAAAAAAACCAAAAAACAAAGGTGCAGAATATGTGTAATAAGACCATATTTGTGTTAGACAGCATATTTATCATATGCAAAGAAACATATTTTATGTATACACATACACCCACAATGTGTACACATGTGCAAAGCTCTGAAAGAATACCTGTCAATTGTTAAAAAAGGTTACAGCTTCAGGGGCAGAGCTGGAAAAGGGCATGGGATGAAGTGGGAAGGGTTAGTGTTTTTTGTATTATTTGAATTTAACAACAAAATATATTCATGTATAACCTATGTACATAAAAAAAGTAAAAGTCACAGTTGATTTGGTTCTTTCTAAATTTTTAGAGGTCACCGAGAAGTAGTGGAAAGAGCAATGAACTAGGAGTTAGGAGACCTGGGTTTGAATCCTGACTCTTACTAGATGTTCAAATTTGGCTAAGTGACTCAACCTGTCTGAATCTGAGTTTTCTCATCTGTAAAATGAAAACAAGAAAAAGGTTTTTATGAAGATTAAATGAGCTAACACACATAAATGTGTTTTATAAACCATTTTAAGTCATCTGTTATGTTGAAGCTATAGTTTATCGTCACTGATTAATATTTATTTGCAGAATATGTTGTTGGACATAGAGGGCCTAGAGGATGGCTAGTTGCCCCCAGCTGCTTTCTCCTAAAGTCTCCCAGGACAAGGGCAGCTGCAAAGGGAGCTGGGTCAGCTGAGTCATCCTTTCAGCTAACGTTCACGGGCACCTGCAGCGTACCAGGCCTGCTACTCAAGAGGGTGGAGAACTTCTGCAGGCTTACTGCTACCTGGCACCAGAGTCCCATCTCCACGTCCTTCCTCTTGATCTGGGCTCAGATCTGATGTCTGTTGTGGATGGCCCTCCCTCTGGTAGGATTGCTGCTGCCTGTCCTCGTGTCTATCCTCTGAGCTTTGCTCTCTCCCCGATGCCCCAACCAGACTGGAGTCGACGGTCCAGACCAGAGTTGAGGGCTTCAGGTCTGTTTGTCTCTGGCTTTCTGCTGCCCTCCAGAGGCCACTGGCAGTGAGCCACCCTTCAGAAATGGCTTGGACCCTCTTGGTACCATGTTATGTATGACTCCATAGACAGCCACAGGCTCCTTCAGACTCTGAAGACAAGATCAGAAAAATGCCATCCTCTAAAACGGAGCCTATTCGAAACAAATACAATTAGCCACCTGAAAAATGGAAGACAGTGGGAGTGTATAACTGAGGGTCCTAGATTTGAGAGCTGAGACCAGGGAATAATAAGACTCAAAAGCCTGTGTGACTTTAAGGCAAGTCATTCAACTTACATGAGCTCAGTTTCCCCAGATGGGGTCAATCCCTGCCCTACCAGCCTCACGAGGTTATAGTGACAATCAAATAAAACAACGGATACTTAGCCCTTTGTAAAGTATAAATTAGGGCTGAGTTTGACGTAAGAGATATTTGTAAGTGTTGAGATTAGGGTGCTGCTGAATCGTAACCAGAAATTGCATACTGTGTTAAGACTTGGTATGTTTTAGCTCATTTAATTCTCTTAATAACCTTAAAAGGTGGATACTATTATCATCCCCATTTTGCATATGAGGAAACTGAGGTACAAAGAAACTAAGTATTAATAAGTACTAGGGATGTAATGTACAACATGATAAAATTAATTAACACTGCAGCATGTTATACACAGAAGTTGTTAAGGGATGGAATCTTAAGAGTTCTCATAAAGAAAAAAAGAAGCTAAGTATTTACCCAAAGCGACTCAATTAGCAAATTACAGAGTTCAGGTTTGATGTTCGGTCTGCTTCACTCTAGAGGCTATGCTCTTAACCCCTACCCTTGACTGTCTCTTTCGAACATTCTATTCTGTGTCCAGAATGACCAGTCTTCTGATGTGTAATTTATTCTTCTAAAAGGACCTAATTATTTATTTATTTATTTATTGGCTGTGTTGGGTCTTCGCTGCTGCGCGCAGGCTTTCTCTAGTTGCGGCGATCGGGGCTACTCTTCATTGCGGTGCGCGGGCTTCCCTTTGCAGTGGCTTCTCTTGTTGCGGAGCACGGGCTCTAGGTGCGCGGGCTTCAGTAGCTGCGGCACACAGACTCAGTAGTTGTGGTGCACAGGCTTAGCTGCTCCACAGCATGTAGGATCTTCCTGGACCAGGGATTGAACCCGTGTTCCCTTCACTGGCAGGCAGATTCTTAACCACTGAGCCACCAGGGACGTCCCAGGACCTAATTATTAAGAAGGAGCATTCTGTGCAGATTAAAGGCCCTGATTCTTGAATCCATCATAGCTTCTAATATAAATTAGCATGTTTTCATTCTGGTTTTGGTTAATGTAAGTTTTTGCCCTTCGGTGAGCTGAGGAAATTTAATTCCTGTGTCTACAAAGCTGGAAAGAAGACCTGGGCCCTGTGGTGAGCTGCTCCCACCCCCTCCAGAGCACTGCACCTTTCTCCCCACTCTGCCTGGATGGCCACCTCTTCTGGCTGCCACACAGCCTAACTGGGTCATGGCACATGTGTGGGCTGATATATTTGACTACTGTTAGTTCTAGGCATAGCTGGGATCACTTACAAAGCAAGATGAAAACAGTGACATAGAGCTAGCACCGGAAACTAACAAAGAGGAAACAGTCTTTGCACACGAAAATACTGCGATATGTTACACTGGGTAGAAAGTGTAACATATCACCATTGGGCACCAATGGCAGGTGCCCAAGACAGCAAATGAGAATTGCCTCACAGCTTTGCCTCTGACCAGAAGAGAGGAAAATGGAATGGGAAGGGAGAAGCCAGGGAGAGCATTTTATCAGAGTGGGTGGATACCTGCTGTTCTATCAGAAGTGGCCTGTGTTGCGGCAGGTAAGCTCTCCTGCATGTCCATCTCCCCAACCTCCACCCCCCACAGTAAAATCCACTGCACTCACGAGTGCTTTGTGTGGCTCTGAGATTTGGTAGAAATCACGGAAGGGGATGGTTGGTGGCCGGGCTCACACATATGGAAGAGAAACCCCCAGAATCCACAGCAATTATGGTCCCCACAGTTTCGAAGCTCCGCAGTGCACTAAATGAGGGCTCAGAATAACTTTATCTCCATCTCAAAGAGGCCAGGAGGTCCTAGCTGGCATCTGGGTTGTATTTACTGTCACCATTATCTCTAAGAACTCTGCGAGCTGTCACTCATGCAAGCAGGAGTGGATCAGAGGCCTGGCAGAGATAAGACTAGGAGATGAGGATGGTGATGTGGCAGGAACAGGAGACCAGGAAGGGTGAGAAGCTTGGGGGTGGTGAAGCTCCCAGCCTGCCCTCCTTAAGAATCCTGATTTCATCTAGAGTCTTCCCACCCAGATCTAATTCCATTTGTCTTTCCTTTGTCAATCAAAGGAACTGAGAGTGCAAAATGCCTGTTATTTTGGGGTCAGATGAAGGCGATGGAGGAGTGTTTCCCTGCTTTGTTGTTTTATGCACTTTTCCTTAGGCTTTCAAGATAGAGCTCGTGGGTGTGGTGAGGGAACAAACTCCACACTCGGGCACCATACCAGCAAACAGAGGTCTTGACTCACAGTCCTCCGTGACCTTCAGAAAAATCTGTCAAGAAGGAAAAAAGAGAATTTGGTTTAGGCATTCCCACTCTCAGAAAAATCTAACCCAAGCTCAATTCTGTTGGGGATTGCTTCATCATAGGAAGAAAATACATTACGACTCTTTGTCTAAGAACATAGTCTTCTATAAATACAAAAGTGTATGCATATGGTGACCACAACTATGTAAAATATGTGTGCGTATGGACAAAGGCAGGAGGAAATGAGCCAAAAATGAAGATAGTTGCTACGCTTGGGTGAGGAATTACGGCTTTTTGCCTTTACAGAATTTCCCTTCTAGACTTTTGTGTTAGACTTTGGCAAAGAACCACCTCTTCTGGTACCTGACAGCAACCACCTGGAATCTCTGCCTTACCTCTTCCAGGGGAGTGTCAGAAATTCCAAAACTGCTGAGCCCCAGGTCACCCAGGGTCTCCTCCAGCTCTCTGAAAAGGCTGGCGTATGCCCTCTGCTTGAAATTCTTATTTGGAAGAAGGAAGATGAGCTCTTGACCAACACATTCCACCAGCTTCGCCTCCGGAACATGGTGGCAAACCATATCCATCAGCTCATTCACATCCCCTAAGACAAGAAGAAA